>NC_090937.1:911340052-911964357 GCF_040938575.1 Ambystoma mexicanum | reverse complement strand
TAACGTGTCTTAAAAGCGGTCTTCCATTCGTCGCCTTCACGAATGCGAACCAAATTGTATGCACCTCGCAAGTCCAATTTGGTGAAATAACTGGAAGTGCCTAATTGATCCAATAGAACGTTTATTAGTGGTAAGGGGTATTGGTTTTTGATGGTGATATCATTAAGTGCCCTGTAATCAATGCATGGTCTGAGATCTCCCTCTTTCTTAGGAACAAAGAATAGAGGAGATGCAGCAGGTGATTGTGAGGGCCGTATAAAGCCCATTGCTAGCTCTTTATCAATGTATTCTTTTAAGACAACATCTTCTTTAGGTGTTAGTGAATAAACACGGCCTGTAGGAATTTTGGCACCAGGAATCAATTCGATAGGACAGTCGTACTGTCGATGAGGAGGTAATTGTTCTGCCTGGCCTTTATCAAAGACATCAGCATAATCAGCGTATTCGCATGGTATGATATTGTCGCATTGATGTACAACGCTGATAGTTGAATCCTCCACCATAGAGGCCAATATGTGTTGTTTATTTGACACCTCCTGACTGGTAAAGCAATGTGCATTGCAATGAATCGAAGGATATTGGAGCGATCCCGAAACCCAGTCAACAGCAGGATTGTGAAGGGTTAACCAAGCAAGACCAAGTATGATCTCGTACTGTGGAGCAGCAATAACATCGAAGATGATTTCTTCTGAATGATTATTCGATAACGTCATCTGAACAGGTACCGTCTCCTGGGTTACCATACCAGAAGTCAAAACAGATCCGTCCACGGTGTTCACCGTTTCAGGTCTTTTTTTGTTTACAAGGGGTAAGGAACAGTTCTTGGCATAAGTGATGTCTATGTAATTGCTGGTGGCTCCAGAATCAACCATGGCCTTGGAAACCACTTCTCGCTCATCACAACGTAACGTCACCTGAACTATAACAGGTGCATGTTTAGGAATGGTACTGGAGTCCGGTGAAACACTCGACATAGGGACTCCTGCTATTGTCGAGTTTTGGCGTTTCCCGCACGCTTGATGGGTTTTTTAGGACATGTTGCCAATAAATGCTCGGAAGAACCACAGTACCTACATAAGTGGTTTTTTCTTCGGTTCTCCCGTTCTGCATTGGACAATCGGCCTCTCACGGCGCCAATCTGCATGGGTTCAGGGTCGTTAGAGATGACTGCTGGTGTCTCTGACCGCCCCGAGACTGGCATGAAGGGCTTTTTCTCTCCCTTTCGAGCATTCCTTCGGGCGTCGATTTGTAGAACCAAATCGAGCAACTCTGGAAAACCCGTAGGAACCACAGGAACTGTAGATAAGGCATCTTTCAGTTCTTCAGAAAGACCCTTGTAGAAAACAGCCGTTTTCTTGCTGTCAGGCCATTGGGTCTCCGCCGTCAGTTGATTGAACCGGGCAACGTAAGACATAAGGGGTTGGCTGCCTTGTTGTAGGTTAAGCAACTCTAAATCTGTGGCTTGAGTAGAGTAACGCATGTCAAAGACTTTACTCATAGCAGTCAAGAGATCGTCACAATCGTACAACAAAGGGCTATTTGTTTCCAACAAAGGGTTAGCCCAAGCAGCAGCTGTGCCCCCTAAATGGGAAAGCACGAAGGCTGCTTTTGTGGTTAGATCAGGAAAAGATGTAGGACGGCAAAGAAAATGGAGTCGGCACTGATTTACAAAGGTTCTATAGGTTTTGGGATCACCCGTGAACCGTTCCGGAGGGGCCAAGGGAAACTGAGTGGGCATAACCACATCAATAGTTTCCTGTGGGGGTGCCGGAGTCCCAGATCCAGATGCAGTAGCCATCGGCATCTGTGCTCCCTGAGGACTACCATGTAGGGCGTCTTGCATAACGTCCATACGGTGCCGTAACATGTCCTGTGCTGTAACCATTTCATTTCTCAAATCGCTGATCAACTGTGTCAAAACAGCTAAAGGATCCGTACCCTCCATGGCTTCTGATTCTGTCAGAATGTACCAAAGTATTAACTGAAAAGGATACAATACTCAAAAGGATACAGGAGGTAGGGTCTTCCGGATCCCTGTTCACACGATTTGATAGTTGTGAAGTCAATTGAAGACCTTCCAAATGATACAACCCTCTGGCTGATAGAACAGGCAGAGCGATGGATCATTGGAAAGGGCGTGGGTAAGGTATAGAAAGCCAGCCTAGGACAAATTAAAGTATCATGAATAACTGCTCCAACCTGAGTATGATGAATTAGATAAAGACAGGAATGTTCACACTGACCTTTACTTTAGGGTAGAATAATCCAGAAGTCTCTTGATGGATTTGAATGAAGAATAAACGACAAGGAAGGGAAAATTAGTAAGGGAGACTTATCCCGAACGGAACGAGGCTCACGCTAGATACGGGTTGAATTCACCACAGGATAGCGTCCAAAAGTTCAGTTCAATGTCACCTTCCAATAATCCTTGAAAAGCGTCCTTCCCACTATAGGGATCAATCCTTCTGTTAATTCCACAGATGCAGGAGTTAGAAAAACAAAGTACACGCGGTTATAAACAGCCGCGAAGAAAATAACGTTTGAAGACAACGTGCGCGTGTGGATTATCACGCGAAGGAATAGCTCCAGGAATCAGCGTGTGGCGGAACACACGCTATTGAAGGCCCAAAGGTAGCTGTAGAAATATGCCAGGATGCAGATCAGAGGTTCAGCTACACAACGCCAATAGATGCGATCAGAAGCAGCGAGTGAAGTTTCTACGCTGCTTAAATACGTAATACCGTAGTTCACGTGACGAAGCAAAAGTCACGTGAAGTTAGCGACGTGAAAAGTGCAAACGTCGTTTTCCCGGTAACGTATCGAATAACCTCCATTTGGAGTAGAACGGTCTAGCTGTTCTACGAGCATAGCGTCCAGCATGCATGACAGAAACAACAGAAGTCTTTCAGCCAAGGTAAGGCTGAGTTAAACAAGGAAAAGTACCTATTCTTCTCAGACCCCAATTTGTTCTTTGTGTATCAAATTGTAACAATAAAATTAAGGGCAACATTGTATACCATCCACGATCTGGCAAGAAAATGCTTATCAATGACTTTTCAACTTGCAACAGCTCCAACATTGTGTACTGCATAAGATGGTTATGTGGACTGTACTATGTTGGACAATCTAAAAGCCGAGCAAAGATACGCTGGAATGAACATCATACCAAGATAAGAATAATGAATGATAAATCATCGGTGGCTCGCCACTTTTGTGAATTTATACATCAGATTCTACAAATGAAATGTCAGATCCTAGAGGTGATTAAAGCAAGAACAGAAAACTTTGACACAGCATGATGACTGGACCAGAGGGAAGCCTTCTGGATTGAAAGGTTGGATGCAGTGATTCCAGGCAGTATGAATGAAGACTGCAATCATAACTGCTATTTATGAACCATCGTTCACCTATTTGTTCTACAAATCAGCTCTGAAAAATGGTTAGTTGCAAGCAAGTGTTTTTGAGGTTTGCACACATTTATTATTATCAATGTGCTCTCCTTCATTCACAGTGGTTATGAGACATTTCACATTGGCAGATGTAATTTGTTATCAAGTAGAGTGATTACTTGTGATATGGTTTCAGGCAACACGCCATCCCACAATCTAAATGCTTGTTCTATTATACAAACTCTGTGTTATGTTATGTTATGTTATATGTATTTCTAAAGCGCACATACGCCTGTAGGCATCTTGGCGCTGTGTGAAGCAAGAGACAAGCAGCAGTGAGCAGGAGCCTAGTAAAGGTGAGTCTTTACAGCTTTGAGGAAAGAAAGGTGATTGTCAACCGCTCGAAGCTACAATGGAAGGCTGTTCTAAGTTTTTGCGGCTGTAACAGAGAATGCGCGGCACCAATACAAGAGAGCCTAATTCGAGGGACAGAATTCAAAAGAGCAGACTGAGAGCGCAAAGGATGGGACGGCTCATAGCGGGGAAATTTAGCCTGGATGTATTCTGCACATTGCTTGTAGAAGGCATGGTGCACAACACAGATAGATTTAAAGAGAATCCACTTCCCGATGGGCAGCCAGTGCAGTTGCCTAAGCAGCGGGGTCATGTGGGCTCGAAAAGGGGGACTGATGACTGTGCGAGCAGCTGCATTGTGAAGCAGCTGGAGGTGGTTGGTGAGGTAGCGTGGCTGACCAAGTATAGGGAGTTACAATAATCCGTGGTGCTCAGCACTAAAGCAGCCACCAATGGTGCGTGATATTTAGTTGGAACAAAAGGAAGCACCTTATGTAATATACGCAATTTAAAGTGTCTGGACTTGCATACGGCACCCACTTGGGGTGCCATGGATAGAGAGGATGAGAGTATCACAACAAGATTTTTGACTGAGACAGCTAGTGTGGGGCAAGTGCCTAGTGAAACTGGCCAGAACTCAGGGCTCCAACAAGAGAGAGGGCTGGAGGTGCCTACCACCAGCACCTCAGTTTTGGATCTGTTGAGTTTCAGCCAGTTGGCCACCATCCATGCGCCAAGATCTTCTAGACATCTCCTTAGCCAAATAGCAGTGTCTGCCCTTTTAAGATCCAGCCATGGATGTGCACCTTACTAATATATCCTCCAAGCAGTTAAACTTTGCTGAAGGTTTGTGTTGTTGTATACAATTACAAAACTGATATTATGTTATTTTTTTTAAATGTATGTACCACCTGGCACACAAGCGCAATGACGTTACCACAAGCATGATGTCACACTGTGAAGAAGTACCGGTGCATGCGTTTTGACACTGAGTGTTTTAAGGAAGTCTATCCATAACAATCCTCTTTCTAGTAGTGTTTATTTATTGTGCATTTGTAAAATTCTTATGCATCAAGTAAATTGTGTTTCAAAGCACCCACAGGGTAACAGTGAGGGAACATGAAAATAAAAACAAATATATCATTAAAAGAATGAGGCGAACCTACCAGGGAGTAGGGGCTAAGGGCTGGGTGTAACCAGTGGGAAGTGCTGGGGAGTGAACAGCTTTAAGTGTCAAGGCGAGGTGTCAGCTGTGAAGAAATATGTAAGTGAAGGCCTGATGAGGCATAGGCTAGTGAATGCCAAGGCAAGTGCTGGGAGCTGGCAGACACTGAAGGTGATTGGGTGTGGGAGGCCAGGGCCCAAGAGGACAGATAAGGGCCCTGGTCACGAATCTCAGCAACTGTGGGGTTTAGCAGAGGAGGGAGGAAGGGAAGGATGAAGTGAAAGGGAAAGTGTTGAGGAGTTTCCAGAATTTGAGGAGATCCAGCTCAAGGCGAAGGGGAAGGGGGAGGATGTTCCATAGGAGGGAGCCTGCTGAGGAAAGAAATTGGCCACCAGCTTGCAGTTTAGTGAGGCACTTGATACACAGAGAGTTGGAGCCAGAAGAACGTAATGATCTGGAGGGAGAGTATTTAGTGAGAGCGATTTGTAGATAGTGTGGTCCGTGGCCCAAGACAGCCTTATGGATGAAGCAGGGGGATTTGAATTTGATCCTTGCAGCAACCAGGAGCCAGTGGAGACCTTTTGGAGCTGGGGAGATGTGGTCCCTGGGTTTGATGACAAGAATAAGTCTTGCAGCCCTATTCTGGATAAGCTGGGGGGGTTGTAAGGGAGAAGAGGGTAGATTAAGGAAAAGGCTATTGCAGTAGTCTAGCCTAGAGAGAACCAGAGCTCTAGCGACATTGAACTTCTGGGGAAAACTGAGGAAAGGAAGAATTCCTTTGAGGAATTCTTCGGTTTGTTGTTGGACCCAGTAAAGAGTCCTAGATTGATGCTAACTGAGTGAGTAGGTATTTTTGAATTCAGAATATTATTTAGACAAACCTTGTATAGCATTAGTTTGGAACAGGTTTCTAATTGAATAAATATTAATTTACGTACCCAATTTTGAATTCTGGGTTTTTGTGAACCTTCAAATGATTAGCACTTAAAAGTCTAAATTGAAAAATGACCAACCATGGTTAAGGCAAGTCTGAACAAAGAATCCTCAACGAATACATTGAACATGCCCAAGGGACGATAACTTCCATTACCTGGCAAGGGGTGGGTAATAGCCTTCCAACCAATACGGAGATGAAGAACAGGGGATTTATCACATGGCATGGATGGATTTCAGTATCTGAAATGCATTGTACTAGAATCATACCTGTGCCTGCAATTAAAGGAGTTTTGTATTCATGCGTTGTGTGATACATGTGCGACTGTATTGAATTCAACTAATTCGAAGCAGTTATGACTGCATGGGTTCACCCAGTTCCTGACAAACATATGCCAGAAGAATTAAAGAAAAACAAGAAAACATCCCTCACAGTGCTTGGGCCTATGGTTACTGAGACTCCTAATTCCTGCTGCTCTTAGCTGTTGGCCCTCCTTGGCCGTAGTTGCTTTCCTGGTTTGATTTCTGTAGTCCTTCTGTGCCAGTAGCTGTAACCCTTCTTGGCATGCAGTTGTAGCCCCTCTGGGCTGGCAGCTGTAGCACTCCTGGGCCATTTGCTGTGTACCTCCTGAGCCAGTTACGAAGTACAACACAATAATACAAAATAAACGCTTGCCACCTGGCATTTGTGAGAACTCAAGGTGAATATCTGATATTGGTCTCAACACTATGGAACTCATTTAAAATCAAATATAAATGGAACTGCCACAAGCTTAAGTTAAAACATGAATACAGTACAGCAGTATGTGTTCATAGAAAGCACCTGTTAATCTGTGCACCTATGCCAGCTATTGTGTATAGCCCACATGAGGGAATTGCCATGCACACCATTGTTCGAATCCGACTTTCCTTTCTGCTTCCTCCCCAGCATCCGAAGTCTACACGCGCCATAAATCCTAAACTTTGGTACAATGGGTGTGGAGCTGCCCTTGATGTCAGGTGACTGTGTCCTGCACATCAGGATACCTTTTCTACAGGTTGTAAATGGATTGGTGGAAGTTCCTGCTGAGACGAGAAACATGGTACCTACACAGTGGACATGCAATAAATGGTTATGACACAGAGTGCTGGGCCACGTGTTGCATTCTGTCAAGCCATACATTTAAAAAAATGAACACCACCTGAAGTTGAACATACATGGCAATATCAGTAACCATTAGCACATTCGGCACTACATGACCCCATCTCACTTCTATGGAAAACAAACAGAGTCAAGTGCAATACACTATGCTCACTAAGGAAACAATCCTAAATATTCCCTAAATGTGCTGTTGAACTTGATATGTACGTTTCACATGGGAACAAAATGTTTTTTAAATGATTTGCAAGAAATGATAAGGTTTTAATAAAATGTTATTTTCAAAATACCGATGCCTCTCGGGATTGGTTCTATAGTATATAGTTAGGATTCGTTCCTTACTTAAACTACGAAGGTGCCTTACACCCAGTGAGAATATTTTATTGTACTTGACTCTGTTTGCTATGCACGTGGTACCTGGGTTATCAAGGTTGCACGCCAGGTTTCTCTTTGATATAATCCATCTCACTTCTTACAACATATTCACAACATACACAGAAGAGAGCAACATATAGCCCGTCACTCATGCAGGTGAACAGAAAAACCAGCTGCGAACCCACACATACAACTGAAGATGTGTTATTAAGACAAGCGTAGCAAGCAGTTGGACAAGTACTGTAGTTATTCTCAGCAGCCAGGCCCCACTCTCTGCTCTCCCAGTCTAACTGACTTGGAACCCAATGGAGAGAAGGTTCTAGAGTGAAAGCCCCACTTGGCCAATGAAATCACATACTGGGAAGAACACAATGGAGAAAAGCAGGAAGGAGAAAGACAGATGTAGGGTGATGCAGGGTGCATCCTCATCTCTAGGGAGCAGGTCCAAAGAAGCAGTTCTAGTACCCTGGTCCACGGAGTAGGAGGAAGTGCGTTACAAGTGAGGCACCCCGTCCTCGTTTCCAGTGTAATAATGGAAACCTCCAGTGCAGGAAGACTCAGGAGACTGAATATATGTTTGAAGGATGTATGTTTATTGAGGACCCTTCCAGGTAGGTTCAGGACAGATCTTCAGCCTCACGTCTTCACCTACAGGTAAGACAGAAAGTAAGATTGGGAGACACCCATTGGCACACCGAGTCCTCAACAGTCCACACCCGTCTGAAACTGGGGAACATTCGCCTAGGATCCATGCACAACATTTCACAAGAATTCCCTCAGGCACACATACATCCAATATCACTCAACAGTCGCACATACTACAAGGGGAGAGAATGGGGAACATCACAGCCACAGAGACGTATTTCTCCTCGGTAGACGAAGTAAACTTGAAGCTCTTCCTCGAGCTTAGGGGTAGACATGAAGGCCTTCACAAATGTAGCCTCAAATCTGCAAGGACCCACAAAGGATCAGTACTCCTATTTGCTGGTAGGATACAGCGTGCGCTTAACCCATTTGAAGAGACCTTCCTGAGATAGTACTCCCATGGCTGATACGTTGTTCCCCAAAAACTAAACCTCTTTGTATAATAATTTGGGCTTGTACTTTTACAGAGTCAGACTGTAGTCTTGCAGGATTCACATGACTTGCTTTTGGACTTTTGGGCACCATTGTGGGTCGATGGAGAAGAGCAGGATGTTATCTTGGATGTTGATCACATTATGGAGTCTGTTGAAACGGTGGTCCAATTGTTGGTTTTGCAGGACTGACACCATTGACACCACTGATGTAAATCTGAAGGGCATCCTGAAAAACAGAAAGGTATGACAGGCATGAATTACTTGGCCAGAACCTTGGAGTCTTTAGTCAGTCTCATAAAGTCAGCACACTTAGCCTTGTGGGCTCACCCATTTCTTGGTAGAGAGTGCAAACCTGTTCAACCCTCTCCCATCTGGGATGTTATTCCTAACCTTGCCCGATGTTGCAATCTTAGGACCACCAACACTTGCTGGTGATCTGCACATTCCTGCATGTTGGACTCCCTTTCAAAGCAAGATCTGGGAAGAGCGAGCCAGCCAATGATGTTCCAGGTTTAGCCTGAGTAGTATTTGGTCTTGATTATAGGAGCCAGGAGGTCACTAAATGTATACCTCAACATGTTCATGTATTTTTCCTTTGATATAACTAAGTGTAGTGAACCCTATTCAGAGATCAGTTTCATGTCTACCACTACAAAGGAATTACTTCAGGTCATAGTGCTTTTAACTCATCACATAGATGCCTCTTCCTCATGGCTTGTGTCAGTTCTGCTACCCTTAAACTCTCCTGCAACTCTATTAGGGCTATGCTGGCCTGTCCTCCTTTGTTTTTGCTTTCTTGTGCAATATTGCTTTGCCAGCATATGATGTCAAATTGATTGTCCTGGCCACAGTGAATGCATCTCTTCTCATGGCTCTTGACTGTGCCATGTTGGTGGCTGCCACACCAGTAACAGTTGAGCACCTGAGAGCAGGAATATTTCAACCTTGGACCTGGTTATGATTATCGGATCCCAGACTGCACAAACTTCAATGGTGTCATCATGGTGTCTTCAGTTCTTGAGTCGTGGTGTTGCAGGTTTGTAATGAGTCTTGCAATTAGAGGCCAGGCCACCATTTGCCCTTCCCCCAAAAGCCTTTGCTGCTATTTCCTAGGTTGCCCCACATATTTTAATGGGGGACCAGCCCTCATATACTCTTCCTCCCCCAACCATGCATTCATTTATGGGGGTACATAGATCTGTGATGATTCTAACAATTAGGGGCCAGTCTACCATTTTCCCTTCCCCCAGCATCCTTTGCTGCTACGTCCTAGCTTCTCCTGCAGCTTTTAATGGGGGACCTGCCCCCATACGCCATTTCTACCCCACCATGCATTTTAATGGGGGTCTGCTCCACCCAGAACTACCCTTCCTCCCACACCTACCCCACCTAACTCTAAGTCACCACTTACCTGTGGCCAGGCTGGTTCATGGTCTGCCCACTTCTCTTCTTCAAGTTCCCAGGCCGTGCTTGTCCTATGTCACAGTGAGCTGGCATGCAACAGGATGGGTGAAGATGAAGAATTGGGAGAAATCAGTATTGCATCAGGACATGGATTGCCCAACTCTTTAAGCTAGGCTAATGGCTTGAACAATTGATGGATCACAGGCAGAACAGTTGGTCCCAGAATTGATCTGTGCATGTTTGGACCATAAACTGGTTCCAAAGAACTTCCTCAAGGAACATACTGAAATTGCAGGTGGCAGTGATTTATGCAGAGTGGGAACATATTCCACGAATAACCCACTAACAACTTGTCTTGTCTCTGGATTTGGAAGTAGAATCTATTCCTCTTGGTAAGCTAGTATTTGTCGGGTCAGGCTATTAACATAGTCAACACATCCTCATCTTTCCCTGTTGGAGGACAATTCCTATTAATCCCATGGATTTTAAGCAGTCCATTAAAGTGTCTTTCTGTTTCAATGCCTGAAAGTCCCCATGGACGTTGGTCTGCAGGCATTTAAATAATTCCCCAGTCCCATCTTTTCCAGGGTTTTGATGGAACTCTGGGACATTAGAGAAACGTTGGTGGGGTGAATGTGGTTGTATGTTGTGTGTGGACAGAGGAATGTCATTGTTTCGTGATGGATATGTGGAAGTACAGGTTGCTTGCAGTGAATCCAGTGGATGGATGCCACAGGGAATGTGGACTGATGTTGAAGCATCCCTAGATGGGACTGCTATTCTGGTGCTCCTTTCCTCTCCTTAACTTGATTAGGGAGTGGTTCCAGCAGGTGAGGAAGAGACTTCTTTGATCCGCAAACTGCAAGGCTGCTATGCTTTTCCATGATGCTGAAATGGCAGCAAAAAGTATGCTGTGAGCAGAGAGCAGCTCATAGAAGGCAGGCCGAAAGCACACTGTGTTCAATATTTTACATTAGGTGGTGCAGTGAGGAAACATAGATGTGTGTGGCACCATTTCATGTACTCTAAAACACAGACCCACGCGGGATCACCGTGGCATGGGGACCTAGCTGTGGCATAGTGTAGCACAGTGGGACCTAAGGGAGGCTGATGCGAGCCCCTGAATCACAAGTAAGGACTCTTGGGCAATGCCAGTTTGGCACCAGAACGGATGTCAGTGCAGTTGTCTGAGGGCATATTAGTGTAAGAAGACTGGATGATGTGGGAGGGAGGAGAAACAATGTTCATCACCAGGGTGGTGAAGACAATAAAAAGTAAGTGGTTGGACAGGTACGGTCTCAGCTGTCTCATTCTAGCTGACTTTGAAACCAAGGGAGTGAAGTAGCTACAGTGACATTTCTTCACATCCCTGCACCCAGAACACAGTAATTCTACACCAGGGAAAAGAAATGGGGAGAAAAATGGTCACAGCGAGGTAGGGCGAGACTGGCTCATCGTGGAAAGCACTAGCTAAGCCCACCATACCATTGGAGGAGGACTAATCTTGAGTTAGTGCTATTTCAGTCACACATCATATGACTAAAGCTGTCTAAACATGATGCTACCTGTTCATATTATTAGATTTTCATACCTGCTCGTAGAGAACAGTGACTAACTCGGCACCATTATGTGAGAGAAACAATATGTGAAGAGCAGGCTGTGAAGCACATTCTTCCATGATGAGCTGAATGTGCCCTTCGTGCCTCTTTTGCACATACGTAAGTCTTTTTCCAGTGATATTGTCCTAAAACAGTAGATCATAGGTTAATAACCTTTGGCTCTCCAGATGTTTTGGACTACAGCTTCCGCCCTCCCCAGCCTTCATAATCAATGGCGAGGGATTACGGAAGTCGAATTTCTAAACACCCGGAGAGCTGAAGGTTGCAAACCTCTGCGAGTAGACCCATAGGCCTTGCTGTTGTAGCTTGCATCCTTCTTATACAAACATCTCTATTGGTTGTAGCTCCCCCTGATCATGGATAAACCTTGACCTACCAAAGGCAGTTTAAACAACTAGGAGTTAAATATAAAATGTACAAAGCCTTATATGGTTCTGAGCGCTTATGGCGGGAATCAGACATGGAAACGCTGTCTTAACTGCAGTTAACCAAGACCCTTTGGCCCACTTGCTATATAGGTTTGTTCACTTGGGGGATCACCTTGCCCTGCCTACCCCACACATTAGGGTCCAGACATACCTTAAAACTCCCTTAGTATGCACAATTACCTGTAGTCTAACTTCCTGAAATGCTGGAGGGCATTTTCCTGTTCCGGCCAGCCTCCAAATGCAAAGAACATATGAACTGAAGGCTCATGGTCTTTGAGGTACTATTATACCTCATACAATCCCACATTTTCCTGATTCACAAGCCATAAATGCCCTCTTGTTTAGGCAGTCAACTGAAACATCCACTTATTCCAGCTGCTCACCCATGCTGCCCAGTATTGGAAGTATGAAATCATTCTCATCGAACACCCACTTTATATCTCACAAACCAAAAACAAGGATAACGTTGTAAATCAGTAGCCTGATCACACAAACCCTCAATCCTGGGACCTTGTTAAAGATCATCTTAACTTATCCTAACATTGCCCTACATTAAATAACACAAATATTGAACTGTTGGACAATTTCGGTCGCAGAGATATGTGGTCATGTTCTAATTAAGATCATGGGGAATTTGAAGGTAGGATAGTCCAAGGACAGATTACTTAAACACTCTGTGAAATAGTGTAAAGAGTGAGGTATTTGCATGTATCTTGTAATGCTGGCTGCAATGAACACAGTCATTGTGGTACACAAGTGACAGCACTGAGCAGTGCTCGCTACCCATGCCCTCTTGTATCCGGTATCCCACTCCTGCTGCCATCATCAGTGAAAGATGTTGGTGCTTGAGAACCTGCGTGTAGGAGAGCTCAGAGAATGTTGGCTCGACGCTTTGAATGATTTCCCACGTGTATGTCAGGTGGGAGCTGATATGAGAACTGCATGGCTGAACTGGTAACCTATGAATATAGCCATCAACTTGTATGCCCTGCAGTGCTGTGCCACCAGTGAAAAATCCAAGCCTTGTTATCACACTGGCACCAAGCTACACAGGACCTTGGAGTGTGCAAAGGAGGACCCACAGGAGGGCTGAAGCAGATAAGGCTTTGGCAAGGAGAGACCCACCAGCTCACTGCTTTGAGTGGTTATGCAGCCTAATTTCTTCATCAGCGTTAATGGGGAAATAAATAAAGGAGGCATAGGAAAGATGCAGTCTATGAAACAGTGGTTCGAGGAAGTTAGGGGCACAAGGCAGCAGCACGTTCATACATGTTTGCACCTTGAAACACCTTGGTGTATAGGTGCATTATAAATAAAATACACCTCAGCTCATAGGCTGAGGTGTATTTATTCATACGGTCAGGATTGACACAGATGGCCAAGTTACACGCAGTGCAGGAGAAGTGAGCACATGTTCAGAAGTTCACCCGATTACTGTTGTGCTTTGCATATGCTCTGCCCAGGAAAGACACTCTATTGGTGTCAAAAGTATGGTGTAGGCTTATGCCCATGCCCCACTATTGCAAGTGTGTGTGTGTGCGTGCGTGCGTGCGTGTGTGCGGTGTGTGTGTGTGTGTGTTGGGGGGGTTACCTCAGAACTGCAGGGGAACAGCGGTTGAGACCCAGGTGGAGCTTGTACTGTAGGAGCTTTGCAGTGTGTCCATTGTGTGTTTTTCTGTGTGTGTGTCATCAGGTGTAGAAAGGGGCAGGCAACGCATTGGAGCTTTGGCCATCCCACCATGGGCCGTGCTTCAAGCCAGAGATCATGGCCCTATGACCGCTGGAGTGATGTGAACGATAGTGGAAATGTCCAGCCTTGCCGAGAATGATCAGTGTGTGTCATTACATAGTTCCTCGTCATGAAGGAAAATGGTTAGTGAGAGGAACCTTTTGATGGGGCACAATGTGTTACTTATAATTGGCTCTGAATATTCACACCACCAGGAAAGGTGAACTTCACAGGATACGCCTTTTGGCTCACATAATGAATGTTTATTTTTTTCTGCTGTCGAGGGAGGTTGGATGTCCGTGGAGGCAACAGGGAGAGGCTCCTGGTCGCCTACACACAATCAAGATGGCAGCACCCAAAGAAGGGCTTCAGCTGGTTGGAGAAATGCGGGTGCATTTCAAGCCACCTGATTGACTGAACACCCTTCCGCGGGGTCAAATTGGACATCTGTCCTCAATGTTTCTAGGCGTGTTGGACAGTTTGGTTTCCAACTGTTAATGGTGAGTAATGCAATAGAGTCTGATACACTGTATACGTTTGTGTGTGATATGTAAAAGGGATGCAAACATGCAAGAAAGCTTGGTTTCTCCACTGGTGCTGAGGAGATGTAGCTGACTGTTTTTGCAGCAGGCTACATAGCAGGCCGGCCCAGGTGCATGTGCACCTGAGTGTTTGTGGGTGGCAGTCTAGGTATTTGAGTTACCAATGGTTGCTGGTGTGTGGATGAAGTGTAGTGTCTGGCCGCTTCAGGACCAGTGTGCATAGTTTTGTTATGGCTTTTGGTGGGAGGGTGTTTATGATTCCTGTTTAAGTCTGTGTTTGGTTTTTGGATCATATTACACCACTCATCCCATGTGTGTGTCTTGCTTCCATGTAAGGTGTGTGAGTGGGACTGTGCCCTTAGTTAGCATGAGGACACATTCTCAGTGCTTTTTCTTTTACTTCACCATCACCACTAGTGTTGGGAACATGACTGGATGCTACCCAAATACTTGTGTTTGGCCAGTGTTTGTAGTTAAGTGCATGTTCTATGTGTTTATCCATCAGGGCATATTGATAGTCATAAACATGGACTTCACTCTTCATTGCGATATCAAGTTTCAGGCGTGCGTCTCCCATGTCCATGTGTTGGAGTGTTTTTGCTTTGTCCTGTTTTGGCTTTCGATGTGGACGAGAGAAGCGTTGAGATACGCGTGTGATTTGAGAATGTGTCATGCAAGGGAAGTAGAGACATTGTGCCCTCAGCCTTTCCTGCTGGCCATCATGAGTGAGAGCTTGAGTGCTGGTGCGTGCAAGGTGCCTGAGAGCTCAGGGAATGGCGGGTTAGTGATATGAATGTTCCATATGTATCTAATTTGGTGGCCGAACTAGCATGATAGTAGTCGAAGGCGGGTGTCACCTTCCTATCTGTAAATGATAATATCTGCACTGGTAACTTGAGAATAAAGCCTTCATCTTTGAAACACCCGCCTCCAGAGACATCAGTGGAAACCCCAAGCCTGGTTATAACTATCACATAACCACATAGAGTATGCATCTGTCAGTTCCCATGGACAGAGAACATATACAGTGAAACAGTCTGTCCATCAGGACACCCATCCCAACAGCTGCTAATTAAACTAAGTAGCTCAAAAGTGTGAGAATACTCTGGGCAGTGTTGCGTCCAAGACTGCATAAAGTGTAGTAGTCTCCTCCTCCTATGAACTTCTTTTTCACAGTTGCCAATCACACTTGGAAGTTATCACACTCCCTTTTCACTCCTTTGATCCGGCATGTGAACATTGCAAGTGCAAAGCACATAGAAGATAGCCCAGGCAGTAGAGTTAAAACTCTCCTGTGGATCTCAAAACGTTCTCAGCAAAACAAAAGCACTTGCTCTCCCAGAACATTCTCTTGGGTAAATGGCATGGTCCTACTGCTGTGGCGTCCTCCACAGCTTTATTGCACTTGGCGGTTTCCAGAATTGTGCGATGTCCCAGAAGAGTGTGCTGGTTCGCAAAACCTTTCTGGGTCAGTGTGAACTTTTACAAACGTCTCTGTGCAACCTTTCGACTGCTTTGGTGGATAGGTGTTGGACATTGTAGAAGATGCTCCTGCTCTCAGGTGTAGGTGTTTCTTTGACAATGGGCCTCATCACGACTTGGGTGGTAACGCCGGCGCTATTAGCGCCGGCGCTATCTGCCCTATTGCCGAACTCCCCGGCGCTAATAGCGCCGGATCACAAGTTCAGCGGTAATGTTAATCCTCATTGCCCATTGAGCCCATTCGGGAATGCCCCATTCCCCATTGGGCTCAATGGGGAAATTTCACGCTAATACCACCGGCGGATTTCACGCCAGCGGTATGAGCATGAATTTTCGGCGGATTTCCCCCCAGCTCAGAGCTGGGGTGAAATCCGCCGAAGTCCTGATTTGGCGGTAATAGCGCTACCGTCGGTTTTAAGGGTTACTGCCAAAATCGTGATGAGGCCCAATGTCTTGGAGCAGTGGTACCCTTTGAGAATGCCACACAGAGATTCTCGACATAGCAGACAAGTGCTCACACGAAAACAGAGTCAGAAACATGACTTCCTTTTTCCAAAAGACAGATTGCAACATCATGTCTCCCCTGAGGTCAGTGATTGAAGAGAGCGGGAACAGTCAGGATCAGTGTTCCACTTCTTTTATTTTGATCTGTTTTCCATTCCTCTACTTTTTACAACCATATTCACCATTATATATAGAGGATTTGTCCATTCATGTCCCTGTGCCAGTGTAAAGTTGTAATCGGAGACTTAGTGGCTAGTCACTTAGACTATTGGAATGCCCCGGCTGCAACACCTTGTCACATGTTGCACTATGCTTCTGCTTACCCTCTCCCCTGCCGAGACTACAGTTCCACTACTTTGTGCGGTACACTTCTACCACTGCCTGAGGTAGTATCATCATGCTCAGCTTCACCTTATCACCATGTCATTATGGAGATGCTGGATGTTCTGATCTCCTCAGACCTCCCCTTCGCTAACCCTCTTACCACTCCTCTCTCTTGGATTGATATTGATCACTTTCTCCTTTCTTCCCACCTCTTTCTCTCCTCCCTGCAGGTCAAGCTGACTCCAGCGCTGCCGCCTACCTTCTCGGTCATCCGACCCACAAAGCGTGTTTCAATTGAGGTTTTTGCCGCTACTTTCTCTCCTCCTCTTGCACCTTTGGCTGACTCACACCCTGACACAGCCCTCTCCAACCTTCATCTCTCTATCTCTAATACTCTGGATGTCCTTGCCCCTGTCATGAGGATCCGCTTGAAGCCCAAGACCAAGTGCAACTCTTGGTACGATTTGGACCTTGCCACCCTTAAACACATGTGTAAGGTGTCTGAGAGGAAGTTGAGGGCATCAGGCGCACCCCCTGACAATCTGGTCTGTAGCCTTCACCAAAGGCAGCACAGACTCTCTGTCCTCTCCAAGAAGAGAGCCTACATCCAACCCCGCATCTCTGCGGCATCTAACAACTCAGCCAAACTTTTCAAAATCTGCAAGGTGCTGGCCTATCATGCCGCAGTCTCTACCTCTTCTGTTCCCTCCCTGGCCCTCTGCACAGCCTTGGCTTCTCATTTCACCACTAAAATTCAGGACATCCTGTCCACCATCTCTTCCTCTACCTCCTCGTCCTCCTCATTTAGCACTTCTGGCCAGCCTGTGGCCGTTTATCCTCCTCCTTTCTCCTCCTTTCCCTTTTTCAACCAAGACAATGTTTCTAGACAAGTCCGATCTATGAAAGTCTCGTCAAAGCAGGTTCTCCCCTGCTCATCCAGAACCACCAAGGACCACATCGACACTCTTGCTTCAGCCTTGGCCTATTTCTTCAATCACTCCTTTGCCACGGGAACCTTCCCCTCCCCCTCAAGAACTCCCTTGTGCACCCCCTTCTTAAGAAGCCCTCTGCCGATCCTTCCACTCTGGCAAATTATTGCCTGATCTCAACCCCCCTTTCCTGGGCAAACTTCTGGAAAAACTGGCCATCTCCCAGCTTAATCTGCATACTGAATCTGTTGAGTGTCTCCACGACCTCCAGTCTGGCTTCAGAGAGACTTGAAAACTACCAGAAGTTGCCAGTAATCTTAGAATACGTGGGGGCAATGGACCACAAGGGATTCTGCAACACAGGGATGAAGGAACATTTGAACGTCCACGTTGATGCAGTGCTACACAGAATTGTTCAATACCATGCTTCTCACAGTATTGCGTGATAAAGGTAGAGGTTTTGGTATGACTCCCAAGGTTACCCTAAGGCATTTGTGTGTGTGATCACTTTCCTGTCCATGCAGAGATCACTTGAACACTGTGGCACTTTACTCGTGCACCTTTAGGTGCATGTACATTACTGTATTTGAATAAACAAGGTTAACATGTGCAAGATGAGGCCGGGCATGGACCACGTAAGGGCACAATGAAGGGTCGACTGCATACATTCACTGAAATACAGTGGCCTCGTTTACTCACGAGCTCACATTTCCAGTGCTGATCTTCCTAGTACGTTTTTGACTTACTTTAATCAGCAACCAATAAGTGACCACGGTCTTTTGGTAGCTGCCTCCATTCTTTGCCTGTGCTGCACTAGTGCTAGCGGACTCTCTCTATGTCTGCCCTTCATTTTTTGGCTTTCTGTATAGATCGGGCATCCTGCACGAATGCATTTTGCGCATGTGCAAAATGAGTGTGTTTGTCTAATGCACTCATGGCGAGACTCGTGCCTCGAGTATACAAGGAAAGAATCCGAAATTCGAGCATAGGCTCGAAGCCTGTTGAGAAGATAGTCTGTCCAATCGGTTTCAGGCACTGACTTCAGCTGTGAAAGAAAATGAGAGTTTGAACGTGTATGTTTGACCTGCATCTTCTGTGAGTGTTTGAGGTGTCTATCTAAATGATTACAAGGCACACAGATCAGTAATTTTCGGGGATCACGACCCCCCTATCGCACATAATGCATAGGTCACCCAGTAGTAAATATTGCAGTGTGCAGCAATTCCTATATTCCTTGTGTTTTTGGGCCTCTGGGATCCAATCAAAGGAAAAATAATGTGCAATTAGAAAGCGAAATGCTACATGCTGCTTGAGCGCCAAGAGCATGCGGGATCCCAGCACAGCAACTGGTTTTCATTATTTAAACAAAGGCTATCGGTTTAGGGATTAAAGAAATTGGTTCTAATTTATGTAGTTCCTTGTATGAAGTGCATGCTGTAAATCTGCCTCTCCTGGGTCATTGCAATCGTGCAGTTCAGCGTTAAATCACATGCAGTTTCATGCATGATTGCGGCTCTGCCTGTCCAATAGGACGTCAGATATTCCTGTAGGTTGAGGATGATAACTTGGAACTCTGAAGACATCACGTTTCATTGGAACCCGAATCTCCAATAGAGGAAAGGCGGGGAACCCTTTCTTGGGTGAATGCCCATGTTCATTCGCCTTTTAGCAAGTGTGCAATATTGTTCATCAGCTGTAGCCGCGTGTGCCAGATGCTTTTCTTTAGGTAGGAGTCTGTGTTGCTAACGGATCTAAGCATTGATAAACATGCTTATTTTACGTGGTGACATTTCATAGCGTGCTTCCAATTATTTCTTCTCTGTCTTCAGAAAAGGAAGCTTTAATTTGAATGTCCCACGATCCATTTAGCAAGTACCCACTCCCTCATGAATCACTTCCTCCCTTGGGGCCCGATTCATGGAAATGTGGGCAGAAATCCAGAAAGGGTTGCGCACGGAGAAGGACACTGCGCAAGCCTGCGCGTAGTCTAAAAAATATGCGCTCAGAGTATTCATGAAATTTACTATGCACAGTAATCGTATTCGCAGGTCACGCCCGACACGCCCCCATCCAAAACAAACAGCCAGACCACCTACCTTTGTGCTATCTCCGGGCGCAAATACACGCACCCTTCGAACAGTGTGTGGGGTCCCCCGCAAGCAGGCCTGCATCTCGAGGACCCTGTGCAGGGACCCCCGTAACTGTTGCCGGCACCCTAACAACATGTGTATGGAAAATCATACCTCAGCCTAAATTCGGAAAATCTGCATGCAAAACCCCTGTAAACCATTACTGCATCCCCCTACACTCCATACACGCACCCCTAAATTAGATCGGAACCCCGGTTGCATAAACGGACCCCTAAATCCAACATGTAAACCCACCTCGGTTCTGCAAATCCTATGCGCAAGTGTACTTACGCCTGCCTTCGGGTGGCATATCGATCGAGGGATTTGCGTGGCCATTTCTCTGCCAAGAGGCTGCACCGGTGGATCCATGAATTCATGTTGTTAGGCGCTATTGTGGGCATACGCGGGACTGGCTTCGGGTCATCCCTGGTAACGCCCACTTTTTCGCATGTTCTGCCCCATTTTCTGTGTTCTGTCCTCTTCCCAGCCCTCTGCGCAAGCCACTCCCATGCTCGGCGTGGCCTCTCATGTAAGGCGCTCAATGGCTCGCAGAGACGTGCCGAGCCTGCACAAACTCCACTCAAGTCCTGGAAAAGTCCAGCGCAGTCGATTCCATGAATCGACAAACAGGGAATGCATGAACAATGGCGTGCGGGTCCCCGATTTTCCACGCAAATAATTCCATGAATGCCCTTGGTCTGAGATGCTTATAACTGAGTGGTAGACTTATACCACATACGTTGATTGTGTGGTTTTGTAATGTGCTTCCTTCCTGTGTTCTATTCATGCATGGTGATGTCATGAGCTTCTGTGAGTGGAATGTGGTGTGAGTCTTGACTGCTGAGTGCTCAGTTGGAGAAAGGCTGCCTGTGAAAGAGCCTTTGGATGTTTCTCTGACAATACCTAAGTCTTGTGTCCTGTAATCTTTGGGGCTGATTTATCCTGAACTGTAACAAATAAAGAAGCTCTCCTTTAGTACGTGGGGCTACTTGTCATCTATGGGATGTGTTCCAAGCACGTCCAGAGTGGAACGTAGTGTGTCAACCATTCGTGGGCTTGAAGGTGCTGGGGAGGGAACGGCGCCAATGAAAACTGCATTGGGGTGCCGCTTTGGAGGCGCAGGGTTGCAGCAAATCCCAGAATGCCATTAGGGCAAAGGATAGTCAGGGGCATGCAGACTGTGGTGTTCTAGAGGTGCTGTAGGATTATCAATCTGCACATATTGCTGGGTTCGTGGCAAGACAGGTTTTGTGATTTTAGAGAATTTAGGCAGGCTTCAGAAATATTGGATGAGGACCACCTGGCAGGAGATAATGCCCTCACATGGTTATTGAGCAAGGACTGTGCCAGCCTGGATAGTGATGGAGGCTACTTCTATAATGCTGCCCTTAGTGCTGGGAATTCAATGCACTGGAACTATATTCAAAAGGTTATAATGCACATGGCAGATGCCAATTAATTGAGGCAAATGGTGCCGTGTGAGCCCGGTATTGATGGTTTAGGTGTTTAAGGTTGATTGCCATGGCCCCTGTCAGAGTTAAGTGTTCTGCATGGGTATTTGGGTTGAGGTTGTTTAGGAATGTGTCCAGGTAAATTATGTGATTGTAGATAACATGCATTTATCCCACAGGAACAAGCAATCGTGAAAAGGTTAGGCTGCGCCTTTGGACTTGTTGACATAATTTAGGTATGCCTACAACTACCTATGTCTTTAAAATAACTACTTATTGCGTTTGGGTTGGTGGGATGGCATGACAAACTAATATGCGTACTTGTTATATGCTTATTGAACCAAGAATTAACCACTGCAAACTAGGGTCATGGCCGAGCAAACCATGATACACAGAGGGGTCAGTAGCAGTATGAGTTGATGTGGGTGAGTGCTTGTCCGAGTTTAGTGCGGATGTTAAAATAGGTGGAATCCACTGCCTTTTTACTGCTCTGTGGGTATTGAACACCATTGGTTACTTATGTGAGTTGTTGGACACCATTGGTTATTTAAGTGAGGTGCTGGACAAAAATGTTGTGGTGTGCATTTATGAAGTGTTGGACACACTTTGTGTAAATGCTGCAGATGAGGGAGTGCGCCAAGTGGCTGGATAATGCAAGGTATTGATTACCCACACAGTGGATGTGTGAAGCTTGTGGTATGCCTTGGAGATATGTGTTTGTGTCCCCGTGCTTAGTATAGGTGATGGTGCATGGTTAGAGTTTTGTGTTTAGTTCCTGGTGTATGTTATTTGATTGCTGTCTGTAGGGTGGTTGCCGGCCAGTAGCATGAATATAGATTGCTTAAGTGTGCCTTTGTTTGGGTTAAGCAGGTTATCTTTTTTACTTGGTATGAGTGTTACTACCCTTCCGTCTGATTCTGTTTGGCTTTAGTGCGAAGGCTGGTACAGTGGAGAACTTGTCCTGTTGTCAATTGGGTATGTGTTTTGGTGGGCATGCAAGGATGTTCTGAGGGTAGTAGTTTCTGGGTGGAGTGACACACTGGTCATGAAGTGCACCACCCAGCGATGGTGAGAATGAGTGAGACATCTGGTGTGAGTGGTTGTGAGAACTGCACACTGTGGCGGCAAGATGGGGACCTGAGGTACATATAGATGTGTTGGATTATTATTTTGGTTGTTTGAATGGATATTGTGTTGTGGTTCTACCTCTGATGCGTATGCCTCTTTGGATTGTGTGCCTATTTCTTATTTCTGAGTCGGGGGAGGTGTGTTGTAATGTGCTTTCTTCCTGGCTTGTGTTCTATGTATGCATGGTGATATCATGAGGTTCTAAGAGTGGAATGTGGTGTGGGTGATGACTGCTGAGTGTTCTATGTGTGACAGTTGGAGAGAGACTGGCTGTGATTCAGATTAATTTGAAACCTTCCAACCATCACTTTTTTGGTTTTAGTGTGACTCCCTATGAAACGGGGTCCCTTGCTCGCTGCACTATACGGAAACAAGCTGCACCTCACTGAGGAGGCCCAACAAGGCCAAAACATGACTGGGGTTGCTTGTGTTTCCATGCAGAGGGGACCTTGCTTAGCAGTTTGGGCTGGGCTGCTCACATTGATGGCATTACTGAATGCATATGGCTGCACCCCTTCAGCAATGGTGCAGACGGACAAAAAACAGTGGTGCGGAAGGTTGCAGAGAGTGATGCCAGTGGTTCAGATTAATTTGAAACCTTCCACCCATCACTTTTTTGCTTTTAGTTTGCCTCCTTTGTGACAGAGGGTATGCCCAGAAGTGGGTCCCTTGCTCACTTCCCCATAGTGAAACAAGCTGCACCTCACTGAGGAGGCCCAACAAGGCCAAAACATGTCTGGTGTTGCTTGTGTTTCCATGCAGAGGGGACCTGGCCTAGCAGTTCGGGCTGGGCTGCTACCATTGGTGCCAGTACCTGACTGATTTGCATATGGCTGGACCTCTTTTGCAATGGCACAAACAGGCTAAAAAAATACTGATGTGGAATGTTGCCCAGAACAATGCCAGTGGTTCAGATTAATTCCAAACCTTCCACTGATCACCAGTGGATGTTTCACTGACCATATATGCCTCTTGTGTGCTGTAATCTTTGGGACTGATCTATCCTGAAATGCAACAAAGAATGAATCTTTCCTTTTGTACCTGCAACATTTATCTAGCCACAAATGTTAATTCTCAGGCATTGAGGTTGGTCTATTTTATCACAAGTTATAATTGCTTGACAGTACAAAGAGCTTTAATGCTGAATTCTGTACGAAAATGTATGAAATGAGTGGGAATGACAGCAAAGGCCATCTTTTTTTACCTTTCGATGAAATGTGCTAAAATTCGCGTCAAAAAATAGATGAAAATGGGATTTGCAGGGATGGATTCGATGCTTTAACGTACAACCGTTTTGAGTTAAGCGGGAGCCTGGAAGTTGGTAAACGCTCCTCTATGAGCTATAATGAATAGAGCATGGCAGGTAAAGCCTTGACCGTATGAGTCTGTGGCTAACAGGTTTGAATAGTTGGCAATGTGTAGCCTATGTTAAGATTGCACAGTAGACAATGGAACGAAAGCATTATCAGAAGTGCATGCCACGAGTCAAACAAATGTGGATAAGACCAGCGAGTGGTTCACATCATTCTCCAGCAGGTGATTCGAAGTCACACGTGAAGGGCACTGTTTGGCGTGCTGTTCTGAATCCGCAGTGGGGGGTGCCATGGTGAGCTGGAGCCCTGCACTGACTGATGCCGCATAAAACGCCTGCAGGGGACCCCTTGGTGAAGCCTTTGTGCAGGGCGCTGGTGGCATGCCAGTAGGCAAGCCGATCGGTGGTGAGCGGGTGACCTGGGTTCTTTGTACTATTCTGTACAAGTAGCTAATGGAGGAAAGCAAAGAGCATGTAGCTACTAAAAAGAGAATGCATACTCAATATTGGATATAGGTGCCCAAGTAACCACAAGTAAGAAGACACGGTTGGTTTCATTTTGCATGTGTTCACTAAGGATACGAGTCAACGTGTGCTGCTCTAGGGGCTGATTCCTAGATAACCAGAGGGAAAACTTATATCTCAACTGTTGATTGTTACAATCCTGTATGACTGTGGGTTGTTCACCTTTGAACAAAAGAGAGAATCAGAACTCAATCTGATTCTGAATGCGCTCACCTCCTGCTCTCCTTCCGGAGTTGCGTGTAGGTTTGAGTCGAAGGTTAAATATCCAAATCAATTGATTTTAGTCTATATTGTGGCGTGTCCACATTATCAACTTTAATTAATGAGGCATAAAATGTGCCTGACTATTCAGTGCCAAAATATATAAATGCCATGCATTTCAGACATAGGGCCTCGTTACGACCCTGGAGGTCCCGTAACGAACGGTGCCGGTACGGGGCCCCCTAGCGGACCGGGAACAGACGTCTGGTAAAACCAGACATCCTTTCTGGGTCCCACGAGGGGACCAAGGAGTTAATAATGGTCCCATTATTAACGGGCCCGTTATTAGATCCATCCCCATTCCCATTGAGCCCTATGGGGGCTCAAATGGGAATGGGGATTGGTATTGTGAATGAGGAATTACCGGGTCCTCCAAGGTTGGAATGACTGGGTAATTCCTCATTCACAGAACCCGGAGCTGGAACCCGTTATGGAGGCAGCCATGTCCTTATTAAGGGCATGGCTGCCTCCATACTCGTAATGAGGCCCATAGTCCATCATCAGCGCTTCGAGGCACTGAACAGGTTGTCACTGATTCTGAGTACACTCACGGTATGCTCCAATACCTTCGTTTTCAACTTACTTTTAGTTTTCTACTTATTTTGAATTTGGAATAACAGAGCTGTGCCCACCCTCAATCTCCTGAACTTGTTCACCTTTGAACCCATTTTTTTTTTAAACTAGTTGAATTAATATAATCATGAGAATGGAACAAAATGGACTATTGAATCCTCATCTAATTAATTGATCCAATTTGGAGGATTAAGCCTCACGATTTCCTGAAGGAATGATTTCAAGCTTATAATACCAAGTGTGGCAACCTACATTGCACATATAGGTAAATACAATAGCTAATCAATAACCTCATTACGTATAAATCAGGCCCTGTATTAAAATTTTAGCAAGAACTCAGCGTCTAAACTGCTCCATCAAGTTCTAATTAAGGCGGTTAAGAAAAGCTAAGTTCTAATTAAGGCGGTTAAGAAAAGCTAAGCGGTCCAAATATCTGGCACAGACATATTGACATATTTCCCTGCCAGGTGTAATGGGAAGGAGAGGGGAGCAGGACTGTAGTGGTCCCTTAAGCTATTGGACACGTCTCACCCTGATGGCTCAATTACTTTGGGCAGCTTACATGTCTGGTGATTTTAGTTCTGTATAAACCTTAGTATTAGGAGCACCTTGAATTTAAGGATACGATTAGATTTCAATCTATGTTATATTTTATATGTACTTTATCATGTATTTTAGTGCATAATTTAATATTTTTAATTGCAGAGTGTTTCTGGTGATTTGTATTACTACAAACATAGGCTTCTTACTTGTGTTTCTATAATTAATAGCTACGTACCTATTGTGAAGAGTTTAAAATGATGAGAAGAAAGGCCTCGGCTCATTTATCTACCCCAAATATAATTCAACGATCATCTATTATAAGTAAAGCAATTGAAGAGGTGAATGGTTTAATTAGCAAAATAGAGAATTCACTATATTCACTAGATATTAACACTGGAGAGAGAAAAAGCTGTAGACAGGGGGCATTGGGCCGCCAATTGGGCTGTTTTGAGTAAACTCGACACCATTAAACTAGAGAAGGTGGTTAAAGTAGATAAATGGTTCATGAAATTAGCACAACAACTTCCACCAGTGTTCATAGTGGGATGGAGAAAAATGGTCTGTGGGAAGTTACTCCTATTATTTTTTCAACTAATAACAATCAGGGTAGTACATCAACAATAACCGTGATTACAACTTTAGGTGATACATGGATGGTATACGAAGTTCCTAGAAACATAACTCAGGAAGAGGGAAACACTTATAATTCTCCAGTAGAGGGTCATATGATTGTCGCAGATGGGGGGTTGTGGGGTACCCCAAGAAGACCCATGGTACCACGTTATATAACAAGTGGCTTGTCTATAATTAGCCCAAGCATACCTGTATCAAATAGATATGAGACTTTAACAACAGAGGAAGATTAATTAAATTAATTAGAACCGAACTCTGATGGTCCCCCCAGTCTTGGGCAAGCTAGAAATTAAAGGTTAGAAGGAAATATGGTTGAGCCGGACCTTAACCTCTTGATAAGTGCACATATAATTGGAGAAAGTCCCTCTGAAACCATTATTAGTCTACCACACATAATATTAGTAGTGGCTCTAGTAGACTTGTCTCACAATTTACATTGAAAAAAGATGCCAATAGTATAACTGGTCCTGAGATAATGAATGATTGCCCCAATTGTGGATCATGAACACAAGAAATATATGATCTGAAAGGTGTAATATTTAATCTCCAAGAAGATTTCCTGATCATTAGGGAAGATATGGCAAGTTGCTTGGATGATGATGTCACTCTCAGAGTTCTTTGTCTGCAGGAAGTGGGCAGGAAGCACAAGAAGTTTGAGAGACCTGGGAAAATTCAAGATGGTGGCAACCTTCAGTGGACTGGCGCTTCTCTAACAACTTCTCTAACTCCACCCTATCTCTTGTCTGCACTGCATCAAAGAGTCTCTGGTGATTACCACCATGGTGTGAGCTCTCCATTGTCTTGGCAGCGCTCAACTTTGAAGAGGTTGGTCTCAGTTTACCACTTGAGATTTCCTATCCTCTGTTGAAGGTGACAACTCTTCCCAAAGTTTGAAAGTTTGAACGTTTTATTAAACATGTTTCATCCCTTTAGGCCTTTGGTGCATCAAAATTAGAGACATCAGATATTAAAAACATACACATACTAAATGACTTCATACGAGAACATGGGCAGCATGTAAATATATATGATTAACGTGTCTCTTCCATATTGATGCTATTTCTAGTGAACAGGTGTATAAAACCCACAGGATACAAAATGGCTTGGATTTGTCAGAGATAAGATAACTTGTAGAGTAGTAGGTACATTTGTCAAAACATCTGGTACAAAATGAAGAGAACAGCCCAAGCCTCAGCTGAATCGGCTGTGTATGTTATAAGTGCTAAAGCTAATCAATCACAATTTTCAGTGTAGATGTGCCCTATGCCAGGTTGTTAGAGGTACTTAGGAAATGGGGGAGGTAACTTTTAACACATCCCACGACAATACAGTCTCTATTGCAGCAGGGACAACATGTGTTATTCTGTTACCTATAAAGATGAGCTACTTTCTAGTGTAACGAAGCTAGAACTTTATTTCTCAAGGCTTCTCTTGGTTAATTTCTGGTTGGCTTCTCTACATTTGTGATGATGAAATTGCTTTGGTCCTGGATTAGTTGACTTATTTCGCTGTTGCAATTGCTTGCATTTGAATTTTCCTTAGGTGGAGATCACTGGGAGTTAACATTCTTTGCTTCTGAGAGGCAGTTCTGTCTGGGTTTGTATGGGCTGCACTAGTCGGCAAAGGGTTCCATGTCATTTCATCGCGGGATGTTTTTTCTCAAGGCTTTTTACCGTGATTTTTTTTTTAAAACCCATCTAATTTTTATTTATTTTTTGGGGTGTTCCCCCCAACCCTTGATTTTCTAAAAAATTCAATGGGTTTTTTCGAGAAAAGAAAATTGCCTGTAAAAACCCAGAGAAAAAACATCCTGCGACGAAAGGACGTCCTACCCGGCAAAGATGGCCAACCTTATTTGGCGATGTTACTAGCGCAGAAGATGGAAAAAGAGGTTCTTTCTCCACCTGCCATTTGTCACCAATTTTTCCTCTGACCACATTTTGGTTTCTGGCTGCTGTTGAAGTAGATAAGGTGGTTTGGCAGTACCTGTCCGCTGTTCTCTGAGATGCCTAGAGTTCACCATGATTGAGAGTCTTGAGCCATTGCTGAAAATCCTTCAAGTTCGCAGTCTGGATTTTGTTTTATTACAATACGCTCCCTTTGGGATTGCCAATTTGCAGAATCTTTGGGTTCTTTAGGCTCAGAGCCAGGTTGAAATAAATGATACAGGGCAGGCTGTGATAATGCACCTTCAGGTACCCTCGATGTGGGTTCTGTGGGGGATGTCTCTGTTATTAGTAAAACAGCTGTAGTTCCTACTATGGCTCCTGCTGATGTTAGTAGCAACCAAGCTGACACTAAGATGACATCAATATATTGTTGCCAGTATAACAGACAGCCACCATTTCAAAACTAGACATGGCTTATATTTATAGTTGACTATACCAGCAGGCTCTGGGAGCACACAACTATATAATTGTGGACAAAGAATGGCCACTTTTAAAGGCAGGCCCTGGCTTCTGGAACTTTGACATCCATCACGCTGTTGGCAGGAATGCACAGGTAACGCTGAAACTACCATGTTGCCAAATGACAAGCAGCTGATGAGGGGTGTGAGTAGACAGTCTAATCAGAGTCACATGTTGCCTCTACATATCATCATGCAGATTAATGGAAGTGGGTCTGATTAGCACACCTCATAAAGACAGATTTACCTGCATGATTTTATATTAAAGAATCTCTGTTTATTCCACCCTCACAAAGGCCATGCTGGCACAGTGACATCTCCTACACTGCTCATGAGAGGCATTGCCTTTTCCACCCTGCTACCTTTCTGGAAGTACCTGCCTTCAATCATGATCTTTCTTTTCCTCATGTTGGTAACCAGACCTGCCTAACTGGATCCTCTTGCCTCTTATGAAATGACAAATTGTGCCAGATGAGCTTTGGCTACAAGGACACCCAAAGACACAAGCTGAAAAGGGAATGGATACAAAAACAGTGTTGCGTTTGGAACCACGTGACAGGTTTTACCTTCTGCTGCTAGCCTAACAGGGCTAAGTGCCTTAGTGGCAGGTGCATTTCAAGTGCCATTCTCTTAAGATCTATGAATAATGTGCCTGGGGTACATAGCTGCACAACCACACACAAACAGGTACATATGAGCTCCTACTGCAAACGTCGATGAATGCCCAGCCACAGGAAACCGATCAGCTCCTACATCCACTGGGCCAAGTCTCTCCTGGCCCTAAAAGCATGTGAGCTTTAATATCACAATCCAGATTTGCATTGAACATGCAAAAGCCTCTCCGCAGCTCCACAGGGTAGAGAGACAAACCCAACAATGAAGAGGATAAAAGTGGATGCATACTTCCTTTGCAGTGAGAAGGCCACTAGCAAGGTTGGTGTCAGCACTCAAGGCGCTACGTAGTCCACCCGGGTGCGAGGGAGAAGATTGAAGGGAAGACATGGAAAACTAAGGCCAGCAGATAGCAATCTGCCTAAGTCCAATGAACACCAATTGAGTACAGATATCGAGACACTGCTCTTCTTACGAAACTGGTGGAACGTCTCAATATCGCAGAATGTCAAGCCACATTTCTTTCGCATGTACTACAGACACTTCTGAGACAAAATTGTTCTAATCACTACCTTAAGTTTCTTATACAATTTTTTACTGTATTTATTTATTTATTTTTTCCACTTTCAAAAAGGAGCTTCATCACTGAAATATCAGAGCAATGAACTGTTCCAAGTATTCTTTTAGTTCTAAACGCAAAACCCTCCTCTCCAAAGATACAGTTTTTAAAGAAGACTTCAGACAAAATATGGATAGGCTCATATGGCTTAAAGTCCTTAATTAAAAAATGTACAAATGCCCTGCCCAACAATAAGAAAAGTGAACGTTCAAAATATGTATACATTTTGATTCAGGTTCCATATTATGTGTTTATTTGCTACTGTCATTTTGTTATTTTGAGTAACAGAATATTGCAAAAGTAAAGCGAAAGTGTCATCACAAACCAAGAACAAAGCTGAACAATATCCCACACAATAATACCTATCGCTGGTGAACACATCCTCACTCGAATAACCGCAGTTCATACTTTAATTCTAAAATAGGTTTTTCAGAAAGTGCAGCACATTAAGTTAGATACCAGCGGTGGGTTTCATTTACTATTTAATTCGGAAATCGAACAGAGCAATTTATAGATGAACAAAACCCAAAGCAAAACATCAAAACATTTTCAAAATGTTTGAGACAACCTAACAAGTTGATATGTAATAAAAACATAAATAATATTGTAAACCTGTTCTCCAAGTTGGATATTTACAGTTACCTGAGTCGCAGCACTGAAATACAAAAACACTTGGTTTGCCATCTATTTGGTCGAGTCTAAACAGTATCCGTCAAAACAGGTATTTGCATATTGTGTACAAGGCACATCCCAAGTGTCCCAATAACAATTTTATTGGCATTTAGTACGGATTTCAAAAGAATTAAAAATGATAAAACTGTAGTGTTTTTGAAACATAAAGTACAATCACAGCTTATTTCTGGGGCATTCAATGAATGGAACACCTTACAGACAAGAAGAGCTCCGTTGAGAATGCAATCCAGCATCTTTATCATACCATTGGGTGAAAGCAAACTTCACGTGTTTTTATCACTTCTTCCATAACGTGCTTTACCAACAAGACTTTCATAGATCTACAATTTGATACACGACCTAGAAGCTTCACAAAGAATGGGAACATCGGTTGCATGATGTGTTCCAGCCCCCGTTTAGGCAAGAACCCAGGTTGCGACCTCAAAGCCACAGTTGTTTCTCGCAGATTCCACAGCTAATATTCGGCACTAAAGCAAATCTAGCGAGCAGTTATGCCCCAAACAAGTTTTCATGTGGCAAAATTGCCTTGTGCTTTGCTCTGCATCCTCACCAGTAAAACGTGTGTTTAAGTTTAAATCTAACTGCGGTTTGCTTTTAAAATGTGTTTGCCAATTTACATTTTCTGGAATTAAATAGATATCAAGTACCGTAAAAATGTCAGCACTCAACTAATCAAAATATTATGCGTTATCCAAATAAAACGGCATGTGAAATTGTCATTTTAGCACAACTCTGCTATTTAGAGCGATGGAATCCTTTCTCTACACTGAATTGTGTTGATGGAAAAGTCACAGAAACCGCATTATTGAGATGTCCACTACGCCGCGAAAAGAGAAATCGAGAGCACCTGTGAGCAATGAATGCTAGCTTCTAACTTGCTCACCTAAATGTCAAGGGGGCTGCCTGGTGAAATATGCGAACATGAATAAATGCAAACGTTAAAAGCTCCATTCCGGTAAGAGTACTCCAGCAGCTGTGCAATGTCCACTTAAACATCACATTGTTTTTGAAAGGATTTAGCTAAAATCTCCAAGTTAAACAAGAAATGTTCTGCAATGTATGGAAAACATAATTTGGGGGAATGTTGTGCTCCAGACACAGGAACTATACACCTTTATTAATCACCCTTTATTAATCTGAAAGCACAATGTCATCCCTGGAATATTGCAGCCAATCAGCTCACGTCAGCCTCTCTTACTTGATACGTATCTACATTAAAACTGATCTCTATTTCTATTGGTCTATCGTATGTGATGGCACATGTTACTTTTGTCTCATTTTCCTTGGACTTTGGGGCTTTTCCGCACACCATCCCACAGAGTAATGCTATTGCTTGACTATTGCTCCAGTCTCCTAAGTAGATTTCTCTGCTCCTTTCCCCTCCACTTAATAAAGTACTCAACATTGTGACCATTATTCTGATCAGACACCCTAGCTCCTTCTCCACACAATGCCTCAGCATTGGCTGACCTTTTTTTGCATCACTATTTCCTGTTCAGATGGACTCCTCCAGATCGCAAATGCTACCCGTCACTTGTGGAGTCCCGCAGGGTTCTATCCTCTCTCCAGTGATCCTCAATTTATACATGGACCTGCTTCGAGCCCTCGCAGCCACAGACAACATCCACATCAACCAATACACCGACGAAACTCAGGTATACCTCAAGATCAACTCCATGAAGGACATTCACAAGCTCAAAGCCTGCCTCTCGCTGATCCAGGTCTTAGATGTGTTGAGAAGGAGAGAGGGTCTTCCCACATCCCTAAGCTATACCAAACAAGAACTACATGGTAATAGAGCACATCCAGGGAGCAGGGGAGAGGGGGCGCACTTAAAGGGGGTAGCATGATCACCTTAGTGCCTGCAATACCAGCTATATGGTAGATGCGGGTGTGAACGCCATCTTGATAAGTGGCAGCCATCTTAGAAGTTAAGCCAAAGCGCGGCAAACAGTATTTTGCATGTTAGCATTAGGCCCCTTACATGAGCGTGAACACCACCCCCACCCTGGCCAGGTCTGAGAGATCCATAACTTCCTACATTGTTCAGACAGTTACAGGCCCTCGCTCCCTGTGAAGAATGCGCCCTGCTAGATCATGAGAAGGGAGCAGAGCACTTCTTGGCAGTACCATCCCACAAAGCAGATGGCAAGGACTTTCTGCCCCCAACGATCCTTACATCAGAAATACAGCTTTGCCATGCTTTTAGCCCATGACCCTGCATGCCACAGCACCATTCAATCCCAGACCACTGACCATAAAACATTTACACCCCTCGATCGATCACTAAGATCAGAAAGCAAGGCTATCGTGCCTTCAGGAATGGGTTACGTGATTTGTGCAGCGAGGTGCAGGGTGGCATCAGAATTATAGCCCAAAACTAAGGTGGAGGACCTTGAGGGTTGCTGATGTGTCTGGGAACAAATGATGTGTGTGTGAGTTAGGGTGACCTCGGCTCTCCCCCAAGCCCATCCCTGTATCTGCCCGGTACATTGTTACAATCGTAAGAATAACAGGTGTCAGAGTAGCTAATTAATTGTTAGTTCATCTCACTGCAGCCGACAAGCCCAGCAGCAGCCACATGAACAAAAATGGCCAGATGAAGACAGACCAATGGCATGGTATCCCATATGGAGCAGGCCCTACATCCATAGGCCTCTGCCAATCCATATTGAAGAATTGTACTATATATGATTAGGTCACTTGTGACACTGTTTGTGCTTATATTTTACCGCACATGCCAATGGACCTTAGAACGTTCTGAGTCAGCAGAGTTCTTTGCTGATGCATTCCTATTTTTGTAGAAATAAATGCTTGTTATCCTTGCAAGAGTGTCTTGGGCCTTTTTCCCTAGCAGGCTTTATTTATTCTGGTGTGAGCATGCAGTGGCGTGCCTTCAGATGTCCAGTATATACTTGAAGCTTAACCCTTTTGAGACTGAATTCCATCTCCTCACAAACAACACAGAACACCCAGACATACTTACAGACCTGGCTTTCAACCATGAACCCTGAGGTCTTCACACCTGAGCTCACCTCCCGCGCTAAATCCCTCAGGTTCTACATCAACAAACAACTCTCATTCAAGACACACATATCTAAGAAAGCTTGGTATCAGCTCTCCCTCCTGTGGAATGTCAAGCCCTTCCTCCCTCTGGACAGCTTCAAATCCACCATTCAAGCACTTGTCACATCCCACCTGGATGGGGGCAATGCCCTCCTCAAAGGCCTCCCTGTGTCCTCCCTTGTACCCCTGAGAAGTGTTCTACACGTGTCTGCATGCCTCATCAAGGGTCTACGCAAATACGACCACATCATCCCGGCCCACATCAATCATTACTGCCTCCCAGTGGATACACAAATCTCCTTCAAGTCTTGCTGCATCATCTATAAGGCAGTCACCCTCAAGTCATCCAGCTACCTCACGGAGAAACTCAGCATGTCAGGCAGACAGCACAACCCCAGAAGCCAGGACATGTGCAGACATGAAATCTTATGTTATAAAAACGAAAGGACCAGAAAACAAGCTTTCTCTGCCTACACCCCAAGACTATGGAGCCTCCTCCCCATCAGCATCAGACTCGCCCCAATGCTCCTGCAATTCCAAAAATAACTCAAGACCCACCTCCTCAAGGAGTTGCTTCTCAAAACCTAGGCAATGAAGTTGCCCCTGCACCATCTAACTTGCTAGATGCTGTCTGTCCCTATCCTCCCCTCCATTGTGTACAGCTGTGCCCCCTTCTCTGTGCCCCTGTGTATCCTGCCCACTGCTGTATATCTGTTGTGTTATTACCTCTGAAAAGTGCTCTGTTGTGCATCTGTACTGTTGTGTACCACTGTAAAGCACCCCAATGTGTATCTGTATTGCTGTATACCTTGGTAAAACCCTATGTTGCTTCTCAAACCTAGGTCTTTGCTCAATAAACACCATAATAAAAGGTCATTTTATAGTGTGCCTCCACGTAGGACACTAGGACAATGAAAGCAGAGCACTCTTCAAAGAGATCAAGCACTGTATTAACCCTCTGTCTGGCCCACCCATGCCACACTCCATCAAGAAATCCACTGCCATCAACTCCTCCTTCATCAACAAGAACAGCATGAACCACCAACACATAGACACCAATGCCACAACTGGCAGCATACTACACATCCCATCATGCAAAACCACAAATACCAGAACAACTTTCAAGACCCTCACTATCGAAGACCTCACTGTCACACCAGCATCCCTCAAGACCACATCATACATAGAAGATATGCTCCTTGCCTCTGTACTTAAGACCCTTCCGACTGAAGCACTACTCCATTACCTGACAGTCATCAATATCTCGCTACCTCAAGGTACCTTTCCTTCGACCGTCAAGACTGGACAAATCCTCCCTCTCAACCAACACTGGACGCTCAGCAACTACCGCCTCATCACCCATCTTCCCTTCCTAGGCAAATTCCTTGAGAAGCCTCCAAAACATTTATGCCAACAACCTCCTTCAGTCCTGTCAATCTGTCTTCAGATCCAGATGCAGCACAGAAATGGCTACCATCAGGGTGAGCGATGATGCATATGAAACCCTTGATGATGGCCTTTCTTCTCTCCTTGTTCTTGACCTCTCAGCAGAATTTGACACAGTAGACCACCAGACACTCATTGGCAATCTACATCACTGCATGGGGATCAGCGAGATGGTACTGGTTCAAATGTTACCAGGCTAATTGCCACCAGTTCGTACAAAAGCATTTATCCAGATCATCAACTCTATCCATCACCTGTGGAGTCCCACAAGGATCCATCCTCTCCCTTGTGATCTTCAAATTTTACATGGAACTTCTCTGAACCCTCCTCACCACATACAACATCCACATCCACCAATATGCAATAGACATACAGCTCTAGCTGAGGATATCCTCCATTTAAAACATCTGCAGGCTCAAGGCCTGCCTCACATTATTTCAGTTGTGGATGTCCAGTGCTTACCTGAAACTCATCCCCTCTAAGACTGACTTCATACTGCTGATCAATAACACCGAACACCCTGACACTCAGACCTGGTTCTCTGCTCAGATCCTGGAAGGCTTCACACTGTTGCTGGTCACTTGCGCCAAGTTTGGGTTTAATATCTGGAAATTCGATAACATTAGCCCGAAGCCTTCATCAAACTGTACTAGTTCCCACTGCAAGCCTGTATTATTGCCAACTCCTGCTGCATCATCGACAAAGCTGTCACCCGGAAGTACCCAAGTACCTCACTGAAAAACTCAGCATCTAAGGAAGCCTACAATCCATCAGAACTAAGGACATGTGCAGACTTGAACTCAGCCGGTGCACGAAGGAAATCACCAAAAGACACGCCTTCTTTGACTACACCCCAGGACTTTAGAACCTCCTCCCCATCAACAGCAGTCTCGCCCCTCACTTTTACAGTTCAGGAAGGAGCGCAAGACCCTCCTCTTCAAGCAATGTCTCCTCTCTAACTCCTAGGTCCACACACCCTCAGGTCCCCACCCTATGACGAGGTAATCTGCTCCGGACTGTTTCCTCCTCTGCCTCTTGCAGATCTCTTCCTGCCCAACTGCCTGCCCTCCCTCTCTCCTGTTGATAGCTCTCTACTCCCTACTTCCTTCACTGTGATCTTCTCCCTAAGTTGTAAAGACTTCATTGCTTCCCAGAGACAGGTTCATGCTCAATAAATACCATAATAATAATAATAATAATAATAATAATAATAATAATAATAATAATAATAATAATAATAATCTCTTTCTCTAGCTCTGACAACAACCCTGCTCAAACCCTTAGAACACAAGCCCTCCTCAACCTTTCTACCCCCCACCAGAGATGGACTGGGAACCAAAAGTGCCCTGGGCATGTTTTTCAAAGTGGCCCTTTAGTAGACCGTCCAAGTGAATATAGAGAGCAAGTTGAACCCCTCAAAGTAGGGTCCGAGGGTCCCCGCCTAAGGACATTGTGAAAGATAAATGCAACAAGTGTATTTTAAAGAACATTTCTCCCTATAATAAGAATAAAAAAAATAGTTAAACATAATATGTTGTGACTGGAAAGATAGGCATAAGGAGCAGGAAACCATGTCACCCGCACTAAAGAAGCCCACCCGGAAATCTCCAGAACTCCCTGTAGACCAGTCCACTCCTACCCCTCACTCATTCAGAACTTCATCCCGCTTCTACTCGTTAAAAGTTTGGTGTTCCTTGCTGTTCGAATGCACTGCCCCTGAAAACAAAAACGTGATCACTATACTGGTTTTTAACAAACTAACACTATCTCATGAAAGAAGGTCCTGGGGACGACAGTGGTATCACCCCACACCAGCGAAGAACTGTACATAACTGTTAACTGATGTATATAATCACAGTGCTTTATGTACATGTTGTTGGTATTTTCACAAGCATTTCTTCCTTTCCCATGTTCCCACATGCTCTTCACCAGCAAGTTGACGTCTGAGCTATGTTCGAATATACTACCTTTGCAAAGTGTACTGTTCTTCAGTTTGCACAGTGTTTCTGTTTAATTAAATACAAAATACAAATACCAACAAATTAAGATACCAAAAACGCTCGGTTTACCAGACCCAGTGCACTACTTCTTCTTTCGTCTCTCTGCTTCAAAATGTTTTATCTTCATTTATTCTGATTCCGCTTGTAAAATCATCATGGCTAGGATGTGTTTTTAAGCGCTAACTGTATTCACCTGGTTGTCTTGTCAAGCCAATGAGGCATTCTGGGAGCACACAATTTACACATATAAATATACTAAATTCATTCAGTTGAACAATTCATATAAAATCTATGTTTTTAGTTGCAGCTGCCAATGTTATAATTCCTACATTGATATATCCTATTAAACAAATCATTTTAGAGCATTTGAACAGTGAGTCCGTGTTCCTTCAAAGCTCTTCCATGAACCATCCTAATCCTGTGTCATAGAAACACTGGAAATTGTGTTGGGTTGCTGTGGAGATCGGTTGTGACACTTTGCACCTGTCTGGGGGAACGTCATACTAATAACATCTCTGGGGGCTCTGTTCACAGAGACCACACAGGCAACATGCAGCATACAGATAGGCATGACCACTCCCACCATGTAAGACTAGAATTGAAGGCAATTGGGATTCTGCTATGCAACCAGACTTGTGATCTTGGGGCTATGTGAATGATCGGGGGTTAGTGGTGCTTTATCCCGTCAGCAGACATTGGTGTTGGAAAGGATGTGCTGAGAAATGCAGGACCAATCAGTGAACCAGCATCTCATAAGGGGACACGTGGTGTTAGGGTGTCAGCAGGCTCCTTGTTTTTTGTAGTGCTTGCTTCCCCACCTACTTTCCATATTCTCAGATGATGGAAGCTTGAGGTGCTCATAATGTCTCTTCTACCTCATGAAGTCTTGTTCTTGGTGAGTAGGGCCTCAAGCCATAACTTGGTGGTGGTTTGTTATCCTGCGTTAGTGACCACTCCCGGTCCCCCATCGATCTATAAGACTAAATGAGTTTGGCTAAGTGTCTTGAAAGCAATCCTTTGAAACACTGGGAACAGGGAAAGAATATCTGGGTAGTTGTGATATATTCTTTTCTTTTTTTTGTTTACAGCAAGTGTTATTCTAGCCGCACATTTTGGAACATTTGTACTGTTTTATGTTCTTTTTTAGTAGCTCTTTATATAAACTATTGCAGTAGGCAGCCAATAATGCCATTTCAACTTTGTGTCCAAAGTCAATCAAGATATAATTATATTTAGTACCTGGCGAGAGTCAAGCAGAATGCAACACGCATTCTGATTGGCTCTCGCCGAGTCCTTACCCGGCCGAGAATCCTTCGATTCTCGGCTGGGATTCCAGCCGCCTTGTCCTCGGCGGGGGGTGTGGCAGCCCCTCAGCCAATGAGGAGGCTCAAAGCGGGCCCATCCCCGCTCGGAGCCTCCTCACAAATGGGAGGCTGCCTTTGTCCCGCGCCGGGGACTCAGGTAAGCTTTTTTTTTTCTTCCCTTCCCTCCCTCCTCCCTGCCCTCCCCACCCCACTTACCTGCTTGCTCCTGCATCCCCGGTGGGGGACGATAGCAGCCTCCAGCAGTGTGGAGACTCGGAGCGGGGCCATCCCCGCTCTGTGCGTCCACACGGCTGGAAGCTTCCATCGTCCCCCGCCGGGGACGCAGGTACATTTTTTTCTTTTTTTTTCATCCCCTCCCTCCAAACCCCACTTACCTTCTGCTTCTTTTTCAGGAGCGGACGCGCTGGGAACACTTGTGTTCCCAGCGCGTCCGCTCCCGATGGCCGCCATGGAAAGGGAAAACGGACTCCGTATTCCCTTCACATGGCGGCCATTTTCTTGGTCGTTTTTTTTTTTTTTTCCCTGTCCCGAAACGCTGCAGCGTTTCGGGACAGAAAAAATGCTTTTAGTGCCCCGGTCATGCACATAATGCGGGCCAGGGTACTAAAAGCTATATGATCCTCGCGGCGGGGGCATTACCGACCCAGGTGTCTGTGTAGAGATTGTCTGAACTGCAGGTACTGGTAGAACATCTTTTGTTATCGTTCAGACTTATTTTGCAGATATCATGCCCTCTGCAGTGATCATGTCCCCCAACTTTGTATCTCTCTACATACCCTTGATGTTGCGCAGTTCTGGCAAGAGTCTGATGCCACATATATGTTGATCTCCTGCTACTCATATCCCCCTTTCCATTTTGTCTAGTGAGTCATATTTTAATTACAAACTTCCCTGCAAGAGGGAATCCGTTCGGATACTTTTCCCCCTTTTCCCCCTTGAGCACCTGGCTTGGTGTTAACGGCCCCATTCTCCACCTCTCTTATGAATGGATCCTCCTCCCCCAGGAAAAAAGTCATTTACTTCCCACAATTGCTTTTCCCTAAAATAATTTCTTAGATCTGAGAGTTTAAGTCCCCTTCCCAGACCGAGTTGGTTAATGTGTCCTGCACAGCCCTATGGACCATAGAGCCTCATAACAGGGTCCACACCCCTCCTTCTACCTTATCATATGCCTCCAATGGGACCTTGTGTGCTGTGGCCTGTAGAACATACAGGAACTTAGGGAGAGCTATAATTTTGAAGCAAGATACTCGGTCCATCCACATTAAAGTAGGGTACGCCATCTCTTAACATCCTTGGAGCATCTTGCTACCAGAGGAAAAGAGTTTAAACTAAAAACATTGTCTTTGGGCTTAGTTACTTGGATACAGAGGTATTTAAAGAGTTTGCTTGTGACCTTCTCTCCTCCCCAGTTGGTATTTTCCACTTCCACTCCTTTTAGACAACTGTATTTTCTGAATCCGCCAATCAGTTCAATTTCCTGTGGGACCGACCCTTCAGGGTTGCTCAAGTATAGGAGCACATCATCAGCGAACAACTGATATTGTGTCTTCGTAGCCCCCTGGTCAATCAAAGCCTGTAAGTCCATGTCACCTCATACACACAATGCCAGCAGTTCTATCAGGAGAGTGAATAAGAAAGGGCAAAGACGCAACCTTCCCTTGTCCCTTTCTCCAAAGGGAAGACTTCCAAAAAATTACCATTTTCTTTTACCATAGCTGTAGGTGATTTATACAACAGTTTTATCCATCCAATGAAGCTGTGTCCAAAAGCCATTTTCTTAAGAACTTCCCATATATAGTCCCACTCGATTACATTGAAGGCTTTAAATGAGTCCAGTGCTACAATTACATTGGAATCAAGTGTTAGGAAGTCTGACATCGTCACTACCCCTAAATGTCTACGTAAATTGTTTCGACCTCCCAGTCATAAACGCATTCTGATCTGGATGGATCAGATGGAGAAGGTCAATCAGCAGTTTATTGGCTAATCTTTTAACTAGGACCTTCACTCCAGCGTTCAACAAGGAAATTGATCTATACAACTCGCAAACATTCTTTGGGTTTTCCTTTCTTATGAATCACTGAAATTATACTTTTCCTTATGTCTTGGGGGAGGATCCCTTCCTCCCTACTTCTAACATACATAATCAGTAAGTGCAGACTCACTTTTTCGCCCAACATTTTCCACAACTCTATGGGGAGCCCATTAGAGCCTCACACCTTCTCAGCTTGGAGCTGATGTTTACTACATTCTTCCTCTGATGGTGTCAGGGCTGGACACTAACTCAGCGTAGTTTATTTAAAGAATGTGCAAAGGTGTCCACTACCTCTTCCTCCACCTTGACTAATTTCCCTCTTGCTTCCCTATTGGCCACTACCCACCTGTCCCGTTCTTACTGCTTGGTCCACCATGCTATATATTTTCCTGTGTTTATACCCATGTTCATATTTCGTAACCCTGCCAATTCTGCCTCGATATCTGGATTAATCTAATGATAGTGTTTCACCCTGTCTTGAGCCCTTCCTAGTACCAGCTGTATTTGTTCCCACTTATCCCTGGAATACTTCTTCTTCAACTCTGCTACCAAATCTTCTGCATTCATTACTTCTTGTAACCTTTTTTTCCCTTCTATCTTCCCTCATCACTTTTCCATGCAGTACAGTTTTGTATGCCTCCCACAGAGTAGCTCTTTCAACTGACCCCTCATTCTTCCTGAAATATTGTTCTGTTGTCTCTACCAAAATTTCCCCTATATATGGGACCAACAGTTGGTAGGCATTTAACCAAGATATGCCTGTGTCTTTCTCTTGCCCAATCCCAATGTTACTAACGTGGAAGTGTGATCCGAGAGCACTCTTGACAAGTTCTTCACCTCCTTTATCCGTTGTGCATCCTCCCTCCAAGTAAACACATAATCTATGTACAATAGTGACTTGTGCCCCACAAAGAAATGAGAGGGACCGGCCATTAGGGTGTATTTCCCTCCAAATCCACTAGGTGTAGTGACTGAACCCAGTCATATACATTTGTACTTCTTGATCCCTTTGGTCTTGCCGGACCCAACCTGTCCTGGGTAAAATTCCGTAAATCATTAAACTCCTCTCCTATCTGTACCATGGTGGATCTAGTTCCCAAAATGACACCCCTAACCTCCCCCATCAACCCTTCTTTAACTGGGGGGTGGAGGGGCTTGCATAAATGTTAACCGGTGTTAATTTATCATGACCAAGTATTCCCGAGAGATGTATGTTACATTGGCCTTTATCAAGTTTAATTTGTCTATTTACCCAGGGGATTGAATTCAGGGACATCATTTAGGGGTCGCCAGAGGTCGCATGAGCAACGGCTGCCAATTGCGACCTCTTGCATTCGTCCAATCAGAGGAGTGGGGGGCGTGGCCACAGCTTTCAGCATACCATGCTGTGTGCTTGTGGAGCCTCCATTTTGCACATGTTTTCGGCAGAAGTCGTTGCATGCTCCTCCTGTGTCCAGAAGGCACGAAGGAAGTCCAGCTGAGCTAAAATGTGAGTACTAGTTTCCTGTGTGTCTGGCTGGCTCGGGCAGGTGTGTGTGTGTGCTGCGTGTGCTGGGTGGCTATGTTGCTGGCTGCTGCGTGTGTTGTGCATGGTGCCCTCGCCCTCGCCTGCGGCTGCCACAGATTCAGGCCCAAGCTGAGGTCAGGGGCGCCGTGGCAGGTAGGTTTTAATGCTTACTGACAGGTGCTGCCGTGCCGGCCTGCTGCAGCGCAGGGTCAGGGCCTGGCCTGGGTCACCGGCACTGGCGGCTGGCAGTTCAAAGCTGTGCCCACGCAGGGCCTGGCGCTGCTGCCATGGCAAGGCCCAAGTCGCTCCTCGTCCTCACATGACCGTAGCTCAGCGAAGCACCTGCAAATGGCGCTCACAGCGTTCGCCAACAAATACGTGCAAAGAAATGAGGCATCCGAATAGAATACAGGAAGGAAACCGCCACGCCAACATAGCAGCAGGCTATGATCTGGTGCCCAGGCCCTTGTTTAATATATGACCCTTTAAAGTATCCAGCAGTTTGGGGGAGGGGGAATTTACGAGTTGGAATAAGGAATCTGCAACAACCTTCCAAACTATTTGGGCTACAACCCCATCGACCATAGCCAGCAAAGTCAACTGTGAGGTGGCATGGGAGTCGTAGTCCAAAACATCTGGACACACCTGGAGTAAGCAATGAAACGTTCTGAATGAAGACCACGCATATTTGGCTCCAAATAGCCCTCATATGCGTAGCTGCAAGGATTGGGGTTCCCACCGCGTATGCCCAGCTGGGAAGCAAAGGGGGAGCTACACAACAAGGGGGCGCTGTGGAAGGGCGCACTATTGCAAATGGCAATTCATTCCTTTTGTAATACTGTTTGAATAGTACCCAAGGGGGAGGTTTTCGATCAAATGTGATGCAAATTGTGCATCTTAAAGAATGTTTATTCAGCAACACTGGTCAAAACTACAACTAGCTGCATAGTGAAGTATCTCATGAAACTGGCCCACATTAGCCAAAAAAGTGTCCCTTCCAAGGTGCCCCCGTTATGGCCTGTAGTTTTCACAGTGAATGCTTCCCCTGCGAGGTATTATGCTGATATACGAAATAACCGCCTCATGTTTGAGTTAGTTTGGAGCTATGGGCCGCAGTCTTTAGTGTAACTGCCCACAGGGAAGGCCATATATGGCATATTTTAAGCTAGGTTACGCGTGTAGGCATAACTGCATACAATGACGCAGTAAATAAAAGGAGATCACAACTCTCAAGGCTTGCACGAGGACTTAGATGATCGGTTCATACTCTGAGCGCTCAGTGACTAGAATGGCAATGCAGAAGCACTGCATAAGTGGAATAACAGGTTTCAATGTTGATAATCAGGTTTTGTAACACACCGAACCTCTGCAGACCTTGTATGGTAGGATGTGTACCTGAAACAAACAAATTATACTTGTTTTGAAAGTGAGTGCGATGGTAGTAATGTATACAAACAAGAATTTCAAATGTTTTCTCCTCTTGACTTATGCAAGTACTTTGAAGAGATACAAGAAGATGATCAGGTAGCAGTATTTGCCAATGCACTTATCAAACCCATTTGAAACTTAGCTCTAGGTTCTGAAGGAGATACAAATCGGAAAAGTCTGGCTGTTTGGTGCAGAAGTAATGAAGCCCATGAAAAAAGAAAATGGGGTAAGTGCCAAAATCATTAAAAAGTGTGGATGCCATACATGTTTTCTGGTGAAACGTTCTCCCTCACCCCTTTTATCCTGGCTTTCCCCAATCCCTATACCCGCCTATCCGTCCCTGTCCCCCCAGAATGTTATGTCGCTCTCAAGTCCTGTTGAAATCACAAGGCGGATCCACATAAAGATGGATTGGGTTCATACACTTCACGTGGCAACATGGACCTTGACACACTGCTACATATGATGATCCTTTCTTGTATGAAATGTCACAATACACTGATATTGCAACCATATTTTTCTTAGTGTGCTGAGGAATAATTCTTTATGAGGCCACTTCCTCTGATGTCATGTGGGGCGACATGGTCAAATGACATTACTTCCCGTGGGGGTGTGGTCAAATGACATCACTTCCTGTGATGTCACTCTTGGGGTGTGACACTGTGATGTCACTCCTGCTACCCCTGGCATTTTGGTGAAATGACGTCCCTGATTGAATTGTTAATCATCAAAGCTTCTCCCCTCGATTCTTTAGCATACGCTGCATGAAACACAGTTGGGTATTAATTCCTACCCGGAAATCGACAGTTTGTGCCATCCAAATGTGTTTTTTGTGGCATAACCACCTCAGGGCTATTTCTCTTCAAGAATTGCGCCATTGCCCCTTCTTTATCTTATGCCCTAGCCTATTCCCATTACAGGACATACATCTCAGTATTGCCTCTGCTATCTTCTTATCTTCAAACTCATCTTAATAACCCTACTCATTTAGAGCCTTTTTAAAATAATTCTCTCTCACCCAAGTTCTCTAATCACTCTCCTGGTGTCCAGCCTTCCTCTCCACATTTTCCCCACATGCCCTGCCCCCATGTCCTCCTTCCCTATACTTCTAGTCCAAAGAAGCATCTGTTGCCCCCCCTAGATCCCACCCAACCCTAACCCTAATCCTCCAATTAACCAAGAAAAATAGTTGCCAATGTGGCTAGAAAAGCGCTATTCACAGAAGTGCAGATCCCAAATTCCATGGCAGAAGCCCCTTACTCAACCTCAGCCCGCCTAATCCAATTGCCTGCATGTTTGTGCAGAACATTCCCTTACAATGTGCTCTGAATCCTTATTTAAAACAGGTCTAACCTTACCCTGGACAACCATCCTCCTGTTTCCCATACCCATTTAATTTCACCCCATCCTGGTGTCCCATTGTCAGTGTACCATCCTCAGCTATCCTGAATATTTCAGTCATCTCCCCGGTTGAGCCCCCACAAGGCTCTTCTGGGCCTGCACTGTTAGGGCTCTGAGACCACTCCCCTTTGGTCTTCTCTTGTCCTCGGGGGCAAGTAAGGGGGTTGTCTTTGTTCTGCCCACCATTCCTTTCCAGCAACTCCCGGACAACCCTGGGGTTGTTGAAAAACCAGGCCCTCCCCCTACTAGCACCTTCATGTTGGCAAGAAAAAGAAGCACATACCATAGGTTGCATCTCCCCAATTCTCTTTTCACTCCTTCATAGGATTGTCTCTGCCTCTGCAGACCAGGTATTAGGACTGATCTGTAATACATACAAACAGTTTAGATATCACTATCTTCTTTAGTTTGTAAAAATGAGGAGATTGGATTATTTATTCACTTACTTTTGTATGTATTTATTTTATTATTAGCATTACTAATACATACATTTACTCTTGCTCCATAAAATATTGAACTTGAGTTTGACCTCGTTGTAGTATTGCTGCGTTCCCAGGTTCTACCAGATTAATGCCATATTTCGGTGTGTTTGGGTGCTACTTGTGCTGCTAAGGATAGTGATGAGGGTGGAACTAGTGAATGGAATGGACATGGGCATATGATGAGTGTGCCTATTTCAGGAGTGGATGAATTAAAAATCTATTTTATTTACTTTTTTCTTGAAGTTTGTGGTTGTTAGGCTGGGTTTGGTTTGTGTTGAGACAAAGTAGACTGTTGATGAAGCTCTGTAGGTTGTTTTGCTGTGTGGAATTGATCATCTGGCATGATGAAAGCAATGCATTAAGATCCTTTCGTGGCGCAGATTTACTTGTGTTTTAACATCACTGGGGCAGGTTAGAGAAGAGGATCAGATTGCTGGTCTATTTCAGATGCAGATGACTATCAGGATAATGGCTTGTGCTGATATTGCTGGGGGCTCCTATTCAGCATGGCATGCAGATGGACCACGGTTTCTGCAACTGCCAGGATGTAGACCTTCCCTGGCATGCTAGAGCACCAACTAAACTAATGGTTTACTATCAATCAAATCCAATGGCTTGTTCTGGAAAACTCTTCATGCCATTGCTTTTCAGCTCACCACACCATTACAGATGGGGAAACACCATATTCAAATTAAGACATCTAGCCCAAATCCCTTCTGCACACGACCATAAGCAATCCCAGACATGTTTCATCCACATTGGGAAGCATCGGTGAGGTGTAGCTTAGGCACATCAGGCATGGGATTGCCGTCTAAGCGTACCTGTAACACTCACGGTGCAGAAAAAAAACTGAGGAATGATGGCTGGAAGGTTTTGTATAAGTCATCATCACTGGCATTGCTCTTAGCAGCCCTATATATTGTCCTGTAGTTAACGTGAAACCAATGATCAATTGGAAATTTGAAAATTCGATGCATAATAACTTTCAAACCGTTAGACAGATCAACGTGAACATTTTCAAAATGATTGTTCGGTCCAGGACACCCATAACTGCAAAACATAGTGCAAATCCATTATATGATCTTAAATATATAAAAGCTCACAAATGGTCAGTTTTAGTGTCTATTATGGTGTGGTGTAATCAATATGGCGGAGAAATGAGGACTATTGTCTGTGTTTCTGTGTTGGCTTGATTTGATCTTTATGTTTTTGATCTTTATGTTTATTCTGTTTTTCTATTTAATTGAGATGTGTAAATATAAGTGTACAAGTTTAAAGGTAAACAAAAAAAAACTTTCTAATAAAAAATGTTTCCCCACATGTGCATAGCCCAACCATCTGAACAGATTTTCACGAAATTGTTCAAAAGGTGACATCAATTCGCCCATTTATTTTTACAAATTTGTCATGGAGTGTGATGCCCCTGGAACCATAATACGTATACATGTGCATTCATATATTTATGCCTAGCCAGACTGCTTTTGTTGCAGAATTATCATGTCTGACAATGGCGTGTACAAACAATGTCACTTGTGCAGCTGTCACAGGACGCTCAATATTACTTCTCACTTTGGAAGCACATGCATCCATCTGTATGTCTCAGGATGCATTATGCCTTCTTCCTTATTGTTTACTTTTATTCACTCAGTATAGGATTATTCTTATACTGTGTGGTACATTGCATCAGCCTGTGCACATTCCCAACATGGCTAAATATCCCAGAATACCTTATCTCAGACAGTACTGATTCCCACATTCTTAACTTTACTCCCAGACGGCTCTCTGCTTCAGTACAGGTGCCCCCATTAAACTACAGGACCCATAATATATTCTGTATCTAATGGTGCACTTAACCATATTTGACTGTTTACCACATAATGATATGATAAGTAATTTATAACGCGCCTGTATACAACTGTTTCTAGACGTGACAAGATAATGAAGGGGAAGACACAATGGAACAAAACAAACAACCTTACTAGGCCTTGTGTCATTCAGATCGTGCAAGTACACGGGGGAAAGGGAGAGGAGAAGTACCAGGGGAGGGAAAGGGAAAGTGCAATAGCAAAGCTCAAGTAAGTGCCACGGGGGTTACCAGTTCTAAGTAAGTGCAAGGAGGCAGGTGACTGTAGGGTTGCATATACAGTTCGTAGTACGTGGTAGGTCCGGAGGCTGTGCATGGGCTTCTGGTCTTGAAGGAGCCTGGTTCCCGTAAGGTTCAGAGGGAGGCAAGGTAACCAGTTAGTGCCGCAAACAAGAACATCAGCAGGGTAGAGAAAGAGAGAAAGCATAGGCGAAAATGAGGGTATTGGGTTGCTTCCAGAAAGCGAGGTGATCCATTCAGGTTTGAGAGAGGCAGGGAGGCTGTTCCAGAGGGAGGCACCAGCCTCAGAGGGAGGCATCAGTAGAGAGATCTACTCCCACTCTCAGCCTGGAGAAGCGTCTGACCCTCAGAGAATTGGAGATGGATGAGCGGAGGGATCAAGAAGAAAAGTGCTTAGGAAGAGAGTGTTTGATGTAGTGTGGTCCCTGGGCCCCAAAATCCCTGGGTTTGAGGCCAAGGACAAGTTCTGCAGTCCTGTTCTTGATTTGTTGTGGGGCAGCAAAGAGTAGAGATAGGCAGATTGAGAAAGAGGCTGTTGCAGTACTACAGTCTAGAGAGAACCAGGGATCTGGAGACAGTGAGCTTCTGGGGGAAAGTAAGAAAAGGAAGAATACCTCTGAGGAGGTGCAGCTGTTAGTGGGACTTCCATTAATTGAGGAGACAAGGAGAGGATGGAGTGGAAGATGACACCAAGGTGTTTGGCCTCACAGGAAGGCGGAGGTAGAAGGCCCAATGAAGGCAGCCAGAGTGAAAGAGGGAAAGCGGGAGCAGGGGTCCCAATGAGAAGGATCTCAGTCTTTCTGGCATTCAGGAAGATATTGTTAGAGGCACACCATTCCTGAATCGTGAATAGACAATTAGGAATGAGCGAGAGAGGTGAGGAAGCTGAGGGGAGCCTAACGGAGAGCTGGGTGCCATCTGCATAATACTGAAAGTTAGGAGAGAAAGTTGAGATGAGATGGGCAAGAGGTGCAAAGTAAAGGATGAAGAGCCAGGGTGAGAGGTTAGAGCCCTGGGGAACTCCTCATGTGAAGAGAGAGAGGTGGTGGAGAGAAAGGACCCCAGTTGTACCTGGGGCGGGGTCAAATGGAGTGGAAGGAGGCCAACCATGCTAGGGCCTCATCCGTGATGACCAGGTTGTCACAGAGATGATTGATCAGGAGGGTGTGGTTGATTGTGTCGAAAGCAGAGAAAAGATCAAGGAGGATGAGTCGAGATTGGAGCGTGGGTCTTCACAGGTGGTCCAGAGTGCAGTTTCTGTGCTTCTGGCTGCACTAAAGCAAACTGATGGTCATGGAGACAGCCAACAGATTAAGTATGGAGAGTAAGCTGGGAGATGGCCAGCTTTTCCATGAGTTTGCCCATGAAAGGAGTTATAGAGATTGGGTGGTAGTTTTTCAGAGAGGAAGGATCAGCATAAGGCTTCTTCAGGTGGGGGTGCACAAGGGAGTGCTTTAGGGGGAAGGTTCCCATGGCAAAAGAGTGATTGCAGAAATCAGCCAAAGCTGGAGCGAGGGTGTTGATGTGTTCCCTGATGGTTCTGGAGGAGCAGGGGAGCACATGCTTGGACGATACTTTCATAGATCAAACTTGTCTAGAAACATCATCAAGAGTGAAAGAGGAGAACGAAGGAGAGAGAGAAGCAGGCGGAGAGGGGACGAGAGAGGTAGAGGATGAGGAAGAGGAGAGAGAGGACATGTTGTCCTGAGTTTTAGTGGTGAAGTGAGAAACCAGTGCCGTGCAGAGGACCTGGGAGGGAACAGGAGAGATGGAGACTGCAGCAGGATTGGCCACCTCCTTGCAGATTTTGAAGAGTTCAGCCATGTTGTTGGAGGCCCCAGAAACAGGGGCCTGGATGTAGACTCTCTTCTTGGACAGGGCAGAGAGTATAGATTGCCTTTGGAGCAGGCGACAGACCAGTTTGTCAGAGGATGTTCCTGATGCCCTCCAGTTTTTAAGAAGGACCCCATCTGAAAGCGGCTAGATTAATGCATTTACTGTTGAAACCAGTTAATAAAATCATTCAAGACACCCACATCAATGGGTACTTGAAGACAAAATAATCAGTGTTTTAACTGACAGATTGGCTCTGACAAAGATTTAAAAAGTTGGTGACACATAGTTTTTATGTTGTTGGTTTCACTCCAAAGGGAAGTAATAAATACATGTTAACTTCCATATGAGTGTTTTAGAGGTAGGAAAGTAGTGAGATAGGTGAGGGATATTCTCTTCTCTATCCCTGTATGTAGATAGGTGGCACATCAGTGCCAACCAGGGAGAGTGCACAGACACTCAGGCATAGTCAGACTTTCCAACAGGGAAATATAGTGAGACGTAGGCAACTAAATAAATAGAAGTATTGACTCAAATCTCAAAAACCTCCCCCCATTTTTGTGTCAAATAGATCATGAGCATTAGGTGGAAGTAGATGCTCCCAGGCCTTAGTCCTAGACAGTGTATGGAGGTTGGAGTCATACCAAGAGTTGCATTTGGAGGTGGGCTTCAAACAGATCCTCATGACAGGGGCAAGGACATCAAGAGTGTTAGTGATAGAGAGATGCAGGTTAGAGAGGTCTGTGTGCGTCAACCGCAGGCATAGGAGACAGCGAGAAAGTAGAGGCGAAAGCCTCCACTGACACATGCTTCATGGGCGGGATGGCTCAGAAGGTGGGTAGCAGTGCTGGAGCTGTCTTCACCATGGGGACAGAGAACCTCAGGTGGGAAGATAGTGGAAAGTGGTTGGTCTAAGAGAGAGGAGTGGTGAGGTGGTTTGAGAGGGGGATGTCAGAGGAGATGAGAACATCCAGTGTGTGCCGGGCCAGAGGGTAGAAAAGAGAGCGTCGCAGAGATTACAAAGAGCCCTGAGGAGGCACTGTGACACATCTATCAAATATGCATCCACAAACATATGTGTCCCATAAAGAAGACAATGGGCCTCATTACGACCCAGGCGGTAAGTTACCGCCTGGGCCGTGACTTTACCACCATGGCGTAAACTATGTTTACGCCATGGTGGTTGGCGGACTTACCGCCCCATTCCGACCTTGGCGGGGCGGTAAGTCCCCAATCCCCATTTACCCTTCCCCATTCCCATTTTTGCCCCATAGGGCATAATGGGAGTGGGGAAGGCGTTAATTACGCCACCGTAAATTACGGTGGCGTAATTAACTCCATGGTCCCTTAGCGCCATGGATTTTAACACCTGCTAAAAGCAGGTGTTAAATCTGCCATGGCGCTAAGGGACCTCATACTCAGGCGGTAAGGGTCGGCGCTGTTTACGCTGCCGTAAACCCCTTACCGCCTGGGTCGTAATGAGGCCCAATGTCCTTCAATCCATGCTGCAACAGTACTAAGGTTTAAAAGAGATAGTCTGCTTCACTTAACTCAGATGTCCATCCCAAAGCACAAAGCGCACTATGTGCTAAAGAATGTACAAAACTCTTCACAATATGGAAGTGCCCACAGGACTACATATATGAGATGGGTTGTACTTACACAGTACAGATGCCTCAAGGGACTACATACCCAAAAATGAATTTTCCATCACCAAGTATTTTTTTTAAAATTTGTTTAGTCGATGGGTCAACTTTTCAAATTCTTTTCATTACAAACTTATTATACATATATTTTTACATAAATAACAAAAATATTTTCCAACCAGCAACAAGGTAGTTGTTACAGTCATTACATTATAATTCTTATAAAAACTTAAAACAGATATAATCTATCTATTGATCATTTAGGACTTCAGAAAAAAAAGTAGAATGAAAGCATGTACCCAATCGCTACACATACTTGATAAGAAAAGAAAAGAGAGTTTATCATCTGATTTTATATCAGTGTTCAAATATCGGTAAGACCACATCAAGGTAGTGTACTATGGCTATTTTCCCTGTTAGACTCGGGCTTGAGAAAATCAATTGCCATATCCGATCATGATGTAATTTACTATGCAGATCGGATACTTTCTTGAAACACATTGCTCGTATCACACTTAATTCAGGGCATGCCACAATGAGATGTTGTAAAGTCTCTTTTTCGTTTACATTCAGACAGTAGCAACAATAATTCAGTTTTGCGGGTACCAGTTTTCTCCTACATAAAACTTCACGGGTGTACCATAAATTCAATCTAAAGCGCTTGTATTGTGAGCAAATGTATGGAGATGGACATTTATTCAAATATTCAGCCATTACTCCATATCTCTTGCGCCCAAATAGAAAGGTATTGAAATCTTTATATGAGGTGCATTTTGCTACATTAACTGTCCAATCGTGTTGGTAACTTTTTATTTTGGCACGTCCTGGATTTGTAATGAGTATATCCAGGGTGACAGAAGCATCAGCTAGGGCATTCATTGTACAATTGCGCCAAGCTAATAGAAATTCATTGTGAGATGTTAGCAGATAATGTGCCACTATTCTTAGAATATTAGATGTTTCTAAGCCTAAGAGACATTTTCGAAATAGTGCACATCTCTTCCATGTCACCTGAGAATGTAAAGACAGGGCTCCAAGATCAGATCGTATCATGGATAGAGGAGTGCAACTGGGTAACTGAAGAATTTGCTTCCAAAATTTAGACTCCAACAAGTCCCAAAGTTTCTGTTGTGTGGGCAAGGTAGCTTCCACCCCATAGAATAAGATAAGGACCATTTTAATTTGATAGAATTTCATTATGTGCTTGAGGCAGTATTTTCCAAATCTCTAGGCAAGAATGTTGGCTTGCGAGATTAGTGTTTGTAATCTACTTCTAAATTCTAAGCTGTACAGATAAAAAAAAATGTTTGTATCTTGAACAACCACTCCTAAGTATTTATATTGCTGAGCATTAAGAAATTCACTTCTCTGTAGATACCATTTGTGTTTGTATTTTTTGGAATTCAAATTATTGTTGCAAACTACTATTTGGATCTTACTTGTGCTTATAACCAAGTTGTTATTTTTGGCATACATATCTAATTGGTGTAACATTTTTTGAAGACCCACAGGTGTTTGTGACAGAAGTGCCAAATCATCCGCATGCAATAAGTATGGCACTTTTTGGGTACCTAATCTGGGGGGATCACCAGAGTAATTTGTAAAGGATTCCCTTATATCTAGTATGAACAAGTTGAACAGAAACAAGGCGAGTGTGCAACCTGCTTTAATCCTCTTCGCGTGGTAATTGGGGGGGATAATTTACCATCAAAGTTTACTCGCACTTGCATTAATGTTGCCACGTGAAATAACATTATCAAGGATATTAGGGTGGTCGGACAATCATGTTTTCTTAATTTTGAATATAGGAATACTCGATCTATGGAGTCAAAGGCCGCCCAAAAGTCAATGAATCCCAAATAAGGTGACTGACCGTGGGCAGCATAATGGGACTTAATAAAGTTTAAGGTAAGTATGTTCAGGATTGTGCCTAGGCCCATGACAAAACCCGATTGAAATGGATCGTTAAGAATCTCTTTCGCCGTCCACATGTTTAGTTCTCTGAGGATTATTCGACAATAAATCTTGCCTTGCACATCTTAAAGTGAGATGGGTCGGTAGCTATTCGGAGAATGCAGATCTCCCTTTTTATAAATGGGCACTGTGATTGCTTGTGTCCAAGTTTTAGGTAGAGTCTGGGTATGATTTATAGCTAAAAAGATGTTGTCCAAGATAGATGACTAGATCTCTGGATGACATTTCAATGTATGATTCGACAAGCCATCCGGGCCCATCGCTTTGGAGTTACTAGCTGTTTTGATAAAATAAAGAATGTCATCTTGTTCAAAGGAAAGCTGGAATTTGATGGGGCTTTTTAACGATTCCAAAGTTTCACAACCATTAGGGACAGAGTATAATTCCTTAAAATGTGTTACCCATTGATATGTATTCAAAACAGTGGATTGCATGGCTTTTTGAGGACCTATGCTGGATTGATTTATAATGGCCCACATTTTAGATGTATTTTTGTTTGCCAGGATCTTTAGCATATCGGCACAATCCGTCTGATATAGCTGTGTTCTATGACCCTTGATCCAATTTCTATATTCGGCTCTAATGTTTTTTGAGAACTCATCTCTGATGGAAGGTGGATAATTGACAAGCTTTCTCAATTCAGCTCGGTATAGCAATGTTCTTGTCCTTACAACATTATCATATATATGCAAGTGATGTTGTTGCTTCGTGATGTGTGTTTTCATCTGCTGAAATAGATGCATCACATTGCTATATACTATGCCCACGTTTTCCAAATGCATGACACCACTACTCAAGGAGTGAGCTAAATACTGATTGAAATGAAAGAGAGCATCCTCCGACCATCAAAGACGATTCTTTCCAGAGTTGACCACTAAACATCCTTTTGATTGTCTTGCTTCCCTCACAACATTTCCAACTTTGGTTTCCCATTCTGCTATCAACATATAATGGTCGCTCATAAGGGAATTGATCACATGAAATATCTTCACAAAAGGCCAAAGTACATGATTGACATAGATGTAGTCGATGGTTGTTGCACTGGAGCCTCTGCTCCATGTCGGTGCTGGTGGTATATCAGAGACAAAAGTGCCATTTAGCAAATGTAAACTTCGGGATTCAACCAATAAATTCCACCGATGTAATCTCTTCTTGTTATGCATGATCATCAAACCAAAGCAGTTAAGATTCAGATCCCCAGCTAAAACGAGGTATGCTGACTTTTGGTCTTCAGGCACTAAATCCAACAAAGCATTTAGATCTCTAAAGAAGCAATCATCAGAAAACGTCACTGGATTCCAGTATATATTAAGTATGGCGTATTCAGTATTCTGGATCTTTAGTTTTACCAACAGCATGTACTTATTTGGGGCATCCCGAAACTCAGATGAGAGTCCCTTGCCTATTTTTACAGCTGTGCTCCGATACCCCCAACCGGCCCATAGAGTGAGGGTTTGCTCAGAAGCACTTTAAGACAAGATAGCGGCACCCGTGAGATGGATGGGGGTGCAGAGTTATTACTGAAACAACAAACAATAAGGACAACTCAAACGGTTTAGCAAAGGGAGTCAGTTTAATGACAAGTACAAAGAACGGGGAGTTATGAATATCAGCAACAGTGTGATCTTCCTTCTCGCTTGAACTCCAATGAACTTCATAAAAATCCTAACATTTATACTAAAAACTCATCATCCTTGATGTGTAACACTCAAAGGTTGACATGCAATCCTATTGGTTAGGAAAAGGTAACTTTACTATAGGTATTATATCTGTATATGGTAATGGAGTAAGGGGATTGGGAAAACACTGTCAGGTGGGCATCTACGCCCTTCCTTCAAAAATGTCTACTGCAGACGTCACTAAAAGTATGACGTCCCATTGGTTCTACTAATTATAGGACCCTAGATTACTTGGTCCACTGTGATTGGGTTGGCACCAACCCCATGCATACTATTTCACTTTGATTAGCAGCACACCGAATAGTCGGCCAGGTGCAGGGTGCCCCTCAACTCACCCGGCCTTCCTCCAATCAATCATTACTTTAGTGGCTATGTGTCAATTATTTCATAGTGATTGGCCTCGAGAATGCATCTTCTGCCTCGATATCTTCTCCTGGCTCACAGCCATGCGTAGGTGTGGGTGTCTTGCTCTGTTCGTACGGCTGGTCATGTGATTCAGACACTGTGGATTTGCCTTTCCCTCAACAATTTGTGTATTTGATTTTATATTCACCCAACACCTGCCTTCGCCTTCTTATCTTGCCCCTTCAAAGCAGTATATTCTGGTCCTTGCTTCAGTTAATTGTAGCTACTGCTCGTTCATTTTGATGGATACGACCTTGGCTCCTTAGGCACGAGTTGCCTCTGCTGAGTTTCGTTTCTGCTGCCCAGCTCCTGATTTCATTGACTGTGAAACCTTTCTCGAATGGCCTTTTGTAATTTTATTGATTCTGCTTTTTGTGCAAAGTGGAAGTATACTTCATATAAAGTGCTTTATTTGTATATGGCGCTTGCCGTAATATCTCTCTACTAAGCATAGCAAGCCGCACGATTCTCTTAGCTTTCTTGCGGTTCCAAGCGTATGTACACATGTAAACTGGTCAAATAACTTTGCCATGCTTACAGTTTAAGCTTCTTTCATTTGACATCGCCTTAACACTATAAGTTCACAGTATCCTTGTTCATGGCATTTCACCTCTTTATGTCATTCTCTGGTCGTCATTTCTTCTACATGTGAGTCAGTTTTAGGTTCTTGTGACGTCACCATTCGTCTTCCATTAAGACCTTTTTGGTTTCTTCAGGGACTGTACTCAGACGATCTTCATTCCGTTTCATTTGTTGATAAGGTTTTCTCAATGGATACCTTACTGTCCATGGTTTCCTTGGTATTGGTACTTCAATAGGTCTGTTCTTCTGATAGGTACTGGACAGAGCCCTACTGCGGCTCTATGCTGGTTTATTAGCTCATCAAACGTCACATATCTCGGTGTGAACGTTCCTGGCACTTGAAAATGGGTGATTGGAGTGCAGGCTTTATTTGGGACCTCCTCTAGACTCCCCCCTCTGAGCGATTAATCGACCACTTTCACCTCCTTCTTTGGATCCATCTTCTTTGGCTCCTCTGTATTCACCTTCACTTCATCGCCTGGGTCCATTCTTGCTTCATCTTCTGTGTCTATACATGATGGTCTGAAGAAATGTCTCTTTGGAGTCTACATTTTTATTACTCCTTTTAAACTTCCTGCTGTTCTCACGTGTTCATCCTTGTTCCATGTCATCAGCTGACATTGTCCATTTGGGCTGCAGTAAACCCACCTTCCCACATAGTTTCTGTGTTTTCTGGGATAGAGAAACTTTGTTCCTTCTGGTGTGAGAATGTTGGCCTTCACAAAATCTCTTATCTCCTCATCAGTCAGGTCTTTGGGCTCCCATCCTGGCTTGACATCAATCATGATCTTCATCCCTATGGCTTTATATGCAGTTTTCTGGCACTGGGACATTATTATCTTGATAACACAGAATCCTAGTAATATCATCACTAGCAGGGCTCCCAGGAACTTGAATGCATCTGCCATCCATTGTGGCACCCATGAGAATAGTGATCCAAACCAGCTGTCATCATCAACTTCTTCCGTCTCATCAGTCCTCTGGTTCTGCAGTTTTGTCAGCATACCTATGGCTTCTGTTAGAGTTCCATTCTCCTCATCGTGAGAAGGTATAAATGTGCAACATGATTCTCCGATTTTTGCGCAAACTCCTCCATCCATGGCTGTGATCATGTCAAGCACAAATCTATTCTGGAGATTCATCAGTCGGACTGCTCTTAACTCTTCCTTGATCGTGTTGAATCCTTTTATGGTTGTGTTGATGGTCTGCAGTAACTCCCATCTGGTTATCTGCAACCATTTAGTATTTGCTCCAACTTGGAATCTTGGCATGAAGATTGTTGCGAACACTGATGAGGTGAGGCTAAACAGCCTGTGTTCATATGGGATTGCATGAAAGGCTTCTTCTGATTTGGCAGAGAAATAATTCTACCTTTTCATTCTGGTTAACAGTTCCACAGAGCTCCTTTTCCTCAGGTGTGCATCTGCTTTTGGGAAACTATCAACATTCAGGTCACTTTTCGGGATCACCAACGCTGGAACGTGGACATTCAATATTGTGCATATGCCTCCCCAGTATCTCGGCAGTCTGATGTATGCTTTGGATCCACATGCCCAATAATGATCCATAATCACTGCAGTTCCATGCATCATTCCTGAAGCATCAAAGATTTGTCCACAGTTCTGATTCTCTCCCATCTTCCTTGTGCCATTATTCCTGAAACACAATTTTGAGCTCTCCAGTGGTACTATCTGCAAGGGTCCTCCTCTGTCTTCGATCCATGTCAGCAGTTTTGCAAGCCTTAGCCATAATGGCTTGCATATTCTTTGTGAATTTTCAATTGCTTCCTTGCAGGCTCCAAGGACCATCCATGCCCTGCAAATGACTACTCCTTTCTCCCATCCGTCTGGTGAAAGTACTGTTCCCCAAATCTGCATTTGCCCTCTGTTTTTCCAACTTTGAACCTCTTCTGGAGTTTTTCCTTGCACATTTAGTTTCTGGTTCACTTCCCATCTGATTTCCGCTCCTTTCACTCCAGGTTTCTCGTACCTGATCACATGATTCCTCGTATGAGACATGCCTCTTGTCTTTATATATTTTTTTAAATAATATATTTTATTGATTTTAACAACAATCACCAAGCAATCAAAAACAAAGAAACAGATTCAATAAACATATGCATTCAAAGAGTGAATCAATAATAAAGTATGATTTGAGTCCGATGTTTCCCCTCTATAGCCATCTCCATGTATTCATAAAGCATGTTCTTTGAGGTATCAGAGACTACGAGGAGTCACGTTCCTCCCATTTCCCCATATTTCAAAAGCTTTAGTGGGGCAGCCCCTTGCTTTGTAGACTCTGTGTTCCAACATAGCACATGCGTCCATATCATCTGCCCACTGATCTAGTCTTGGAGATTCCCGGGCACCCCATTTCTGTGCGGTATTGCACTTCATAGGTCCTGCGGCCGTTGCCAGGAGCAGTCCCTCCCATTTGTTCGCTATGTTTTCGTCGGGTTTACCCAGTAGGAGTATTTTAGGGTCTAGTGCTATGTCATGACCTAGTACTCCAGACAGTTCCCTGCAGCATTCACCCCAGAGGTCTGGATTCGGGGGCATTCCCACAGGATATGTATAAATGTTCCAGTTTCTCTCCCACATCAGAGGCAATACGAGTTTTGTCTTTATGCCTTGAACATAATCATCTTCATCAGGATCAGTTTTTTCAGTTGCCCACTTCAGTGAGGCATCACTACCCATGAACTGGCTTCTGGTTTTGCACATTGCTACATGCGAGAGACAGTGTGCTGTCTGGACATCAATTTCTACAGCTACGAAGATATTGGACTTCCCCCTGCTGTATGGTGTGGGAGTGCACACACAAAGCATTCCCTCTCTGAGCTTAATCTTCCAACTTCCTTCATGTGTTGGTACCAAATGCTGTTTCCCAAATGTGCTGTGCTGTCCAAGTAATCATTTAGTTTGTTGTTGTCTCCGTGCATGTTTCTCTTGATTCTTAAAGTTTTCATGTAGTTTGCAATAACTACATCCCTGAATGCATCTATATGGCTCTTTCTTACTGGAGGATTCTCGGGTATCCTGGTCCATGGTGCAGGCCTCCTAATGAGTGCCATTTGACTAGACAAAATTCTGACAGTTTTTTCTTTGTCCTCGTATATCTTTTCCTTCTGGTAAGAAATGTCCGCATTGACTCTGGCTTGGGTTCAGTGTATGGCTGTACTGTGGAACTTGTACTCCCTTTTACTCGAACATATATGCTCGCAATGTTGTCTCTGTGGGTTCATTCTTCAGCTCTTCTAGTCTTTTCCTTTCTCTGGCTATGAATGGCCATACTGTGTCTGCTATCAGTTGTGCTCGTGCAGAGATTTCCTCTGAGTTTGTCCTTGTCTTTCTTGGTGTTGGCTCAAGAGTTTCTGATACAGCTGTTTCTGTTGGAATTCTTTCCAACTCTTCTTGTCTTTCCGAGACGTCCGCTTCCTTCATTTGGCTCCTTACTTTAATTGTATTGAGATTTTCGATAGTAGGCAGTCTTTTCTTCTCTACTGCTTGGGCTTGCGGCTCTACAGTCATTGACACTAGGCCTGGGGTATGTGCATTCAATGTTTGCATGCGTGTGGTTGTCAGTAACCTCTTTTCATTCATACTCTGCCGACCCTGTCTCTGTTTTTTTATTTGCTTTTTACCACAAGTGTGTGTGTGTCTTTGCTAATCACATCTATCTCAAGTTCTCTCACTCCATTATCAGATCTCCTAGGGACTGGAATTACTATAAAGGGCCTGGGTGCTTTTGTGGGCACCATGCGTACATCATTAGGTGGATGTACTGGGGTTGGAACGCTTCGTACACCAATAAAAAATGCAGTTCTGATCGTTAATGACAGTAAAATGATGATGAATATAATACACAAATACATTATGCCCCTGTAGGTTAGGCGGCAGCATTTACATCCAGGGAACTGTGACCTTCTCTCCTCCTGCGGGAGGACTAGAGTACTGTTCTGGACCCCCATCTCGATCATCTGAAGAACTGTGTTAACTTTTAATACACATTCTAAATAATATTGTCTCTGGATCTTGTTTGTTCTATTTGTGAGCTTTTAGAACTTAAACGATTGTCTCTCCTTGTCAGACCACTGGATTTTTTTATTAGTTCTGGATACAGTTTTCGTGTTTAGGCTATCGGGAGTGTCAAAATCAAGCAATAATTCGACAAGTCTCTTTACTGTGCATGTTCAGAATTTATCAGCTTCCAGTCCACACCTTTAATCTGTTTAATTCCAGAAGACATGCTGTGTCCTTGTCAGTACAAAAAATAAAAGAAAATAAAACAAATCAAATCTTTGACACTGCTCTCTCGATCTGTCCCTCGGCGGAAATTTTAAAATATTCTCAAATAGTTCTGCTGATGGTTAGAAAGTTCGATTTGCATCACAATTCCATGCAGGAGCATGCCCATCTGTGCAGAATTTTCTGGGTCTCTGATGTATATGAGGACATCAACATCGATTGGTCTCCCCACAAGCTCTGGAAAATCCTCAATTAGGTGGAAAAACACATTGCTTGCCAACCTGCTGTCTTCCGGTGACAGGGACATTTGTCCTGTTGTTGCTGGAATTTGGAAATGTATGTTTTCGCTTCACTGTGAACAGTGCCTGCACTTTCCGTTTGCATTGAGAGCAACTTGAATAACTATACTATTTAGGATTATGCTCAGATGTTCTGCATTCGCTGGATCTCGAAGAAAAGTCAATACGTCTGTCGTTCTCCCAACAAGTTTTGGACACTCTTCGGTTAGGTGAAAAAATAATATGTTGATAAACTCATTTGCTTCCTTCTCCGCTTGGGACATTTGGCTTTTCTGCACTGTACTCCAGAAGTAGGAGGAACTGTTCGGCAATCACAGTAAGTAATCTCTTTATAATATTTTCATTTTAAGGATCTTGAAGAAAGTCAGTGACACTTGTGAGCCTCCCCACCAGTGACGGGTACGATCTTAGCACTAGATCAAAGTATGTCACCACATCTTTGGTGATGATGCTACTGTGGGACACCATAAGTGAAACAATGTTATTGTGCGGAAAGAGTCAGGATACTGGTTTTTCTTCCAGCGTATGTGTCCTCGATCAAAATTTTGCATGTTCTCTTTTCCTTATTAAGGCTTCAGGGTGCCTCAGTCCAAAGTTCAAATTCAGCAGGCTATGTTGTGGTTATAAATGCAATTTTCTTCTTCACCCTGCAACTAGGATGCACAGAGTGTCTGTTTTTATGTTCTTATCCCCTTTTTTGCTTAGAGGAATGTCCAAAGTAAAACCACAACTTTTGCACAAAAGTTCCTTGTCTTTGCTTTGCTGCTGCTCATGTGTCCTTCTTCCTCATCATGAATCTCATCTGCACATGCTGTGGTTCTTCCCCGTCATCTGTAGTCTCTTTTGTGCAGGGGTGCAGGCAGGGGGACTTCTCCGATGTAGGTTTGATATCATCCAAAAAAATCCAAGCTCTTCTGCCTTGTAGTTTCACTGCAGAAGGAATGCAGTCTTCCACTGTAAAGGGATCATTAAACCTGGGCTTGTCCCACCTTTTCCTCGTATGGTTTTTTACCAACACGGTGTCTCCATGGATAACAAATGGAACACAAAGTCCTTGAGCTGTGCCTTCAGTACTATCTCCTTCTGTGTTCCGTGCTGCCCTGCGCCCTTTTCGTTGTTGCTGCAGCTGGCCTGAAATTATAGTAAGGCAAGATGTCATGCAGTTCAAGTAATTTTGCATTTCAGACCCTAAGATTTCTCCTGTTGACTGGGAATCACATCTAGCTCTGACTCCGGTTGTCAGTGGAGTGTGCATTCTTCTTCATGTGGCTATTTTATGCAGCGTAAAATTATAATCGAAACCGGGTTCGTTCCTGAGTGCATACAGTGCCAAAGGAAGGCTGTGCAACTATCCCTTCCTTAGAGTAAGCTTCAATTTTGCTATCCTCTCCTTTAATAGTCTGTTGAGCTTCTCACAGATCCTGTTACTTTGTGGGTGATACACCAACGAGAACTTGTGCTTTATACCAAGCAGCAATCTAATCTGTTCGAAAACCTTGTTTACAAAATGGGCCCTGTTATCTGATCTCATGACTTTGCATACCCCCCACCTGGGGAATACCTCTCTCACTAGGAATTTGACTGCACAGGTAGAGTCTGGGTGTGTACATGGACCTGCTTCTATCCATCTAGAGAATGGACACACCACAACAATTAAATACCTGTACCCGTTACATACTTGAATCATATCAACATAATCGACATGCAAGTGTTGAAAAGGTCTGTTAGGCCTTGGGATGTCTCCTTTAATTATCTTCAATGTGTGCCCAGCTGTGAACTGTTGGCAAATTATACAGTTCACCAGAAAAGGTGCAAAATGTTCCGCTAAATTCGGTATGAACCAGTCTTCCGCGAGCATTGACGCTAGTTTCTGTTTTTGTCATGTGTGCTGGGTAGTGTAACTGTTCCAGTGCTAATTGTAACAGGGCTGTAGGCATTACTGGTTTACCAGTGCTGTCTTGTTGCCACGAACTGTCAAACGGGTTTGAACACCCTCGCCGCTTCCACAAAATGTTTTCCTCCTGTGGTGCCTTCCCTTGGAGTTCCATCAGCTTTGTTTGTCCCAAATTGTTATAACTTTCAGGTGCACTCCGTGCAACCATCATTTTCTCATTTGTGTGGGTGACTTCCACTTCCATGATCATCTCACTCTTGGATGCCATACACTTGGCTCCCTTGTCTGCTGCTTGGTTTCCACTTGAGATAAAATCTGTCCCTCTCATGTGAGCCACGCATTTTATGACCGCTATGCCCACTGGGAGCTGTAGTGCATTGATCAGCCTGTCCAATAAGGCTGCATGCGGCACTGGTGTGCCGTCTGCTCAGAGGTAACCCCTCCTTTTCCAGCGCGCTAGGCCTGCATGCACTGTCGACATCACATAGGCGGAGTCACTGTATACTGTCACTTTCTGGTCTGCGTGATTCTCAATGGCGAGTATCAACGCCAATAATTCTGCAGCCTGTGCTGAATAATGAGATGGTATTCGTGCACTAAGGAGTACTCGAAATTCTCCATTTGCGGTGTGTTACATCACAGCCTGTATATCTTTGTCCATCACTTTGATTGATTCTCGAAGAACCATAAATGAAGACACTTTCTCCTTCTGCCAATGCATTTTCTTTCACTCTGGGAATTTCATCATAGAATTCTTCATAATTTGCACAGTCATATATTGGCTCTCCTTCAGTGACTGGCTCTGCTATGAACATAGCTGGGTTCACTATCTTACATTGGACTATTTTAATCAATGGATTTGATATGATCACTTCATAAGCAGAAGCTCTCTGAGATGTTAGTGTGCCCTTTGGTTTCTCTAGAATAGCAATTAGCGAGTGCTCGACGTACAACGTCAGGGAGCATCCCATTACAATGGTAATAGCCTTCTCAATGGCGAATACTGCAGCAGCTAAACTTTGTTCACATGGGAAATGGCCTCTCATCACTGGGTCCGAATTTGCACTATAATATGCCAGGGGCTTATACCCCAATGTGGTTCTCTGTGTGAGTACCGCCATCATAACGCTGCCATTTGTGTGCGGGAACAGTTAAAATTCCTTGGCATAATTTGGGATTCCTAAAACTGGTGCCATGCAAATGGCTCTCTTGAGTTCAACAAATCCTTCCTTCATGGCCTCAGACCATTCAATCTTTTCCTTTGTCACTTGGGCTTTCTTTAGGGTCTGAAGCAGAGGCTTGGTGTACGAGCTGTAGTTGAAGACCCATTCCCTGACATAATTGCACAGGCCTAAGAAGCTCTGCATCTGTTTTACTGTTTGTGGCTTGGCCGTCTTCAGCATGGCTTCAGCTCTTTCTAGGGTAACTCTTTTTCCCTCATACGAGATCAGTTGGTCTATGTACAGCACTTCTTGTTGACAATATTGTATATTCTCTTTGAAAACCTTATATCCTTTCTCAGCCAATATAGTCAAGAGCTGAACAGAATCGTGCCTGCATTGCTCCACTGTAGTACTGCAAATTAAGATGTCATCCACATATTGCAGGACAACACTTTCTAATGCAATATTGCTTAGGTCCATCTGTAAGACTCTGTTAAAGATAGAAAGAGACTCACAGTACCCCTGGGGTAGCCTCATGCTTTTCAGACACATCTGTCTGAATGTAAAACAATCACTGTGAAATATTTTGCATCAATGGGTATATTTCATAGAATTGTAGCCGGGTTCGGGAATAAAGGGAACTCGGCCTCAACAATATCATTTATTGGGCGTAAATCCTGAATTAGCCTCCAGGACTCTCCCTTTGATTTTGTGATCGGATAAACCGCAGCATTGCATGACGACTCTGACGTCACTAAGATGCCCTGTTCCATCATAGCCAGAATTGTCTTAAAAATTCCTTCATCTGCCTCCCATGGGGTATTGTCGTACATTTTGAAGAATCGCCCCTGGCTTCAGTTTAATCTTCACTTCTCTGACTCCTTTCAATAAGCCTACGTCATAGGGCCCTGTAGTCCATACTCAGACAAGCACTTGGGCCATGTCATCATCAAAATATTCGGGATGTTTCTGTGCCAACATCATTCTCTGGGGCACATCTCTTTTGATCATTCTCACCCAAAAGGTGAGGCTCACCTCAACTGTTGTCACTCCCATATCTGCTTTCTCATCAAAGAGATCGTCATCAGTGACATCAGTCAATCGGTATCGTTCTTCAATGGCGATTACTGTGCACCATTGTCGGCTTTCATCGTCATAACCATCAGTCAAAGCCATTTTCCCTCTTTCCATCATACTGCAGCTGTGTGTATCACCAAGGGAATTACTTGTCCCTTTTCCCTGAGCATAGGTATTCTTGGCCTGAATAGAAATTCATCTGGGGTCCTCATGATCTTGTCTGCAAGGCCTGGCAGCCTGCCATTAGTACACGTATTCCATACGCAAATATTTCGGGCTCTAAGGGTGTAGCCCTCATAGCTGTGTGTCCTGCGTATGCTCTAATCATTTTGCATACCTTTGAATAGTGCATTCCTGGAGTTGAACATATTATGCCCTCCTCCGTGAATGAGATTGTCATATTTAACTTTGTCATTAGATCTAGACCCAAGATGTTTACTGGGGTTTGTCGTGAATATAATAGAGGCACATTCATCTCACATTCTCCTATAGACACTGGAAGTGCTTTTGTAAAGGGAACACGACTTGTAGCTCCTGTGAAACTCTGAGTATTTATGGCATTGCCGGACAAGGAAAACTTGCCTTCATGTATACATGAACGTGTTGCGCCTGTGTCAACTAAGAAGGAATATTCTTTATCCCCTATAATGATATCCACCCTAAGTTCCCGGTGTGGTTCAGGTGTCACTGATAGGATAGAACACACCAGATTTCCCAGTGAGCTGTCCTAGTCCATATATAGCGTTGGCCCACCTTGTGCTGATGGATTTCCCCCATTGCCAGTGTTAACCCTCATTTCAGGGTTTGCAGCCTGTCCTGTGCTCCCTGTCTGTGACAGTTGCATCGGTGACTGTTGGGACTGTCCTTCTGAAAACTCACCAAATTCTGAGGTTGCAAGCCTTGTTGTGCTCCTGGCGCTTGTTGTTACACTGTGTCATTTTGTGCAACTCCCTGCTGTAAGAATGCAGGTGGATTCGCCATGCCTGCTCCTATTCCTTGGCCGTTTTGAAACATGCCTTGATTTCTGCATGTGTGCGCTAAATGCCCTCTCATCCCACACAACCAACATACTGGCGGTGGTCTGATCATTTGCCCATTTGACACATCTTGATTGCCATGTTGCATGTTTTGAAAACCTCCTTGACTATTTTGAAAACCTCCTTGATTAATCTGCCATCCTCTCCCTATAAATCCTCTTCCCCTAGGGTAAAACCATGTGTTGCCCTGATTATTCTGCTGTGGATTATTCACCTGTTGCATGCTCAATCCGTCTGTGCTAGTGATCATTGCTCGTTCAAGAGCATATTTTGGAAATTTCTTCTGTAATAATTTCACCTCTTCACCCTTTCGTGCAGCTTCTTTTTTACGATTCCTTTCTTTTAGCAGCCTGCAATAGTGTGCGATGGTCAGCTGTATTTCTGACCGTGGTGGTTGCCTCGATTCCCACCAATTTCTTGAGCTGTTTCTGTACCGGCTCTGGCAGCCCATGGCACAATATATGGTAGAACACAGGTAAAGATTTCCCCCAAGATTCATAAGTCTCGAGTATGCACGCGTTTTGAAAATTCTGTATGTAAATCAATGGATCCTCCGCCTCCTTAATTTTCCATGTCATTATAGCTCCCATATCGGAAGTATCTGGGTATAGCACTTGTAGTGCTTTCCAAACCGCAGATCTGCAATTGTTAAATGGAGCTCTGTCATGCGCAGTATTAACTGTGGTGACACCAGGGTAACCTGCCCGTGACCATACATCATCTGCTCTCTCACCAAGTATGGCAATTAAGAGACCCTTGATATCCCCTATAGCTAATGTGTTCCCTCCTGTCATTTTTTCTAGCTCGTGTATCCATTTTTCGGCTCCCGATGTCAACATGGGAAGCTTGTTTTTCATGTTTTCTCGATCCATGTGTGGCCATGGAATATATTGTGGTCTTGCTCCCCCTTTTTTGAGTAACGGAAATTGGGATGCATAGCCCTCTCTCTCTTCTCTCATTGTTCTCCTGTCTATTGCAGGGGTAATGTTCCAGCATCGCCATCTACCTGGCAATGTCCTTAGCCGGCTCACATAGGGTGGTGGTGATAGCCCCCTCTGACCGTGAGATGTTTCTTTGTGTCGGTCTGACTGCGTGACTGACTCTGATGCCCTCGGTGCAGACTCACTAGTGTCTGACCACGTTATCCCTTTGTCCCTCGAAACTCGACTTTCACATCTCCTCTCTGTCTCCTTTTCATCACGCTCCTCTCTTTCGGTGTCAGACATTGTCTGTCCCCAACTCATGCAACTTCTTGTGTCTTCTTAGTTCCTGCTTATTTCTAATCTATCTAGGCATAGTTCCTTATTCCCACTACTTCGGGAGACATCCTCGATGTCATAAAGCTGAGTGCTCTCTGGGCACTTGTCTTCCCCCTCCCCTTGGGGTCATTGTTCTAGCCCCATTTCATCGTATATTCTATCAATCGTTTCTCCAATGCCTCTGGTGTCGAAGTCATCCTCAATGTTCACCCTAGATGTGCCTGGTACTGAATCGTACTCAGGAAAGAACCCTTCAATGACTTCTCAATCTACTACTGAATCAGGTTTTTTAACCCCTCTTTCCAGATATTCAGGATCGCGTGCTCTCTTCTTCGCTTACGTTCTCCATCGTCATTGAATTCTCTGCGCTTCCTCGCTTCTTCTCTGTCCCTATCTTCTTCCCCTTTTTTCATTTCTACGTTCATTCACCCTCCGGATTTCTTCATCCCTTTGTCTCTTTATTCTATTATCTTGTATTCTTTGCTCTTCCTCTAATTTACGCTGCTTCCGTCTGTATTGATATTTGGCTGCTCTTTGTTTATGATCGCGCTGCCTTTCTAGCTCTTCACAATATAACTGTTCTTGTCTCTGTCTATCTTTTTTCCTTATTCTTTCGTCTCTCAATCCTTTTTCTTTCTCCTTCTCCCTTCTCTGTACATCGTCTAATATCTCCTTTTGTTTTGCGTCATTAATGCCTTTGCCACTGAGTTTCAACAAAATCTGCCCTCCCATCCATTCATTCTTTGTAAGTGCTACCTCATCAGTTCTATCCTTGCTTCTTTTCCATCTTTTACCTTCTCTCCCCTTATCGAGAGATGCACTTGCCTGTGTCTGGTCCTTTCTTTCGTCATCGCGTCTCTCCTTGTCCCTCGGGACTGTGGAGGTGATATCTTTATCTTTACCTTGATTTTCGTCACTATTTTGCATAGGTGACTCATACGCCATGTTGCTATACCCTGTGGTGCCTTTAAATTCTCTCAGTGGGTGTAACCCTTCGTATTTATTGCCTTCATTCTTCGTTTCAGATGGGGCGGGTGACACGGTGGGCATCTCATCCCCCTCTGTGCATACATTAAGTATCCAATCTATTGGCGGCTCCTCTTCCTTCTCCTGTTTATACATTTTCCAAAGCTGTGGAATAGCTAGGTGTTTGTCCAACATTTTGCCTGTGTATGTGGCGTGCAAGTATATCGTCATGTGTTGCAAAACAGCTATAGATAAGGACCCGCCCTGTAGCCACAGCATAAACATTTTGTGGGCGGTTCCTTTAACTGTCTCTGTACTATATTTTTTCAGCTTAGGTGCATATTTCGGCAACTGTTTACACACGTGTGCCAATGGACGTATGTCCTCCATGCTCAAATCTGTTTCCTTTCCACTTATATAACTTGTCAAAGCTTCATGTGACTTAGACAATTTCAACAATATGAGCGAGCACCAATCACTGCAAGCCCCAATCCCGATTTTTCCACAACATTTTTTATCTCTATTTTTACTCAATAAACATCAGGTAACATTCTACAACCTGCCAAATATCTAATCACACAGTTTTTATGCTAGTTCCTTGAAGGAAAACTTTCTGTCCTATGACGTCACAACAATCAACACATAAAACAGACGTTTAATAGACTAGACAAACTCCAGTTGGTCACATGTATCTCTGCCTCTAAAATTACCCCGACATGGAGTTTAAACTTATCCCTTTCACAGCGCCTTTATTCGCTGTGGTGGCATATTCATTCCCCTTTATTTGGGACTCTGGATACAAGTTTCTTCTAGCCGCTTGTATAAAAAGCGTATGAATAAGGCGGATCCTCTCTCTTCTCGGGTGTCCTCCCCAGTAACCTCTATCTTCTCGGGTGTCCTCCCTGGTATCTTCCCCTTGTCTACTTAATTATTGTCTACTTAATTATTCTCCAGTCATTATTTCCTTCCCCATATATATACATACAATCTTCTCTACTTCTGACTATATTTCGTTTTTTCCTGCTTCCCTCTGTTACCTTTTCCCTTGCTTGTTTCTAAGGCATGCACTTTTGCCAAAGCATTAGTCTTTTTTATTCACTGTTCGCATGTTTCCTCTCTGGATCCTCGGGATCACCGCCTTCGTCACCGCCTTCTTCGACTTTTCTCCCGCTCAGCTGCCAATAGGAGTGGTAAGGGGTTGTGTGGGGAAGCATGGGTCCCTTCAGACCTCAGTCTGCAGATTTTTGTTTTTATTCTACCACTGTCTACATGGAGCTTCACGGTCTACTCAGCCGAATGGCAAAGGACTTGTGATATTGCCGAGGACGTAGAGTTCCTTTATGTCGACGGTCAGTGGGTGTCTTATTCTAATCGATAATCGATAACCATCAATCTCTGCTACCAACTGTGCTCCGAGACCCCCAACCGGCCCATAGAGTCAGGGTTTGCTCAGAAGCACTTTAAGACAAGATAGCGGCACCGTGAGATGGATGGGGATGCAGATTTATTACTCCAACACCAATCAATAAGGACAACTCAAACGGTTTGGCAAAGGGAGTCAGTTTAATGACAAGTACAAAAACCTGGGAGTTATGAATATCAGCAACGGTGCAATCTTCCTTCTCGCTTCAACTCCAATAAACTTCATAAAAATCCTAACATTTATACTAAAAACTCATCATCCTTGACGTGTAACACTCAAAAGTTGACATGTAATTCTATTGGTTAGTAAAAGGTAACTTTACTATAGGTATTATATCTGTATTTGGTAACAGAATGAGGGAAATGGGAAAACACTGCCAGGTGTTCATCTAAGCCCTTCCTTCAAAAAGGACTACTGCAGATGTCACTAAAAGTATGACGTCCCATTGGTTCTACTAACTGTAGGACCCTAGATTACTTGGTCCACTGTGATTGGGTTGACACCAACCCCATGCATACTTTTTCACTTTGCTTAGCAGCATGCAGAATGGTCGGCCAGGTGCAGGGTGCCCCTCAACTCACCCACCTTCCTCCAATCAATCATTACTTTAGTGGCTATCTGTCAATTATTTCTCAGTGGTTGGCCTTGAGACTGCATCTTCTGCCTCGATATCTTCTCCTGGCTCACAGCCATGCGTAGGTGTGGGGGTCTTGCTCTGTTCGTACGGCTGGTCATGTGATTCAGACACCGTGTATTTGCCTTTCCCTCAACAATTTGTGTATTTGATTTTATGTTCACACAACACCTGCCTTCGACTTCTTATCTTTCCCCTTCAAAGCAGTATGTTCTGGTCCTTCCTTCTGTTAATTATAGCTACTGCTTGTTCATTTTGATGGATACGACCTTGGTTCCTTAGGCACGAGTTGCCTCTGCTGAGTTTCGTTTCTGCTGCCCAGCTCCTGATTTCGTTGACTGTGAAACCTTTCTCAAAAGGCCTTTTGTAATTTTGTTGATTCTGCTTTTTGTGCAAAGTGGAAGTATACTTCTTATAAAGTGCTTTATTTGAGGTAGATATGTACATGGCACTTGCTGCACTATCCCTCTACTAAGCATAGCAAGCCGCACGATTCTCTTAGCTTTCTTGCGGTTCGAAGCGTATGTACACATGTAAACTGGTCAAATATCTTTGCCATGCTTACAGCTTAAGCTTATTTCATTTGACATCGTCTTCACACTCTAAGTTCACAATATCCTTGTTCATGGCATTTCATCTCTTTATGTCATTCTCTGGTCATCATTTCATCTACATGTGAGTCAGTTTTAGGTTCTTGTGACGTCACCATTCGTATTCCATTAAGACCTTTTTGGTTTCTTCAAGGACTGTACTCAGACGATCTTCATTCGGTTTCATTTGTTGATATGGTTATGTCAATGTATACCTTACTGTCCATGGTTTCCTTGGTATTGGTACTTCAATAGTTGCTGTTCTTCTGATAGGTACTGGGCAGGGCCCTACTGCAGCTCTCTGCTGGTTTATTTGTTCATACGTCACATATCTCGGTGTGAACGTTCCTGGCACTTCAAAATGCGTGATTGGAGTGCAGGCTTTATTTGGGACCTCCTCTACACAGCTGTAAGTAAGCCTGAGGCTGGTCTCCCTTGTAGAGATTTGGATGCTGGGTTCAAGTGTACTTCATGATTGTCCCAAAATGGAGGTTGAGTCAACCACGTTTCCTGCAGTAAAACTATGTCGAATTTGCCTATATTGCTCTGATCATTATTTAGCAGATGTTTAAAGCCTCTTGTATTCCAATTTATGAGAGAGATGTCACAATTACCTGGCACAGAGACTAGTTAACATTGATTGCCATTGCATTTGCAATGATATTGTTTGTCATTTTGTTGAGCTTTATTTACTCTAGTGCTCACTAGAGGTTTGATTTGTTCAGGTTGGAATTGTTTCTTGTCAGAGGGAAACTCCCCACATGGGGTCAGATATACAGAGAGAATGAATCCCAATTTGTGTAGAGCTCCCTTTGCTTGCCAAATCAGATTTTGGACTACTCGCGAGTTCACCCACAATCTAACAGAGATTAGGTGTGTATTGTCTGTGAATTCAACCAGTGCAATGTCAGTAGAAATAATATCCTCAAGCTGGTGCACATCTGAGAAAATCGCCATCACTGACCTTCGATTAAGGTCATATTGGATGGCAGGAGAAGGTTTACAGGCCAGCACTAAAGAATGGGAGGCAAGTTGTTTGCGAAATGGTAAGTTAGAGCCCTTGTACATGTCACCTTTGTAAGAAGTGGTCCCATCAATTTGTCTGTTGAGAGTGTTTTGCTCCTTAAAATTGGGTAATGTACTCTCAATGAGACGCATGAGGGCCCCTGGAATGTCTGGTGTGACTCTCTTATCATCCGAAATCAAAGGTTTAGCATGAGATAGTGTAAGTGCACGGGGTTTAGATGTGGCTATTGGGAGGTTTATATCCCGACTCTCATCCGAGCTAGCTAATGAGGTCGGCCTAGGCTGTTCTGATGTGGGTGCTCCTAATATCTGGGGCTGCTGAGTTTTGCTGCGATCATGCTCCTTGTGGAGTGGTTCTGCTCCACTGGATTGCTCTCCCACAAGTTGGGGCCCATTATTGGATCCTGAGGCTGCGGGTACTGGTACTACGTGGTGCGCCATATAGGCATCGACTGCCTTGCGAATTTCAGCTCTATGTAAGTCCATCGCTTTCTCATTTCCAACATTAGTTGGTTTGTTACTTGATGGATCTTTAGGCGAAGACGATGGACATTTTTCTTTGGTGGATTCAGCATTTATGATCTTATAATTCGTGACTTCTTTTACCAATTCATCTAAAGGTGGATAGTCAAGCGCATGCACATGTTTAAACAGAGTGTCACCTCTTTTTGTCGCTATGATTGCTGTAAGTATTTTTTCTCAACAGTCTGAGAGGCTATTGAAACGCTCCTTTTGGGCAAAGTAATTGCCTTAAAAAGTGTTTTTAACTGTTACTCCCTGCACTCTTGACTGCTTTCTGATTTTTGGTCAGTTTTGCTAATACAGTTTTTTTTATTTTTGATGGGCTTCCCAGGAGTAAATATTGTGTACGTTTTCTTTTTCCCTCTCACCAAGTCATCTGGTTCCAAGGGTTTCATGGTTGGAGTACTCGGGTTTGGTAGATTAGTATCCTCTACTGTGTCCTCATATATTACCTTGTCTATGAATGGTAATGGCATGTTTACATCAGTTTTTCCCTTATGATCTGCAACTGGTGGTGTTGAGTTTTTGTGCTGTTGCTCCATATCAGTTTGACAAGCTATGGAGGTTGCAGGGACTTGTGAGGCTGTTGGTTGTTGCCACGGGCCCCCTTTCAAATTCAGACATGCACCCACTGAGTTTTGCCACGCATGCATTTTTTTCAATTGATCTCCCTGATCAGATAATTTCCGATTTAGGGATACAAATAATTTTCCCAATGATTGTATTACGAAGTTCATTGCCTGTAGTGTGACCTCTACTAATTTATCGCTATGTGCTATTTGCGTAACTGTATTTACACTATGCGTTGATGCTTCAGGCCTCCGTGGGGTAGGTTGAATAAATGAAATGACTGAATCTGTATGCTGTGACTAACATCAGGGAACATGACAGGTACGCCAGATAGGTTTTCAGGCAGCGTTTTAGCTGAAAAAACAGAGTCGTTAGGATCTAAGTCAATTACTGCCTGATCCACTGCGATTGCCTTTACTAGCAAAACAGTCTTGGATGTTTTTCCTGTTGGTGGAACCATGTTCAAGATCGCAGTGTCAGACAAAGATACATTCTTTTTGTTGGTTTGTATTTCGGCATTTGGAATTAGTGGCTCTGTGGGGGGAGTCATTTGAGAGGGGATGGGTTCTACAAGAGACACATTCTCTATTTGCAGGACCTCCTGCTTGTGTCCCATGTGATCTTTATTTCTAGATTGCCCCCCCCCGGTGCCGCCCAGGGATTTAAACATATGGGATGAAAGTGTGCCACTGTAAAAGGCTCTGATATCAGAGTTTATGAGGCCACTCGGAGACGCTCTGAATGCTTTTTCAGTTTTGTGTCTCAGTGGTGTGGAACATGAGTAGCTAACAGCTCTCCAACGCTCTACAGATTTTTCACTTAATGCACGGCATGCCCGTTTTCAATGTTCGCGGTAACATTTCGTCGTCACTGTCAGGAGTTAATATGAGCCCAGAAGGCTCCGGGAGACCTTGTTGCCTCGACTCTGCGTCGAACGCGGCGAAAAGGCAAAGAGGTACTTCCGCTCAGTGTGATTTTGTAGTGTGGCCTGGGAAGTGGGTGTGGTTTGGCAACAGTTAACAATGGAAAGCCAGATTAACATTCAAAAAGGCTCCAAAAAGGCTCTAAATAAGAAAGAAATTAAATGCAATTAATATTGTTCCTTCAGTGAAGTGCTTTAGATGGTTTGTAGAAATAAAGTCAATAGTACCATAAAATTTCACAACAATGCACTGAAAGTCCACAAATGTAAGAGAGCGTCCTGAGGCAAAGAGGTACTTCCAGGTACTTCCGCTCGGTGCGCATCACCAAGTATAGCTTCAACAATACGGCTACCCATTCAGAAGTGCACCATCAAACACAGTTTAAGGCTCTCCCTAAAACATTGCTTGTTTCAGAATGCACTGCCTTATTAACTCTACAGATTTATTTTCGGACTACACACATTAGAATACTACCTGGGGACAGACACCGTTGTAGAACTGTACACCGCATTCTCCCTTCAATATGACTGCATACTCAAGAATGCACTCACAGTAGAGAGGAACCCCACAAAATACTACATGTTCCAGGCTAACATTGGTTCAGTATTCTTGTTTGGTTGAATAAAATCTTTAAAAAAAAAAAAAAACATTGGTTCAGTACAGGCAATATTATATTACACATTCCATACCACACTCAAATTCAATTCTGTTGATCTGTAAATGACAAGTTATTGAACTATTCAGATTCATGAAGCTCCAGAGAAACTGTTGTCTGACCCTCTGTGATTCTGTGATTGTAAGCTCCCTTTGGAGGTTACGGCAAGCACAGCATCTGGAAGGTTTTGATGTTCCCTCCAGATTTTAATTATTAACTACATGAAGTAGTTTAAGGCAGAGGAATCCAGGTAGACACATTCATGTGTTTAATCCACTTTTATGTCCTGAGCATAAGGTAGAAATCATTGATATTTGGCATGACATGAAAGGGCATGCCGGTCACCATTCAAGCACATCCCTAAGTACTCTGCTTATTCTTAGTACAAGCTAAAAAGCAAACACAATCCCTATGGATTCATGCCTCTCTGTCTGCATCAAAATGCAAATGGCAAAACTGTCAGATCTCCTGCATGGAGCAGGCAAACATACAAAGGGCCTCATTACGAATCAGACGTTAAGGGGTTAACGGCGCCGTAAACGGCGCCGACCCTTAACACCTGATTCTGAGGTCCCTTAGCGCCATGGTGAGTTTAACGCCTGCTTTTTGCAGGCGTTAAAATCCATGGCGCTAAGGGACCATGGTGCTAATTACGCCACCGTAATTTACGGTGGCGTAATTAGCGCCTTCCCCACTCCCATTATGCCCTATGGGGCAAAAATGGGAATGGGGAAGGGTAAAATGGGAAATGGGGATTAACCGCCCCACTCACCTTGGAATGGGGCGGTAATTCCGCCAACCACCATGGCGTAAATGTAGTTTACGCCATGGCGGTAAAGGTACGACCCAGGCGGTAACTTACCGCCTGGGTCGTAATGAGTGTATTTCCTTCCATTCCTGCTACTCAGTACAGAGTCGTGAAAACTGACAGAAAGATTGTTTCAATACGTTTTTACACACCAATGAAATTTTTCAAACTCTTAGATGTGATATGACTTGATATTTTCTATAATGTTCTCTCAAACCTTCCCAGTAAATGTCCCAGATATCTTATCATCATCTCACCAGCTTTCTCACCAGCTTTCCCCAAATCATTGTATTGTTCCTCGGAAAACTGATGTGTAGGTATTTGCACACACAGGCCTTGTATGAGCAGTGGATTGTTTTTTTTTTTTTTGTTGTACTGATTACAGAGACATGATGATAATGGATATGTGTCGTTCTGAGAAGGTGGTAAGTCAAAGACTCTGAAGAGAAAGAGAAGGCAGTATATTAAAGCACAATGCGCACCAATGCATGGGCCAGAATGTACTCTGCCTAGCTCAATCAGAAGACCCATCACAGCGGGATGTGTCCCACATCTCTTTAACGCTCTGGGCCAGTTATATTGATGTTTACTCTGAGACGCATTACACATTGCTGAGTCTCAACCAGGCCAAAAAGCTCCCATTTAAGTTTCAGAACAAAGCCGACCAGTAGAAAGGATCCATTATTCCAGTTGCACGTCTTCCAGTAGACCAGCACAGTGTGGAACATGCAGCTCTGACAATTTCAGATTCTGGTTGCAGGCCTTCCATTAGACTTGCATAGTGCATTATCAGGGTGGCGTTGATGAGCATTTCATATTATCGTTTTAGGCCCTGAAGTAGAGGTACAGTTTTCTTTATATAAAGTATGCCAAACAGTAGTGATTATCGTTTAAGATTTATTTGCTGAAATCACCTTGACGACTCCATCAGGAACTAGAAAACTACTCCGAACTCCACTGACAAAGCTCCTAACACACCTGCCTGCCTCACCCTGAATGCACACTGCCTCTCTAAGTAGACATAATATGCATGACCCATAATGTGCCTCGCTTAGTGGGGAGGACAGAGAATATCAGGCAAAATAGGTACCTCTGCAGCATTCCTATTCCTACCCATGAGCCCACCCACTCATCATAATCAATTCAAAAATAAGAAAATAACACCAGGCCATTTTCGCCTGTTAAATAAATACAGCTCTCTCAAACCATTCAAGCCACTTTGGAAGTTGTTTGGATTCTCTGCCTTATGAATCTGGAGCTATCTACACGTGAGAAAGGTGTTAGAGGATTTGGGAGTAAATATCTCAACAGTAACAAGCTTAGGGGTACTTGCGAAAGTCAAAACCGTCAATTCAACTGCTCACTGCTTCAAAAATAAGACAGTAATTAGCAGTGGACAACATGGGTTGCTTTGAAAAGTGCAGACAAGACTTGGCCATAGAGCTCCACACCAGCATGAACACATGAAATTAAACTAAACAATGATACATGAAACATACACACAAGACTACAAACAAGCTCTCCCAGCAAAACATTGCATTCCAGATGTATTGGACACCAGAAAAAATGAATATGCTACACTTACATCACAAAGACCAATGCTGGAGAACCAATGTAGAGAGAAGACCTCATGGTCTGACATCTTGGAAGAATCAATATGGTCCACTGAAGTAAGATCTTACTGTCAAACTCTTTAATTCACATAACAATCTGACAAAACATTGGCATTTCCTACGAGGTCAACCTCTGTACTAAAAATCTATTTGAACTACAAAACCTACAGTTGATGAACTGGAAATCAACATCGACTCTTAGAGTAAAGAGCAGGAGCAGGGAAAAAGGAATGCTAGTGACCATAGAGAGAGTAATATACAGACTAAGGAGTAACATGGAGCTGTTTGCAGACATCTAGAAGGGATATCTATCAATATCACACCTTACCTTGTTGGCTGAAGGTGCCTTCTTTGGCTGATCATGTCCTCCAACCCCCTGGACAGCAACCATGACCCAGGCAGTATAACTGGTTTCTTGGCTCTGCCCAGAGGGCATGTAGCCTGAGGGGGGGGAATCAGTAAGGGAAGAAAAACCTGTACGGAACGGTGGCCATTCCTGATGATACGATGATACAGCAGATGAATTCCATTGCACAAGGTGAGCCGTGAACGAGCACCAAAACCAGGATACTTAGGAGTGGACACTGGAACAGCAGATGAGGAGGCAACAAAGGCAAGGTCCAGGCAAGGTAAGGAAAAGAGGAAACAACTGCCAGCAAGGAACCAAGGAGAAGGTCAGGTAGGCCAGGAGAGAAGGAGAAGGGAAGCAGGTAAGGGGCTGAACAGGAGTGAAAACGGGCATACAGCAATGAGGAAACTATTGCAACACGAGGAACCGCCAGTCCTCTGCCACTAAGTACTCCTGAGACACCCAGTGTTCTGGTTGCGTGACATTATGACGCCGACATGCGTCCGTTGCCAGGTGAATGCACCATGTTGGTGGGTTCTAGGAAAGCGCCAGTGCCACTGTCGCCACAGCGACCATGCTGCCGCTCCAGGTCTACGGAGAAGCATGAGAATATCAGGAAATGTATGCAGACCAGGGAGCTTCTGTTATGATGCTCCAGAGTGCATGATGATTTTACACCACTTTTATTCTCCTTCTGGGGAAACCGACAACTCACCACACCAACTAATTATTGGACAAATCAGTTTCTAACACTTTATTAGTTCTATGTTGCCTGGGGATATGTCAAAATATGTTTAGCCCTGATGCCTCCTTGTTCCTGACTTGAAATAAAGTGTTGCACGTGGGTGCAATGGAAAAAGCAAAAATGCAGTCAGGGTTTGGTGGTCACTCTCGAATCTGGCTATGGCTCTAAAGTGTACTACATGTTCAGAGAGTTTGACCTCCGTGAATGCATAATCTATAGTGGAGCACCATTGGTGAGCACAACATTTCATGACTGCAAGGCAGTCTACCTGGAATCTGCCATTTAGGACTCTAATATTGAGTTCTAAATCCAACACTTTTAAAAATGTATCCACTACAGAGAACAAAATATAAGGTATTTGATGGGATACATTGTATACTATCAGGCTACAAGATGAGATCATCATCTGTTTCCCCAGCCATATGCCCATTAAAATCACCTCCAATCACGATTGGAGTCCTTCCCCTGGGGACTGCCTCACATGGGGTTTTCCAGGAAGTCAAAAATGGATTCTGAGGAGTTTTGGCATTTCCTTTATTATTGAGACCGTCCAGGGTTATCGTACATTTCCCAGTAACCTGAAGGATGAGACAGAGAGCAGTTGAGAGAGCCTATACGGATCTGTTTGATTGGGCACGACTGTTGTAGTGATACCCAAAAGAACAGGCCCCCCCCAATGGACGGCCCCTTGGCAAATGTATTTCAGGTATAGCAGAGATGGTGTAAACTCGTTGCAAAGCCAGTGACGTCATTTCACCAAAAGGTCAGGGGTAGCGGAAGTGAAATCACATGACCCTTGACCTCTAATGACACCACTGCAAGTGATGTCATTTGACCCCGCCCCAAAGTGACGTCAAAAGAATCAATTGAACACGACCTTTCACCCTTGACAAAACAGGAAGTGGAATCACATAGCATTGTTTCTAAGTACACTACGAAAAATATGGTTACGATATCACTGTAAGTGATGTACATTTCATATATGAATGGATCACCATATGTATCGTTAATATCAGCGCATATAGCCCCGATTACCAAATTACTGTGAATGCAAGCAGATGTCCAAAGCCAAATGATAATGATGTGTTATTATATAGCACTTACACTTAAGCACTTTATATAGAACAAACATACATACAATATCACCACACCTGTGTTGGTACTCATTTATCCACCTCAGCAGTATGAAAGGCTGAGTTAACCTTGCCAGGAGTCGAAACTGCAACCTGCAGATCACACACACTTCGCAGCAGCGAGCTCTCAAACCAATGAGCTATCTTACCAACTATAGCTATCAGAAAACCTGCCACTAGGGGTAGCAAGGGAGACCACATGGGGTTGCAGGTGTGCCCCCTTGCGACCCATAAATGATGTCCCTGTCCAAAGCCCATTTTCCTGCATGGAAATACAGTCACCCTGGTCCAAGAAGGTCTGCAATTCTAAGACCACGGTAATCCTTTCTTGCTAGTGATATTTCATGAAGTTACTCCCATTCCCCCATTCCATTGCTGCTTGTGGAGCTGCTTAGACATGAGCAAAGAGTCTGGTTTGCTCTAGACACCCCTACAACGCCATGGCTGATCTCCTTTCCCAGTCAGCAGCTGTTTCAAGGATGACATCTTGGAAGCCAGGCCAGAACATCAAGACACTGGACCTCATTACGAGGTGGGAGGTAAGGGATTACCGGCACCGGTAAGGGCACTGGTGCCGTTAATCCCTTACCTCCCTACTACGATTTCTATAGGGACTGAAATGGGAATGTACAGGGTCAGGGTTCCCTGAATGGGGAAATACCGGGCCCTCCAAGGTCAGAATGGCCCAGTATTTCCCCATTCAGGGAACCCGGACCCGGTACCCGGAATGGGGGTAGCCATGCCGCAAAATTTGGCATGGTTACCTCCAGGGTCGTAATGAGGCCCATTGTCATCTAAGGATACACACTCAACAGCTAATCAGACCGGATGCATCTGCTGCTTCCATCATGTGACTGCTCTTGGGCATGCCAGGGCCCCTTTCTTAAGGATTTATTATTATAATTTTTTTAATTAGCATAGGTCTGGCTTACTCCAGCCAGACGTAAAAACAAAAGAAATAGGACCACACATGCTAGGTGTCATATGTCAAACAGTCCAATTTACAAGCAGTATCCGATACATTGGGCCTCATTATGAGTATGCCTGGCACCGTTGTTACCGGACCGGCATACTCTTGAGTTCTGCATGCGGGTGCCGTCCCGTCTGCCAGGTCTGAGCTGGCGTGTGGAACGGCACCCGCTCGTCGACCTTGATGGTAGCACCGGCACCATCATGAATGGTGCCGATACTACCGTCTTTCCCATTCCCATTGAGTCCAATGGGACTCGAATGGGAATGGGGAGTAATTTTTTCCAGCGCCCGGCAATGGGGAATTCCCGGGAACGCAGCCCCGGTAATTCCCCATTGCCGGGCGCCGGAAAAAAAATTACTCGGGCGGCAGCCGTGCTGTTTTTACCACCACGGCTACTGCCTGGGTCATAATGAGGCCCATTGAGTTGTCCACTTTAGCACAACTAGTGCAAAATGCCATATACATGCAGTTTACCACATACATCTTAATGTTCACACGTGAATGCAAGTGATATTTGCCAGTTCCTAATGCATAAGGGAGTGGGCATGAGCAGCACTTCATTAGTCAATTTTGTTAAGTTTGCATTTTTATGAGTCAGGATTTACAATTGTAATTAAAACAACAAAACAAACACGTGTTAAAAGTATTTTCTTTGATATGGTATTATTTAATTGGGTGTTGTGTTTTAAATATGTGAATCCTAGCCTCGGAATAGAGCTAAGCGTTCACTGGCGCAACATTGTATTAGATTTCTGAAGTACAACTTTGAACAAGGGCATCATGACACTAGTGTTGACATCTGCGTGTCATCGGTCACGCGCAGGGTCAAATCCAAGCACGATAATCTCCCTCTTTGTTTATTTCCCGTGGACGTAAGTAAGTAACAATTTCGATGGGTAACAACAGCTTGATATGAACTCATTATATAAATAGACGAGGTTTATTTTACTTTTGCTGACTTCCTACGGAAAAGACAGGAACTGAATCGTGTCTGCCATCTGCAAAACATTTGCAAACATAGCACATTAAACTTTCAGAGATGAGCACAACATAGCTCAATAAAATGTGCATTTCCTTCATAACACATTTCCAGGGTTCTGATATTATAGAGCACTTCCTATGCCTGCAAAATTACAAAGTCAGATAAATCATTCAAACTTAATTCATCCGCCTATCGGTGAACGGGACCAGAGGGGAGGCGAGCCGCAGTTATGGTTCACAAGATTTCTATCCTGTCTCTTCAACACTCCCCACATGGACCACCTGGCTAATCTTTCTTTGCAGAAAATCATGCATTCCGAAATGCCAAGTGCTGTAATTAAACCGCAGCACCTGGAGAGATATGGCCCTACAATATTTAATCGAAAGAAACAGTAATCTTGAAAAGAAATAAAATGGGCACTGAGCTTTACACTTTGTTCCCCATAAAGTAGAGAATATAGTTTGCAAAGGAAAAAAGAACACCTGTATTTCCAAAGAGTGCACAGTTCCTTTTAGATTCTCTCAAAATATAGATAATTGTTGTATCACTAATAGCAATAATAAAATGAGGATGGGGAGAAATGACTGTCAAATCCGAAATGTTTTTCCCATCTGTCTGCCTTGTGCTACCCATACAGAGAACCTAAAACACCCTCCAGTCTTCCCCACTTAAGCCGAAACGCCCTGGGTTATTGGGCACTTTATAAAACCCCAAAATACAATACTGTATAATGCAATGCTTGTGTGCTACTGGGCAGGATGGAATCTGGATAGTTTAATGTTTCGTGTGTGCCTTTGACTTCCACCAGTATTGTATAAGTGTGTGTTACTGTACAGAACGAATATGTGTGTTTACTTTGTGCTTTTGACTTTCACCAGTATTGTATAAGTGTGTGTTACTGGACAGACCAGGACCTGCATATATGTATGTTTAGTTTGTGCCTTTGACTTCCGCCAGTATTGCATACGTGTGTGTAACTGAACAGAACGGGTCGGGATATGTATACATGTATGTTTAGTTTGGGCCTTTGATATCCCCCAGTATTGCATACGTGTGTGTTACTGGACAGAATTTGATATGCATATATGTATGTTTACTTTGTGCCTTTGATTTTCACCAGTGTGTGACAGAATGGAATCTGAATAGATGGATGCTTCCTTAATGTCTTTGAGTTCCAACAGCATTGCAAACGTGTGTGCCACTGGGGAGAATGTAATTTTGATTGATGAATGTGTCTTTTGTGCTTTTTAGACATCATTTGGCTAAAGATGCTGGAATGTGGGCAACATTGGTGGGTGTTGGCACGATTGACGTGTGTGTGCATTATGTTACACTTAGTATAGAAGAACCTCCTGCAACAGATCTGCATTGTGCAGTCTATGCTGATGCCCCTTCACCTGTCCTTTTGTTGCTGTTGATAACTTCTTCACCACCTAACTGCTGAGTTCCAACTGCGATAGGCAGTTGTGCATGGGTGGAAAGGATTTCTTACATGAGACACACAGTTACATCCTGTGTCTTCGTTCATTCCATGCCCTACCTTTTAATCACAGTTTTTAGTGTGCACATTGCTGAAGTGTTTGAGAATGGTACGTCAATATAGCCGGGGCTGAAGTCGAGGGTACACACGGGTGGACGGAGTCCACCCACTTTTTTCAGAGGGTGGACTTAGTCCCCTGAGCTAAAATGAGAAACATTGACAGGGTAGTTCATGGAATTAATGCGCACTGAAAAGGGGAGCGCAAGCATGAAAATCACAGTGCACGCATGCTAAATGCACGCACTGAGCCGTTTGCCGATTCATGGAATGCGCTGCGCGTGGCTTACCTGAGATGTGCACAGAATCCACGTGTGGCGCACACATCATTGCGACATCCTGAAGGCTGTGTGCGAGACGGCCAGTGAAGGCGCACACAGGGCAGCGCACACACCTAAAAAGGGGGCAGAATACGTGGAATGGGGAACAACAAGTGAAAATGTGGGTGTCACGGGGGAAGTACCGCTGCTAAATCCTCACAACGCCCACACGCGCACTAACAACACGTATTCATGGAATCGAACAGGGGAAACCCGCATGCCACAAAAGACGCGCTAATCCGGAAACACGTACGCCAGCAGGAAGCAGGCATAAGCGGCCCCGCGCAGCAAAAAAGTGCACACAAACAACAAACAAGCTCATACACTACAATGAATATACTGTTCTTCGCAGCAGTGGTCGTGGGACACCGCAGGAGGAGGAGGATAGCCAGGCCCCACATTTTTTTACCCAGGACCAGCATTTTTGGGATGCCTGATGATCAGGTCTATGGGATGTACAGGTTTCCACCTCAAATCATCCTAGAACTGGTTGCTGAGTGGGAGGATGACCTCACATCACCCACCCTGTGCTCCCAAGCACTGAGTCCCTTGGAAAAGGTGCTCAATATACTGCATTTCGTGGCTACTGGGTCATTTCAGCAAACAAGTGCCATAGTTGGGGCCTCTCACAGGCCACGCAGTCACACTGCCTACACCAGGTGTTGGCAATCATGACTGCACACCCCTCAGTCCGCAGGCACATATACATGCTCAGAACACCTGCAGAAAGGCAGGCTGTGGTCCAGGACTTTTACAGGGTGGCACACTTCCCCAAAGTGCTAGGCGCCATTGATTGACTGCTGTTGTGACTTTGTACTCAGGGAAACCTCAAGTGCACCCAAAGTATCTCTGAGGGACCTGTGAGGGACCTGTCTTCTAACCGCAGGGCACCCCTGTGGGCCTGTGACTCTGCAAATATGGCTGTGTGCAGAGTCTCTAGTTCAGCCCGTTAGTCCCTGTTGGACGCCAACATGTCCTCCCTGTATGAGCGGCACGTGGACTCCGTTGCCTGCTGCTAGAGCTCCACCTGCCTTTCAGGGAGACAATGGAAGTGGCCACCCTATCCACGGCTTGAGCCATCATCTCACATGATGCCCCCTGTTGTGCTGCAATAGTATACATGGAGTTCTCCCACACAGCATTGCCTGGTGGTGCACGGCCACTGCGTTGGTGGGCACCACAGCTGTTTGGGCCAAAGTGATGTGCACCTTGCTGTGCTGGCACTGCCTGAGGCTGCAAGACTGAATTCCTCCTTTGATCTGCTGGCCCAGGAACAAAAGCAAATATAGTGGAGTGTGACCCTGCATCCGTAACCGACACAGGCGCACATTCTAACACTAAATGCCCCATTGAGGGGTCTACCCCCAGTGCAGGTGGGTTGGACAGAACAGCATCCCTGCCAGAAACACTCATCTGCGACGGGACATTTGTCTCAATGTCTTATTCAACACCTGATCTATAGAGGTCATTGGAGGTGTACCCAGAGACACCCATGGACATGATGGTCTGTAGGACTAATGGATTTTCCTGCACCACCACCCCACATCCTCCACTGGTGCCTGGTTGGTGCTCTGAGTACTCCTACCCCTGTGCCATCTCCTCCTCCTCAACAGCATCTAGTGACTCATCACCTGCACAAAAATATAACAAAAGTAATGAAGATAGGCATGAACAGTATAGCCGACACACATAGACATCACAATCTACACATCAAATACATTAATGAGACATGTCACACATGACACTAACTCTGGAATGCATGCATTGGCAATGAAGTGAAGGGGGCCCTAAACCAGACACTGAGGACTCCAACATTGAAAAGCAACACATGTGCTGCATGGTGTATAGCACCTGCATCACACATTAGCCTGTTAATGACATGGAGAATCCACAAACATGACACATGCCAGCACACAGATGGCACGTAGCATAGCCATGGCAGAATTAACAAGGACACCCAGATGGTAGTAAATCAGTACTGTCCACCATCCATGTTAGACGCACATCATGAAATAAAACATGCAAAAGAGTGTGACAAAACACACATGTGCCACACGCTGTAACTACGCCAGTGTTTACTAATACAGTGAAGTTATGCACATGGATACATCAATGGTAGGTCACTTGGACATGACACAAGTCAATTGTCATGTTGAACAATCAAACAGGGCTCTAAAGTGATTGTGTGCTGTGCATGTGTAGGTGCACAAATGTCAATCAGCCTGATTGATGAAATCATTTCCATAAAAAGTCAACAAATGCATTGTGGGGTGAAATCTATGTCTGAAGTATGGTGAATTTGTGCCAGAACGGCACAAAAATGTGTGTTTATCATGCAAATGATTCCATCAATCAGGCAGAATGAAAAGAAAAACAGTATTAACAATGTTTTGGCATGATACCAGTTGAAGGGCAAGTGCAGTCATCAGGTGCAAAGTTTTTTCTGCGGTCAGTAGGGATACAGTGAAATCCAAACCCAAGGGCGGGGGATGGTTTTGCGGCACCACATTGGTGACCTATAGCAGTCATGACTACACAGCCTGACCTGGCACTCAATCAGAACACATCACCCAAGCAACATACACATGGTTTGAACACACACGCATGGACACTCACCAGACATTTCCTCAAGATCTTGTAGGTCTCCCACGCCTCGGATCAGATCCTCTGCGATGAACTCTCCAACGATTGCCTCATGTTCTGTTAGTTCATCCTCCTCTGGTGGAGACCCACTGCCAGTCACCAGAGTAAGGCATAATTGGAAACCAGCTTGTTTTTTGCTCGGCGTTTGAGGTAATTCCACCGCTTTGAGCAATCATCAGCTGTGCGCTTCACAAATCCAAGGGAACTAATCTGGTCCACGATGCACTACCAGTGGGCCCTACGTTGAGCAGTCGTAGTCTTGCACCCTGCATTCACCAGTATTTCGTGGCCATGGGCCGACACGTAGCGCACAAGTGCGTCTAGTTCCACATCATTGAAACTCTGCTTCCTTGACGTGCCAGAGGGGCGAGCCGTGTCTGGGGTTGCAGCCTGTTCTGCAAGAGCACGCATCTTCCTCTTGAGAGGTGGGGCGGACCCTGAGTGGCTTACGCCGCTCTGGTCAGTAGGGGCTGAAGTGCAGGTGGACTGGGCACTGGAAGCAGGCAATGGCGCGATGACCAAAGGTCTCACTGCAGGCATTGGCTGCTGGGTGCTGTTGCCAGGACCAAGCAGCACAACTGCCTTGGTGTGGTGGTCTGGGACCAACACTGTTCCGACTGGGTGACTCAGAGCCGGGGTGGATAGAGCTGCAGCTGCCCCTGCAGCCTCCTCACCCTGTCTACTTGGGGCAGCAGATGACATTGCTGCCCGAGATCCATGTGGGCTAGTGACAGCAGCTTTCACCGCCACTCGTGGCTTTGCTTTCGTGATACGGATGTCGGCCTGTGAGTCATCCTGTGCCATTTCCGTGACCAATCTGGCCCGGTTTAACAGGGCCTGAGCTGGGATGGTGTCTGCTGCATTTCCCCGATCCATTGAGGGGGCATAGGTGTCCCTGATTGGTCCTCCACACACTGGCCTCTTGGGCCACCCTGCTCATCCTGGCCACATCCCCTACCACGGACACCTCTTGGAGGTCGGCCACCTTTGCCTCCCTTAGCACTTGGTCACCTCCCAACCATGGCACTGATGTTCTTGTGTGAATGGAAGGTGCAGTAAACAATTGTCCTGGGCAATTGGGGTGAAGGGGGCAGGGTACTAGATGGAATAGAGACCCCTGTGCTCTTGCAAGGCTGCCTGTGACCCCTGGGGGAAGATGGCGGGTCACGCAACCCTCAGGCACCCCGAAAACAAAATTTAATTAAATTTCCCATCTGTGAAAGGTACAGTGAGCAAAAAGCGTGTGCTGCAAACTCTCATCTACATACAGGTTATCATGCGATGTTCTTTCTGGAGAGGAGCGCCTGCTACCCTTTTTGAAACAAAATGTAATGTGCACGCGACACCTCGGCAGCCCACGTGTATGGAATGAAGGACCCGCAGTACGCTGTGGCACCCAGAAACACAAAAAAAGCGTATGCATGTTAAACACAGGCTACAATGACCTCTGAATGGGTACACGACACACGGGGCAACCACAGTGGAAAAATGTATGCGTGACTCACTGTCTGCCTGGAAAAAGAAGTGAAAAAGACGCACATGGGCGCATTGGCAACACCCCTGCCAACAGAAGAATTGAACGCTGTCTCAGTAAACAAGGAGTACACACTGCAACCGTTGTGAAGTAATTGCGTGTGAACCGACAAGAAGTACAAGAATCACTCGCTCGCTCTCCACAAAAAGTCCGTACAAGAAAATGGTGTCCTAAGCGGACCTTTAAACCCTGCCCACAGAAACTCCCATCCGTGCCACATCACTTACGCGCTTACGCGCTAAGGGCCGTTCCTCGAATTACACTCTGACGTGCTGTTTTTTCACATGCCAAATCACTCAGTATAAAGCTGGCCAAGCGACAACACACGGAAGACCACACTCCTGCCCAGAAGGCCATTTTATTGCCCCCCAGAGCCCTGAGCCGACTCCCACCAGCCATCTGCTGCTGCCTGACTGCCTGCTGGCCACGTGCCCTGCTATTTGGTGCCTGTACGTCCGCCATCCGCAGGGGTCCAGTTGCTGTGACCACCCCTGCTGGAACAGAAGACTCCCGACTGCAGTTCCATCGCTCCACAGCACAGCACCAGGACCCAGTTGCCCACCCACATCTGCCTCGGGGATTGCCATGTCGGGGCAAACACCATTGGAGACCACTGGTAACCCCCAGCCAGAGAGGCAGAGGGCTGCCAGCTTCACAGTGGTGGAGCAAGTCCTGGTGCATTATGATGCCCTCTACGGAAGAACACACGCCGACAAGGATCGACGGGAGAGGACATTGTGGTTGACATCAACGCGGAGGGGGTGGCAACCCGCAACCTACCACATGTCAGTAAGCGCTGGGAGGACTTCAGGTCCAGGACCCTCAGGAAGGCCCGGCGTATCTTGGAAGCAGCGGATGCAGTGAGGTGCCAGGTCCAACTTACCACCCATGACATGAGGGTGCTGGAACGCATTAAACCAGCGCTTCACCGCCAGGTCCTTCAGAGGGAGACCGGTCCGGAGTCGAGCGGTAAGCGTCCATGCGTACTTATTGGATGCAGTGCATGTTGAGGTGTGCCAGGAGTGTGCAGCTTGGACATATGTCTGAAAAAAGCCATGTATGGATGTGTATGTGCGGGGACATGACCGTGCTGCATGTGAGTCCATCTTCCATTGTCCTTTGCACTTACTCTTATCCTTTGTCCCGTGACTTTTTATAGCAGCTTGTCTGTCTCCCCCTCCTTCCCTCCTTGTCTTCTCTTACAACCCCCACTCTATAAAATTTGGCTCTGATCTATTTTGACAGTAGCTTGCTTTGTTCCTCTCCTTCTCTCTCACTCCATTCACCCCCTCCCCCTTCCCCTTCCTCATGTATACTTCATGCACTACATCAATTGTCGTCAGGCATAGTAATGTTGCTGCTTGTTTTGTTCTCCTTCTTTTCCCTTCCCTCTTTGCCTTATCTGTTCCATGCACTTGCACTATCCGAAATGTCGCCAGGCCTATTACGGTAGTTATTTTTCACATTCTGTATTGTTTCAAGGACTGTAAGAATGTAACTGTATTTTCCCCTGTTCCCTCCCTACTTGAAGCGCTTTGAAACACATTGTGTATATAAATAAACAATCCCAAAAAAAAGTTGATGCACATCAATGGTGTATGTGTTCCAAAGCATGATGCACAACTTCATTTGGAGATGCACACATATGTACTATGGCATGGTTGGGGTGTGACACATGGATGCTGGTTCCACCTTCATGTATGTGCACAGCATACATGTGTGTGTGTGTGTTTGACATGTGTGCGACTGTGGTACGCCATGGATGCATGTGACACAGACATGTAGGAACCCGATTGGCAGATGTGACATAGTTGCTGATGATTGCACTGTGACAGGTGGTGGAGATGTACAGATGCATGTCTGTCTGGTGGCATATGTGCATGTGTTGGGAACTCTGCATGTTGCTTGTGACGCTCATGTGCAACTGTCATGTGTGTATCCGACCATTGTACAGTGCCCTGATGCCTGTGTTCTGTCTCTCCCTGTCTGCAGCGTCGACTGATGAAGAGGGCGGAGACAGTGCTGTGGAGCACAGCGGCAGGGATCCCACCGCCAGTCGGAGACGCAAGGCCCAGCTCCCCTCCCAGGTAGACATCTCTTCCGGGAGTGAGGAGTCTGGTGCCGCGTATACGGCCGCAGCTGCCGAGGGGAGGTCTAAGAGGCAGAGTTTGGAGGTGGACTCCTCGGCAGCAGTAGGGGCAGCTGAGCCCCTACAGGGGCCTATGGAGGAAGATGGCACGGAGTCATCCAGGTTGGTGGGGGGTTCGGTTGAAGAGGCGGCCGTGGAAGGGCCAGGCATGGGGCCTGGAGGGGGGATTCCACTGGTGCTAGTGGTGCAGTCCAGGGGCAGGGACAGGAGGCAGCACAGGCCACCGCACAGGTGCCTGTGTGTAATCCTGTCCCCGATCCTGTGACTGCATCATCCAGCACCAGCAGGGATGCCTCCGTTTAGACCCGTTTTCAGGGAGGGGATGCACATACAACAACTGGCCTTCCTCTCCCTGTGGACGTTGCAATCCATGACCGGATTGAGCCTGTCCTAGCTGGTGTGGCGTTGCGCCAACGTGGGATTCAGGATGACGTGCAGGAGTTCTCGTCTGGACAATGCACGTCATTTCCAATCCCTCTTTGACCGCATCGACCTACTAGGACAGGTCATTGGCACTGGGTTCATCTGTGTGCTGGAACTTCTTGCGACGCCCTCCTCAACTGAACCCCCTATGCGCCAGTCGTCCTCTGTGCCATTTCCCTCCTAAGTATCACCTGGGCCCCCTGTGGATCTGCCCCTGAGCCAGCGGCCAGGCTGGTAGAGGACACATTCCTGCCACAGTCGGGAGTCGGAGGTCCAGCAGGGGTGGCCACCCCACCAACTGGACCCCAGCAGATGGAGGACCTGCAGGCATCATCAAGCAGGGCACGTGCACGGCGGCACCAGAGGATTCCATCAGCCTGGAGGCCGTCATGGTGCTAGAGGCAGTTGCATTGGAGGCAGCAGCACGCTCAGCGTGGGAGTGATCATGGCTCGGGGCCTTCAACATCCCTGGGGCAGGCATCGGCCGGTGGGCAGGAGGACTCAGGATTGGGAGTGTCTTCCGTATGGCAGCGGTTGGGCCAGCAGATAGATGCAGAGCGATGGCGGGCAGAGGAGGCACGACTCACAATGGTCAGGGCGGAGAACTCCATGCTCTGGGCATTGAGGCAGGCTGAGTGCCTCGAGGCAACTCGCAGGGAGTTGGAGAAGGCCATGGCTGCATCCCTGCGAGACCTCGGGGCCAGGGAAGAGCCCCACCTTCGGGACGTTGAAGTGGAGTTCGATGATGCCCTGGTCCCGGACATCAATGAGTGAGCCGTCAGACTAGCCCGCCGCATTTGTACATAATTATTTAGGATTAGGTTTCATTTGGTTTTTATTGTTATTTGGAGTCCATGGACTTTGCTCCACCTTTTGTATATAGTTGTATTTTAGATAGGGTATTAGGTAGGTTTAATTTTTTGGGGGATACTGGACCCTTCAGACTTTTGTTATCATTATTACAGACTTGTACACACTTTTTTAAATTTTCACATGGAGTAATGTTTTTTTTATGATTTTCATCTTGGTCTTTATTACTATGGACTTTGGTTATGGACCACTTTTGTTGTCTTCATGTTTTGGATTTTATTTTTACTTGGATTTCACTATCTTTTTCATATTGCTTTCGTTTTTACTTTATTTGCATGTGCGATTTTCATAATGGCATTTGTCTTAATTTTTAATACATATCATTATTCTTCATTCTTATACGTGTATTCAGAGGGGTGCATGGGGAGTTTTACACGCGATTTAGCTGACGCGAGCAGGGTACGCATATTCGGAGGGGTACGTGGGGAGTTTTACACACGATCTCGCTGGCGCAAGCGGGGTACGCGTATTCCGAGGGGTGCGCAGGGAGTTTTACACATGATTTCACTGGCGCGAGCGGAGTACCGGTATTCCAAGGGGTGCGCGGGGAGTTTTACACGTGAATTCACTGCCGCGAGCGGGGTACGCGTATTCAGAGGGGTGCACAGGGAGTTTTACATGCAAATTCACTGGCACGTGTGGGGTACCCGTATTCAAGGGGGTGCGCAAGTACATTTTCACGTGTTTTGGCTGCAGTGAGCGAGTACGCCTAGTTTTTCACGCAATTACAATGTAGTGGGCCTGTAAACTGGCCCAGGGTTAGCGCGGCCCTTTGCGCCGTATTGGAGATTTCATGGCTTTTCCTTGCACAAGGGGCATTCTTCGGGGCGTAACTGGCGCTGCAGGATGTTCACTGCGCCATAGCTGAAAATAGCTTGGAAAATCCATGAATACGCGGTGCGCCAGAATGCTGTTTAGCGTACACGGCTGGCGCATGCTGGCACACGCTCCCTCTCTGCGCCATCCGCGTGCGCTGCTTCTGCACCGAATTCTATGAATTACCCCCTGAATGTCCACTTTGAATTAAAGACGACATCAGGGATCGAACCTGCAGTCGTCAGGTTTGCAGGCCGGACACTTCACCACTGCACTCTATAGCCTGATGAAAAATATCAAACAACTAAAGGTGAAATGTCCCATTTCGGTACTGCAAGTTCAAGGGAAAACATTTGTAATGGTTCTTGGAGTTTAAAACATGCACACCTTTTAACGTTTTGAAAAACACTATTAGAAGAAAATATCATCTCTTGGGTGTTGATTTTATGATAGGCAAACCCCATTCGTCCTGTGCAATTTGGGTGTTTAAGCAAAGCCAATTCAATGAAATGTGCATATTTCGCCTTCATATGCTCATTTCTGGCGATGTCACATCCCATCCCGCTTGTTGATGAGTCCCCCCACTTTAATTTCTAGGACTTGACCACTGAATATAGCAATGTGGGTCAAATATTACAAAGGAAACAAGAGACATTAACGTTTTTTTTACTTATCATCTAACACATAATTTTCCAAGCCGAACACGCTTTTAACCCTCTCATAGCTTTCCACGTGTATGATTGTGCACATTTACTCTTCGCAATGGGGTTGTTGAGGGTTGCGTCCTCTAGTTTCCCTCTAGATTTCTCCTGCCCTGTGGCATACTCTATGCATCAGATCATTCAATCTCTTCTTGACGTGTGTGTGATGCTTGATAGCTGTACTGACTTTGGGGTACTTTTGGCCCTGCTGTCTGGCTTCTATACCTTGTGGAATTCTCCTGTTATCCACCACTTCAACCACCATCTGTCTTAATCAGCTATACCTTTCTCCTGCAAATGGCTTGCACTGGTGGGCGAGAGGTTCCTGGGAGGTAGATATCCCTCCTTGGATGAATAGATAACAAGGGTTACACTTTACTGAGACTTCATGAGCGGTATTACAGAAGCTTTGCACTGGCGACAGTGCAATTAAATTAGCACCAGGGCAGAGCAGATATTCCTACTGCAAACATGCATTCTTTCAATCTATGTTTACACCAGGACCTGTGCTTTGCACTTGTGTTGTCAAAATGCATTGAAATAATGTGTTGTGTACTAGGCCAAATGAACTGCACTCAGGCAAAGATTGTGTAGTATGGCCCTGGTATTTTCCTGAACTTTTTCCATTCCTCAGTCAATATATCAAAATGTGTTCTAGTATTGATTACGAGGTGCCAGGTACCTGAGCAACTCTGGCCTCGGATTAGGGTGTCATCCACCTTCCTGCATGTGTTTAATTCTCTTCCTAGTCGTTAGGATAAGGTAGTTAATTTGTAAACATGCAAAACAACAAGAAAGGATAGAAGGAAGCACCCAGGAAGCGCCCTCGTCACCTGCAACGCTGTGCATAGCGGCTGTTTTCGCAGTTGAAATATGCCTGTCGTGCTAGCCAATCTGCCAGGGAAGTTGTATGCAAAAGCCGTCATAATGCACAAGAATTGTCAGATGAACCGCTCTGTTAGGCACTTACCATTTGTGACTGTTTGACTTCAGTGGACGTGCCTCTTTTGCACCTGGAAGGGCAACACTAATGCGTGTATGTGATTGTGGGCTGCAATGGAGTGTAACTGAGCATTTTGGAATAGATAAAGTATGAAATTCAGGTAGGAAGCAGGATTCCTGGCAATAGAATAAAATAGAAAGTTCCACCTTGTTGGCTTCTCATGATCTCCATGGGCCGCCATTGCTTTTGCCAGGGTTTCTTGCCATGTGTCACTTCATTTCATCTTGTCTGTCGGCAAGGGGTGATGACATCATCAGTATTGATGAAAGCGAGAAACCAGGCGGGTGGCTTGTGTGTGATATCACTTATGTTTAGCTAGTTCGTTTTACTTTGCATCTGCTCTAAGAACACATTCGCCAGACACCCTGCTTTATTTCTTCCTTGTGTAATTTCTGCTACAAAAGTAAGAACAGGTTTAAAAACATTAACCATTTCCAAATGTGGTTATTGGAAGACTAGGAATCGCACACTGCACATTTTGGCAGTTTCCTGCCACAACACTGGAATTTAGGGTTACCAAATTCAGGTATTGTGTGATATAGTAAGCAACTGAAAACTCCTCTGCTTAAGAAAGTATCACGATAATTGGATAAGACTTCTGGCAGACGGTAACCTCTAAAGGGATGTATGTTAAAAAAAAACGTATCCAAAGGATTGAATTACAAAATCACGGAGCTCCCTTGCCCTTATTTTGTAATTTGATCTTTTGGGATTTTGCCAGTTTGCAGTTTGTCCCCCGTACTGCCTTTAATGTATGCAGGGGACACCCCGGCAACCCCCCACAGCCCATAATACCGAACTGTGGGAGCGGTGGACACCCCTGCTCCCGTGTTCTGTTTTATGGGCAAAAGATCTAATCTACTATGCCAAATGCACACCAAAGACTCTGGACCATTTCACTTATTAATCAGTCAATGGACACCCTGCGAATGAAATCGGAGATCCCTCTGCCCCAATCTGCTCTGTCTAGCTAATACAGGGTATATCAAACAGCAGTAGTCTAGTGGGATTAGAAGAATCACAACATATTTCCAAAACTGATTCGGAAAAAGCTATCTAAAAAGATGCTCCTTGAGCAGCAACCAACACGTGTTTCACTGGCACCTCTGGTCATTTCATGGGTGTACTTAGCCAGCTTCATCCGGGTATTACCAATGGCCTATTCCCCATAATTAAATTCAACAAAATTGTACAACATAATCAATATACATTTAACACATTAATTTAAACTCAATAACAAAATAACGATTAATAAAAACATACAGTGTGGGCCCCACAGATCGACAAAACACGTTTATCACTATCAACCCTCATGTTATCACCAAGTATCTCATGGAGCTCTACACACCAATCCCATGAAAATGAAATGGAGTTTTTTGAGAAAGCAAATGATGATGGGAACGTCCAAACAGATATGTTAAAAAAAATATCCAAATCACAGGGAAACCTGTAAAGACATTAACAGAAATCCCACAATCAAAGCGCCTCCCGATAGATCATTTTAAATCAAATGTAAGAGGGGACAATGTTACCTATACTAAGTATCGTACACCATATTGTGAGTCTCCTTAAAAGTGTCAGATCACCTGAACTTCACCATCCGAATTGCTTTTGTGTTGTTGGTGCCTCAGGATCCAAACTAGTGATCTCTGCTGAGATATACGCCGCCCTTTATTTCTCCCATTGGTTGATAGCGTTAATGCGGAAGACTTGCGTTTTCTTGATATACACACCTGATGTGTTTCTTGTAGAGAATGACCCTCTGTGCATTGACCTTGTGATCCTGTATGCGAGCTATGGGACAATGGGATGCTTTTCAGGAGCATGAAGCCTACTGTAACCCATTGATAATTAAATGATCAATAGTTGCCTAACTGCCTCAACTTCAGCATAGGAAAACGATCATTCTGAACATCCCCTCAGAAACAGCAAACACCTCATGAATATTTTTGACCAAAACCCTATCTTTTAAACACAAGTGAAGGCCATGAGTAACAATGATCACACTCAAGAAAACCCTGTCCTTACTAACGACCAACCACAAGCTTGAACTAGTCCAAGCTCTTAACATCAGCGAGCTAGACTACCACAACACCATCCATGTAGGCCTCCCTACACAACGTATCAATCAACTTCAATTGGTACAGAATAGGGAATCAAGATTCCTCTTCAGCCTCAACAAGTGCATACCACCTTGCCATCTCCAATACACCTGAAGAAGCTGCTTGTAGAGAAACACATCAAGTTGAAAAACCTATGAATGGCCCAAAATATTTTCTGAAAAAGGCGACTCTCTCTCCGGTTGTGTAAAACAGTACCCACTGAAAAAGCCCAAAGAATGGCCTTTGCCCTGAAAATCGACCACATACAATTCAATCTAAGTGCAGTGCCACATGGCATGCAAAAATCGAATTACTGTTCTAGGTGAAAAGATATTTTTCTTAAGATCTTTTCAACTAAAAAACGATTTTAAAAAAATGGGAGAACGGGTAAGTGGGTGTTGGTGTGTGTGGTGTGTGTATGTATGTGTTTTGGGTTGGGAGAGTGGGGAATGTGGGGCAGAGAGATGGGAAATCCCATTGAAGAGATTGGGGGTATGGGTTGGTGGGGTGTGGGGAGGAACAATGCGAGGCTCAGAGGGTGAAAACCCCTAATACTTATTTGTAAGGTCAGAAGAGAAAAAAAACCTTTACAATGCTGGTTTTTCAATCAATATAAAAAATCAGGTATTGTAAATCAGTCTTTTTCTCTTGAGACCTTTAAAATGAGATCTTTTCACTTAGAACCTCAAATTGCAGAACTGTAACAGGACCAAACCACCAAAAGTTCAAAGTATCCCAAAATAGAATGCTCCCCATAGAGCCCTTGATTTTAGGACACAATCCCTGCCACATTAGTGCTCACTTTATCCTCCCTGCCAAGTGTCACAGTTCCGTACGTAAACTATATTAACAAAAGGGGCACCTGGCTTTTCCCTGTTCACTCCAGGTATCAATACATTATAAACACATACTTGAACAGGGCAATTCCAGATACATATGGACCCATTCAACTTCTCTTTATATACTTGTAATTTATTTTATACAATTTATGTGTCAAATAGTCAATAATTATAAGTAATACTTACACCACATAAAACAGGAATGAGGAATTCCCAGTCAGTGCAGGTCATAAGCTCATGTTTATTAAGTACCTGTTCTTGGTAGACACTGCCCGTCGATACTGCCGATTAGATGGTTTAGTGAGGTGCTGGGAGCAACATGGCCGGGGTCAGAAATGACTGTGGCAGAGTGCTGAGAAGACAATCAAAGTTGACTAGCTAGAGTAAGTAAAAGCCATAAAACCTGAGGAAGGGTCATTAATGGCAGAGCAGCCGGAGGGAGCGTTGTGGGCTCAAGCTTGGTTGCATCACAGATGCACACACCAACAAGTAGGTTGCTCCTCGCCCTACTGTTTGGCCAGCCGAATGGGCTGCAGCCAGGGTATGTGGGGGACCAGGCATTGGGGAGTGGGTTTCCTTTCTCTGAAGGAGCACAATGATCCAGCAGATGGACTGGGACTTCTGTCAGGTCTGGGTTACCGTGTCAGGATGTCCCCTACCACACAACAGAGAAGGAGTCCAGCGCGGACCCCTGTCACTGGCAGCTCCCGAGCTTTCCATTACGGCTGGGTGCTCCTGTCTCTGACCACCAGTGGGTGAGTGTTGGCAGGGCATCAGTTTGAGGGAAGCCCAAGTGGGGGCAGCTGCTAATCGAGGTAAATCTGTCTTTTTTAGAAGGACTCCTTCCCAGGCAGACGAGGGCCTGGTATGCCAGGCGAGCTCTGAGCCATGCCACATTCTAGCCTACTTGAAAGGGTGGGCATCGAGATTCCGGTCACCCAGCAGTGTGGGTGAGTGATGGCCAAGTTCGCCGGCATACCGGCAACCTTCCTTCACATCCAGGTACATAGAACTAAGGCCCATGAGGCCAGGTTGAGGTTTGAAGACTCTAGGGGTCCCACCCAATGACCCTGCCAACTCCGGCCTTCCTCTCCATCCCCAAATGGGAGTGGGAGATCATGGCCAGGGGGCTGAACGATCACTGGGTGGGACGGCCGCAGAATCGCCTGACTCAGTCACTGAAGGAAGCGCTTTCGTACTGCTGCAGAAGATGGCAGATGGGATTACGAGGCTGAGTGCCTGGAATCAATTTTTTTAAAACCCTGATGGTCCTGGCCGACTCACATGTGGGGAAGCTGGATGGGGTGCTGGGCCATCTCGCTGGATTGGGAGGGAGCTTCACCACCTCCTCAAGCCTCTTCTTCAGCAGCAAGTCAGGTTAATGTCTGGAAAAAAGTTGCCTGTGACTCTTGACAGTGGATCACATGGCTAATGTGATAATGTTATGTTATGTTATGTTACTTGGCATTTATATAATGCCTTATGTATCATTGGTATGCTCTCAAAGCACTGGTAGGTTGAACGCCCTCGGGAACCGTAGTTCAAGTCAGTAGAGAGAGAAAGAGTCATACGGTGCGTGTGTGCACTGGATATGTGTGCAGCTGGTGTGGTAGTTGCATAATAGCTGCTTCTTAGCGGTAGGTGTAGCGGTTGGTATATGTGTTCATTCTGGAGGATGACGGCCAGATTGATTTGTGGCTGCGTTAGGCCAGAGGAGACGCTTAAGCTAACGGTGTGCTTAGCTGATGTTTAATTAGGATGATGAGGAGTATGTGGCGGGTGTTAGTATGAGAACAGCTATACTGAATGTGGAATAGTATCACTGTGTTCTAGTTGCGTGTTGGTGTATAGGAGAGAGTAAGCATTGTAGTGTAATGTGGTGGTTTTCAGTTCCATCCACTCCATCTGTTCCATCTACTCCATCATTCCGTTCACTCCATTTGTTCCGTCCACTCCATCCGTTTTGCCCATTCCATCTGTTTCACCCATCCCATCTGTTCCGTCCAGTGCATCTGTTCCATCCACTCCATCCGTTCCATCCACTCCATCCGTTCCATCCACTCCATGTGTTCCATCCACTCCATCTGTTCCATACACTCCATCTGTTCCATACACTCCATCTGTTCCATCCACTGCAACTGTCGGGTCCACTGCATCTGTTCCGTCCATGGCATCTGTTAAGTCCACTCTATCTACTCCGTCTGTTCCATCCAATCCATCTGTTCATCCATTCGTCTATAGCGTCCACTCCATCTGTTCCGCCCACTCCATCCGTTCCATACACTCCATCCATTCCATCTACTCCATCCGTTCCATCCACTACATCCATTTCATCCACTACATCTGTTCCATCCACTCCATCCATTCCATCCACTCCATCCGTTCCATCCACGCCATCCGTTCTATCTACTCCATCCGTTCCATCCACTCCATCCGATCCATCCACTCCATCCGTTTCATCTACTCCATCCGTTCCATCCACTACATCTGTTCCATCCACTCCATCCATTCCATCCACTACATCTGTTCCATCCACTCCATCCGCTCCATCCACTACATCTGTTCCATCCACTCCATCCATTCCATCCACTCCGTCTGTTCTATCCACTCTGCCTGTTCCATCCAATCTGCATGTTTCATCCACTCTGCCTGTTCCATCCACTCTGCTTGTTCCATCCATTCTATCTGTTACATCCACTCTATTTGTTTCATCCACTCCTTCAGTTCAGTCTACTGTGTCTGTTTCATCTGCTGCATCTGTTCCATCCACTTGATTCAATCCATCTGTTCCATTCTGTAAACTACTCATCCTTTTCATTTGTTTATTCTACTTGTTCGTCATATCCGTTCCATTGACTCCATCTGTTCCATCAACTTCATCCATTCCATCAACTCCTTCCATTCCAGCAACTCCTTCTGTTCCAGCAACTCCATCCGTTCCAGCAACTCCATCCATTCCATCACCTCCACCTGTTTCACCAACTCCATCCATTCCATAAACTCCATCCGTTCCGTGCGTTCCATCCAGTCCATCCATTCCATCCACTCCATCCACTCCATGCGGTCCATCCACTTCATGCGTTCCATCTACTCCATCCTTTCCATGTGTTCCCCTCCACTCCTTCCGTTCCCATCTACTCCTTCCATTCTCATCCACTCCTACCGTTCCATCTGCTCCTTCTGTTCTCATCCACCCCTTCCGTTCAATCCGCCCCCTTCGTTCCACCCACTCCTTCGGTTCCATCCACTCCTTCCATTCCATCCACTGCTTCCGTTCCACCCACTCCTTCTGTTCCATCCACTCCTTCTCTTCTATCCACTCCTTCCATTCCATCCATTCCTTCCATTTCATCCATTCCATCCATTCCATCCACTTCATCCCATTCATCCAGTTCATCCGTTCCATCTAGGTCATCCGTTCCATGCACCTCATCCATTCCATCCACCTCGTCCTTTCCATTCACCTCGTCCGTTCCATCCACTTCATCCATTCCATCCACTTCAGCTCTTCCATCCACTTCATCTCTTCCATCTCTTCTATCTTTTTCATCCCTTCCATCCACTTCGTCGCTTCCATCCACTTCATCTCTTCCATTCACTTCATCTCTTCCATCCACTTCATCCCTTCCATCCATTTCATCTGTTCCTTCCACTTCATCCATTACACCCACTTCATCCGTTCCATCCACATCATCCATTCTAACCACTTCATCCGTTCCATCCATTTCATCTGTTCCTTCCACTTCATCCATTACACCCACTTCATCTGTTCCATCCACATCATCCATTCTATCCACTTCATCCGTTCCATCCACTACATCCGTTCCATCCACCTCATCTGTTCCAACCACGTCATCCGTTCCATCCGCTCCATCTGTTCAATCCACTACAATTGTTCAATCCTCTTCATTCGTTCCATCCACTTCATCCGAACATCCACTTCATCCAATCGTCCACTTCATCTGTCCATACATTTCATCTGTTCCATCCACTCCTTCCGTTCCATCCGCTCCTTCCATTCTCATCCACTCCTTCCGTTCCACCCACTCCTTCGGTTCCATCCACTCCTTCTATTCCATCCACTCCTTCTATTCCATCCACTCCTTCCGTTCTATCCACTCCTTCTGTTCTATCCACTCCTTCCGTTCCATCCATTCCTTCGGTTTCATACACTCCTTCCGTTCCATCCATTCCATCCACTTCATTCCTTTCATCCAGTTCATCCGTTCCATCTAGTTCATCCATTTCATCCACTTCGTCCGTTCCATCCACCACGTCCGTTCCATCCACCTCGTCCATTCCATCCACCTTGTTTGTTCCATCCACCTCGTTCGTTCCATCAACCTCGTCCGTGCCATCCACTTCATCCATTCTGTCCACTTCATCCCTTCCGTCCTCTTCATCCCATACATCCACTTCATCCCTTCTATCCACTTCATCCATTCCTTCCACTTCATCCCTTCCATGCACTTCATCTCTTCCATCTCTTCCATCCACTTCATCCCTTCCATCCACTTCATCCCTTCCATCCACTTCATCTCTTCCATCCACTTCATCCCTTCCATCCACTTCATCCCTTCCATCCATTTCATCTGTTCCATCTACTTCATCCGTTCCATCCACTTCATCCGTTCCATCCACTTCATCCGTTCCATCCACATCATCCGTTCCACCCACTTCATCCGTTCCATCCACTTCATCCGTTCCATCCACATCATCCGTTCCATCCACTTCATCCGTTCATCCACTTCATCAGTTCCATCCACTACATCCCTTCCATCGACTCCATCCCTTCCATCCACCTCATCTCTTCCATTCTCTTCATCCCTTCCATCCACTTCATCCCTTCCATCCATTTCATCCGTTCCATCCACTTCATCCATACCATCCACTTCATCCGTTCCATCCACATCATCCGTTCCACCCACTTCATCCATTCCATCCTCCTCATCCGTTCCATCCACGTCATCCGTTCCATCCACGTCATCTGTTCCATCCGCTTCATCCGTTTAATCCACTTTATCTGTTCATCCACTTCATCTGTTCCATCCACTTCTTCTTCTTCTTCAAATTAGACAGCGTGGGCGGACCCACGCAGGCGCTTCCCCATCCAAAAGGATGATGTGCACCTACCCCCACCAATCTTACACACAGCCCTTACATTCTCATAACTCCTCCCACCGCCCCGTCTGCCCCACAAAATCTAGCAGCACACTGCTCCTCTCTCTGCCTCTCACCCCGACTCCTCCCAGTAAAGCCTTCTCACTCAGTTCAGCCACTCCCAGCGCAGACATCCGAACCCTCATCAACTCTCTCTCCTCGTCATGCCTCTCACACGCAAGCAGAAAATGGCCCACAGTCTCAGGCACCCCACACACCACACAGTCCCTCAACTCACGCTTCCCCACTCGAAACAGACTGTCATTCAGTCCCAGATGCCCTATCCTCAACCGGTTAAACATCACCTCCTCCCTCCTCCTTCATTCCAGTTTCCCTGCATCCACCTTCACAGACACTTTCTCACGAACACCAAACATCCACCTGCCCTTCACCCCACTCTCCCACCTCTCCTGCCACTCATCCATAACCTGCTTCACCACCACAGCCTTCACCTCATCCAGTTCCATCCACTTCACCCATTCCTTCCACTTCATCCATTCCATCCACTTCATCCATTGCATCCGTTTCGTCTACTTCATCCGTTTCATCCACTTCATCCATTTCATCCACTTCATTCATTTCATCCACTTCATTTGTTCCATCCACTTCATCCGAACATCCACTTCATCCAATCATCCACTTCAACTGTCCATACATTTCATCTGTTCCATCCACTCCTTCCATTCCACCCACTCCTTCGGTTCCATCCACTCCTTCTATTCCATCCACTCCTTCCGTTCCATCCACTCTTTCTGTTCTATCCATTCCTTCCATTTCATTCACTCCTTTCGTTCCATCCATTCCATCCACTTCATTCCTTTCATCCAGTTAATCCGTTCCATCTAGTTCATCCGTTCCATCCACTTCGTCCTTTCCATCCACTAAATCCATTCCATCCACCTCGTCTGTTCCATCCACCTTGTTTGTTCCATCCACCTCGTTCGTTCCATCAACCTCGTCCATGCCATCCACTTCATCCATTCTGTCCACTTCATCCCTTCCGTCCACTTCGTCCCATACATCCACTTCATCCCTTCTATCCACTTCATCCCTTCCTTACACTTCATCTCTTCCATGCCCTTCATCTCTTCCATCTCTTCCATCCACTTCATCCCTTACATCCACTTCATCCCTTCCATCCACTTCATCCCTTCCATCCATTTCATCCGTTCCATCTACTTCATCCGTTCCATCCACTTCATCCGATCGATCCACATCATCCGTTCCACCCACTTCATCCGTTCCATCCACTTCATCCGTTCCATCCACTACATCCCTTCCATCGACTCCATCCCTTCCATCCACCTCATCACTTCCATCCACTTCATCCATTCCATCCATTTCATCTGTTCCATCTACTTCATCCGTTCCATCCACTTCATCCATACCATCCACTTCATCCGTTCCATCCACATCATCCGTTCCACCCACTTCATCTGTTCCATCCTCCTCATCCGTTCCATCCACGTCATCCGTTCCATCCACATCATCCGTTCCATCCGCTTCATCCGTTCAATCCACTTAAATCATTCAATCTGCTTCATTCGTTCCATCCACTTCATCCGAACATCCACTTCATCCAATCATCCACTTTATCTGTTCCTCCACTTCATCTGTTCCATCCACTTCATCCGTTCTATCCACTTCACCCGTTCCATCCACTTCATCCATTGCATCCGTTTCGTCTACTTCATCCGTTTCATCCACTTCATCCATTTCATCCACTTCATTCATTTCATCCACTTCATCCGTTTCATCCACTTTATCCGTTTCATCTACTTCATCCATTTCATCTACTTCATCCGTTCTACTAGGTTTCTTTGTTTTAATGACATTGGCCAATTTAGTTTTCTGTTTGTACGATCAGTCTCTATGCTGGATTGTTATTTTTAATTCGAAAACCTTGGTTTCTGTTTATTGTGGTTTTTTGTTCTGTTTGTGCTAAGAGTCGATTTTAATGGAGAGCCACATTTTCAGTAATTTGCGGAAAGACATGAGGTCTTCAGTGAGTTGGAAGTGGGGTGGAAGTGAGTTCCACAGAGTGGGGGCTAAGGCTGAGAATGATGATCCACCTAACTTGACTGAGTTGGTGTTTGGTATCACTAGGAGGCGGGGCAGAGCTTGAGCTTAGAGTGCGCGATGGATCGTAGGGTTTTAGTTTGTCCTGAGGGTATTGAGGTCCGGTTTTGTGCATTGCTCAGTGCGAGATGCATAAGGTTTTGAAGGTCACCCTTTGTCCAACCAGTAGCCAGTGGAGAGTTTTGAGAACTGGGGAGGTGTGGTCTCTTGGGCCAAGTGTTAGTAGTAGTTTGGCTGCAGCATTTTGTGCTCTTTGTAGTTAGTAATGTTTTATGCTTCGATTCCGAGGTAGTGGGAGTTAGCATAGTCCAGTCTTGACATTATAATTGATTGGATCACGGCAAGTCTGTTGGGAAAGGAGATGTATGGAAAAATGCACCTAAGAATTTTGAGGTGGTAGTGGCAGGACTTAGAGACGTTGTTGACTTGGTGCGAGAGAGTTAGGTCAGAGTCGAGCGTGCATCCAACGTTTTTTACTGAAGTTGACGTTGTCAGGGGATTGCTCATGGATGATGGCCAGGGCAGAGGGTGAGGAAGAATTTTGGTGTTGCCACACACCATGATTTCAGTTTTGGTGGGGTTTAAAAGAAGGTGGTTTGTAGTCATCCAGTGATCAATGTAAAGTAGGTAGGCAGCGAGGTCGGGTTGGCAGTTGGGTTTTGAGTTAATGAGTTTTAGGATTAGTTGGGTGTCGTCTGCGTAGTTGTAACACAGATATTGTGCAAGCAGGTTATTCGGGGGAGGGTGGACATGTAGAGGTTGAACAGGAGGGCTGATAGGCACGCTCCTTGTGGAACTCCGGTATTGACTGGTCAGGTAGTGGAGACAAAGGAGGAGAGGAGGGTTCTTTGTTTCCTATTGTTAAGGAAGGATGCTATCCACTTTAGAGCGTTTCCACGGATTCCTAGGGAGTGGAGGCGGTCGAGTAGGATTGAGTGGTTGATTGTGTCAAAGGCGGCAGATAGGTCAAGAAGGATTAGTGCAGCACATCACGCAGAGTCTGCAGTACTTTTAACGTTGTCCCAGATTGAGGTCAGGGTGGTTTCGGTTCCGTGTCGGGGTCTGAACCCTGATTGAGTGGGGTCTAGGAGATTGGTTGGCTTTGACAAAGGCGTTTAGTTGGGAGTAAGCGGTTTGATCGATGAGTTTAGCAAGGAACCTGGTGTTTGAGATGGGGTGGTAGTTTTTGGGGTTGAGAAGGTCGATGCACGTTTTTTTTAGGAGGGGTTTGATATGAGCAGCTTTGAAAGCGTCAGGAAAAATTCCTGAGGAGAGGGATTAATTTATGATGGTTTTCACGTATTCTCCTGCGCAGGTGGATGCAAATATTTCTTTGAGGGTTGAGGCTGGGTAGGAGAATAGCGGGGAGCCGGATGGTTTCTGGGCAAGAGACGTTTGGTAAATTGGTCAGTTGATATTGGTGTGAACCAGTCAAAAGTCGGGTCGGGTGGGTTGTAGTTGCAGGCGGAGGGTTGGCAGGTGGGGTGGGTGCAGGAGGGCCAGTTTGTTAATTAGGGAGTTTGTTCTTTCGAGAGCAGTGGTGTAGAAGTGGAGAGAGTATGAGTTGCAGAGTGATTGAGAGGAGGTTGAGTGGGTGGTTGTTCATGATGGTTTGGTAGATTCAGGAATGATTTTGTGGAGTTCTTGGCTGGGGTTTCCACAGTTGAGGATTCGAGAGTTGTCATGGGCTTTTTTTGCTTTCTGGATTTTGGCTTTGTAGTGGCGGTGGTACTGGACTAAGGTGGATCTGCTCAGGTTGGTTTTATCTTTCCGCCATTTGCGTTCGAGGGATTTAAATAGTTGTTTTGCAGTCTTTAGTTCTGGTGTAAACCCTCTCGGAAACGGGCCATGGCGAGCAGAGGATTGGCAAGTAGGCGTGAGCGGGATTAGTGAGGTATTGAGCCATGTGTCAAAGGCGTCAGGGGTTAAGCTTATATTACATGTGGAGGTAGGGGGGGAGACTGGAGGAGCGCGTCAGCAAGGTTGGGAAGGATTTTTAGTTTCTTCCAGCATTTGCATAGACTTGGAAGTTTTGGTTCGGGTATTGAGCTATTAGCTCCATGGCTGCTGCCAAACTGTGCTCCTTTACCGGGTTCCCAGAATGAGGAATTACCGGCCCATTCCGAGTTCGGAGAGCCCGGTAATTCCTCCCTCTGGGAACCCGGGCCCACACCTGCCCTATTCCCATCTGATCCCCCATAGGGCTCAATGGGAATGGGAGAGGGAGCTAACAACGGGCCGATTACGACCGGGCCGTTGTTGGCTCCCTCTTCCCCTCACGGGACCCGGTAACAATGCCTGGTTTTACCAGGCGTCCTTACCGGGTCCCGTGAGGGGACCTCGTAATTTTGCGGAACGAGTTTAATGGGTCCGCCTCCATTCGTGGAGCCCGTTAACCCATTCTGCGAAGGTCGTAATGAGGCCCTAGGTCTGGTTTGTCTGAGGTGAGGAGGTCAGAGATGCTGTGTTTGTTTCTTGCTACAGATCGGGCATTAAAGAGGATGCATCTTACTTCGGTACAGGAGGATGTTGTGGAGGTTGCGGAGGTGGCGGATGGGAGGGGTGGGGGAGTGGGCCGGAGGGGTGGTGGGTTGCGTTGAGTGGATGGGGTGTGGGGAGAGAGTGGAATCTGGGGGGGTGGGAGAGGGTCGGTGGTCGATGGGAAGAGTAGGCGGGTGGTCGAGGTGGTTGTTGGGGGGGTTGGGTTGGACGGGTGTGTGAGGTTGGTTGGAATTGGGTCAGGTGATTCGAAAGTGAGGTGTAGGGGGTTGGGAGTTCAAATTGTGCTTGGTGAGAAATCAAGGGAGAGGGCTTTGAGGCAGGGTGAGGAAGGGGGAAGGGTGGTGTTGATCGAGAATGGGAGATTGAGGTGGTGGGTCGGGGCAGGTGTGGCGAGGAGTAATGAGAGATTGATGGAGACCAGGTGCATTTCCTTTTCAGGGTTTTTTGTTGCAGTTGGAGTGTAAGAGAGGGTAGGGTGGTTAGAGGGTGAAAGGGGTGCAGCTACTGTTCTTGCCAGGGCAAGACGTGCAGTTTTTAGAGAGGGGAAGGAGTGGGGTTGGGGGAGGATGTTTAGGGGAATTGATGAAAGGAAGCGGGAGGGAGGGGTGGCGTGGCTGGGTGTGCCTTGGAGGCAGGGCAGGTAGTTTGTTGAGTGGGCCGGGGGTGCGGGCAAGCTGATGGTGGGCGGGTAAGTGGAGGGGATGGTAGGAGCAGGGGACTTAGGATGGTTGGCTCACCAACAGGCTCCTCTGGCTTGGTGTTTGGATAGGGGTTGGGGGCGTGGTGGACAGGGAGTGGGCTGATAATGTGGTGGCGGGTTGGCTGGTTTGGGTTGGGTTGGTTCTTCTGTCTTGGGAGGTCGATTGGGAGTGGGCTGGGATGTGGTGGAGGGTGGGATGGTTTGGGTATGGGGGAAGGGAATTGGGGTGGGCATGGGTGTGTCTCTTTTGGCGGACCATGGTGGGCCTGATGGACTCATGGCGTGGGTAGGATAGCACTATGCTATGGTTGGCGTTGGATGTTTTTGTTCACAGTTTCAAGATCAACTATACCACAGGATGGTATTATTCACACTTTCTGAAGATCAAGTTCAGTTATACTACAGTTAGCGACACATTCTAAGTTCAACTATAGTTCAACTATACCACAGGATGATATTATTCACACCTTCTAAGTTCAGTTATACCACCGTTAGGGACACATTCTGAGTGAAACTATACCATAGGATGATTATTCACACTTTCTAAGTTCAACTCTAACATAGGATGATATTATTCACACTTTCTAAGTTCAACTATATCATAGGATGATGTTATTCATATCTTCTAAGTGTGCCTATGTCACAGTTTGGGACAACTTTCTACGTTTAAGTGTGCTACAGGATGGTGTTATTCACATCTTCTAAGATCAACTATATCATAGGGTGAGACCATTCACATTTTCCAAGTTCAGCAATACCATAGCATGATTATTTCACATTTTCTAAGTTCAGTTATACCAAGTTCAACAATACCACAGGGTGATATTTTCACACTTTCTAAGTTCAGTTAACCACAGTTAGGGATACCTTCTAGGTTCAGTAGGACCACAAAAAGATATTATTTACACAGTTATATTCAACACTTTCTGTATTCAACTAAACTACAGTTATGATATTAGGCACACTTTCTATATTCAACACTATCTATATTCAACTAAGCCACAGCTATGCTAACTGGCGCACTTTCTATATTCAGCTAAACCACAGTTATGCTATTAGGCACACTTTCTATAGTCCAATAAGCCACCGTTATGCTATCAGGCACATTCTATATTCAGCTAAACCACAGTTTTGCTATTAGGCACACGTTCTATATTCAGCTAAACCACAGTTCTGCTATTAGGTACTCTTTCTATATTCAACACTTTCTATATTCAACTAAGCCACAGTTATGCTATTTGGCACACTTTCTATATTCAACTGAGCCATAGTTATGGTAACAGGCATACTTTCTATATTCAACACTTTATATATTCAATTAAGCCACAGTCATGCTATTTGGCACACTTTCTATATTCAGCTAAACCACAGTTTTGCTATTAGGTACTCTTTCTATATTCAACACTTTATATATTCAACTAAGCCACAGTTATGCTATTTGGCACACTTTCTATATTCAACTGAGCCACAGTTATACTATCAGGCACACTTTCTATATTCAACACTTTCTATATTCAACTAAGCAACAGTTATGCTATTTTGCACACATTCTATTTTCAGTTAAACCACAGTTATGCTATTAGGCACACTTTCTATATTCAATTAAGCCACAGTTATGCTATTTGGCACAATTTTATATTCAGCTAAATCACAGTTTTGCTATTAGGCACTCTTTCTATATTCAACACTTTCTATATTCAGTTAAGCCAGAGTCATGCTATTTGGCACACTTTCTATATTCAGCTAAACCACAGTTTTGCTATTGGGTACTCTTTCTATATTCAACACTTTCAATATTCAACTAAGCTACAGTTATGCCATTTGGCACACTTTCTATAATCAACACTTTCTATATTCAACTAAGCCACAGTTATGCTATTTGGCACACTTTCTATATTCAGCTAAACCACAGTTATGCTATTAGGCACATTTTCTATATTCAATTAAGCCACGGTTATGCTATTTGGCATACTTTCTATATTCAGCTAAACCACAGTTTTGCTATTTGGTACACTTTCTATATTCAACACTTAGTATATTCAACTAAGCCACAGTAATGCTATTTGGCACAATTTCTATATTCAGCTAAACCACAGTTATGCTATTAGGCAGACTTTCTATATTCCAATAAGCCACAGTTATGCTATTTGGCACACTTTCTATATTCAGCTAAACCACAGTTATGCTATTTGGCACACTTTCTATATTACAATAAGCCACAGTTATGCTATATGAAGAACTAGCTTCAAGAATTAGTGTGAATTGCAAGACATAATAATCATCAACACTTCAAACGCACCCTGCAGCCCCAGGTTCCTCCTCGGGTTACACCTGTCTGAAGGTCCCTTGAACATCAATCGCCCCAGGGACCCTAGCCGGGGCACAGTTGAGGTCATCACAGGGACCCTGTTCTCTTAGTCCGCCTAAAACTAGACCCCAATCTTCACCTTCGCAGGATCCCTGGACGTGGCACAATTCAAAATAGATAGGCTTGTTGCCGGTGGGTCCTGGCTTCCCGTTTCCCCCCTCATGGTGTCTTGGGGGCCAGGTGCCTGCCGTTCCTTGGTGGTGGTGAAGGCAGCAGACTAACCTCTAATGCAACTTCTACTGAGGCGATTTCCGTGCCGCGTGTAGCTGTCTGTGGTGTCCTATGTATGCTTCCGTAGGGTAGCCCTAGAGCTCAGTCCTTGCAACAGCATCCAGTAGGCAAACTCTCCCAAGGCGTGCTTCTGCATAGATCAGGAAGGTGAACACTCAGCTGTGCTAGAACCATGGGAGTAGAACAACCCCCTTACAACCCTGGGCCTGAGGCCAGCTGCCCGAGCTTCATCTCCCCGACTATGACCTCAGCTCAGACATGGCAATACGGTGAATTTAAGCATATTACTAAGCATAGTAAAAGAAACAAACCAGAACTTCCTCAGTAACGGTGAGTAAAGGGGGAAGAGCCCAGCACTGAACGCCCGTCTGGCATCAGGCAAGGACATTATGGCATTCTTAAAACCACAATCCAGCTCTGCTCAGAGGGCCCAAGTCTTTCTGATCTAGGCTCACCCGAAGACAGTGTTAGGCCAGTAGTGGGCCCCGGCATGCCAGGATCTGCCCTTCACACAGTTGGATTGTTTAGGAATGCAACCCAAAGTGGGTGCTAAACTCCATCTAAGGCTAAATACGGGTGCAACACCAATAGCCAAAAAGTACCATAAGGGAAATTAAAAAGAACTTTGAAGAGAGAGCTCATTCAAGAAGGTGTGAAACAGTTGAGAGCTAAATGGGTGGTGTCTGTGTAGTACACCCAGAGAAATTCAATTGGGTTGGTTGTTCAGTTGCCCGGAATGGCAGTTTCCCTTGCAGGACCCCACCGGGGTACAGCCGGACCCCAGAGGGCACATATCCTCCATGGCGGTGCACAGGAACCTGCTCCAGTTGGTTGCATAGGCCTCTGGGGGGCAGGTGGCTCTCTGCTCCGGCAGAGAATTTTACAGCCCCCTGGTAGCAGTTTTGCCATGTCTGCATGGATTACAGAGATTGACAGCCTGTGCACCCTACACCTTCAACTATCCCGGCACCTCTCGGGGGGTCACCCGGTGGTGACAGGAGACAGGGCTCCCTGCTCATGATGCGACTGTTGATTGGGGTAGACTGGCCTCAGTGTGCCCTGACCACATTGCACCACCAGGGGTAGGCCTATAAAGCATGCCATGAGTCTGCAAATGTCTAAGGGGCGAACAAAACCCTGTGGTAAAATGAAGGTAAGGGCCAGTGCTCACCAGCTGAGGTGGGATCCCTTTGTGGCATCATGACAGGTGCACCACTGGGCTAGCTCATCTGCTCTCTCTGGTAAGTGGAGCATGAACATGTGTGATAGGACCTTAAAGATGGTGAACTATGCCTGGGCAGGGCAAAGCCAGAGGAAATTCTGATGAGTCCATAGCAGTCCTGATGTGCAAATTGGTCATCCGGCCTTGGCATAGGGGAGAAACACTAATCAAACTATCTAGTAACTGGTTGACTCCCAAGTTTCCCTCTGGATAGCTGGTGCTTGGAAACCCTGTGTTTTGTCTGGTAAAGCAAATTGTTAGAGGTCTTGGGACCAAAAAGATCTCAGCCGATTCTCAAACGTCAAATGGGTAAGAAGCCCAGCTCACTGGGGTGGAGCAGGGCATTGTATGCGAGTGCACAGTGAGCCACTTTTGCTAAGCAGAACTTGTGCTGCAGGATGAACTGAAAGCCAGGTTAAAGCACTCGATGGCCGTCAGACCCCAGAAAATGTATTGGGTTATGTACACAGCAGGACGTTGGCCATGGAAGTAAGAATCAGATAAGGAGTGTGTAACAACTCACCTTGTGGCATGCAGTGCGCTAACACAAATGATCCTGGAGAAGCTAGTGGGAACCCCAGGGCGAGTTCTCTTTTCTTTGTGAAGGGCACCTCACCCAGGAATGGGTTCACCCTGAGAGAGGTGCCCCAATTTTGGAAAGCGTCAGGGTTCTGGTGGTGTCGGTTGTGCTCTTGCTGGTTCTTGAAAATCCATGACAGATGGTATAAATCTTGCCCCATGCCGTACACATATCTGCAGCAGGTCTCCATGGTGAAGAGTCCCTGGCATGTTGGAACAATGAAGGGAAGTCAGCAAGTAACATATATGTAACTTCAGGAGAAGGAATGGTTCTAAGGGCAGGGTCGGTAGGGCTGGGGCGCAAAATGGGGCTGGCGTTCTGCCTCAGCCAATGGCCCCAGCCCCAACTGGAGGGAAAAGCTTTAACACATCCCGGCTGGCCAGGGGATTCAGACATCTACCAAGGACTATCCATCATAGAATCCCATTTCTCCTGTCTGCTGCAACCTCCTTTGCCAGGCCATGGGCACGCAGCGGCTGATGTGGATGCGAGAACCACCCCACCCTCCTTGCCAATATTCCCAGTTCCATGCATGACACATCAAGCCAGTCCTGGTTTTTACATCCATTTGCAAGCTGTAACTTGCAGTTCTGTTTTTCGCATTTCAAGGGTGAGCTTACATGACATGCAGTGCAAAAATAAAAAAGAACTGACTCAAAGATTTCATATGGAACTGGGAAACTTGGCAGCTATGCTTTATACCTTCACTCATGCACTTCCAGACATCCAGGATAGTTATCATTGGTACTTAATGGCCAGCCTGTAAGATTGTGAAATCCATCTCTTGATCACCCATACGGTTTGAAGTTCATTGTTATGTGGTTTAACATAATTGCACCCTTCTTTGGCTTAATATATTTTGTTTTTATGTAAGCGCTCTGAAGATAGACACAATTCATGTGGTGCTCATAAAAATCACAATAAACACACAAATCAATAACATACAGCGCATATCTGCTATCCAACAAATACAGCTGGATTTATATTGAAGAGCACTCCCAGCCGAGTGAACACTCACAACCCGGTTCTTCAGCATACCAAAAGCATACTCGATGATGTTCCTGGTGTTGATATGTACTTTGTTGTCCTGTTATTAAATGCTTGTGTGCGCGATTTCTTATACATTTCAGCCATTGTTTCATGTGTTCTTAAATGTGACGACTTTGTTTTGCAGGTTGTGTCAATTGCCTCTATTTTTAGAAAAAGCAAAAGAGGTGATGGCTGGAATTGTTGGAGTAAATCCTATCCTCTGGCATTGCTCTGGGGGAAACCCTCCACCCTATCATTCTTCAGCCTGCCAAGTCATTACAGAAGGGGAAAGACGATATGCAATTCAGGCTTGGTCCAACCCCAAAAGGGGCAGTCCAGCCCGAACTGAAAGGTCACATCCCTTCTGCACAAGACCACACGCATCCCCAGACATTTTTCGGCCTCATTGGGTATTATCAGTGAGGAATAGCTTGGGTCTCTAGGCCAAGGACCCACGTCTGGGCGTACCCTTCCTTATTGTGGTGACTTATGCAAAACAAAAGAGGTGAAGGCTGAAGAGTTTGGAGTGAATCTTATCCTCCTGTATTGATCTGGGAAACCCTCCATATCATCATTTTCCAGCCTGCCAAGCCATTACAGATGGGGAAAGGCCATAAGCTATTCAGGCTTGGCCCCACCCAAAAAGGGACAGTCCAGCCCGAATTGCTAGGTCACATCCCTCCTGGACAATATCGCAAGCATCCCCAGACATGTTTTGGCCTCATTGGGCATAATCAGTGAACACTAGCTTGGTTCTCTAGGCCTAGAAGGCTCAGGACCCACGTTGGCATACCAGTCTTACTAGGGTTGACTTATGTAAAATAAAAGAAGTGATGGCTGGAAGGTTTGGAGTGAATCCTAACCTCTAGCATTGCTCTGGGAAACCCTCCAGACCATCATTCTTCAGCCTGTCAAACCATTAGAGACAGGGTTAGATCATAAGAAAATCAGGCTTGGTCCCACCCCAAATGGGGCTGTCCAGCCCAAACTGCTAGGCCACATCCCTTCTACGCGAGACCGCAGCATCCCCAGACATGTTTCGGCCTCGTTTGGCATCATCATTGAAGAATAGTTTGGGTATCTAGGCCCAGCAGGCTCGGGACCCATGTCTGGGCATACCCGCCCCACCCAGGGAAACATGCAAAACAAAAGAGGTGATAACTGGAAGGTTTGGAGTGTATCCTAATCTCTGGCTTTGCTCTGGGCAACCCTCCGGCCAGACCATCGTTTTACAGCCTGCCAAGCCATTGCAGAAGGGGAAAGACCATATGCAAATCCGCATGATCCACCAACACATAGACCCCAATGCTGCAACTGACAGCACACAACACATCCCATCACGCGAAACCACAGCCACTGGGACCAATTTCAAGACACTCACTTGGGTGACCTTACTGCCATTTTAGCATCCCTCAAGGCTACATCATGTGAGGACAACATCAAACCTGCCTCCATACTGAAGACATTTTGGACTGAAGCACTGCTCCGTTACCTAACAAACATCAACAGCTCCCTAATTCAAGGCACCTTCCTCTCAACCCTCAAGATTGGACAAATCCTGCCACTTCTCAAGAAACTAACACGGAACACTGAAGACCTCAGCAACTACCACCCATTCACCCACCATCCCTTCGTACATAATATCCTTGAGAAAGCAGAAGCCATGCAACTCCTCCAACACACCAAAACCAACAACCTCCTTCACTCCTACCAATCTAGCTTTAGACCCAGGCGCAGCATAGAAACAACTACCATCATGGCAACCAACAATGTGCTTAGAAACCTTGATCAGGGCCATCCTTTCCTCCTGTTCTCCTTAATCTCTCAGCAGCAGTTTACACAGTAGACCACCAGGCACTCACTGACACTCACTGACAATCTGCATAGCTGCCGGGGGATCAGCAACATCGTCCTCAGCTGGTTCAAATTGTACATTGCTAATCACCACCAGTTTGTACAAATGGATTGCTCCAGATGACCATATCTACCCATCTCATGGGGAGTCCCATATGGTCCATTCTCTCCCCCATGATCTTTAATCTTTACATGGAACTGCTTAGGTCCCTCCTTGCTCCATACAACATCCACATCTACCAATAGGCAGATGGCACACAGCTCCACATGAAGGTATCCTCCATCAAAGACATCCACAGGCTCAAGGCCTGCCTCTCATTGATCTAGTCATGGATGTCCAGTGCTTACCTGACGGTGAACCCCTCCAAGATGGAATTCCTACTACTGACCAACAACACTGAACATCCGGACATTCAAACCTGGCCACTTCTGTTACCCCTGCAGCTAACCTTTTACCCTCTTGATGTGTCTCTTAAATACAGCACTCTTTTGCTTCTGTGCTAGGTTTGCACTTTATAAATCCAATATATTCTTAAATATACATAGACATGGTCCAGTACATGTTAATAACATGTTGTTGACTGGAGCTTCACCAGGTAAGGAATATTGGCATTGTTGCAGTCGCTATCAGTTTTGGTGGAAGTAGTGGTTTCTGTCTGAAGTGCTGATGGGATGATTGTATGTGCTATGGTGCAATTGAGTAATGACTGGAAGATGTAGGCAAAATTGTGTTGTTGGAGGATGGATTTATAGATGCTGGTTTAGAATGGGTTGTCTGGATATCCTGCTTGATTTGTAACACAGATGAGAATTCCTCTTCTGTGAATGGATGCAACGTCAAGCTGGGTAGGTGCTCCGGGAACAGGATGGGTTATAGCCTCTTGGTCTGAGCTCTTCTGCATGTAGCCTGTGTGATGGTGCATGTTTGTCACTTTAATGATAAGGTGAATGGGATGACATTATAGAGAGTCTGTGAATGGATTCCTTTGCTGCTGCAGGCAGATGAGTGACCAATCCCTTTTGATGAGTTTGAACATCTCCTTACATGGGCAGTGTGCTCCTGCTATTCGCTCAGCATAGTGTGTTATTGTTGAACAAGGTTTCTTTTTTTTTCTTTTTTTAAATTATTTATTTATATTATATACAATATATACAACATATCAACATATCAGCAACAGCAATATGTAAAAAAAACCAAAAAACAGGAAGTCCACAAGGAGTAATACAAATACAAACAATCCAGAAATAATCTAAAAGAAATCATTAAACACATTCCAGATCTTCTCATATGTGGAACATTTACATTTCAATTTGTAAATCAATTTCTCCGTCCGTGACAGGTTATGCATTTCCTGTATCCACTCCTCATAGGAAGGTGAGACCCGCCCTTTCCACCCACGGAGAATCAGCCTCTTGGCCACAATGAATGCACGGAAAATCAACTTCTTGTGAGCTGAGCTGACATCACCCAACCCGGAAACATCTCCTAGGATTACCGTCCTAAAATCAAGGACCAGCCCACCTCCTGCAATCCTGTAACACACATTACAAACTTCACTCCAAAAATCTCTGACTCTCACACAATCCCACCACATGTGTTCCAATGACCCGACTGCCTGTACGCACCCCCAACAGTTAGAATTGTCAGACATGCCTCTTTTATGCAATGTTTCTGGGCACCAATTTACCCGATTCAGGATCTTGATCTGCCGAGACCGTTCACCAAGATTCAGAGAGCACAAAGATACATTGCTACACATATTCCGCCAATCATCCAAATCAATCTCTGATCCTATTTTCTCACTCCATACTCGCCGCAAATTGTCATTGCTCCGAAAATTTGATACCATTAGCTTGTAAAGCCGACTGGCCAGACCACCACACTTCCCACTAGAATCTGTCAGCAAAGCGCCCACATCCAAAGAGTCGGACCAGTCTACCTCACCAACCGCCCGCTTAAGCCGTCTATATGCAGAGTCCGATAAACCCTCAAAGCTCCATCCCTCTCTTAGCTCCGCTGCAGTCAACCATCGATCATCATTCCCCAAATCAGAAACCCGTTTGATATCCATCAAAAACCATTCAGGCCAAAAAACTGTCCTCAAATTGGCCCTAATCTTAGGATTCAACCAAATAGAGGCACTCTTACATTTGAATGCATCCCGACCAAGCCACGATAAAACTGCAATCCAAGACTTGCGTAAAAATGACGTTGCCAACAAATCACCACCTTCAATCTTAGTATTAGTGGTCAACAAGGCTGTCGGTCCTAGCGGCCCTTAGGCACTCGATTCTGCCACCGCCCAGTTGTCCAATTCACCAGTTAAAAATGGAACAAAAGAATTTGCGGAAAAGGCCAAATGGTAGGCCCGAAAATTCGGTACCCCCAGTCCACCTAAATGAACTGGAAGCTGCAACTTCCATAGACTAAGTCTTGGTGGCTTTTTGTCCCACAAAAATTCCTGAACTAGGCGGTCCAAAACATCCCAGTAACAGCACTTAATTTTCAGAGGAAGCATACTAGATATATAGTTGATCTTAGGAGTTGTATTCATCTTCAGGGCATTAACTTTACCCCACAAAGAAAGATTAAGCAAAGACCACCTTTGTAATTCTGATTTACATTCCCGAATAATCACGCTCATATTCTCATCAACCATCTTGGAAAGAGGATACGTCAGCCATACCCCCAAATAACGCAAGCGACCCTCACACCACTTAAACCCCTGTCCCGTAACCAGGGTCTTATCACATCTGTTCGTCAGAGGCAACACTTCAGATTTCAAACGGTTAATTTTATATCCTGAACAATCATGAAATACAGTTGAACCAACTGGTCAACGCCTACAATGAGTCCATGGCCAAAGCCATTGACATCATTGCCCCACTGAAACTGCGCAAAGGAATACCCAAAGCGCACCTGAACACATGGTTCACCCCGGAGCTCAAAACCCTGCGTCAACAAAAAAACAAACTTGAAGCACTCTGGAAATCAGTGCCTTCTATAAATAACAGAACCAATCTCACCAACATCTCCACCCTCTACAAAAATGAGATTATACGGGCCAAGAAAGAATCTCTCAATACTAGGATCTCCCAGGCAAGCTCCAGTACTAAGGAGCTCTTTAACATACTAAAGGAATTAGAAAACCCCATTACCCCCACTGACTCTTGCACTAAGGATAAACCCTGGTGCACAGGGATCCAGAATGCCCTAGCTAACAAAATCTCAGGGCTCCAAACTAAAATCAACAACAAACGACAACAACTCACTCTCGATCCCACCTCCTTCCCCACGCCCCCTCCACCTACTGCCACTAATTCAGGCTTCACCTTCAAAAAGGTATCCATATTGGAGGTTCAGAAAATTATAGCATCCCTTAAACCATCGAATTGCAAGGGGGACAGCTGCCCCGCACAGATCATAAAAGATGCAGCTAGGGATCTCTCCCCATTTATCACCAAATTAATAAACCTGTCCTTCGCCAACAACATGGTCCCCAGCAATCTGAAACAGTCCTGGGTCCTACCGCTACTAAAAAAAACTACTCTCAACCCTGACATCCCCACGAATTACAGACCCATTACCACCGTCCCATTCCTACTAAAAATCTTGGATAGAGTGGCTTATTTACAAATCCAGGACTACCTTGAGGCCAATCACCTACTAGGAACTCGCCAATCTGGCTTTAGACCACAACACGGGACAGAAACGGCCCTTGTTGATCTCAAATGCCAGATAGATGAACTCAAAGACAAAAACAAGGCTGCCATCCTTCTACTCCTTGACCTCTCCGCTGCCTTTGACCTGGTCGACCATAAAATCCTGTGCAACCATTTATCTCTGGCAGCACACTTCTCCCACTCTGCAGTCACATGGATCCAATCTTTCCTGGACAACAGAACCATGCGGGTCTTCTCCCCCCTAGCAGCGGCTGACCCCATCCCCATCACCTGCGGTGTCCCACAAGGATCCTGTGTCTCACCTACCCTTTACAATATTTTTACCAAGCCCTTATTCGACAAGCTGGACAATCTGGGTGTCACCTATACTAACTACGCAGATGACACCCAGATACTCCTCACCTTATCAGGCAACTACAACAAGGACGCCAAATGGATCAATGAAGTCTTTTCCATCATTCAGGCATGGATGGCCACACATGGCCTATGCCTGAATGATGACAAGACTGAATTGCTTCTTGTCGGCTCACCGAACACTATCAGTAAACTCTGTCCCGGCTACACTAGCTTCACTATTGACGGTAACACCATACCCATTGCCAAGAGCGTAAAAACCCTCGGTTTCTACCTAGACACGAACATCAACCTAGCTAAACAAATCAACATGACCGCCTCAGCCACTGCCTACACCGGTAAACTTATCAGGGCCTGCAGACCACTGATTTCCCCTAGCAACTGTCTCATCCTAGCCAGAGCACTCATTCAATCTAAACTGGATTACTGTAATAGCCTCTATGTAGGTGCCAACAAAACAGTAATCAATAAATTGCAAGTTTTACAAAATAACGCACTCCGTGCCGCCCTCAATATTCCTAGAAGGGAACACATCTCCGCCACCAGAACTGCCTGCAAATGGTTGTCCATCCAACAGAAAATTGATTTGAAAACCATATGCCTTACTTACAAAGCCCTCAATCATCTTGCCCCACCCTACCTCTCGAACAAATTTACACTAAGACAGAACACTAGAACCACCAGATCGTCCAACTCATTACAACTAACAGTTCCCAAATACTCCCTCAAAAGAGCTGGAGGATCCAGCTTCCCAACCTTGGCATCACAACTCTGGAATTCCATCCCACTGGATATTAAATCCACACCTACTTTCCAACCTTTCAGAACCAAGGTCATTTCCTGGTTAACCAACAAATAACTGTCCTACCACATATGTATGCACTCCGAATGTCCAATTTTATGTATATTGTTTGAATACTATTATCTATGCCCTATCAATACTGTACTATTGTCTTTTACCTGTAACCTGATGTTCAAAGCGCATATATACCCCCGGGTCAAGAGCGCTAAATAAATAAATAAACAAACAAACAAACAAACAGACAAAAGCCTCATCAAACTGGGTATGGACACATGCAAATTCTCCAGTACCAATAACAGGTCGTCCGCATAAAGCCAAGCCTTTTGAGTTACACCCCAACAACTTACGCCGCTCAATTCAGGGTCATGTTTGATGCTAACAGCCAGAGGCTCAATTGCCAGAATAAACAACTGAGGCGAGAAAGGACAACCTTGACGCGTGCCGCGCTCCAATCTGAAAGCTTCTGAAATTACTCCATTAGTCCTAACGGCAGCAGTCGGTCTGGAATATAGAAGAGCAACCCAAGAGATGAACTCCTCACCCAAATTCATCCTCCTCAGAACTGAATATAAATAATCCCAACTCACCCTGTCGAACGCTTTTTCCGCATCAAGCGATAAGACAGCAGCATCACAGTTCGTTCTATCCGCCATTTCCATAGTAAGCAATAGCCTCCTGATGTTACTAGATGTACGCCTATTTTTCATGAAACCTGATTGTTCCTCTCCAATCAAAGTAGGCAATAAATGCACTAGACGCATAGCTAGGACCTTTGCAAGAATCTTATTATCAGTATTGATCAGACTTATCGGTCGATAACTGGCCGGGAGATTACAATCTCTACCCTTTTTCAAAAATACCGAAATAGACGCATGATTAGTACTTTTAGGCAGCGTCCCAGTCTGTTTGCTAGAAACAAACACATCTCTCAAGAGCTTCAAGGCTGAGTTTGGAAGAATCCTATAAAACTCACAAGGGAGGCCATCAGGACCCGGCGATTTCCCAGTATTCAACGCGGAAATCGCCCCTTTGATCTCATCCACAGTAATCTCAACACCAAGTAGACCCCGATCCTTATCTAGAACCTTCGGCATCTGCAAATTACCAAAGAAGTTCTCACCCTCACCGGTAATACCCGCCTCATTGCTATACAGATGTTCATAGAAGTCACGAAATGTCAAGTTAATTGTGTTAGGATCAAATGTAATTCTACCATCCTTGTCGATAATAGACGTAATTGCAGACTCTGAAATCCTTTTCTTCAACCTGTATGCCAACCATCTGTCACAACGCTCCCCCTTCTCAAAATATGTACATTTAGCATAGAACAAGCCTCGTTCAGCCCTCATCGTCAAAAAGTCCTCCATTTCTTTTTTAAGATTCTTCAAAGTTGCTAAAGAAACAGAATTAGTTGGATCAAGCATCAGATCCCTCGAGATCCTACTAATACGTAGATCTAGATCCCGCCTCTTACACTCCTCCTTTTTCCGTTTACCACACGACAGCCCTAAACAGACACCACGCAAACAGCATTTAAAGGCTTCCCATGTGTTCTCAACACTGATCTCCTCCGTGCGATTCTCCATAACAAAGTAATTCGCCTCTGAAACAATCCGTTCCAAAATGTCATCATCTAACAGGATAGACGTGTTCATTTTCCATGAGAAACTTTTTTTACATTGAAACTTATGTCTCAACTTCATCTCAACAGGGGCATGATCACTCAATAAAATATTACCAATACCACTTGAGACAACACTCTCCGAAACATTCCCACCAGTAAACATCATGTCCAATCTAGAGAACACACCATGCGCACTAGAAAAGAAACTGTACTGTCGCTTGTCCAGGTTCTTCAGACGCCACATATTTTCAAATCGTGTTCTTCCAAAAGTGAATGAAGCGCCTGATGATGATAATCACAACGTACCACACGCCTGGCTTGGCTTCTATCCAGATCATGATCAACTACCGTATTGAAGTCACCCCCAAGCAGAATATTCGGATTATTCAAATCTAACAGGGTCTGTGCCACCATTCTAAAGAAGGAGCCATCGTCCACTGTGGGAGCATACACATTGCAGAGGGTCAATAACTCCCCTTGAAACTCAACCAGCAATGCAATCATCCTGCCATCCCTATCCGCACATTCCTTCAAAACTTTAACCGGCAGTTTCTTACGCAACAAAATAGCCACACCCCTCGACCTTGATGAGAAGGAGGATCCAAAAGCTGAACCCACCCACTCCTTTTCCAACTTAGAAATCTCATCCTCCAAAATATGAGTCTCCTGTAAAAAACATATGTCAGCATGCATGTCTTGTAACATTTGAAAAATCTTCTTCTTCTTTAACATATTATTGACCCCATTCACATTCCAAGAGACAACACACAGGTCATTTGAGGTCCCACCTGTGCAAGAAGTCATCATAACCTGAAAGTCAGGAACATCCAAAACAAAAAGAAAACAAAAAGAAAAAGAAAAGAAACCCGAAAAAAAATAAAAACATAAAAATGAGCCAGAAACATAAAACAACAAACCAAAAGAACAGATAAGACTGCGAAGTCTGTTCAGCGCAAAAGACAAATGAATCATCATTCGGAACCTATCCCAGGACCCCTCCCAATATCCAATAAATAAAACATTCTAAATATTAAAAATAAGTCAACTAACAATAATAAAACTGCAAAGCAACATTACCCTACTTATAAAAATAAAACAGGGCATAAGTGAAATCCAAAAAACTAACATAAATGCACTCCCAACCCCCGCCACCAATGACAAAACACAAATGTGTTAATAGAATTAGAGCTCTAGACAAAAACCATAAGGCCTAATCCAACAACCCCCACCAGCAATCACCATATGTCACCTACCAAAACAGAACTCAAAACTGCGAAATAAGTAAATAAGGCAAGGTGTACACTCTTATATACATGCGTTGTAAGTGCATTTCAACCACGCGTAGAACCATAACAAAAGACACCCAAACTGTGTGCTAAATGGCCAAGGTAACAAGTCTTTCTGCATTAAAAAATTGTTAAGACATGTAATGCTATATTTTACGCACAGATATCAATATCGGTTCGCTCCAAGGTGCATAGGAAACCGATCTTGCTGGCCAGCGATTACACACAACCCAACTCGACAGTTAGGAAGAGACAACAAACTTGAATACGAGCCATGGTGTTTGAATACACAAAACTTTCATGTGAACTACCCCATGAAACTTTCAATAACCCTGGCATGAGGGAAGAAATAAGTACATAATATAGCCACATGTCTCCATACGATCCGTAGATGGAAAACCAATATATCTGCGTGTCGGTGGTAAAGCACTGAAGGAGCCAAGGATGCAGCCAAGATAGAATATGGGCATACGTGACACCTGTACGTTTCTCCATTAGTCAGGATGGGGAATGTTAGTGTAACCTGAATGTCGCACTCATTACTGTAGCCCCGCCATGTCCCCCGCCTCGGCGTCGGGCACACCAACTTCACCCTCCACCTGCAGGAAGACGACATCCCACAAAGGCAATGCAAGGGGAGGGCCGCTCAATTAACATCCCGCACACCCCCATCATCCATCATTCCCCGCAGTTCACCAGACACCGGCCAGTTCCATAGAGCCGATGATCCGCTCCAAACAGACGTCGGATCCACTATAGGCCACCGCATCAGTAATCGAGCATATGTTTCTCAAATGCGCCTCTATACCGTTATATATGAAAAGCCCAGGGTTCGTCTAGCAAAGGGCAAACAGAGTTCATGGGGGCCGCAGCATTCACAGAGGCCTGTGTGGGTGATGCGGCGAGCTACAGAGGGGCTGGTAACACGCAAGAGTTACCTACTTGAGGCCTGAGACACACCGAAGGACACGCCCCACCATGGCCGCTTCTACACTCATATGGAGTGGAGCGGCATCAATCCTTGTAGCAGCTGCGGGTCCTTTCAAGTCATACCATCCTCGTCACTATTGTTATAAGGATGGATGACACATCCTGTGAACTTCTATTTGAGCTTCATAGAGTTAAATGATTTAAAATGAAATAAAGACCCCCAGCGAAGCGCCAGAGATCCCGAATGACTATTTGCCACGTAACGCAGTGACACTTTCCCCCGCATTGGCGCCGTACCTCGTGTTGCTGCTTCCTGATAATCGCTCTTTATGCTGCTCTTCAGTCCGCACCACACCACATTAATGACTTGTGAATCATTGCCCTCTTACTTTAGCGGCCGTCTGATAGACTTCGCGCGGAACAAAACGCTGCGTCCTCCTTCTTGTAACAGAAAGCCGAGTGGTCAGCTGACAGCACGTCGCGTACCCAAGCCGCTAGGTGCCTTCCTCTAACAAGCCACGGCTCCACACCCACCCAGCACGAAGCGCGGATCATAGCGGTGGAATCCGAAGGAAGTCACGCCGAACACCAAGTAAGATCCAAATTCCTAGACATTCAAAAATGTAAACTGCCATATCCAGTCGGCGCCATCTTGTGAAAATCTATATGTAGTAATAAAAGTAACTAAAACATTTGAAAAAATAAAGTTAAGTCATGGAGGGGGGTGGAAGGCAACTAAATCATGCACTAGCTATCACAGGCATAGGATGACACCTTTTAAACGTATCCAACCATTCCAGTGCCTGAGCAGGATCAGGTGTAGACTTCTCCCCGTCAGGAAACACAATAGTCAGGACACAATTTCTGCTGAGAAAAGACTTCAGAGAGAGCTGTTTAGCCAAGTCTTTAGCTCCCTTAAAAGATCTCCTCATGAGTAAGACTTCCTTAGGGTAATCAGGATAAACAAAAACGGATTTACCTTTGAAGGAGGCATTACCAATTAATCTTGCAGCTCTCATCACGCTTTCTTTCGATCTCAAGTTCATAAAAGAAACCAAAATATGCCTGGCTTTGCCCCCCAGATGTTTACCAATCCTGAAGATATTGTCAATGGGCCTCATTCCGAGTACGGCGCTAACCAATGGCGCTATTAACGCCTTGGTTGACGCCGTACCCGGACCGGCAGCGCCTTGGTGGATGGCGGAATTACCGCCCCATTCCAAAGGTGGCGGGGCGGTAATTCCCCAATCCCCATTTACCCTTCCCCATTCCCATTTTTGCCCCATAGGGCATAATGGGAGTGGGGAAGGCGTTAATTACGCCACCGTAAATTACGGTGGCGTAATTAACATCAAGGTCCCTTAGCGCCATGGTTTTTAACACCTGCTAAAAGCAGGTGTTAAAACCTCCATGGCGCAAAGGGAACTCGGAGTATGGCGGTAAGGGATTACCGCCACCGCTCTCGTTAGCGGTGGCCGCTATCCCTTACCGCCATACTCGGAATGAGGCCCAATGTCTTCAATCTTGATGGTATCACAATGAAAACAGTCTCTAAAAACCTGAAATACCAGGGCAGGTAGATCCTCTTCCTCTCCTGAGTCTTCCAAACCAACCAATCTGATGTTTCTTGCTCTTATCCTCAGCTCCAAATCTAGACGTTGTTCTCTTTCCTTTTTTAAGTCAGACTTTAGACTCTTGTAGGCTTGGAAGCTGCCAGCTATCTCAGAGCTCATAGATGTAGAAGATTTCTCCAGTTCTGTAACCCTGCCATCTAGTTGTCCGGTTTTCAAATTGAGCTCAGCCATAGTCAGCTTAATCTCAGTAACATCTTGCGCCACCAGAAGAATGGTCTTGTAAACATCACCAAGGCTTGGGGTTTCTTCCATCCCGGGTACCTGCTTGGATTTCTTTGAAGCAGGGTTATCAGCTTCAGCGATCTTTTTCTTAGAACTCATTTACAATTTCTCTATAAATGTCTTCAGGGAGAGGTCCAGAGCAGTTGAGTTAAGCTGCTACTCCGCTGCCATCCATTCTAGAATCCCTTTGATTTGTTAGTAGTGGTGCAATATGTTTATGTTGCTATAGCTTTTCTACAATTTGGTCCATTCTTCTGTTTTCTTTTTGGGGAATTTATGGTTAGTAATGTGCTAACTGGGTGCATGCGTTTTTATTCTCTGAGTGCTTCAATAGGTTTTCAGAATATATCAGTGACGTGAGCATATCTCGCTAAGGTTTAGTCAAGAGCAAAATTGAGCACTGTGAAAAGTCCTATTTGTTTTTTTGTCATGCTTCAGTGTACAGTCTACTAGGCCCCTGTATACTAGATTTTGTGGTCGAACCTCTGAATTGAATTTTATATACAGATGTACTTATCCTGTTCTCATGTATATGTTATCACTGTGTTTATATTTCTACAAATAAGTTTGTTTTTATCTACGTCCTGTGCCCCACTGGTGTAATCTAATTATGTTACACTAGGATTCAGAACCATGTCAACCTCCGCCTAGAGGAGAGGTAGGTTTGACTCATTTTTTGCTTTTTTCGACTGATGTCATTGGGGGCAGTATCTGCAAATGTCTCAAAGTCGTAATCAGGCGCAAATATCACATATATGATCAAATCTAAAAGGGGTTCAGTCAGGAACAGTTATCACAGTGATGATAACATTAAAAGGGCGGAGTCAAGGTGCAGATACTGTATAGGTACAACCGAAAAACAAACATCAATATGGGGTAAATATCACTGAGATGCAGACTCATGCAGGTGCAGGCAGAACTCCATCAGAGTGTGGTCATGAGCAAATATCACGAGATGTGAATATCATTAGAAGGAAGGCACAGGAGCAAGCTGCATAAGGAGCAGGCAAGGGGTAGTGCAGTGATCAAAGGGGTGTGGACAGGGAGTGAATAACAGCAGGGAGCAATGCAGAGGAAACCTAATGCAGATATGACACGGAGCCATCTTGAAGCAAATCACATAAGGGTGCAAACAAGGAGCAAAACATCACAAGGACTGCATGGGTAGAAAGCTCACACCTGACTGCATTGTGGATGATTTGGGGTAAGTAGGGATACCAGTGCAGCATTAAGGCAAGCCGGCGAGCAGGCCTACAGGCATTCCCCTTTCCCAATGCCCTTCAACATTTGCCAGCATGAGACTACCCTGAAGGGCCTTAAACTCAAGGGAGATTCCTGAGTCACATGATCGGATATGACTAATTTGGCAGTTCGTGGGCTTTTGACATAGGGTATTGTATGTGCCAGATGGGACACAGTACTTGAAAACGTAGCCATTTAAGGACTATCCTTTGATTGGGAGTTGCAAACTTCTCCATAATCGCATCCCATAGCTCCACATACATCCCCAATGCACGAAATCTAAATGAACAAGTTACACCTGTGATGATCTCAAGCAGTCTAAAATACAACCAACCAGATCCCCCTATAACTCAAGGTCCGGATCAGACAGAAAAGGTAGGTAATCCTCATATTCTCAGAAGTTGAGGGTAGATTAGCACAAGTAATTGAAATGCGCAGAGATTCCGTAAAGCAAGCACACAAACCACACCTTACTACACCTAGAAAAACAGATAGGAAATAAACCACAGGTTCTCATGTGATAATCTATAAGGGGAACCTTGGCAACGTCTCACCTCAATATCATCGCATCACCAAGGGGCACTAGATAGCAAACCTGGCTCAATTTGAAGGGTTTTAGGCCAAATTGAACTTCAGCAGGGTCAACTTAAGTCTTCGTCAGCCAAAGTCAAAAGCACAAAAATAACTCAAAAGGTTGCCATGGCGATTCGTTTTAATGCAATAAACATTAGATTAATATGACATCGTACAATGACCCAAGACATGGTCACCACGAACTGGCATCCCTCTTTAAGAGGAACAGAATGCGGCATTAATTAGTTATCAAGAGAGGAAGTTAGGCATGAATACATGCTAGCTAAATGCGAGAGTTCACTGTAAATGGATGCTCGACGCCAAGGCAGGTATCTTTAATTTATTTAGAGTTCGTTGGAACAAGTTAAAAGGCTTTGCATGTGCTTTATAAGCAACTTCCTCCTTAAGCGATTTAAACAAAGATTACTCCCTTGGGGAGATAAAGGAGGCTCAAGGCCCCTGACTTCTTTTCATGGAATGTCATAATTTCGCTTTTGCTCATTTATTTGCATCACATTCTCTGCAGATAATTCACAAATGTTTCCGAATGCAGAACTCAGTTCCAAAACGGCTTTATTCCATTACATTAAAAGGAGAGTGCAGTTTTGAAAGTCCAATAAAGTCCAGATTCACTTAATTGCGCTTATCCCTGAACTGATTTTGAAAATAAAAATACGAATGTCACAAGATCAGGTAACGATCACACTCACTGACAATTGTAAAGGTGTGAAGCTATGTGACGAACCAGCAAAAGAAGATCACATTAACTATTGGAAGTTCCAGTCGTGTTATATTGAGACTACCTTTACCTGGGGAGTTTTTTCCCACCCTGCAAAAATGGCGTATTTTTGTAAGCACTGACCGTACTGAAGACTCACAGAGAGTCACACAAATCCCTCCCACCTCCTGTGCCCACAGCGAGCCAAGAACCAAGCCGGGGTTTAGGAAATATATTTGTATTTATTTGAATGATAAACAATGGAGATCACACTAAAACAACATAGGCTCACAATAAACTTCTTGTTGCAGAAATAAATCACACAAATTGGTTGGGAAAAACACAAATCATTGCATTCTACAGACTACACTTCAATAAATAATCAAACTGGTCAATGAACAAAAGTCATTTACATATGTAGTGCTGTTGCAATTTTGATGTTCTTGTGTGTTTAAAAGGCTAGCAGTTTGGTTTATAGATTGGTACAAATGCATGTGGCAATTATGATTTTACCCACACTTTTGCTTTAAAATAAACACAGGGTGATTTAGAAGTTTGTTTTTCAGACCCCCCTACTTTGGTCCATGTTGGGGAAGTTGGACAGAAAAATAGGAATGATTTGGGAACTTTGAATTCCAGAACACTGTCCACTTAAAGGCCTGTGTTGGGGAAGCTGGACAAAAAGATTGGGATGAATCTGAGGATTTTTTGGATTTCAGAACGCCCTCCACTTAAAGGCCTGTGTTGGGGAAGCTGGAAAGAAAGATTGCCCAATTGAATTACAGTATATATTTTTCAGCGCACACTGGGAATGAGCTTTGTTAAGTTCAAATTCTAACACAAATCATCCTGGGGTTTTCTGGTAAATGGGGAATTAATTAAATTAATATGTTTAGTTAATTAGGCTAAGGATCTACACAGTTCTATCCCACCGACTATTAAGGGAAAGGATTTTAGGCAAGCAGATTCCCCACCTTTTGCTTTAAAATGCCACAATTCTACACATATTTAAAACCTTGGTTTAAAGTTTAGGAAAGCCAGGTGCATTTCAGGACCCTCTTGGAGGACAGGGCAGGTGTCTGGTCACTCCACTCTCAAGGAAGGCCCCCAGCTCTTCACCATAGGACCCATAGGACCCAGCCAGCTTTTAGGCTTTCGCAGCAATAGACAACTCCACCCAGATGCAAATTCTTCAAAATCTCCTTTTAGTTTTTTCTTGAGACTGCCAGATGGTACATTTCTGTCCTTTCTCCCATAGTGCATCCACATTATATCAATGATGACACCATCAAGATCTCAATATTGGGCAGTTCTCTGTAAGAGTTCTCGCAACCAGGATTGGACAGTTACCCTTCGCTCTCCTCCCAAGTTCAGCCTCTCTCTATGGATTGGTTTAGGACTCTGAAGCAGACATATGGCAACTTCCATTTGAAATCCCCTTTTGCTTTCATGTCAACTTTTGGCAAAAATCTAGTTATGTCTCAAAACGGTTGTGATTTACTAGTAACTGCCATAATATATAGGAACATGTTATTTACTCCCTGAATTCCTAATTTTACCCTCCACCAGTTCGCCAACTGTCAAATTCAGAATATGCTCAGAGCAGCTAGGAACACCTTTTAGCTGATCATTACAATTCCATAAGCCACAGGGGATGAGTTTTATTTCAACAAATCACTTTGAAAGTATCTAAAAATGCAAACATATATGTATGCAGTGTGATCTGTAGTTTCTGGGAAAAATCAACAATTGTGACGATCCATTTAAACAAAGGGGAATCTTCATATGTGCAAATATGAGCTTCCCTTCCTCCAGGCTATTTGCCATCCTTGGCCTGCCTGTTACTAGAATTCTGCCCATAGACCCACCATTTCTCCTTGGCTGAAAAGACCTCACACTTTGCATTTTCTAAAATCAGCCTTTATTCTTTGGCATACGGTGTGTTTTACTGATCAGGTTTAACTTTGCTTTTGTGCTGAAAGTACAGGGCAACTTCTTTCAGTCGGTTATGAAATACACTTTCAATTGTCTGCTATTCATTTTTTCTGCTGAAAAGTGGGTCTGAATTGCCACAGTGCACCACCCTTTGATGGGTTGCAGTTTCAGTGAAAATTTGCCATTTATTTCTCAGCCAGCAATGGAATGTGCTCTTCCAATATGCAATTGGATTATTGTTTTAGCTTTCTCTGGATTTCCACTGCAGAAAGACACCCACATAGTCTACCTCAGGCCTACATGAACCTTTCATGGCAACAAAGTTGACTATTCCTTTCAAATGTTTGCTGGCATTTTGCATGTGATGCATAATATTCAATAACTGTAGTCAACACAGACCAGGTCTTTTCCCTGACATCTTTATGTAAGCAGGGGTACATTTTTCTTATGTCTTGCTTTAAATTGCAAACACACATACACATCTGTTTTGGTATCTCATGAAAGGGCCCATTGCATTTCTTCCACTACTGGGAATTAAAATGCTGTTTTTCCTTTTGTAATGACAAGTAGTCTTTTCTTACATGGCATTTCCTTGTTACACTTGCAGAAACCCCACATGCCTGCTTTGAGAGTGAAGGTTTTGCTATAAATCCTGGCAGGTCATTTTTTTTTTCAGTGGGCACCTCAGTTCCGTTGGTTTGGGGCCTTTGATTAAACCCCACATTCCATTGACAGATTTTTAATTTTTCAAATGCAATTTCGTTAATCTTATAAAGATGGTGCTTTGGCTCATGCACAATGTTTCCTCTTGCACACTTAGGGGGCACATCTGTGCAAATGCAGTGCAGAGAGGTGACCTTCCCTCACTGCATTCATGGGACTCTGGTACCAGGACCAATTTCCCACCAAATGAGCTCTTCTCTCACAGCTATTTTAGACAATTTTGTAATGTGGATACACTTATCAGAATTCAGTGTTTGAGCTCTCTTTCCCACCCACTCATTATTATACACTCTGATACTTGAACTCCAATTACCAGAAGTCAGGGTCTGAGGTCTTCTCTCTCAGTCTTTATTACAAACCTTGTTACTTGAACTACAATACGCAGCAATTCCCAGAATACAGGGTGTGCCTTATTCTCTCACACCCTTTATTACATCCGTTATAAAATACTTTGACTACTTTCTCAAATGCAGCATGAGGCCCAACCCTTCAATTTTGTATCTCCAGGGCCTCTCCTCCCTTCAGCCTTGACCTCATACTTCTTGTCATTGAGCCTGAAGTTTCCCATGGACATCGAAGGTAAGTGGCCTGTGTTTCGCACAGCTATTCACTCGGCTTTACAGATATCAGCCACATGTCTCCAGCTCTCACAGGCCAACTGGCTGATCCCAGCATCTAAAGGGCCATCATTCCCTGCACACCACTCTCTCCTATGCCAACTTCCCGTTGCAGCCTTCAGGCTTCAAGACCCCTCCTACAACTTTGTTTCTGTATTACAATCTTTCACTTGGCTCACGCCCAATCAAAGTCTGTGCATCTCATTCTGATACAACCTTCTGGTCCATTTCTGCTCCAGGCTTTGTTCTGTGTCATCTTTTCCAGATCTCCCCATCTGCTGTGTCTTTTACCCTTCTCATACATTGCATGGCTTCACCCAATTGGTGGGGAGTACTAATCCTTGCTGTCACAGGTCCAAATGGTCCACTGGCCCTCAGTGACTACTCTCTCACCAACATGCTCAGTCTCTGATCTCTAGTCATAAGGTCCAGGAACGGGAGATGATACAAGCTCAAGACACCCTCTTGAACTCCAGTGCCCTTTCTCCCTGGAGCTGGTTCGATCTGAGGAGAGTGTCTCCTTGTAAATACGCAAATCCAGCACCCCAAAGGGGGGTGCAAGTACAGGCCTTAGTAGTGAGGTGGTGGTCACGTAGTTTTGTAACATCACACGGTCATTGGAATATATTACACAGCCTGCGGTAGAGGCCATGTAGTTATGGATAAGTTGCTAAACCCATAGGAAGAACACTTTTTGGGCGGCTTATAACTTTGCTCTCCCTGGACGAATCCTCACCAAACTTTGTAAAAAAAAGTATATGGCCCGCTCTGAATTGTTTTGCAACGTCTGGTGAGGTTTCGCCAAGGGGGGCAAAATTATAGGGGAGTTCCAATTTTTTTTTTCTTTTTTTCTTCCCCTAGACTGAATAGAGAAAAACTTTGCTCACACCTACAGCCGAAACCGCTGGATGGATGTTCACCAAATTTGCGGCTTGAGCGGCAACTTGGTCTCAAAAGCGTGCTTTTGTAAATTTAGTCGAAATCCATCCAGTTGTTTTTTTTTTAAATGACCAAAAAGTAGGTAAACATTGTTTGTGATATCTGGGTCTGCTCTGCAGACAGACATCTATGTTCACTCCGCAGACAGGACACCGATTGGCTAGTGGGTCAACGTCATGTCCATGCACAAGCAACGTGTGCTCTGATTGGTTGGAGTGAAGCGTGAGGTGCATCACATTTTCCCAATGCACCCGCCAGTATGGACCCGTGGATATCCGTGGACAGCGCAGCGAGGAACATAGCAGAAATCTAATTTTGGGGAGTGTGTGGGTGTGGAAGAGTGGCGGGAGAGGGTGGGGAAGTGAGAGATGGGTGAATTACTGTATTTCCTTAGGTGGAAGAAGGCTGTGATGTGATTGCGGTGTCTGTGGTTACAGCGGTCGTCCGCGGACATATTAAACACTGGCCACACTTCTGGATATTTTACTATGCTTGATGTATTGCTTAGTAGAGTATTGGGTGAAGAGGGTATGTATTGAAGAGTATGTGCATTGGCTGCAATTATTGTTTTAGGATGTTAATTGAAGTGGATAGGTCTTGAGGTGGTTGTTTTATGTTTTTGGGTTGTGGTTAGTGGGCAAGTGTTTGCCTGCATGGGTGTGTTTGTTATGCTGCGGTGGTTCTGGCCAGGGCCTAGAGTCTTGGGTGCATGGCCAAAGGCCGAAGGCCATGCACCTAATACTCTAGCCCCTGGCCACAACCTCCACAGCATAACACACCCATGCAAGCAAACATTTTGGGCTGTGGTCAGTGGTCAGTTGTTTGCTTGCATGGGTGTGTTATGTTGTGGTGGTTATGACTCAAATCATTGTATACTTACTGTTTGCTTTGTTTAGGCTGTATGCAGTTTGTTGGCCAGGCCATGCACTCAAGACTCTAGGTCCTGGTCACAATCACTGCAGCATAACATATCCATGCAAGTAAATAATTTGGGTTGTGGTCAGTGTTCAGGTGTTTCCTTGCACGGCCTTCAGCCATTCACCCAAGACTATAAGCACTGGCCACAACCACATCAGCATAACACACCCATGCAAGCAAACCTTTTGGTTTGTGGTCAGTGGTCAGGTGTTTCCTTGCATGGGTGTGTTATGTTACGGTGGTTGTGACTGCAATCATTGGATATTTACTGTTTGCTTTGTTGAGGCTGTATGCAGTCTTTTGCATGTTATGGGAAAATGGAGCAAACATTTTTTTTCATTCTCTGTGATAAAAGAAAAGATCACATGTTAGTGTAGGTAGATTATAATTAGTTATTGCATTCTATAGCAGACATTTCTGTACTTTGTTGACCCTTGTAGTTAGTACTTTACAAGTACTATGCTTCATACCAGTGTACTGTGCAATTTGCTCAGATCCTGTGTTTGTAGGTATAATCATTGGGTCTGTGGGAAAAATAATCCACGCAGGATTTAAAAAAAAACTTTCTACGTCATGGTACAATCTTTTTCGGTGGTTGATTTTAGTAGGAGGAATTGAATAGGTCTATGGTTTTTGGTTTGGAAGTAGTCGCATTATTGTTGCAGTTAGATACCAGTTGGTTTATTCTAATTATTTATTTTTATTGCATTTTAGCAGTATTCATTTATCTGTTTGGTTGTTGCAGAATTTTGGGGGAGTTAGATGCCTGTTGGCATATTCTAACTGCTGATAGTTTTGAAGTTGTTGAGGGCATTTTTATAGATAATAAGTGTTGCAGGGTTTCCTTAGAAAAATATATATTGCAGTTTTCTGGCTGTAGTTAGATACCAGTTGGCGTATTCTAACAGTTTATAGTTATTCACTGTTAGATAGATGTTACTTATTCTATTAGTTTATGGATTTAAAGGTTATTGAATACATTTTGTAGATGTTCATACTGAGGTTAGTGAATACATTTTGTTTTTAAGAATATTAAGTAAGCATTTACAAGATTTGCTGTTAATCTCTGTTTTAGAGTAATGGAAGTATCACTACATTCAAACCATCCACATTTCTTTTTTATGTATGCAGTGTAGTGACCTGCATTGGTTGTGGCTCCTGCGTGGTAGATTATGCCTACTGGTGTGAAGGTTTTCTTGCCAAGTGATACTTGTCCATGTGTGAATCCAGTCAGCTGGCAGTTGTTTTTGGTACCATCTGCATTGTAACGCAAAAGCATTACTATTACGTACTGACTTTGTGACTGCATTTGTAAGGTGGAACGATTATCGGAATTGCAAGCAGTACATTATCTGCCATGGTTTTCATTTTGTACAAGCTGCTGAAATGGAATGGATTCACAGTTAGGTATGGATACATACACACAGCTTTCATTGGGGAGTTGTTCCTGTGCCACATGGCTGCAGAGAGTGCATGAATGTTTCCACATGTATGAAATCTGTAAGATTTCATTTACAGGTATGTTTTTGTTTTCTAGTACATGTACTAAGTACATTAGACATTCTTGTGGATCGTATTGTGTGTTTATAGTGAATCTGAGCATTCCAGCAAAGTAGCCAAAGTCCTGCCTTATTCCAGAAACACTGTAAGTGTTGTCAGGATTGTTGGTTGCATTTCTGTGAAGGACTAACATTTACAAACATAATTGGTCTGTCCCGTTTAAGTAAATGTTTTCAACAATTTGTGCCAAATGAAATAGAATATTGATTGCTATATTTGCATAGCAATTTTCACCAGTTGTATTTGAAAATTTGAATGGACCAGAGAGTTCTTTGCCTAAGTCCTTTGATGGAAGTGCACGTTGTTTCTTTGAAGAGGTAGTTGCTTTTGTTTGTGCAGTAGATCCTTCTTTGTTTGTGGTCATTGATGAAGTATTAGTTTCTTTTAATTTCTTTGGAGGTATTGTTGTGAGATCCTGTATAATTTGACTCTGAACTAGATTTCTTTTACAAACTTTTGCTTTTTTAGTAACAGGGTAGGTTTTGGGATTGGTTGCATAGAGTGCACGCAGTCTATTGTATGCTACAATGCAAGGAATATCAGTGTTTACTTTACTTGCATCAAAGTTGACTAGAAATACTCCTTCAAGTGTACGTAGGCGTGATAGTGCTACATAGCTCATGCCTTTTTTTAACACTGTGCTGACAATATCTATCAATGCTTGATCTAGGGTAAGACCATGTGATTTATGAATGGTGACTGTGTATGCTAGAGAGAGAGAAAATGTTCTCTGCATACATACATGTCTTTGAAAAGAAGGAATCGGGCTGTTGAGTGTCCTATCCTTTTAACTTCTGATAGTTTGTCACAGTGAATATTGACAAACTGAATGTTGTTGTCACGTGGGTATCTTTGAAAGCAAACAACTTTACCAAGTGCTCCATTAACTAGTCCTTGCTCCACGTCAAGGATACGTTTGAGGATTACTCTACAGTTTAAAGACAATTTTAATATTTTCTCTAAACCAGCTCTGTGAGAGATAGAGTTTTCTAAGGTATTTAGTCGCGCTGGGGCTTGTTCACACATGGGTACTGTCATACCGTGCATGTCCAGTTTGTCTATGGAGTAAATTTTAACTATTGGTTGCATTTCTTTTTTCAACATTGTTTCATTGAATTGTGCACAGCTTGCAAGAGCTGGCATCAAGGGCATACATTTACATTTTTGTTTGCTAATTGTTCCATGACATCAGTAGCACATGAGTTATGCCCGTAGAGTGCATGGATGGGCCTGGTATTCAATAAAAAGTGTGCTTCTTTAGATAGTACACCAAATCTAATACCTTTTAAAATGTTGGCGTAGGTGAGGTCTGCAGACTGACGCATGTTTTCGGTTAATTCTTTGAATTGGAAATGTTGCCAGCGATTGATATTTCCTATGCTGCCAAGAGTTTTACGGCATAGTTTGTGACTTAAGGTTTTAAAAATAGGTTCACCTTTAACTGGTGTCAATTAAAGAAGATCTCCGAAAACAATAATGTGTTTTCCTCCAAAGAGTTCTTCGTAGTATGTTTTGAGGACCTCTTGTAATCTGAGGTGCATCAAAGGCAACATTAGGTTGGATACCATACTAACCTCAACTATTAGGAGCATTTTCATTTGTTTCAAAACTCTGCATAGTTCCATTGCAGCTTCTAGTGAAAGTTTGTAGTAGTCTAATTTGTTTTGGTGTTCTACTGGAAGGAGTAGCAATCGGTGTAAAGTGACACCACCTATGTTGTAGGCAGTTAAACCTGTGGGGACAGCTAGAACAGATGACAGTTTGTTGTTTGTCAGTTGTTGGAGGAACTTGCTGATGATTTTTTATTAAGAATGTGTTATGCTCACCTGGTTCCCACAGGGGCGTCGATCGGACCCGGACAGCTGTGGTCTCCACCAACGTGATGCGTAGTGCAGAGATGACTGTCTGGACTGGCCCGCCTAATCTTGTCTGCTGGACTCATAGAAGTATTCTCCTGCAAGTGGAGAAAGGGATTTAGCCACCCGTGGACTTTAGTGATGGCCCCCCAACTGTTCTCGTTCTCCCCACTAATCACCTCCGATATCCCCTCTTGGTAACCTCACCTTATGTTTTTAAATGATGAGCTCTCCATCCTGCATGGCATGCAGGGGCGCGTAGATACCAGTTACTTCACTGGTTTGAAGGTACTGGAGGAGTTCCGGAGGAATATTGACTCCAGTGTCTATAAAATTCAAAGAGTTCAATATGTCCGATGTTCACTCTTGTTCCATTCCCTCGTTAGGTTGCAGCTGGGTCCAAAAGAATATTGCCTGGAAGTCAGCTGATGGCGTTCAGTTAAGAGTCTGTATTACCAAACACTGTCCGGTAAAAGTTGCACGAGTTTAACTTGCTGTTTTCTCTCCCTTTATAGGTGCGGCATAGGAAGATGCGGCGAATTAAAGGATAATACCTCCGGTGGTAAAGCAGGTAAGCCTATGGTGGCAAGAGATTGTCTTTGCCTGGAAGTCAGCTGATGGCGTTCAGGTAAGAGTCTGTATTACCAAACACTGTCCGGTAAAAGTTGCACGAGTTTAACTTGCTGTTTTCTCTCCCTTTATAGGTGCGGCATAGGAAGATGCGGCGAATTAAAGGATAATACCTCCGGTGGTAAAGCAGGTAAGCCTATGGTGGCAAGAGATTGTCTTTGTCAGTTTTCTCGGCTCACCTTGTTATTCCTTTTGTTTTCCCCCCCAGGTGCTGGGTTTCGACGAAGAAAATGATGGAGGCAGTGCCGAGTCGAAAGATGTGGTGGACTGGTGAGTATAACGTGGCGTTGCTGCTGGTGACGCGACGCATGCTGAAATAATGTCCTTTCCAGGCTCGGAGCTGTGTTGGGTCTGGAATCAGGTAAGGAATCAAATAATGTCCGTGATCTAACCTCTTCTCCTTTCTTTTCCTTTTGTCTAGGAGCTCTGGATTCGAGGCAGGTGTGGCAGAAAACTGGATGCTGAATTCCAGACACGGTGAGCGTTACACTGCTGGATGCAGAATAACACGAAGCATGGGCTGCTGTTCGGGCGTGGTTTAAATAGCCTGCAAAGTAGTCCCGTAAGAAGTTCCCCAGAACCACACCCAAGTGAAAAATAGTCCCTGTAATAAAATAGTCCCATCCAGGCCTCATGTTGGCTTGGACTCATTTGCAGCATGGTCTGCATAAGGTAAGTAAAGTCTATGAGCCTGGCGCCTATGGCGCCAGGACTGATTTCTATGATGAGCCTGGTGCCTAAGGCCAGGACCAGGACTGAATCCAAACAGCCCCCAGCTGGGGCTGTTGGGGTTTTAATAAGTATCTGGATGCCTGCTCCCGGGACTGAAGGACTTGATCCGGATGCCCGGGGTAGGCATCATGACAGCACTCCCCCCCAAGGCCTCTACTAAAGTTGTTCTTCCCCTTGGCCCTGGCTTGTCTGGGAAGTCCCGATGGATTATTTGACCAATCGAGGAGCATGAACGTGGTCACTAGGTTCCCATGACCTTTCTTGTGGTCCGTAACCCTTCCAGTCGATTAAATAAAAAAGTCTTGATTTAACCATTTTAGAGTCCAGGATGTTTTTTACCTCGAATTCAGGTTCTCCATCTATTAGGATGGGGTCAGGTGGTTTGGTTAATCTTGTCCCGGGTTTAACTGGTTTTAAAAGTGAAACATGAAAGACAGGATGAATCCGCATATTAGAGGGTAATTCTAATTTGACGGCCACCGGGTTGATAATGGCCTTAATGGTGTAAGGTCCCAAATATCTAGGATTAAAAGTCCGAGTTCCTTTCAGAGGTATATGTCTTGTAGCCAGCCAAACTCTGATTCGATATGGTGGGGTCTCACTTCTATGTTGATCAGCATTTTTCTTGTATTTCTCTTTTGCTTGTTTCAAATGTTTTGTTGCCTCTTTAAAAGCTTGTGTAATAGTAGAATGTAGATGAGTTAATGCCGGCATTTCTAAATGCTGGGGCGAATCGAGTTCTGAGGTTCGAGGATGATGTCCATAAATGGTATAAAAGAGGCTTTGTCCGGTTCCTGAATGTACAGAGTTATTTTATGCATATTCAGAAATCCATAAAATGTCCTTCCAATTACTTTCGGTTTGATGGAGCATACAACGTAGGTATTGTTCAAGAGTCTGGTTGGGTCTCTCCGTCTGACCATCGGTTTGGGGATGGTGACTGCTTGATAACCTTACGTCGATTTGTGCCAATTGACAACACTTCTGCCAAAATTGCATAATGAACTGACTATCTCGGTCAGAGATCAATACGGTAGGAAATCCATGTATTCGAACAATATTTTCGAGAAATTCCTTGGCCAAGATTGAAGCAGAAGGTAATCCTTTTAAAGGAATAAAGTGGGCCATCTTGGAAAAAAGATCCACAATAACTAGAATGGTGTTGAATCCATTACATGGCGGTAGATCTGTGATAAAGTCTAAAGACAAAGTGTGCCATGGTGTGGGTGGAATATCTAAAGGTTGTAAAAGACCAGCTGGTTTCTTCTTTTGACTTTTGTTCTGGGCGCAGATGCCACAAGACAGTACAAATGACTTTACATCTTTTCGCCAGGTTGGCCACCAGAATTGTCTTTTAATTTTAGCTTCAGTTTTTGAAATACCTGGGTGCCCTTCCATCAGAACTTCATGGTAAGTGGAGATGACTTGTTCTTGTAGTTCCTTGTGTGGTAGAAATAGACGCCCTTGATAGTAAGGTAGGTCATTGACAACTGAATAATCTTGGCCCTTTTTAACCCAGTCCTGCAGGGCTGCTGAATCGAAAAGTTGTTGGATCTTTAAATGAATATCTTCTAAGGTCTGTAGAGTAGTTATCCCAAGAATTCTTTGTTCAGGAATTATAGGCACCTGTTCCGGGTTCGAATATGCTTCTCCCATCCCAATTCGGGATAAAGCGTCTGCCTTACCATTCTTACAACCTGGTCGATAAGTGATCACGAAATCGAATTCGGCAAGGAATAAGGCCCATCGAAGTTGACGCGATGATTGGGCCTTGGCTGTTTTTAAATACTGCAAGTTTCTGTGATCGGTGATTACAGTAATGGTATGCCTGGCACTGAGAAGATAATGCCGCCAAGCCTTGAAGGTGGATTTGATGGCTAACAACTCTTTATCGGTAACCGCATAGTTTAATTTGGGGGCCGAGAATTTTCTGGACCAAAATGCTACTGGATGAAGTTGACCGGTTTCCGGATCCTTCTGGGACAGGACAGCCCCCATGGCTAAACTGGATGCATGGGTTTCAACTATGTATGGGAGCTCGGGGCGTGGATGCTTTAAGACAGGTGCCGACATGAATTTCAATTTCAGTTCTTGGAAGGCTTTTTTAGCCTCTTTGGTCCACAAGAAGCGTTTGTTTTTTCGCAAAAGTGCTGTGATGGGGTGTACAACATATGAGAAGTCAGGAATAAATCTGTGGTAGAAATTAGCAAATCCAAGCATGCTTTGCACCCCTTTAACTGAACTGGCTGATGGCCACTTGAGAATTGCGTCCACCTTTCGAAAGTCCATTGGGACTCCTTTTGGAGTCAGGATAAATCCAAGGAATTCAACTTCTGTAGCATGAAATACACATTTTTCCAATTTTGCATATAACTTGTGCTGGCGTAGTTTCTCAAGGACTGCACGAACGTGCTTAACATGGTCTGATTCTGAGGAGGAGTACACTAGAATATCGTCTATGTATACGACAACACAGACGTCAATGAGTTCACGAAGGACATCGTTCATAAAATACTGGAAGGCTGCTGGTGCATTGCACAACCCGAAGGGCATCACCTGATATTCGAATAATCCGTACTTGGTGCGAAAAGCGGTCTTCCATTCGTCACCCTTCTTTACACGTACCAGATGATATGCCCCTCGGAGATCTAATTTAGTGTAGATGCAAGCATCCTTTACTTGGTCTAGTAGTTCAGGGATCAGATGCAATGGATATCGGTTCTTCACCGTGATCTGGTTTAATGCGCGGTAGTCTATGCACGTTCTGAGGTCACCTTCCTTTTTGGGCACGAAGAATAAAGCTGAAGATGCGGGGGACTTAGATGGACGAATGAAGCCATTAGCAAGGTATTGGTCCAAGTATTGTTGTAGGTGACGGTTTTCGGGTTCCGTAAGGGCGTAGATCCTACTGCATGGAGGTTGTGCACCGGGTATGAGGTCGATTTGACAATCGTATGATCTATGAGGTGGTAAGGTGTTTGCCTGTTCTTTTTGGAAAACATCCTGGAATTCTTGATATTCCTGAGGAAATTGCATGACTGGATTAGCGACTGTGGCCAGGCTTTTGTTCAAGGTTTTTTCCGGGTAAAAGGTGTGTGCACACTCCGGGAAGGTTACTCTCTTCTCTCGCCAATCAATACAAGGATTATGTGTTTCCAACCAAGGTATCCCCTGTATTATTTGGAACTGCGGGGCTTTGATTAAGTCAAACACAATAGTCTCTCGATGCCCATCTTGACCCAACAGTGTCATCTCTGTGGTGGAATGAGTTACAGGCCCAGAGGCAATTTTAGTTCCATCGACTGTGGTGATAACATCCGAAGTGGTCTTTTTGCAGAGAGGTAGATTCATCCTAGAAGCCAATTCGTGGTCCACATAGTTTACTACAGCCTCACTATTAATGTACGCCCTAACTGCGTGCATACGTGATGGCTGCCTTGGATCAATAAGGACCATTGGTATGATTAGGAGCGAGGTCTGAGTGTCCTTCTTTAAGATTGGCAAGCGGACCTCTACGCATGTCGGGCGTGGTCATTTCCCGAACCAGGCCCTGTTTGATTTCTATCAGCAACTCCTACTACTTTCTTGGATGGTTTTATAGGGCAATCCCGTAGAAAATGTCCTGAGGCCCCACAGTACAGACACAACTGCATCTGTCGTCTCCTATCTCTTTCTTTTTGAGATAAGGGTCCCTTAACCCCCCCAATCTGCACTGGTTCTGATGCATCTATTCCTTTGGGAGTAACATTGGGTTTAACCAATACCCGATTCTCGAATTTAGCTCGATCGGCTTTTCTATTCTGAAGTCGGTGGTCTAGCTGGACCACTAAGTCTATATATTCTGCGCAATCCTGAGGTGGGTTCACAACTTGGGCCAAAACATCTATGAGTTCACCCCGAAGTCCACGATGAAATAATGTAATTCGCTTTACCTCTGGCCATCCGGTTTCCACCACCAACCTATTGAAGGTTGCGATATAAATTAGCAGGTCCTGGTTTCCTTGTCGTAGGGATAGAAGTTTGTTATCCAGGGCCTGTCCCTGTGAATGTCTGGCGAATAGTCTTTCCATGCTCAATTGAAAACCCTGAAAATCCTGAAGAAGAAAGTCATCCTGGTTGACTAATGGAATTGACCAATCCGCTGCGCTGCCACTAAGGTATGACAGTACAAAGGCTACTTTGGCTTGGTCATTTGGAAAAGCTCCTGGTCTGCATAAAAAGTGCAAGAAGCATTGGTTCATGAACACGGCAAACCTTTTCGGGTCCCCAGCAAAGCGTTCGGGTGGAGCTAAAGGAATGCAACCTGGTTGAACCACTTGCACAGGGCTGCTCGATGAAACTGGGGTTGAATTCCCCCCAAGTCCAGGTAGTGGTGTTTGCCCGGCTTGGTTTTGCAGCAGTTGTCTGGCAAGATCATCAGTGCGCTCCTTTGACACAATCAATTCTCTCCCGAGGGCGTTAGTTACTTGGCGCGGAGTGCACTTCTGCCCTAAATTCCCCTAACAATTGGGCTAGTTGGTCAGTTTCTGAGGTCTCCATTATGCCCGGGTGGGGATTTGTAGATAGGCTTTGTGTTCTGTTACGCTCACCTGGTTCCCACAGGGGCGTCGATCGGACCCAGACAGCTGCGGTCTCCACCAACGTGATGCGTAGTGCAGAGATGACTGTCTGGACTGGACCTCCTAATCTTGTCTGCTGGACTCGTAAAAGTATTCTCCTGCAAGTGGAGAAAGGGATTTAGCCACCCGTGGACTTTAGTGATGGCCCCCGACTGTTCTCGTTCTCCCCACTAATCACCTCCGATATCCCCTCTTGGTAACCTCACCTATGTTTTTAAATGATGAGCTCTCCATCCTGCATGGCATGCAGGGGCGCGTAGATACCAGTTACTTCACTGGTTTGAAGGTACTGGAGGAGTTCCGGAGGAATATTGACTCCAGTGTCTATAAAGTTCAAAGAGTTCAATATGTCTGATGTTCACTCTTGTTCCATTCCCTCGTTAGGTTGCAGCTGGGTCCAAAAGAATATTGCCTGGAGGCTGCTGATGGCGTTCAGGTAAGAGTCTGTATTACCAAACACTGTCCGGTAAAAGTTGCACAAGTTTAACTTGCTGTTTTCTCTCCCTTTATAGGTGCGGCATAGGAAGATGGGGCAAATTAAAGGATAATACCTCTGGTGGTAAAGCAGGTAAGCCTATGGTGGCAGGAGATTGTCTTTGTCGGTTTTCTCGGCTCACCTTGTTATTCCTTTTGTTTCCCCCCCAGGTGCTGGGTTTCGATGAAGAAAATGATGGAGGCAGCGCCGTGTCGAAAGATGCGGTGGACTGGTGAGCATAACGTGGCGTTGCTGCTGGCGAAGCGACACGTGCTGAAATAATGTCCTTTCCAGGCTCGAAGCTGTGTTGGGTCTGGAATCAGGTAAGGAATCAAATAATGTCAGTGATCTAACCTCTTCTCCTTTCTTTTCCTTTTGTCTAGGAGCTCCGGATTCGAGGCGGGCATGGCAGAAGACTGTATGCTGACTTGAGACACGGTGAGCGTTACACTGCTGGATGCAGAATAACACGAAGCATGGGCTGCTGTTCGGGCGTGGTTTAAATAGCCTGCAAAGTAGTCCCGTAAGAAGTTCCCCAGAACCACACCCGAGTGAAAAATAGTCCCTGTAATAAAATAGTCCCATCCAGGCCTCATGTTGGCTTGGACTCATTTGCAGCATGGTCTGCATAAGGTAAGTAAAGTCTATGAGCCTGGCGCCTATGGCGCCAGTACTGATTTCTATGATGAGCCTGGTGACTAAGGTGCCAGGACTGAATACAAACAGCCCCCAGCCGGGGCTGTTGGGGTTTTAATAAGTATCTGGATGCCTGCTCCCGGGGCTGAAGGACTCGATCCGGATGCCCGGGGGTAGGCATCATGACAGAATGTTTTCCCTGAACCAGCTTGGCCACTCACATATAGCAGTAGAGGGTTGTACTCTTGACAGGTACATGTTTTAGTTTCGTGCTGCATACCATGTTCAATTTGTTTAGTTATTTCTAGGAAAATGCTACGCTGTTCATTGTTTAATTGTGATTTGAGTATAGCAAAGTCTTCTCTAGACCATTCATGCTGGCACATGGTATTTTCTACTTCAGTCATGGCTAATTCTACCTCATTTGCTATGAGTGGCTATCCAATTGGTTCTTGGCTTCCTGTTAGAGAAGGTTTTGACTGCTGTCAGGAGTGTCTATATTTAGTTGTGACTGGAGTTCTTCATCTTGTTGCTGTTCATTGTCTAACATGGTTTTGTACTGCGTAAAGTTTATATCAGTTATAGTGCTTTCATTTGCTTTGAAAGCATCTTCATAGGAGACATGGGTATCTAATAAATCTTCTTTTCTCCATGGATTAAAAATTTGTAGTAGGGCCATGTATTACAGTTGTTTATGTTGATGAGTTTTTAATGACAATTTCATAACATTAATTAGGTTGCTTTTGGTAAGTTTCAACAGCCTGCCTTTACAGTTTTCAACTCTTTATCTACCTTTCTTCTCTGGTTTAATATTATTTTTGTATGTGAAGTTTTGTGCTATGTGATATAGACACATGGTTTTCAAAGCGGTACTCCTGTTTGGGTAGTATGTGTCTAGTAAGTTGTTTTTCAAAATGTCTTGGCTGTTGGTATAATTTTTGGCTATTGTTTCTATGTTTTCATATGATTCGAGGACTCTTTTTCTGTATTTAGCAGGACCAAGGCTTAGCCATACTATGTTTTCAGATTTCCCATACAAGGCAGTACCGGTTAAACGGTCTGCGGCTTCGTAGCAGCCACATTCTCTAAGGGAGAGCATTTTTATGCCTAAACTGTACACTTATTGTGACAGTGTTTTGTCAGATGATATGTCGTCCCAGAGGTCTTTGAGCTCTGATTTTTCACCAGGCCCCCACTCATGTCTCCCACCACCCCCACCCCCCAGCCACCAGGGGCAGCCTCCACCAGTGCCCCACCCATGTCTACCACCACCCCCACCCCCCAGCAGTGCAGGGGCAGCCTCCACCAGGCCCCCACTCATGTCCCCTATCACCCCCACCCCCCACCCACCAGGGGCAGCCTCCACCAGGCCCCCACTCATGTCCCCTATCACCCCCAACCCCAGCCACCAGGGGCAGCCTCCACCAGGCCCCCACTCATGTCTCCCACCACCCCATTTCCCCAGCCACCAGGGGCAGACTCCACCAGGCCCCCACTGATGTCTCCCACCACCCCCACCCCCCAGCCACCAGGGGCAGCCTCCACCAGGCCCCCACTCATGTCTCCCACCACCCCCATCCCCCAGCCACCAGGGGCAGCCTCCACCAGGCCCCCACTCATGTCTACCATCACCCCCACCCCCCAGCAGTGCAGGGGCAGCCTCCACCAGGCCCCCACTCATGTCTCCCACCACCCCCATCCCCCAGCCACCAGGGGCAGCCTCCACCAGGCCCCCACCCATGTCTACCACCACCCCCACCCCCCAGCAGTGCAGGGGCAGCCTCCACCAGGCCCCCACTCATGTCTCCCACCACCCCCACCCCCCACCCCCCAGCAGTGCAGGGGCAGCCTCCACCAGGCCCCCACTCATGTCTCCCTGCACACCCACCCCCGAGCCACCAGCGGCAGCCTCCACCAGGCCCCCACCCATGTCTACCACCACCCCCACCCCCCAGCAGTGCAGGGGCAGCCTCCACCAGGCCCCCACTCATGTCTCCCTGCACCCCCACCCCCCAGCCACCAGGGGCAGCCTCCACCAGGCCCCGACTCATGTCCCCTATCACCCCCACCCCCCAGCAGTGCAGGGGCAGCCTCCACCAGGCCCCCACTCATGTCTACCACCACCACCACCCCCCAGCAGTGCAGGGGCAGCCTCCACCAGGCCCCCACCCATGTCTACCACCACCCCCCACTCCCCAGCAGTGCAGGGGAAGCCTCCACCAGGCCCCCACTCATTTCTCCCATCACCCCCAACCCCCAGCAGTGCAGGGGCAGCCTCCGCCAAGCCCCCACTCATGTCTCCCAGCCAACATTTCTCCACAATGCAGATCCCTGGCCCTTATGGTCAGCCTCCAAATGGCTAATACCCACCCGAGTATTGTATCCACCCACTTAGAAATGGCAAAAACATGACAGAAGCCCAATTGCAAGTTTGGAAATTAACACATGTCCCTCACATACACCCAATGGGTGTCAGTGAATGTCAAAACCCATATCATGATATGCATGAAACCAATGAGATGATACTACACATTAAACTTTGACGAAAAATATGTATTAAAAGCAACATAAATTGATTCAAAAATAAACAAAAAATAATAGAAATTTTAAAAAAAACAACAGCAGGTCTGTGAAATAATGCTAAACCACAAATCATAATGCAAAGGAAAGGTGTCCAAAGTCACAGTCCACAAAAGTAAATGCAATGGAAAATTAAAATCGAAAACCATTGCTCCATGGTGAAATCATAATAAAAATTGAAAATCCAAAAGTCAACTATGTACAGATAAACTATCCAGGGTCCAGGATCCCAACCGAAGAAATGAAGCCTATCTAATAACACTACCTAAAAAAAATAACTATATACAAAAATGTGGCCCATTGTCCAAAAGGTCCAAACAAAAAGCTAAACCAAAGGAAACCTAACACTAACTATATAATTATTTACAAGGGCAGCGGGCTAGTCCGACGGCTCACTTCGGGATGTTCAGGGCCAGGGCATCATTGAATTCCTGCTCAATGTCCCGGAGGCACTCCTTCTCCATGGCCCCGAGGGTCCGCAGGGCTGTCCACATGTTCCCCCCAAACTCCCTGCGGATTGCCTCGAGGCACTCAGCACGCCTCAGGGCCCTCTGCATGGAGTTCTCCGCCCTGACCATCGTGAGCCGTCCTCTTCCGCCCGCTGCCTCTCTGCATCTATGGCGTGGCCCAACCGCTGCCACACGGAAGACACTTCCCGTCCTGGGTCCTCCTGCCCTCCGGCCGATGCCTGCCCCTCCGATGTCGAAGGCCCCGAGCCATCATGGCTCCCACCACGTTGCTGCTGCTGCGCCTCTGCCCGTGCACTGCCTCCTGCTGCCTGCACATCCTCCGCTGGCTGGGGTGCAGTCGTTGATGTGGCCACCCCTGCTGGACATCCGACTCCCGACTGTGGCAGGGATGCCTCCTTCACCAGCCTGGCCACACCGTCAGAGGCAGCTCCACAGGGCACCCGGGTGACTGATGGGTGGGAAGATGGCACGTAGGACGACTGGCGCATAGGGGGTTCAGTTGAGGAGGGGGTCTGAGCAAGCCCCATCAAACGGAGGTATCCGGCCTGGGTGACCTGTCCCAGTAGGCCGACGCGGTCAACGAGCCATTCAAGATGACGTGCAGTCTCCTCATGAAAAGACTGCAGGTCACCTCGCATGGCCCGTTGACGCAACGCCACACCAGTCAGGACAGGCTCAACCCGGACCCGGATAGCCACGTCCGCAGGCAGAGGAAGGCCAGTTGTCGTTAGCTCATCCCCTGCCTGAAAACGGGTCTGGATGTAGGCATCCCTGCTGGTGCAAGATGATGCAGTGACAGGATCAGGGACAGGATTGCACACAGGCACCTCCGCGGCGACCTGTGCTGCTTCCTGTCCCTGGTCCTGCACTGCACCACTAGCACCAGTGGAATCCCCACCTCCAGACCCCGTCTCTGTTGCTTGCACGGCCTCCTCCTCCACCAAACTCCCCACCAACCTGGATGACTCTGTGCCATCTTCCCCCGTTGGGCCCTGTGGGGTACCAGCTGCCCCTTCTGCTGCCGAGGAGTCCAACTCCGACCTCCGCCTCTTGGACCTACCCCCGGCAGCTGTGGCCTGGGACACGGCACCGGACTCCTCACTCCCTGACGAGATGACAACCTGGGAGGGGAGCCAGGCCTTGCGTCTCCGGCTGGTGGTGCGATCCCCGCCGCTGTGCTCCACAGCACTTTCTCCGCCCTCTTCATCAGTTGACGCTGCAGACAGGGAGAAATAAAACACAGGCATCAGGGCACTGTACAATGGACACATACACACATCACAGTTGCACATGAGTGGCATTGGCAAACCTCAGACATGGCATCATAATCGGCAAAACACATGTCATTTCAACTTGCACACATGAGCCATACCACAGCCACATCGCAACTGCCAGCACCATCCATACACATACAACAGCATGAGCAGGCAAAGGTGAGCCAGACATCACATGCAACACAGGGAGTGCACTACACATGCACGCACACCACCACACTTGCATGCATGTGTACACCTCAGCCAACTGTCGCAGTGTTCCGATGGGCATCCATGTCACATCTGCCAATCAGGCTTCCACATCCCGCTGTCACATGCACCCATGTTGCCTCACTGTTGCACCCTTGTCAAATACACACACATGCACATGTACACAGTGCTGATACATGCAGCTGAAAACAACATACATGCGTGACATCACGAACATGCCCACTTACATACACATTCATCCAAACATGTGTGCCCACACAACTGCATTTGGCATGCAAGCCTACACACACAAGCACCATCCATGTCTCACACATGACAGCCCTCGCATGTGTTAGCCTCACGGTCCTGTACACCCCCACCCATACTCGGCCCCATACAAACAGATGTGCAACCGGCACACTACTGGCACATCACCACACGCACAGCTTACAATCATGATGCATGTACACTTACCGCTCGACTCCAGACGGGTCTGCCTTTCAAGAACCTGGACGTGGAGCACTGGGGATATGCGTTCCAGGACCCTCATCTGATCTTCCGACAAGTGGCCCTGGCGCCCCTTAGCATCCGCTGCCTTCAAGAGGCGCCGGGCCTTTTTCAGGGTCCTGGACCTGAAGTCCTCCCAGCGCTTCTTGACATGTTGGAAGTCGCGGACTGCCACCCCCTCCGCGTTGATGGCAGTCACGATGTCCGTCCAGATCCGAGTCCGTCCTTCCTTGTCGGCGCGCACACTTCCGTAGAGGGCATCATACTGCCCCAGGACTTGTTCCACCAGGACACCAACTTCCCTGGCACTGAAGTGGTGCCCCTCTGCCTCTCTGGTCGGGGGTTGTCAGTGGTGCGAGATGTTGCAGTGCCCAACATGACAACCCCAGCGGCAGGAGTGAGTGGGCAACTGGGTCCTGGGGCTGGGCTGTGGAGCGATTGAATCCCAGTCGGGAGTCTTCGGTTCCAGCAGGGGTGGTCACAGCAACAGCACCCCTGGCTGATGTGCAGGCAGCAAATGGCAGGGCATGTGGGCAGCAGGCAGTCAGGCAGAAGCAGATGGCAGGTAGGAGCGTGCTCGGGGCTCTGGGGGCAGTAATTCGGCCTTCTGGGCAGGAGCGTGGTCTTCCGTGTGCTTACGCGTGGCCAGCTTGATACGGAGTGATTTGGCACGCGAAAATCCTGCACGTCTGCGTGTAAATTGAGGAAAGGCCCTTAGCGCGTATGCACGTCAGCACGCATATGCGATTTCATTGGACCAAAGGCCCTTAGCGCATAAGCGCATCTGTGACGTGACGCGCGCGGGTGTTTCCCTCATTACACGTGATGACAGAGCACACGTGGATTTCCATCAATCGCATGTGAAAGTTCCTGCGCACCCCAGAAATACATGTACCCAGGCCAATCGCGTGTACGCTCAATTCCCTCCGAATACACGCGATGACACTTGGACGTGCAGTTTTAACACGTATGCTCGCATATGCGATTTCATTGGCCCAAAGGCTACCATGCGCAGCTGTGACGTCACACGCATGGCCGTATAGAATGGCGCGTGTAAAAATGAAGAGATACACGTCCGAGTGTCAAAGCGCGTAATTGGTGGAAATGGCCTCATCGCATATGCGCGTCTGTGACGTGTGTATAAAAGGTACGTGTAGAACGCCATTTCCTTGTACGTGCTTTTCGTGGAGAGCGAGTGGGTAAAATCTGTACTTCTTGTCGGTTCACACGCGATTTACTTCACGGCGTTTCCAGTTCGTACTCCCTGTTACCTCTGACAGCTTTTTCTCTTTTCCTCTTTTTCCTGGGCCTGTCTCCTCAGACAGCGTACAATTCTTCTTTTGGCGGGGGTGTTGCCAACGCGCACACGCGCATATTTTTCATGCTTTTGTTCCTGGCAGACGGTGAGTCGCGCACGTATTTTACATCTGTGCTCGCCCCGTGTGTCACATACCCCTTCAGAGGTCATTCTAGGCTGCGTGTGACACGCAAACATTCATTCTTGTGTTTCTGGGTGCCACAGCGTAGTGCAGGTTTATTTTTCCACGCACGTGCTCTAGGAGGGGTTGCGTGCACCTTACTTCCCTTTTTTGGGGTGCCTGTCCGTTGCGTGACCCGTCATCTTTCCCCAGGGGTGACATACAGCCTTGCTAGAGCACTAGGGTACGATTACCATCTGGTACCCAACCCCTTTGACCCCCAATTGCCCAGGACAATAGTTCACATCGACTTCCATACGCACAATAACATCAGTGCCATGGCTGGGAGGCGACCAAGCCGTAAGGGTGGCAAAGGTGGCTGAGCCCCAAGTGGTGGCGGTGGTGGATCCAGTAGGGGACGTGGCCGTGACTTGCAGGGTGCCCCTAGCCCCCCATGTGTGGAGGAGCAGTCAGGGATACCCATCCCCCCCCCCTGGTTGAGGTCAGCCCTTGTTGGACCAGCCCACTGTGGAACCAGACATGGCACAGGGTGACTTCATGGCTGACTTCCAGGTCAGCAGGTCTAGGCCACGTGCGCCGGTGAACGTTGGTGTCATCAGGCCACATGGATCAGGGGCAGCTAGGTCATCTGCTGCCCCACGTAGGCAGGCTGGGGAGGCTGCAGGGGCAGCTGCGGCTCCATCCACCCCACTTCTCACACACCCAGCCAGGACAGTGTCGGTCCAAGTCCATCATGCTGACATTCCCCCTGACACCATCACACTTGAGCTAATGCCTGCACCAACTCCCATGCTGAGTATGCAATCCCACGCTCCTGCCCCTAGTGTCCAGAGCGGCGTAGGACACTCAGGATCCCCACCACCTTCCAAGCAGAAGAGGAAGAGTGCTCGTCCAGTAGAGGCTGATGCCCCAGACACGGCTACACAGTCCGGCCCGTCACGGAAGCCCAGCTTCAATGAGGCCGAACTGAATACACTTGTAGAGTATGTGTCCGCACATGACCGCGAAATGGTGATTGTTGCAGGATCCAAGACCACACCTGCACAACGTCAGGCACACTGGCAGACCATTGCGGACATCATAAGTGCCCTTAGAATCATGAGGAGCACAGCTAATGAATGCTACAAGCGCTGGAATGACCTGAAGAGCAGGGCAAAGAATAAGCTGGCCTCAAGTCATGCCGCAACTCTAGTGACTGGAGGTGGGTCTCCAGCAGAAGACATATAACTCACTCCACATGAGCAGGTTGCTGGGACCTACGTCACGGAGGAACAGATCCAAGGCGTGGGAGAACTGGCAGATTACGAGGCATTGTCCGGTGAGTGCACATGCATGTGTGTGTCATCCATGTGCATGGTGTGTGTGGGAGGGCTTCTGTTTGGGTGCCAGGTGAGGGTGTGTGTGCCTGAGTGGTTCGCGTCACCCATGTGCCTCTTCCTATACATTCTTGGCACCAGCATTTGGGTATAGCAGCATCCCTATTGCCAACATTAGACATCCAGCCCAACACCACGCCAGTTGCCCTTGGAGTGTCATCTTACCACAACATTTTTGCTTATTTACCTCTGTTTATTCAGGCAGATTGTTTGCATACCACCACTTTTACTCGGGATTTCTCAGTCCTATTGTCACATGTATGACATGGCTATGGTACAGTGGACTGGCTTAGTTTCCTGGACATGATCAGTTTAGACATGTCCCTGTGCTATAGGACCATTTTGGACTGGCAGCTGCAGGTCAAACATTTGAACCATTTCAATGAAAAGATCAATTATATGAGCAAACTGGACTCAATGAACAATTGGTGACCTCCTCTCCCTCTTCACTTCATGGCTAGGGTACATGCCATCTGTGTGATGGCATGTGTATTTGACCTGCCAATCACTGGCCAATGTGTGATGCCACTGCTAGGCAGCATGCAGCAAATGTGTTCATCTTCCATCTTGGTGTCATCAATGTGTGCAAGCTGCCTCCCCATCACATGCAGTGACGGTGCATGCATGGGAGGGTTTTAGTCATGTGGGACATGTGTCAATCAAGTACTGTTTCTGTAGCGTCTCAGCCCAAATTGTGTGCCATAGTGCTAATGCCTGTTTCCATTTGTTTTCTTTTATGTCTTTGCAGGGGATGACGCACTTGATACTGCTGGGGTTGTGGAGATGGTGCAGACCCAGGAGGGGTCTGAGGGCCGAAAGACCACCAGTGAGGGATGTGGTGTGGTGGTGGGTGAGAACCCACAACTGCTGCAGGTCGTGCTCTCAAGGGGTGTCTCTGGCTGCACCTCCCCCGAGCTGTATTCAGGTGTCGATTCGGATGATGAGACCTATGTGCCGTCGCAGGTGAGTGTTCCTGGGAGTGATTCTGTTCTGTCCGACCCACCTGCACCAGGGTTAGAACCCTCAATGGGGATGTCAGTGTTGGCAGGTACGCCTTTGGTGGTTACGGATGCAGGGTCACACTCCGCGACATCTGATCCTGTTCCTGGGCCAGCAGATCAGAGGGGGAATGCAGTCCTGCAGCCTCAGGCAGTGCTGGCACAGCAAGGCACAGTTCGCCTTGCCCCAGACAGGTGTGGTGCCCGCCGACGTGGTGGCCGTTAGCCACCTGGCAATACCGCATGGGAGCAATCCATATACGGTATGGCAACCCAACAGGCAGCATCATCAGAGATGATGGCTCAGGCCATGGATAGGGTGGCCACTTCCATTGTCCCTCCCGAAAGGCTGATGGAGCGACTACAGCAGGCAACCGACTCCATCTGCCAGTCACACAGGGAGGACATGTTGGCGTCCGACAGGAACAGGCGGGCGGCACTGGCGACTCTGCAGGAAGCCATCTCCATAGAGTCCCAAGGCCACAGGGAAGCAATGAGGGTGGAACTCCTTCACCTCAGCACGACTCTTGTTGACCTTGAGGCTTCAACAAACAGAAGGACAGAACAGCAGCTGGAGTGTCTCACCCGTACGCTCTCAGCTGAGATACAGGCAACTAGGGCAGAGGTCCGGGCATCCCGTGAGTTGTTGCATGGGGACCTCCGCACACTTATCCTCCAGAACAAGACCTACCACACCCGCATGCTTGCAGCCATGGAGGAACAGACTAGGGCTTTGCGTGGGCTGCCTCCCATAGTGCCACCACCTCCTGATGCAGCTGCAGAGGGTGAGGAGAGCGACAGCAGTGATACTCCCACAATAGGGTAGCCGTGTAGGCCATGAGCCCATGGAGGTGTTTTTTTTTCGCACGATCCACACAGGTGGGTTTTGGTGTGCACCCTGTCCTCAGACCTCCTGGGTGGCCTCCCCCACACCCCGGGCCCATTAATGGCCATTTTTTGTTTTTTTTGTTTTTTGTTTTGGGACAGTATGTTGCCTTGTGTGGCTCCCGTGGGCATACGCTGCATTGTGGCTGGGCACATGCAGGCTTGTCATGGATTTGGTTCAGATGCTTGGGTTTTTGTCACACACACCCCCCTCCTGCTTCCCGTTTCCATGGGCTTGCAAAGGTTGTGCCCAAGTGACATACATGGTGACATTGGACTCCCATGAGCTCTGTGGGCAGTCTGTAGTCAATACTGTGTATACATTCATATTGCATATTGTTGTTGTATTGTACACTGCATGGTGTATTGATATGTGCCTCTGCATCCATCTCATCCTCCTAATTTGCAGGTCCATTCCTCATGTCTTCACAATGCGGTCCACCTTGGAACTGGAGTCCATGTTGCAAGCAGTGCACCTACAATCTGGCTTGGCGCTAACACTGTATACTTGGAAGTGTTCGGAGGGCTGTCATCATCAGGTAGTGAGGCTAGCAAATTTTTAAGTCTGTAATGTCATGTTTAAGGTAGGTTGGAGGTTGTGTAGGTGATTGGTATTCTTGGTAAGTATTTGGTAATGTGGGTTGTAGGTCCTGCATTACTGTGAGCATTTCATGTGTGGACATGTTTCCATTAGGGAGACTGTAGCTGGTGACACTTGGGGCATGTTGTGGGGATTAATTTCTTTCCTCTCACATTGCATGACATGCCATGGTGTGTTGTGTGGCCGTGCAGGGGAGGGGTTGGGTGACATGGCACTGTTTTCATGTAGTATTTTGCGAGTGGGTATTCATTTCTGCAGCATGGAAGTGTCTTTTGATGACACTGCATTGGTGCTGTTTGTGTAGGTAGGGATGCACACATTGTGACAATTCCACATGAACAATCTCAGGCTGCTATGGTTCTGACAGTTGACTGTCCCTTTGTTCGTCTTAATTGTCAGGTCGAGTCATCATTGCTTATCAGATGGTATGTGCCAGGCCTGTGTGCACTCCACTGGGGTGTGATTTCTATGTGAAGTAATTAGCCACCAGCTGCGTACGGGCTGCCTCACCCCGTGGCCTCTCCCCTCCCATGCGCAGCGGGCGTGCATGTGGTTGGGGATGTGGGGGCACCACCATGTCTACAGCCAGGCCCCGGCATGTTGCAACATTGTGCAGGACACATGCTGCCACTATGATCCTGCACACTACTGGGGGCGCATATAACAGCTGCCCACCAGAACGGTCAAGGGAGCAAAAGCGTGACTTGGGCACTCCGAATGTGCGCTCCACTATGCCCCGGGTTGCAATATGGACTGTGTTGTATCTTACCTCTGGAGGCGTGATGGGGTTCGGAATTGGCGTCATCATGTGGGTGCTCAGAGGGTAGGCACTGTCCCCTGGTGAGGAGGTGATGGGTATCATTAGTGGGGTAGTGACATAACTCTGCATCTGACATGCATGCATGTGCAGTGGCATTCATACTCACCAAGCAGCCATGTATCGCCATGCCGCCCAGCTTCTAGGTCCTGGCTTAGGGTAGACATTCGGTAAATGAAGCTGTCGTGGGTGGACCCTGGATAGTTGGCATATACTGAGGTGATGATTCCCTTAGCATTACATACTACCTGCACGTTGATGGAATGCCAGTGCTTGCGGTTCCTATAGATGTGCTCAGATGCCCTGGGGGGACGTAGTGCCACATGGGTGCAGTCAATGGCACCTAGCACTTTTGGGAATTGTGCCACACCGTAGAAATCGAGGGTGGCAGCCTGCCTTTCTGCAGGTGTCCTGGGCAGGTATATGTGCCTACGGACTGATGGGCATGCAGTGATGATGTTCAAGACCTGGTGTAGGCAGTGTGACTGCGTGGCCTGTGACACCCCACCCACTATGGCACTTGTCCGCTAAAATGATCCTGTGGCCAAGAAGTGCAGTATATTGAGGACCTTCTCCAGGGGGCTGAGTGCTTGGGAGCACAGGGTGGGTGATGTGAGGTCATTCTCCCACTCACTGACCAGGTCCAGTATTATGTGTGGTGGAAACCTGTACCTCCCATACACCTGGTCATCAGGCATCCCAAAAAGGCTGGTTCTGGGAGTGAAAATTCGGGCTCTCACTATCCTCCTCCTCCTCCTTTGTAACCCACGGCCACTGCTGCTAGGAACGGTATATTCATCCTGGCGTATGAGCTTGTTTGTTGTTTGCGCGCACTTTTATGCTGCGCGGGTCGACGTACGCCTGCTTCATGCTGGCGTACGTGTTTCAGGATTGGACCATTTATTTTTCGGCACGTCGTAGGCGAATGTGTGAATCTTCCCGCCCACCCCAGGAATACACGTAGCACGCTCTCCCAGGCCCAGTCGCGGGTAAATATTCCCGGCCACCCCTGGAATACATGTACCCCACTCTCACAGGCCCAGTCGCGTGTGGAACCTCCCGAGCACCCCATAGTACACGTACCCAGGCCAATCACGTGTGGAACTTCCCGCGCACCCCAAAGTACACGTACCCAGGCCAATCGCATGTGGAACCTCCCGCGCACCCCGTAGTACACGTACCCAGGCCAATCTCGTGTGGAAGTTCACGCACACCCCGAAGTACACGTACCCAGGCCAATCGCGGGTGGAACCTCCTGCGCACCCCGTAGTACACGTACCCAGGCCAATCGCGTGTGGAAGTTCACGCGCACCCCAAAGTACACATACCCAGGCCAATCGCGTGTGGAAGTTCACACGCACCCCGAAGTACACGTACCCAGGGAAATCACATGCTGGGGGGGTGGGGGTGATGGGAGACATGAGTGGGGGCCTGCTGGAGGCTGCCCCTGGTGGCTGGGGGGTGGGGGTGCTTGTAGACATGGGTGGGGGCCTGGTGGAGTCTGCCTCTAGTGGCTGGGGGGTGGGGGTGGTGGTAGACGTGAGTGGGGGCCTGGTGGAGGCTGCCCCTGCACTGCTGGGTGGTGGGGGTGATGGAAGACATGAGTGGGGGCCTGGTGGAGGCTGCCCCTGCACTGCTGGGGGGTGGGGTGATAGGGGACATGAGTAGGGGCCTGGTGGAGGCTGCCCCTGCACTGCTGGGGGGTGGGGGTGGTGGTAGACATGGGTGGGGGCCTGGTGGAGGCTGCCCCTGGTGGCTGGGGGGTGGGGGTGGTGGGGGACATGAGTGGGGGCCTGGTGGAGGCTGCCCCTGGTGGCTGGGGGGTGGGGTGGTGGTAGACATGAGTGGGGGCCTGGTGGAGGCTGCCCCTGCACTGCTGGGGGATGGGGGTGGTGGTAGACATGAGTGGGGGCCTGGTGGAGGCTGCCCCTGGTGGCTGGGGAGTGGGGGTGGTGGTAGACATGAGTGGGGGCCTTGTGGAGGCTGCCCCTGGTGGCTGGTGGGTGGGGGTGCAGGGAGACATGAGTTGGACATGAGTGGGGGCCTGGTGGAGGCTGCCCCTGGTGGCTGGGGGTGGGGGTTATGGGAGACATGAGTGGGGGCCTGGTGGAGGCTGCCCCTGGTGGCTGGGGGGTAGGGGTGGTGGTAGACATGTGTGGGGGCCTGGTGGAGGCTGCCCCTGCACTGTTGGGGGTGGGGGTGGTGGTAGACAAGAGTGGGGGCCTGGTGGAGGCTGCCCCTGGTGGCTGGGGGGTGGGGGTGGTGGTAGACATGAGTGGGGGCCTGGTGGAGGCTGCCTCTGCACTGCTGGGGGTGGGGGTGATGGGAGAAATGAGTGGGGGCCTGGTGGAGGCTGCCCCTGCACTGCTGGGGGGTGGGGTGATAGGGGACATGAGTGGGGGCCTGGTGGAGGCTGCCCCTGGTGGCTGGGGGGTGGGGGTGATAGGGGACATGAGTGGGGGCCTGGTGGAGGCTGCCCCCGGTGGCTGGGGGGTGGGGGTGGTGGTAGACATGAGTCGGGGCCTGGTGGATGCTGCCCCTGCACTGCTGGGGGGTGGGGTGGTGGTAGACATGAGTGGGGGCCTGGTGGAGGCTGCCCCTGATGGCTGGGGGGTGGGTGTGCAGGGAGACATGAGTTGGACATGAGTGGGAGCCTGGTGGAGGCTGCCCCTGGTGGCTGGGGAGTGGGGGTGATGGGAGACATGAGTGGGGGCCTGGTGGAGGCTGCCCCTGGTGGCTGGGGGGTTGGGGTGGTGGTAGACATGAGTGGGGGCCTGGTGGAGGCTGTCCCTGCACTGCTGGGGGGTGGGGGTGGTGGTAGACATGTGTGGGGGCCTTGTGGAGGCTGCCCCTGGTGGCTGGGGGGTGGGGGTGGTGGTAGATATGAGTGGGGGACTGGTGGAGGCTGCCCCTGCACTGCTGGGGGTTGGGGGTGGTGGTAGACATGAGTGGGGGCCTGGTGGAGGCTGCCCCTGCACTGCTGGGGGATGGGGGTGATGGGAGACATGGTTGGGGGCCTGGTGGAGGCTACCCTTGCACTGCTGGGGGGTGGGGGTGATAGGGGACATGAGTGGGGGCCTGGTGGAGGCTGCCCTTGGTGGCTGGGAGGTGGGGGTGATGGGGACATGAGTGGGGGCCTGGTGGAGGCTGCCCCTGGTGGCTGGGGGGTGGGGGTGATAGGGGACATGAGTGGGGGCCTGGTGGAGGCTGCCCCTGCACTGCTGGGGGCTGGGGGTGGTGGGAGACATGAGTGGGGGCCTGGTGGAGGCTGCCCCTGGTGGCTGGGGGGAGGGGGTGGTGGTAGACATGAGTGTGGGCCTGGTGGAGGCTGCCCCTGGTGCTGGGGGGTGGGGGTGATAGGGGACATGAGTGGGGGCCTGGTGGAGGCTGCCCCTGGTGGCTGGGGGAGGGGGTGGTGGTAGACATGAGTGGGGGCCTGGTGGAGGCTGCCCCTGCACTGCTGGGGGGTGGGTATGATAGGGGACATGAGTAGGGGCCTGGTGGAGGCTGCCCCTGGTGGCTGGGGGTGCAGGGAGACATGAGTGGGGGCCTGGTGGAGGCTGCCCCTGGTGGCTGGGGGGTGGGGGTGATGGGAGACATGACTGGGGGCCTGGTGGAGGCTGCCCCTGGTGGCTGGGGGGTGGGGGTGGTGGTAGACATGAGTGGGGGCCTGGTGGAGGCTGCCCCTGCACTGCTGGGGGGTGGGGGTGGTGGTAGACATGGGTGGGGGCCTGGTGGAGGCTGCCCCTGCACTGCTGGGTGGTGGGGGTGGTGGTAGACATGGGTGGGGGCCTGGTGGAGGCTGCCACTGCACTGCTGGGGGGTGGGGTGATGGGAGACATGAGTGGGGGCCTGGTGGAGGCTGCCCCTGCACTGCTGGGGGGTGGGGGTGATAGGGGACATGAGTAGGGGCCTGGTGGAGGCTGCCCCTGCACTGCTGGGGGGTGGGGGTGATGGGAGACATGAGCGGGGGCCTGGTGGAGGCTGCTCCTGCACTGTTGGGGGTGGGGGTGATAGGGGACATGAGTGGGGGCCTGGTGGAGTCTGCCCCTGGTGGCTGGGGGGTGGGGGTGCAGGGAGACATGAGTTGGACATGAGTGGAGGCCTGGTGGAGGCTGCCCCTGGTGGCTGGGGGGTGGGGGTGATAGGGGACATGAGTGGGGCCTGGTGGAGGCTGTCCCTGGTGGCTGGGGGGTGGGGGTGGTGGTAGACATGAGTGGGGGCCTGGTGGAGGCTGCCCCTGCACTGCTGGGTGGTGAGGGTGGTGGTAGACATGAGTTGGGGCCTGGTGGAGGCTGCCCCTGGTGGCTGGGGGGTGGGGGTGGTGGTAGACATGAGTGGGGGCCTGGTGGAGGCTGCCACTGCACTGCTGGGGGGTGGGGTGATGGGAGACATGAGTGGGGGCCTGGTGGAGGCTGCTCCTGCACTGTTGGGGGGTGGGGGTGATAGGGGACATGAGTGGGGGCCTGGTGGAGGCTGCCCCTGGTGGCGTGGGGGTGCAGGGAGACATGAGTTGGACATGAGTGGGGGCCTGGTGGATGCTGCCCCTGGTGGCTGGGGGGTGGGGTGATGGGAGACATGAGTGGGGGGCCTGGTGGAGGCTGCCCCTGGTGGCTGGGGGGTGGGGGTGCAGGGAGACATGAGTTGGGGCCTGGTGGAGGCTGTCCCTGCACTGCTGGGGGGTTGGGTGGTGGTAGACATGAGGGGGGGCCTGGTGGAGCCTGCCCCTGGTGGCTGGGGGGTGGGGGTGGTGGTAGATATGAGTGGGGGCCTGGTGGAGGGTGCCCCTGCACTGCTGGGGGGTGTGGGTGATGGTAGACATGAGTGGGGGCCTGGTGGAGGCTGCCCCTGGTGGCTGGGGGTGATAGGGGACATGAGTGGAGGCCTGGTGGAGGCTGCCCCTGGTGGCTGGGGGGTGGGGGTTGTGGTAGACATGAGTGGGGGCCTGGTGGAGGCTGCCCCTGCACTGCTGGGGGTTGGGGGTGGTGGTAGACATGAGTGGGGGCCTGGTGGAGGCTGCCCCTGCACTGCTGTGGGATGGGGGTGATGGGAGACATGGTTGGGGGCCTGGTGGAGGCTACCCCTGCACTGCTGGGGGGTGGGGGTGATGGGAGACATGAGTGGGGGCCTGGTGGAGGCTGCCCCTGCACTGCTGGGGGGTGGGGGTGATAGGGGACATGAGTGGGGGCCTGGTGGAGGCTGCCCCTGCACTGCTGGGGGGTGGGAGTGGGGGTGGTGGTAGACATGAGTGGGGGCCTGGTGGAGGCTGCCCCTGGTGGCTGGGTGATGGGGGTGGTGTTAGACATGAGTGGGGGTCTGGTGGAGGCTGCCCCTGCACTGCTGGGGGGTGGGGGTGGTGGTAGACATGTGTGGGGGCCTGGCGGAGGCTGCCCCTGCACTGCCGGGGGGTGGGGGTGGTGGTAGACATGAGTGGGGGCCTGGTGGAGGCTGCCTGTTAGGGAGAATTCTCTGTTTAGGCAGAATTTCCTAACCTGGTGAGTCCCCCAGCAGCTTTGCTGGATTTCGGGAGTTTGTTTTTTTCCATCCTGCCAAGAGTGAGACTCTTTTCCTCCCACTCTTGGACATGTATGTGTGTAATTCCTTTGAATGTCAATGTGTTCTATGGGCTATGGGGTCTTTTACTCCATAGGGTCTCATATGTTTTTCTATGTGTGTTACACCGCACCCTATGTGCCGGAGCACTGGGGCGTCCTAGCGGACCCCCACCATAGACTCCATACCCGGGGACTGACTACTGTCTCCCCGGGCAGGTAAAGTCACCATTGGCTTTACTAGACCTAAATTTACTAACAGGACTAGTACAAACCATCTTATTGTAGACGTACTAGTAGGGTAAATTCGATTACTCCTGGATCTGTTACTCGAGGGGGCACTGTCCCGTCCCCCCTCGTCGAGTTTTGGCTGGTGGCAGTGAAAACTACTTGTTATGTTCGACCCCGAACCTAACCCTATGGGATTCGTCCCATTGTTGGAGATTGATACTTTTTCTCGTTAATCTCTAACGTGCCACCGATCTACTTATCTTAAATAGGTTTATCAGATGGTATTTTCTGCCAGAACTCGGTTTGTAAAATGGCGTCTGTGTTCGTCTCTGTGACTCCTAAACCAAAGGTTGAGCCCTTTGTCCCACTTTTGGCGGGCTCTGTACGTGCCAATCTGTCTGGGTTACCACAGGGGTGTGGGAGGGGGTTTAGGCTCTGTACGTGCCAATCTGTCTGGGTTACCACAGGAGTGTGGGAGGGGGTTTAGGCACCCTGGACCGAGTTGCCTTGCCAACTCCGGTTGCACTCTGGAGTGATTGGCCCAAGTGGTGAGCCTTCCTGCTCACCACTTAGCATGTGTTGATTGACAGCTAGGCTGAATGAATGGGGGTTTTCTGCATAAAAGCAGGGCTTTTGGGACTGGATCTTCAGAAGTCGCCACAGGACCTAAGAATCCGACGAGGGTAACGCTGAGCCGACCTGCAACGACGACACCTCCGGTGGAGCCCTGCGGAACCGACTCACCACTTCCCGACGACAGAGGAGATCTCCCTGCCGGAGAGTCTCTTCCCCTGACTGGTGGGAACAACCAGTCCCCTTTGCTTTTTATTCGCCTCAGGACGCAGTGGTCGAATTGCCCGTGCAGCGCTCCTCGGCAACCGTATAGCCACTACCCCTGTACCGTGACCAAAAGGTGGTGCCTTGTGACGGAGCACTCCGCGGCTGGTCTCTTCCCTGGTGGTGCACCGGACTTCACTTTTCTTCGAAGACGAGAACCTCTCTACTCTTGGCAAAGACCCGACATGCATCCACCACCAGGAACAACTGCCCCCGCCGGAGCTGCCCTCCACAACAAGGTACCGTGTCCGCCTGGCTTCCCTTTCGATCGGTTCGAGTGAGGTGTCTTAATCCTCTCCTTTCCGTTGGGTCGCCTCCAAGCTTTTCTCATTTATTGTTCTGAACTGGCTCAATCTGCCGATAACAATTTGCTACAAAGACTTGAATGCATCTCCACTAGAGACTTTTTGGGACATATAGCCTTGCCTCTCTCCGAGTGGGCCTGGCCTCTGAACTTTTTGATCTATTGTGGTTCTTGCCTTCTTACCGTACATTTTGCCCGTGAAGTATTGAACTGTGTTGATTTCGTAACCTGCCTATCTTTTTCTCTCCCGTCCTAACTAATATTCGAGTGCCATCTAGGTTGAGGTATACACCTCTGTCTGAAAATAAGTGGTGCCGGTAGAACCTAGACTTGTCGAGATATTGCTAGAGGGATTGATTGTTTCTTCTTCGTAGAGTAATTGTGTTTGATTTGTTTGCCGTGAAAGTGCCAGAGTGTTTTTCATAGATGTTTCGTTATAAATAAATACCTTAATATCTTTACACTAAGGCTCGTTGCATATTTGCTTGTCTTACTGAGAAGAATTGCCCTATCTTGTATACTCCACATACTGCTGAACTCTTCTTGAGGGAAGTCTGACTGCTCAGCCACAGCTACCAAGTGAATCTGTGTGGTACAGACTGCTACCAAGTGGGTTCACCGCCAAACACCTGTGGTCCTAAATCTTTTGCAGTGGTCCCAGAGGGAACTGCACAGGTTTCCGCCTAACACTGCCCCTGGAGGCAGGGGGGTGGGGGTGCAGGGAGACATGAGTTGGACATGAGTGGGGGCCTGGTGGAGGCTGCCCCTGGTGGCTGGGGGGTGGGGGTGATGGGAGACATGATTGGGGGCCTGGTGGAGGCTGCCCCTGGTGGCTGGGGGGTGGGGGTGATGGGAGACATGAGTGGGGACCTGGTGGAGGCTACCCTTGGTGGCTGGGGGGTGGGGGTTGTGGTAGACATGAGTGGGGGCCTGGTGGAGGCTGCCCCTGCACTGCTGGGGGGTGGGGGTGGTAGGAGACATGAGTGGGGGCCTGGTGGAGGCTGCCCTGGTGGCTGGGGGTGATGGGAGACATGTGTTGGTGATCAGTAGTGCAAGGTGACATGTGGGTTGGCTGGTGGGCATGGCATTGGTGGATGGGTTGCCTGTGGGACATGAGCAGGGGTGCAGGGTAGTACCCTGTGGTGTGGGCTGCCTGCAGGGGCCATGGAGGGTGTAGAGGGAACACCTGGGAGGACCCACATGGCCAAATCACGTGTAGCATTCCCCGGCACCAGCGAAATACACGTACCCTGCTGAAATCGCGTGTGAATCTTCCCGTGCACCTCGGAATACACGTACTCAGGCCAATCGCGTGTGGAACTTCCCACGCACCCCGAAGTACACGTACCCAGGCCAATCGCGTGTGGAACCTCCCGCGCACCCCGAAGTACACCTACCCAGGCCAATCGCGTGTGGAACTTCCCGCGCACCCTGTAGTACACGTACCCAGGCTAATCGCGTGTGGAACTTCCCGCACACCCCGAAGTACACGTACCCAGGCCAATCGTGTGTGGAACTTCCCGCGCACCCAGGAACACACGCACACGCTATTTTTCACACAGTGGGTGTCCGTGTTTGTCGGTGCCCTTTTGCACCTCATTTGTCCTAGAGGGCCACTGTATGGCCCATTCATCATGGCTGTATATGGGTGCTTTTGTTAGCGCACATTTTGGCGCACATTTTTTTTCAGTCACAGGGGCGCTACCGCCTGCTTTCTTGTGGTGTACTTTGACCGTGCGCTGGTTTGCCCTATTCGATTCCATGAATACGGGTTGTAGGCGAGCGTGTGGGCGTTCCGCGCACTTGCCTCCTGTACTTCCCCCGTGACGCCCATATTTTCACGCGTTGTTCCCCATTCCGAGTGTTACGCCCCGTGTTCCCCCTACTTTTGTGATGTGCGCTGCGCTATGTGCGATTTCGCAGTGGTCGTGGCGCACGCTGTTGCATGACCTGTGCGCCGGCATGCGCGGCACACATTTTTAGCGCATATCCAATGTTTTTCTCGCGCACTGACTTCCATGAATCGATGTGCGCTGATTTCCCTGCGATTTTCGCACTTTTACTGCGATTTTCGCACTTTTACTGCGATTTGCACGTTTTGGCACCTCTGCGTGGGAATTTTCAGCGCACATTATTTCCATGAATCGACCCATAAATGTCACAAACCATGTGGGTGGGCCAAGGTTTCTTATCATACAGCGTATCTCTGCATCTCGTCGGAACCAGTATTTTTTTGTACAACGAATGTTTGCTAAAAGATTTGTAATGATTGACTTTAAAACCTTATCTTTTTCTTGCACTTTTGTAGTAATTGCGTAGCAGACATATTTTGAAAATTGGTAGCTGATTTCAATGTGTGTGCAACTCCATAGCATAGAGTTACTAGTTCACTTTCAAAGAGAAGGTAGAATATGTATTCCACGTTTTGGCTGAATCTGGGGTCTTCAGAATACATTTGTAATGAGCTGTATTCTGATGCTGTTATTTCTGTGGGTCTTTCATCGTACCTTACTCCTTTCCCAGTAGGAAAGAGTAGCGGGAAGGTTTGTGCGTCTACACTTTTTTCCCATATGCTGATTGGAGATCCTTCGGCTTGCTGCAGTTGACAAGTTTCCAGTGCATCATCTATGGTGTCTTTAGAGTGAAATGGGTGAATTGTATATTGGTCGAAAATATTGGATTCGGTAGTAGGATCTAGAAGTTGATATTGGCCAGTTCCTGATGAGTCTTGAATTATTTTGGTGATTTCCCTCAGGTTTTCTTCAATGTTTATTTCTGTGTAGTATTCATTGTTGTCTTTTAGATATTGCAGATCTTCTCTAACTTTATGTAAGTCCGCTAGTTGCTGCCAAATTCTTTTATGTTTTTTAGGTACACCATTTACTAGGTTAATCAAAGATTGATCTATTGGATGTTGAACTCCCAGAGTGTGTACATTTTCTTTGAGATCTAATGGCAAATAAACTACTTTGCCACAAATGCCTTTCAGTAATTCAGAGGGTGATAGTTTTGCTGTTTGTGGTTGAAGGCGTATTAATGCTTGAAATGGGTGCACTGTTTGAATTAAAATGCTCTCATACAAGTTAAGTTGTTGCAGTGGTTTTGGCTGTGGGAATATTTCCAAGTTATTAGTTATAGCCCGTGAAGGTATTTGGTTGTTGTCAAGTTTTGCAGTGCAGTATTTGCAAATTATTGAGGGGTTAGTAATTTCATATTTCTTTTCTGCTATAAGATACAGAGCTAATTGGAACCACTTGGATTCTTCATTGTCTTCTATTTTGTACATTATGTCTACAGTTTTTTGGCTATTTTTATAAAAAAAAAGGCCTGCCGCAACACACACACACAAACACACATGGTTTGGTACTTCAGCAGATGTGCTTTTAAACTTTAGTATTTCTTTTTTGTATGTGTGTAGTAGAAGGTTGCCATCAGAATAGTTGTTGCTACTCTGTTCTAAAGATATTGCATTTTGAAAGTGGGTTTCACTTCCAAAATATTTTCTCTGTATGTGCTCTATTTCTTCAAGTAGTTCTTTAGCTGTACCATGTAGAAAAATGTTATTTAAATTGGCCAGTGCTAAAGCAAGGCTTTTGGCATGGTACAGTTTATGAACAAGATTTCTTACAGTTGAATGGTGTCTTCCTATCATTTTAATATGGTGGAAGGTGCTTTTGAAAGTAGGTCCAGAAATGCAGGCTAATTAATGTCCTTCTTGTCCTGTGTATTTGCACACTGGACAGTAGTCCATAGTTTGTAATAGTTTTATTTTTAATTTGTCTTTGCCTTTCACTTACTAAATGAGGAACTGGTGTAAAGATGTGAAAGAATGTTTGCGTGGGTTACACATTGATGTGCACAGCCATTTGTAGACTGCACGTATTGGTTCAATGGAATGGGGAGCTGATGCTAAGTTTGCTGGGGATATTTTTGTGAGCAGCATTTCTTGTCCCATTATGGTTTTATTAACCTTTTCATGCTCTCGTCCACTGCTATGTATGACAATTGGGTTTGTTTGCCTCTTCATTGAAATATTGTTCTGTGCTGGTGGTGTGACTCCACTCACCTGCACAGATGTTTGCAAAGCAATCTTTGTTGATATTCTGTTTGTTGAGAAGTCCTTGTGTAGTTTAGTACTTAGTTTTGTTAGTGGTTTCATTCTGTTTAAAACTAATATAAATAATGTCCTTTTGAGAAGGAATGCACTGTATATGAGAGCTTCCAGGATTAGTTTTCTGCTGTAGGTTTTAAGAGTTGAGCATGATTTGCCCCCTGTTCTTATAAGGTACTGAAAGACTCTGTGGTGGAAATGTTTTGTAAAATTATTTTTTTTTGGGTATTCTTACTTGTGCCTACATCAAGATTTATAGGTGCAGTGTTGGCACTAGTGGTAGCTGCAGTCTTTTCAACAACTTTCTATTTAGTTTTTCATTTTGAAAGAGGAGTCAAAGTTTCTTTACTGCAAGCTGCTTTAGTTTCGCTTACTGACTGTATTGGCTGTTTTGTTTTAACTTTTTGTATAAATTCTGCGACAGGTGGATGCTTATTTTGTACACTTTTATTTTGATTTGCTCTATTTCTGCATTGCTTTCTATGAAGTTGCTTTTTGGTAGGTATTCTTTGGTGTCTGTTGGAGAAAAAAAGAAAGTGTTGGTTGGAATGTCATGCAATGTATGTGTGCATTGTGCATGAGTGTCTGAGTAAGATGGTAGGCATGTATATAGATGTGTGTGATTGTGGAATTGGCTGTTACTTTAGGTTGGAAAGGCTATTCTCGTATTTGTATGTTACTATACTGGTGTTCAGATGACAATACAAAGTGTGCACTTGCTGAGGTGCAATCAGCAATCCTGAGGGTTGATACAATGGCTTGTTCTACGATACTAGAATACTACAGTGTTTGAGTACCAGTTAGAACATTATGACAGTATTGCACTTACTTTGTTGGATGCAAAAAGTAGATTTCTTCTGGGTTCTGTCTTGTACTTCAGACGCTACTGGTTTTCAGGAGTGTGGTCTTCACTGCAATTGTGAAAAAGGAAGTTAGCATATATGTGTGTTAATGGCACAGACATTTCGCTTGAAAAATAGATTAGTTACATTTGCAAAAGGAATTTCTTCTAGGAAGAGGGTCATAGCTTTGTATATTAATGGGGATTTTGGAGCATCAGCTTCATTGCTAAAGGGGTTAGTGGAGTATTTATAGGTGTGTCGTATGAGGTGCACTTTTGAAAGTGTGTGTTCCTGTTGCACTGTTTAGTATGGTAATAGATTAGTGGAAATTGAAGTAGGGTGAGAAAAAAAGCTTGGAAAGATCCACAGGTGGAAAAGGTGAAGGTTTTTTTTAAGTGGAATTCCATGAATTTTCTTGTGCATAGATGTTTGCTACATGAGTGCTGGAAACTTTTCAGTTCTTTGACTTTATTATCCACATTCATATTAGCACTGTTCTGAATGTACACTTGTATTTGTTGGGTTTTGTAAGGATGGCAAGTGTGAGCCACTCTGTTTAAATAAATGCATTGTATGTACTTGCAATGCTTTGGTAAAACACAAGCTAGTTTGATGTTTTGTGTGCATTCTTGAAATTTATAATAGTGTTTTAAGGGGTAAGTGGTTGTGAAAATGACAGAGGAAATTAGAGAATGATAGTTCGGACATAGCAACAAGTAATATGGGTAAATTAAAATTTGGAAAGCAGACAGATTTTTAAGTGAACTTGATTATAAGAGATAGGAGAAATTAGAGTATGCATTTTTGCAGATTATGCAGGGTCAATGGCAGGTACCCTGTTCACATGCATTTATAAAAGAGTTGTAAATGTACTGTAAACAAAATATTCATACCTGTATTTGTATTGATGTATGTAGATGTGGATGAATCGGGAAGGAGAAATCTTAAAGAGTTTTACAGTAGTTTTGGCTGTAGGTGATTTGCAATCACAGGGCACTCAGAGTGATGAACATCTCACCTGAAGTGCTGCATTGTGATGACAGAGTTAGATGTAGAGTTCTTGGATGTAATTGGTGGATGTGTGTATGACTGCTTATGTGTAGCCAATGAGAGAGTGGTGCAGGCAGTGATGTGGAAAGGCAAAAAGGGCTGCCTCTGTGTTGCGGGGTCCATGGACACCGCGATTGTTTGCGGACAGGGAATGCCACATCCGGTACTTCTCAGCATGTCTAGCGTGGAAAAGGAACTACAGGAATTAGCCAACCAGGTGTTGAAGTTGTTCTTTGCAAGAAGAGAGGCTGTGTGTGTAGAGAAGAAAGTGAGGGTGTGGGTAGTTGGAGATCTGTTTGTAAATGTTTTAGAGAGGTAGCTATGTCTAAACATATGGCTGCCAGTTTTGGTTTTGAAGGAGTGGAGGTTTTGTGGTCAACTGTGCCTGGTACCAATATGCAGGCAGTGGTTGGAGTTTGTACGAGTTTCTATATGTGGCACAGTCCATATGTAGTGGTACTGCATTGAGGTGCTGTCCATTTGGGATACATCAGTGCTCCTAGTTTGTTGAGCGCTCTTGAAAACATGGTTCAGGCAGTGATGGTGGTTCTTCCAAATGCCAAGGTGATTTTTTCTGAATTGTTGCCTAGGGTAGTATGGGACAATCATAATGTTTTTTGTCCCCAGCAAAATGGTGCAAGGTTTTTGGTTAACAAAGGCATGTCTGTTTTCTTGTTTAGAGCTGTGATGTTGTCTTGTAATAATGACAATATTGATTTTGTTAATGGTGATTCTTTCAAAGCAGATGGCATTTCTTTATCCATACTGGGAAATGCCATGTTATTTCAAAATATAAGGAATGCTTTACAGAGGATAATGTAAAGAAATCTGGAGGAAAATAAGTGAAAAAACAATAATAAATACAAAATGAAAGGTATTTTTTACAAGCACTTTAAAAAAACAATAAACGAGTTTTACAGTGGTTTTAGCTGTAGGTGATTTGCAATCACAGGACACTCAGAGTGATGAACATTTCATCTGAAGTGCTGCATTGTGATGACAGAGTTAGATGTAGAGTTCTTGGATGTGATTGGTGGAGGTTTGTGTGACTGTTTATGTGTAGCCAATGAGAGAGTGGTGCAGACAGTGATGTGGAAAGGAAAAAAAGGGCTGCCCCTGTGTTGTGGGGTCCATGGACTACGCGATTTTTTGCGGACAGGGAATGCCACATCGGTACTTCTCAGCATGTCTAGCGTGGAAAAAGAACTACGGGAATTAGCCAATCAGGTGTTGAAGTTGTTCTTTGCAGGAAGAGAGGCTGTGTATGTAGTGAAGAAAGTGAGGGTGTGGGTAGTTGGAGATCTGTTTGTAAATGTTTTAGAGAGGTAGCTATGTCTAAAGATATGGCTGCAAGTTTTGGTTTTGAAGGAGTGGAGGTTTTGTGGTCAACTGTGCCTGGTACCAATATGCAGGCAGTGGTCGGAGTTTGTATGAGTTTCTATATGTGGCACAGTCCATATCTAGTGGTACTGCATTGAGGTGCTGTCCATTTGGGATACATCAGTGCTCCTAGTTTGTTGAGCGCTCTTGAAAACATGGTTCAGGCAGTGATGGCGGTTCTTCCAAATGCCAAGGTGATTTATTCTGAAATGCTGCCTAGGGTAGTATGGGACAATTGTAATGTTTTTTGTCCCCAGCAAAATGGTGCAAGGTTTTTGGTTAACAAAGGCATGTCTGTTTTCTTGTTTAGAGCTGGGATGTTGTCTTGTAATAATGACAATATTGATTTTGTTAATGGTGATTATTTCAAAGCAGATGGAATTTCTTTAACCATACTGGGAAATGCCATGTTATTTCAAAATATAAGGAATGCTTTGGATAATGTAAAGAAAGCTGGAGGAAAATAGGTGAAAAAACAAAAATAAATACAAAATGAAAGGTGTTTTTTACAAGCACTTTAAAAAAACAAAGAAAGGTTCTTTTCAGTGCCACCATCATAGGGGAAATGGGGTACACTACTTAAATACACCGCGGCTGTTTGCGGATAGCGCGTGTTACATACAGGGGCTTTGAGGCTGGCAGGCATGCAAATGAGACTGTGCAGGCCAAGGGATTGGTCAATAAGGTTTACTGGGTGTGACTTGTAAGGAGAGACTTTGGCAGAAAGTCTGTTTCCTGAGAGGAGAACAGATAGCTATGTCTGTGTCTTTCAGAAGGCAGAGTGTCTGGGTTTTGGGTGACTCATGGATAAATTGCTTGGAGGTGCATGCAGAGCGCTGTGGAGTGGCTGCACATCTTGGATTCCCTCATGTGCATGTTCCCTGGTATGCAGTGCGTGGAAGGAAGTGGCTGGATTTGGTTCCTCTTTGTGCCACTTTGATCACACATCTTCATCCAGACATTATTATTATTAATTGTGGAGGGAACAATTTAGAACATGTCTCTGGAATCTCCTTGCAGTTTGCAATCAAAGAACGACGTGGGAAAGTCATGGACATGTTTCCAAACTCCCGAGTATTTTTTTCTTGTATTGTGCAGAGACAAATGTTGCTGCGTTGTTCTTCATTTGGTCGACAAATGGAGAAAGCGAGGCACAATGTCAACAAGGCGGTTTGCGCTTTTTTTGAGAGATGTTGGCATGTCCTCTTTTCACAATGAAAATATCATGTTTCATAGCACAAACATTTTTCGCAGAGATGGAGTCCATCTTACTGATGCTGGGAATCAGTTTTTTCTGCAAAATATTCAAAATGCATTGTGACCATTTTTGAAAGTAAAGCAATCCTTTTTCCAGTAGGTGTTGACCACTTAAAGTTTTCGAAACACAAAAAAACACCACAAATAAAGTCTTTTCAGAGCCACCACTTCTTCCCGGAGAACAGTACAGTGGTTTTGATAGCACAGTACCTCAAAAATTTGAATGTCTGCGGACTGTCCGCAGCCTTCTAAAAATGCACAGGGCCCTGCAGCATTTCATTGGCACTTCTATTTTTAAACTGTGAAAGGTGGCTCTGAAAAGAGCTTTTTTGTGTTTTTGTTGTTTTGTATTTTTGTTGGTGTTTTTTAACAAGACACACATGGAAAGGAAGGGAAGGGAGGCTAAGGAAGGGTCACCAACCAAAGGGATAAGAAAGGGTAGGTGGAGAGGGGAAGATGTTGGGTGGGCCTCACTTAGGTAGGTGGCAGACTTTCTCATGCTCCTGGACCGTACCCTCAAAATCACTTCAAAGTGTCTACCCCTGCAGAGTACTGCGTCACAGTAAATGCACAATACAGTGACCCTCGAAATGTAAGGGTCTACTGCGTCATGTATAGCCTGAGAGGCTGTTTCAGGGATGCACTGCCCCACAGAAGTGTCACTTGTGGTGCCAGGAGCAGAAATGGAGGATGTTGTAGAGGAACTCAACCTACTACTTTGATCGAAGCGGACAACCTCCGAACTGCTGCCCTTGGAATGACCTTAGGTGTCGCCACATGGAAGTTGCCCGTAGCTGTACAGACCTAGCTTGCCATGACTGACCACAATGTTGCACTCAGTGCAGCACACCTTGTCTGCACGTGCCTTGGGTACCCTTCCAACAGTGGTAAACAGCCTCCACACCCAAGACTCACAGTGGCTGGCAGTAGTAAGGACTTCCACTACCTCATCCTCATCATCCTCTTCATCCCTCTCTACATCTCCACGCCTGTTCCCCTCGCCAGTCCCTTGGGAAGGTGGTGGTGGTGGAGGGAGTAGGGGTGGTGCTGAAGCCGAGGCAGCTTCAGAAGTTGAAGCCATGGTTGCCATCTGCGATGTAGCATAGGACAGCACAGCAGGCAGAGGAATGTTCTTATCCAAATGTGGCACAGCACACCCAGTACAGGAGGCAGTGGTCAGCAGCCAGTCCAATATAGGATATCAGCAATATTGAGCAATGCTCTCTCTGGTAGCCAAAAACAGAATGAGGACCAGTTTTAGGGTGTGACCTTTTATATGGGTGCTGGGGAGCGCTTCGCGGACAGCCGCGCTGTCCGTGGACACTTCGAACACCAAAAGGGCTAAAAAAGTTACAAAAAGTATCCAGATTGGTAGAGATATAGTTTGGGACCTCTGCAAGGGTGAAGTTTCATTGAAAAACATCTTGGGTTGCTCAAAAAAGTGCTTTTTTGGTGTATCGGAGGGCCTAGACCATGTCCGCGGTCACAGGCGTGGGTGCAGTCACATGATGATATCGCGGACACGTTCGCGAATGGGATGGTTGTCCGTATGACATCTATTGCCCGTGATCAGTTGTACGCATGCGTACGGGTGTCCTGCGGACAGGGTATGGATCCCCGAACTAATTAAAAGTGCGATACATGTGTGGCAGACAGTTATGGACAGGCGCAATGTCTGTAGGACCCCGAGGGTGGGATGCACATGTGCACAAGTGTCCGCCAGACAGGGTTAGGCTCCCCAAACTAATTAAAGGTGTGTCACAACTTTGTGGACATGCGGACATGCAGATCGGCTATGTTTAATATGCGGACATCCCGGACAGTCGTGCTGTCCATGGACTCCCAAACAGCCTTTTTATTTTAAAAAAACACTGACACATACAGGAACAATATACATATCACTTTATTAATATACAAGAATATAGAAATTATGAAAGAGAGGGGGAAGCAGAAATGGAGACATATAGAGGGAATTAGGGTTTTCTACATGTAGGGTGGTAGAGGAGGAAGGGATTGAGGTCTCATCATAACATTTTTGGTGATGGGGAATTTTTGGGGATAGTTGACTGGGACATGGAGAAGTGGTACAGGTGCATGTGGGAAAGTGATATTTTTTATATTATATTTTAATTTTTGATATGGTTTTCTACAAAGTTCTTCAAAATAATGAAATTGGTCATTAATTGATCATTTTTTTCTTCTAAGTACACTAGACGATTTCCCACACTGTCTGTTTGTTATTCTATTACTACATGATGTACTGTTTTTGGAGTATTATTCTTATTTTCTGTATGTACTGTTAAAGAAAAAATGTGTTAGGTACATGTGAAATAATGTGTATTATTTGGCTTACTTTAAAATCTGCAGTGTCTACCAGTAGTATCAATGTCTTCACTCATTTCATCCTGGGGAAAATTTTCTTCAAGCCACTCCAGAGTGCTAGCCATGTAATAAAAAGGTACATTATTTTTTAGTGTATCCTATTAAAGAAAGTTTATAACTATAGGAATGTATGTAGTGAACTTACCAGTTTGTTTTTCACTTTTGCTGTTCCTGTTTTACAGGTGTGCTGTTGATAGTTGGTTTTCAGTTTCTGTTTAAAGCATCAGTGAGGTAATTCTGCTGGAGGCAAATGTTATTTTCTTTTTTGGTGTGTTCCATTATGTTTCATATCCTATGTAATTGTATTGTTAGTGTTTTATGTATACAGTTTATACTTCTTATTTATTTTTTAATGTTGTTGGGGGGGAAATTCTCCCGGGGTCGGCTGGGCTGTCCGCGGACCTCCGGGCGGGAGGCCCCAACTCCTCCCGTATATCCCAAAAGAGATAGAGTATGAGACACACGCAAGAAGCAAGGTGATTCTGCTGTTTATTAAACAAAAGGGCAGGGATGGCCAAGGATCGTACGCGTCCGTCCTGACACTCTCTCAGCAGCGTGGGGCTCGCAGGCCCTTTTTACCTTAGCATGACGCGCTACTTGCGTCACCTTAGCAAAATTAGCAAAAAACCTATCGCCACTCTGGATTGGTTCCCCGAGTGGTAGGGTTAGTATAGCATACATATAGAGGACGTGGTTATTGGTTAAGGGTCAGTCAGGTGGTATACTTGGGTTGTCCCTTCAGTTTGATACATAAAAATTGTTACATGAAGACCCCTGAGGATTGGTCAATGTTAATGGCGTCAGTGATAAGGGTCCCATGTTCTGATTGGTTCACCCGCGAGCCCCACAGTCTGGGACCATCGCTGTTCATTTGCAACAATGTTTCACTATGGGTATGTGCAGACAATGTGAGGATTTATTCATAAGCAGGAAGGCCGACTACTCCCACCGCCGCAGATGTCCATTGAGTCGCTTAATTGTATCTGCCTGTGTCTTGAGACGGGGGGATCCAGACGCCTTCTTCCTCCTGGGCTTGGCACCCTATCAAGTTCGGCTTGGTCACGTGAGGTGGGGACCGTGGTTGAGACAGAATTCTGCACAATTAATATTGCATTTCTCACTGTGTGCCTGGCTTATCTTGCAGGTGCGACCTTGGCGTCGGCTTGCGGAATGAGAGTTTGCAATGTTGTGCCCTTGACTGTTTGCTTTCACTGGGCTCATTCTGCAGGGTCAGCAACCAAACCCTTGCTCATTTAATGTTCATGGAAGCTTTTGCTTGCGGCCTACTTGGGCCTGGTGCATGGGTGGAACCATTTGATGCAGAGCGCTTTAGGTTACGGTATCATATTGCTCTATCCCCAGTATCGTGTCTCTGTTATATTCCTCATTATGGTACATGGTTTTAGAAGAAGCGTGAGCAAGCCTTTTTAGATAAGTTCATTATGCGTCTTGCGTTTCTGCATTTGAAAAGCCTATGTTAAAAATAATAAAGATGCACGTCCGTGGGTGTGTCCGTCGCCTACGTCATAGCACTGAGTATGTTCTTCGTGTGGATTGGTGTGGGAGTGTCCGGTGTGTATGTTGCACGAGTGTGCTGACCGTTAGCTAGGTCGTCATGGCATCTCTAACGATGTGTTGATTTGGTGCTGGATGGTTTAGTCGAGTTCATCCATGCCGCAGGTGTCGGCATGTGCAGGGCAGGCAGGTGGGCATGCGGGTGGGCATGCGAGTGGGCACATCCGTATGTTCTTGTACCAGGGTATTTGGTCGTCTGGGAGATGGGCAAACTCCTCTCGTGGCGGGTGTCTGGGCCGTGATCCTCTAGGCCATGGTTGAGAGGGGATTGGTGGGAGCCTTTTGTTCACTTTTCCCACTTCAGTGTAATTCATTTATATGCAGCTCTTTGAACATGTTCAGTGTGTTTGTTGTATGATAAAACAATGTAAGATATCCCCTGATCTTTTGGACAATGTTGATGTTGCCCGAGTCTGCGGACAGTTGCGCAATCTGTTGACATTGTAGCAATTAGCAGGGGTCAGGGGGTTTAGTATGTTGTATGGTATATCTAGTTAAACTAAGGGTATCCTGGTAAAAACCTATGAAATTTGTGATATCTATATCTATATTGAGTGAACAATTTGTATTAAGGGACTTTATGGTTAAGTTGCGCTTCTAAAAACCTATCAAATTCACTGAAAAAACTTTGTTAAAGGGACGTTATGGTTAATTTGTTCTAGTAAAAAACCTATCAAATTCAGTGAAACAACATTGTTAAAGGGACATTATGGTTACAAGTAACACCGAAAAACCCCTGAAATCTGTCAGTTATGGTAAGGTAAGCAACCATAACTCGTGCCACCACCATGCACTGCTAAGAGTAATACCCATGGCATTAAAGATGACATTGCAAGTGTCATTCATGGGGTTTTTCGGTTTTACTTGTATCATAACGTCCCTTTAACGTTTCTTCACCGAATTTGATAGGTTTTTAGTAGAGCAACTTAACCATAACGTCCCTTTAAAAAAGTGTTTTCACTGAGGGATGTACAAAAAAACACATATGCAGGGGAGTCGTTTTTAGAGGGACTTGGGTTAGCCCGCTAATATTATTAGGTAAAAAGACAGGCAGGTGGTGCTTGGTTTTATTATGTAGGTTGAATTGTATTAAGTAGTATTGTTAGTTGCTGAAGGGAGCAAGACAGAGGCCTTATTGGAGCCAGACAGTATTGAAAGTTGCAGAGTATCATGGTTAAGCTAAAAACCATGGTCTTCATTTCCAAAATTTTATTTTTACTGTTGGGAATAAAAGCTCATGGAGCTAAGATCAGGATGAAAGGGAATGCCAAAGAGAGTCCAATTAATTGTTGCTTTTTCTCATGGGCATGAAGTTGCTCTTCAAACAGCAGGTGCCTTCCTAGATGATAAACTAATGAATACACAATGATCGTGAAGGACACAGTATGATGCACGAGAGGGCTCAGATCACGAAACTAGGAAAATATAGAACTAGGAGGTGAGCAACAGTGCCCCCACTGACAACAGGGCATTTGGATCACAAATATAAATGTGTGGTAGAACAAATAAATTGAAGGAATATATTTCTATAGCATGGCAGCACCCACGTTTTTTCCATACAGCTGTTCATTAGGAGAAGATAACTACAAAGTTGAGTCCAGTCCAGAGATGGCATCAAGGATCCGAGGTGGAGAGGATAAGGGGCTAAGGGATCCAATCAGGGCTAGCGGATTGGAGTGTTCTGGGAAAAGCAACAAAAGGTTGTCCTAGTTGATTTCCACTCATAAGGTCATTGATCCTTCTCAATGGGATGCTATTATCTGACGCTGTCTCCAACATAACTGCACAATCAGCACCTAACATTCAATCAACTTGCGCTATGAACAATGCCAACTAATCAAAGTGTAATGTTTTGCACTGACTATCACATTAGATAATGCTCAACGGGCAGTATGTTTATTTGCCACGAGATAGGAAACCACAAGTTGGATTTGTCAACGTATATCGTTCTTTAGAGGCCTGACTTTGAGTGACCAATTAACATGTTAGAATTATACTAATTGTTGCAATTTTCCACTTGAAAAGGTGTAGCCTGGAAGTACAATGTTAAGAAATAGTTTTCCAGTTCAGTTCTTCAGACCTGTCCGTTGTCTGTTTTTCTCCCAGATGTTTCCTTTCAATAAAAAACGTGGTTTCTTTTTCAACTTGTACACTCCATTGTTGACTACTTTTGAATTATTTATTGGATTACCTGGGAGGCTACACCTTTACATTCTCTTATGTTTATGTTTATGTTTATTATTTGTAGTGCACGCCTAACCCAAGGGTAGCAGGACGCAGAAGAAAAAAGAGGATTGTATAGCTTGGTTACAGGATCGCAATAGATGGAATCCAGCTGAGGTTACATTGCTGGACAACATCAAGAACAGTGGAAGTCAAAGCAACAAACTATAGTTACAAGAAATACACAATATATATAGGTTAAATGATATGTCTAAGCATAGAGGATTAGTAGATGTACAGAGTTATACACAATTTACAGTAATTAGGTATAGTGCGGCTGGAAAAGTGTTAAGTATCATGTTCCTTGCGCCAGAGGATAGCATTGGATCTAAATTGAGTGTATGGAAGGTCTTCCCTGATGGATGGTGGTAGGGAGTTCCAGAATTGTGCTGCTTTAACAGGGAAGCTGTTACCTCCAGGCATAGTACGTTTGAATCTTGGCACCAGAAGGAGGTTAGAGTTGACCTTTCTGGAAGGGCGGCAGGATGCTGGTCTGGTGAATCTCGTTATCAAGTATTGAGAGGCAGCTTGGTGCAGGCATTTGTGAGTAAGAGAGACAGATTTAAGGAATATTTTATCTTTCAGTGAAAGCAAATTGACAGATCTTCTATTCTCTGAAATGTGGGCTTTCTTCGGGAGGCTTAGGGCAGCTCTTAAAGCATTATTTTGTAAAATTTGAATTTTGTTCGTGATATATTTGTTGCTACTTACATAGAGCGCATTACAATAGTCCAATTTGGACAGGATCAGAGCTCTGGCTAAGGTGATGCAGTTAGAAGGTGAAAGGAATGGTTTGGCTGCTCTAGTAAGTTTGCATGTATAGGATGTGGCAGATGCCATAGCGTTAACTTGTTTTTTGAAGGTAAGTGTAGAGTCTAAATAGAAGCTGAGGGTTTTGACCTCCTTGGGTAGGGTGATGATGTTGTTGTCAATTACAAAGGAAGAGTAATTATGGCCTAGTTTATTAAGTTTGGATGTGGTGCCTAGGATGAGGAGTTCTGTTTTGTCATCATTCAGGCATAGACCGTGTGAGGCCATCCATGCCTGGATGATGAGGTACACTCTATTTACAAAGGCCAAATCCTTGTCATAATCCCCCGTCAGCGGGATGAGGATCTGGGTATCATCAGCATAATTTTTATACGTGAGACCCAGACCATCTAGATCATCCAAAAGGGGCTTTGTAAAAATGTTGTACATGGTAGGAGAGACACAGGAGCCCTGAGGCACGCTGCAGGTGATGGGCATTGGGTCAGCAGCTGCTAGTGGGGAAAAGACACGCATAATACGGTTGTTAAGAAAGGATTGGATCCAGTCGGTTGCCTCTTGGGAAAAGTGAGCTGCCGATTGTAAGTGGTTACAAAGGATCTCATGGTCGACAAGGTTGAATGCAGCTGAGAGATCAAGAAGTAACAGTAGTGCTGTTTTACCCTCATTTCTCAGCTCATCTATCTGTGCCTTAAGATCTATGAGTGCAGTCTCAGTTCCGTGCTGGGGTCTGAAGCTGGACTGTCGGACTCCTAGAAGGTGGTGATGTTCAAGGTAGTGTTGGATTTATTGGTACGCTATTTTATCAAGGATTTTGAGAAGGAATGGCACTGTGGTAATGGGACGGTAGTTGGTGGGGGTGGAAGGATCTAGATTAGGTTTTTTAAGGAGTGGGAGGACCCACAATTGTTTCAAGTTATTGGGTATGGTGCCTGACGTGAAAGATGCATGTATTAGTTTGGTGATAAATAGTGCAAGTTCACGAGCTGCATCTTTTATCAATTGTGCAGGGCATAGGTCCCCATGGCAATTCGAAGGTTTGAGCATAAGAATAACATTTTCAACCTCTTTGGTGGAAACTTTACGGAAGTTGAAGAGGGGAATCGGCAACGGAAGGGGCGTCAGGTTGGAAAGTGTCACTGAGGAGCTGGTGAGGCTAGGTTTGGAGGTGGAAAGGAGGGAGTCCTTTTTGATACTAATCTTGGTTTGCAAGGAGTTAATTTTATTTGCTAGGGCATTTTGTATACCTGTGCACCAGTTTTTATCCTTGATGCACGAGTCGGGCGTCTGTACAAGAGATTCTACCTCTTTCCTGGTTTATGAAGGGTCCATGACAGCATTTCTTCTTCGACCAGGGCATGCATGCAACAAACCCGTCCTTTAATTCTGTATATTTGGGACCCTTTAGGGAGTTTTATTTGATTTCATTATTCTATCGGGAGGCTCTTTGTGACAACTAAAAAACACAAACTGTAATTCCTAAAGTAGAAATGTAGGCAGCCAATTCACACATCTATTTTCCATTCTGTATAACAGAAATATGGACAAAAAATGCAGAACCCTTTCCTTACTAACAAAGCCCTATGCACAGCTTGATATATGAGTGGAATTTCACATTGACATCCCCTTTTTTAGAGAGTAGTGATGAAAAGCAAGAGTCACAGGTCTGTACGGAAAGTATTTGGAATATGCTTACATTGGTGGAGGGGCCGGCTGACGTCACTAGTTCCTATCTCTCCACCCAGGTGAGTTCTAACAGTCAGTGCATATCTTAGATATGCAATGGAGGCATTGATGTACAACACTTGCCTTCACAGCCTCCCACCCCCACAACAAACGGTTCTACGTTATTTTGCTGCAGTATTTTTCATTGCAGGTTTTTTCATCGCCGTTTTGTTTTCGAAAAACTCATCTTTTTTTGTGTTTTTTTGGGGGGGTTATCCCTCTAAGGCCCCCCTTTTCTTTTATTCCCTTACACCCACAACCATATATTTATTTTTTTAACCCCCCCAAAACAATTAGTTTTTTTTCGAAATAAAAACGGCGATGAAAAAACACACGATGAAAAATACTGCAGTGAAATGCGTATATACCCAACAAACAAGCCCTATGGGGCTGAAATGGGAATGGGGAATCATTTTTCCCGGCGCCCAGGAATGGGCAAATACCAGGTTTCTGGCAAGGCCGTAATGACCCAGTAATTGCCCATTTCTGGGTGCCAGAAAAAATAAAATACTGGCGCCAGCCTCCTAATGAGGCCCCTGAGTCAATTGAAGGTGTATCGCATCGTGAACTGAACCCTTTTGTGATTTGCAACTTCAATAGACAAAATGTACAACCACATTTATCTTCCAATGCAGGTGAGTCCTTCCTTCACTTTCACATGAATCCTTGACTTTTGGAAATAATGGAAAATACTACTATTAAATATTGCTTTAGATAAAAGAAAATTAGAACAACTCCACTTCTAATTTGTATGCATTAAAAAATGTATATTCAGTCTCCATCCTAAAGCCGTTTAAGAATTAATTATTACACTCATTCAGGAGACATAAGTCATCTGTAACAAAAATTAAATAACACTGGCGTTTTTTTTTTTTTTACCCCAAACAGACCATCTGAAATAAAGGCTATACCTATGTAAAGTAAAAGTCTGTCCGGTCCAGTCATAACACGTTTCCATGAGTTAAGTGCGTTCAGGAAGTCTGTACTTCAGGAAGTATGTTAACCATCATTTTGATAATATCCTCTACAGTGTGCAAAGTGCTTTGAACCAAGTGCGCATCAGTTGGAGTGGACTTTGTTGCAGATTGACGTGACTTCCTGGTTGTACACTGAACTGTGTTTTGCACTCTGCTGCTAACATACAGAGCATGGCAGGATGAAGTGCTTGTGCAAGTGCTTTGACACAAGTGCTTGACAATTGGAACAGGCTGTCCTCAGTTGGAGCGGGGCGGGGGGGGGGTCATCGCTGCTCCCTGTATCTTCATACATCATAGCCCCTTCTATTCAGGCAGCTTTGGATTAGGATGCTCTTTCACACTTACAAACTTCAGTGCTACCTGTGCATGTTGTTCTGCATTCAATGATCAAACACATGCCATTGTTCTGGGAGAGGTAGGATCTACCGTGGAACATACATGTACCATTTTCAATATTTGTCAGGATTTAATTGTTCCTTTTGTGGCAGATGATGAGAATAGAAATGTGCACAGGGATCATATACGTACCCCTAGTTGTCCGAATAAAGGCTTCATTCGAGGTGAATATGCAAGATGCAATGCCTTCAATCGCATTGTCTTTTTTATAGCAGTGGCTGGAAGGTTTCAATTTTCCAATTCATTCAAAGAGGTTCCACTTACGAGTCCTTTAGAACTCTCTTGGAGAGCTATCTTGAAATCGTGAAAACATTGCCTACTCTATCTCAGAAAAATCACAAACCTGGCCCTCGAATCAAGAAAAAATCCCCTTAAAGCGCCTAGAGAAATTATCATTAATGATGCTGATAATTCCATGCTCACTCATAGTAAGGAGGCCCCTTTTAAAGTACAACCGACCAAGCAACCACATACTGCATGGTGCAGAGGGATCGGAAGCCGGGCCAAGGTGAGTGGCCGTAGTGTGGAGAAGCCGGGACGTGTCTGCCATGTGCAGCCCAGAAGAAGATTCAGTAAGGGGACTGGGTGGATGTTGCGCCCAATTAACTTTGTCTGGGCTGTGTATGTCAGGTGCAGCATGGACGAGATTCAAGGCTCTAAACAAGGCACTCTGTGCGATGAGAGGGCGTGTCAAGCTGAGAACTCAGCCTGCGGTGGGGTTCTCAGCATGGTGCACCCTCACATCCTTGAAGTGCCACTCATTGGCCAATTTCTAGACCATAATGGGTTTTCTGATCCATACCGACTTGTATGTCCCAGAAATTGGCCAATAGGGGAGTGCCATGAAAGGAAGTAGGTGCTGAGTGCCCTGCCTGTGGCCGGATTGTCAGCATGGCGCTTCTCATGATGAGAGGGAGCGACAGGCTGAGACCTGTGTCTGCAGCAGGGCTCTCAGCGCGGTGCTCCCTCTCACCTTCAGGGTACCACACTTCCATCCCTTGGAGGAGCCAGTGACTCCCCCTCATTGGCAAATTTCCTGGCCATAATTGGTTTTCCAAGCCGTACCGGCTCATATGGCCCAGGAATTGCCCAATAGAAAAGTCCCACATCAGTCCCTTGAGTGATAGATAATACATGTAATAGACTTGTAATAATTAAACAAACACCTAAGAATTGCTTGTCCGACGACTGGAGGAGTCTTAGGGCCTCAGTCCAAGATTGGTGGTAGTCATGGCGCTATTTGCACCATGACTGCCTCCAATAACGGGTCCGGCACCGGTGTTGTTCAATGGGGACTTACCAGTGCAGTCCGACCCTGGCGAGACCGGTAAATTCCCATTGAACAAACCATTCCCCATTCCCATTTGAGCCCCATAGGGCTCAATAGGAATGGGGAGGGTGCTAATAACGGGCTGGCGACTTGCAAGCCCGTTGTTAGCGCCCAGGTCCCTCTGCGGGACACGTAAGGGACGTGTGGTCAGACCACACCTTCCTTACGGTCCTCGCCTAGGGACCTTGAAATAGGGCGGTAAGGGATTACTGACACCGGTCTCCTTACCGGTGCCGGTATCCTTTACCGGTGCCGGTATCCTTTACTGCCCAGTTCGTAATGACCCCCTTAGAATTACCTGTGACTCTAACAATGATTTTAAGAGTTGAGGTCTATGTCACCCTGCTTCCTGTATTAAATAAGTGAGAGACAATACAATTGGAGCAGGCTATCAGCAGCTTTAGCTTAACCAATTAGAGAGTCTGCCTGACCTCAGGAAGTGATCTTACATCTGGTGTCCTGGAATTCCTTTGGCTTTGATAATATGTTAGCCCACCATAAGGTTTTGAGGTATTTGTGTTTGCATGATTTAATCATTTTTGCAGGAGGTTTGGCTACTGTCTTGCCCAAGATTTGATGGGTTAATTTTTTGTTTTAAATCAGCATGTAAAGGGGTGTATTGTCATCATTCAGGGGGCTTTTAACCTTGGTTAAACACATTTCCTTGGCTGGTTACCAAAATATGCACAGAGTGTAATGAACCTTTAGTGATTAGAGTAGACTGTAATATGTTGAAGAAGTTTGAACCCTGGGCAATGATTTCTATATATTGTCTCTCAGATTTGACCAGAACAACCTTTTCAAAGCTAAAGTTGATAACCTTCTTACAAACCTTGTCTCAGATGCTGCTGGTCCCTTAGTTATAGGGTGACCTGGATGCTTCAAGCCCAGATGACTTGAAACAGGTATGGGAAGAAGGGAGTTGGTCTGGATTCCCAAGGCAACTAGTTATTTTGATTCATAAAAAGAGGAGCAGACAAGGATCTATGTTGGCTGAGGTTTTACCCATTTTGGGATTAATAATGATCAATGTTCAGGTTTCTGGGCACACTCCCACTAGCAACACCTGGTTGAATGGTTTCACCAGATATGTATTGGTTTACATCTGTGTACCTATATCTGTTATGTTTATGAATGATTCCTGCCATCTGCATATTAGGGAGCCTAAAATGAGTCACCGCTGTTTTCTTTGAGTCTGTTTGAAAATAAATGTTGTTTATCATGCCATAGAAGACAATATGTCATCTGTTGGCACTAATAGTGTTAAAAAACATAACTGTTGGTCCCCCTTTTTCATATTAATCTGAAACGCTATTCCCCTTAGCATCTGCCAATTGGTGGATCACCTTGCCTTCCAGAAGGCCCTAAAGACCTGGCTCCCCCCAGTATCCTGGCTAATCCATTCCGCGGATAGGGTTATCTAAACCCCTGTCAGACAGGCCAAGGTAGCAATTGAACCCCTCATAGAACGTACTGAACGACAGAGAGAATAAACTCCAGCAGACCTCAGGACAGAATCCATGCCACGCCTACGAAACCAAGAAACCAGCCAGGACACACAGGTACGTATTGCACTCCATGTAAATGGAAAATAGCTGAGGGCAAGGCCACCCGCCCGCACGCATCTGCTATCAAACACTATTTAAAGATATACTGCACAACACCTCTGCCATTAGAATGCAGCTATGTCCCTGACAGCAATGTTAGATTGGCACATAATCAGTCTCCTGCACTTGCATACTCTCTTGAAAACGTCAAAGCACCCATTCACAAGCCAGCTTGACATGGTTCGTTAGTAGGGACTTGGCCACCCCTCCTACCTTTGCATTGGCTAAAATGCAAACATGCATTTTAAACTCCTCGGATGAATTTCCAATACATTAGACTTTGGTCACACAAGGGCATTCACCTACAGTGCTTTGAGGCCATACCAGTGGGAAAAGGCTCTGTACAAATGTAAAATTACATTACATTACATTACATATACAAACTGTCAAAATGGGAAATTGTACATTTTGATACAAGATAGAACAGGTGTGGTTGCATCTTGCTTAATTTTCTGTCCCTATAAAAAACAGTCTCACTAATTTATGAAATAACTGAGTGCAGAGTAATTAGCAGAGATCAAAACAACACGATGACTTTGTCAATCAGCATACGAGGGAGAGACATTTTGAGTGTAGAGCCGTTTTGAGATTCAATGTGAGTTGCGAAGATTATGCTAAAAGAAGAAGCGGATTACACAGAATTTTAAAAACTTGATGTAAGCTCATAAAAAGTCAACCCCATATGTTTAATGGAAAGAAATGCTTTGAGTGGTTTCCAAGAACAATATGAAGAAGATGCAGGCCCTTTTAAATGACACCCAGGCACCGCATTTAGTGCAAATTAATCCCATCAGTGAGGAGCTCTGGGTCATGTATGTTAAGGAGAAGAAGACGTTTTATTCTGATTCCTATGTTGAATTTAACCAGCATTCTACTCTATGCTCTAGGGTGGAATGCTGGTTTTCTAAAGATGGCTTGTTTTGGGTACACATCTTGTATAGTCTCCTCTATCAAATTATCAGGCAAAATACTCTTGCCACCACTTGAACCCTTGTATATTATTCAGATCCATGAAAGTGGGTCAAGAGATAATACAAAACAATTATTGTTCTATCGCTCTACTTGTAACTGGCAAAATCTTTGCATCCTTATTGTTGAAAAAGTTGGATGAATGTTTTATCTTTTTATCAGACATGCTTTCTTAAAGGTCAAAGTGCCCTCGCAAATGGTTTGATAGTTAATTTTGTACATAGACAAAATGTACAACCACATTTATCTTCCAATGCAGGTGAGTCCTTCCTTCACTTTCACATGAATCCTTGACTTTTGGAAATAATGGAAAATACTACTATTAAATATTGCTTTAGATAAAAGAAAATTAGAACAACTCCACTTCTAATTTGTATGCATTAAAAAATGTATATTCAGTCTCCATCCTAAAGCCGTTTACGAATTAATTATTACACTCATTCAGGAGACATAAGTCATCTGTAACAAAAATTAAATAACACTGGCGTTTTTTTTTTTTTACCCCAAACAGACCATCTGAAATAAAGGCTATACCTATGTAAAGTAAAAGTCTGTCCGGTCCAGTCATAACACGTTTCCATGAGTTAAGTGCGTTCAGGAAGTCTGTACTTCAGGAAGTATGTTAACCATCATTTTGATAATATCCTCTACAGTGTGCAAAGTGCTTTGAACCAAGTGCGCATCAGTTGGAGTGGACTTTGTTGCAGATTGACGTGACTTCCTGGTTGTACACTGAACTGTGTTTTGCACTCTGCTGCTAACATACAGAGCATGGCAGGATGAAGTGCTTGTGCAAGTGCTTTGACACAAGTGCTTGACAATTGGAACAGGCTGTCCTCAGTTGGAGCGGGGCGGGGGGGGGGGGCATCGCTGCTCCCTGTATCTTCATACATCATAGCCCCTTCTATTCAGGCAGCTTTGGATTAGGATGCTCTTTCACACTTACAAACTTCAGTGCTACCTGTGCATGTTGTTCTGCATTCAATGATCAAACACATGCCATTGTTCTGGGAGAGGTAGGATCTACCGTGGAACATACATGTACCATTTTCAATATTTGTCAGGATTTAATTGTTCCTTTTGTGGCAGATGATGAGAATAGAAATGTGCACAGGGATCATATACGTACCCCTAGTTGTCCGAATAAAGGCTTCATTCGAGGTGAATATGCAAGATGCAATGCCTTCAATCGCATTGTCTTTTTTATAGCAGTGGCTGGAAGGTTTCAATTTTCCAATTCATTCAAAGAGGTTCCACTTACGAGTCCTTTAGAACTCTCTTGGAGAGCTATCTTGAAATCGTGAAAACATTGCCTACTCTATCTCAGAAAAATCACAAACCTGGCCCTCGAATCAAGAAAAAATCCCCTTAAAGCGCCTAGAGAAATTATCATTAATGATGCTGATAATTCCATGCTCACTCATAGTAAGGAGGCCCCTTTTAAAGTACAACCGACCAAGCAACCACATACTGCATGGTGCAGAGGGATCGGAAGCCGGGCCAAGGTGAGTGGCCGTAGTGTGGAGAAGCCGGGACGTGTCTGCCATGTGCAGCCCAGAAGAAGATTCAGTAAGGGGACTGGGTGGATGTTGCGCCCAATTAACTTTGTCTGGGCTGTGTATGTCAGGTGCAGCATGGACGAGATTCAGGGCTCTAAACAAGGCACTCTGTGTGATGAGAGGGCGTGTCAAGCTGAGAACTCAGCCTGCGGTGGTGTTCTCAGCATGGTGCACCCTCACATCCTTGAAGTGCCACTCATTGGCCAATTTCTAGACCATAATGGGTTTTCTGATCCATACCGACTTGTATGTCCCAGAAATTGGCCAATAGGGGAGTGCCATGAAAGGGAGTAGGTGCTGAGTGCCCTGCCTGTGGCCGGATTGTCAGCATGGCGCTTCTCATGATGAGAGGGAGCGACAGGCTGAGACCTGTGTCTGCAGCAGGGCTCTCAGCGCGGTGCTCCCTCTCACCTTCAGGGTACCACACTTCCATCCCTCGGAGGAGCCAGTGACTCCCCCTCATTGGCAAATTTCCTGGCCATAATTGGTTTTCCAAGCCGTACCGGCTCATATGGCCCAGGAATTGCCCAATAGAAAAGTCCCACATCAGTCCCTTGAGTGATAGATAATACATGTAATAGACTTGTAATAATTAAACAAACACCTAAGAATTGCTTGTCCGACGACTGGAGGAGTCTTAGGGCCTCAGTCCAAGATTGGTGGTAGTCATGGCGCTATTTGCACCATGACTGCCTCCAATAACGGGTCCGGCACCGGTGTTGTTCAATGGGGACTTACCGGTGCAGTCCGACCCTGGCGAGACCGGTAAATTCCCATTGAACAAACCATTCCCCATTCCCATTTGAGCCCCATAGGGCTCAATAGGAATGGGGAGGGTGCTAATAACGGGCTGGCGACTTGCAAGCCCGTTGTTAGCGCCCAGGTCCCTCTGCGGGACCCGTAAGGGACGTGTGGTCAGACCACACCTTCCTTACGGTCCTCGCCTAGGGACCTTGAAATAGGGCGGTAAGGGATTACTGACACCGGTCTCCTTACCGGTGCCGGTATCCTTTACCGGTGCCGGTATCCTTTACCGCCCAGTTCGTAATGACCCCCTTAGAATTACCTGTGACTCTAACAATGATTTTAAGAGTTGAGGTCTATGTCACCCTGCTTCCTGTATTAAATAAGTGAGAGACAATACAATTGGAGCAGGCTATCAGCAGCTTTAGCTTAACCAATTAGAGAGTCTGCCTGACCTCAGGAAGTGATCTTACATCTGGTGTCCTGGAATTCCTTTGGCTTTGATAATATGTTAGCCCACCATAAGGTTTTGAGGTATTTGTGTTTGCATGATTTAATCATTTTTGCAGGAGGTTTGGCTACTGTCTTGCCCAAGATTTGATGGGTTAATTTTTTGTTTTAAATCAGCATGTAAAGGGGTGTATTGTCATCATTCAGGGGGCTTTTAACCTTGGTTAAACACATTTCCTTGGCTGGTTACCAAAATATGCACAGAGTGTAATGAACCTTTAGTGATTAGAGTAGACTGTAATGTGTTGAAGAAGTTTGAACCCTGGGCAATGATTTCTATATATTGTCTCTCAGATTTGACCAGAACAACCTTTTCAAAGCTAAAGTTGATAACCTTCTTACAAACCTTGTCTCAGATGCTGCTGGTCCCTTAGTTATAGGGTGACCTGGATGCTTCAAGCCCAGATGACTTGAAACAGGTATGGGAAGAAGGGAGTTGGTCTGGATTCCCAAGGCAACTAGTTATTTTGATTCATAAAAAGAGGAGCAGACAAGGATCTATGTTGGCTGAGGTTTTACCCATTTTGGGATTAATAATGATCAATGTTCAGGTTTCTGGGCACACTCCCACTAGCAACACCTGGTTGAATGGTTTCACCAGATATGTATTGGTTTACATCTGTGTACCTATATCTGTTATGTTTATGAATGATTCCTGCCATCTGCATATTAGGGAGCCTAAAATGAGTCACCGCTGTTTTCTTTGAGTCTGTTTGAAAATAAATGTTGTTTATCATGCCATAGAAGACAATATGTCATCTGTTGGCACTAATAGTGTTAAAAAACATAACTGTTGGTCCCCCTTTTTCATATTAATCTGAAACGCTATTCCCCTTAGCATCTGCCAATTGGTGGATCACCTTGCCTTCCAGAAGGCCCTAAAGACCTGGCTCCCCCCAGTATCCTGGCTAATCCATTCCGCGGTTAGGGTTATCTAAACCCCTGTCAGACAGGCCAAGGTAGCAATTGAACCCCTCATAGAACGTACTGAACGACAGAGAGAATAAACTCCAGCAGACCTCAGGACAGAATCCATGCCACGCCTACGAAACCAAGAAACCAGCCAGGACACACAGGTACGTATTGCACTCCATGTAAATGGAAAATAGCTGAGGGCAAGGCCACCCGCCCGCAAGCATCTGCTATCAAACACTATTTAAAGATATACTGCACAACACCTCTGCCATTAGAATGCAGCTATGTCCCTGACAGCAATGTTAGATTGGCACATAATCAGTCTCCTGCACTTGCATACTCTCTTGAAAACGTCAAAGCACCCATTCACAAGCCAGCTTGACATGGTTCGTTAGTAGGGACTTGGCCACCCCTCCTACCTTTGCATTGGCTAAAATGCAAACATGCATTTTAAACTCCTCGGATGAATTTCCAATACATTAGACTTTGGTCACACAAGGGCATTCACCTACAGTGCTTTGAGGCCATACCAGTGGGAAAAGGCTCTGTACAAATGTAAAATTACATTACATTACATTACATATACAAACTGTCAAAATGGGAAATTGTACATTTTGATACAAGATAGAACAGGTGTGGTTGCATCTTGCTTAATTTTCTGTCCCTATAAAAAACAGTCTCACTAATTTATGAAATAACTGAGTGCAGAGTAATTAGCAGAGATCAAAACAACACGATGACTTTGTCAATCAGCATACGAGGGAGAGACATTTTGAGTGTAGAGCCGTTTTGAGATTCAATGTGAGTTGCGAAGATTATGCTAAAAGAAGAAGCGGATTACACAGAATTTTAAAAACTTGATGTAAGCTCATAAAAAGTCAACCCCATATGTTTAATGGAAAGAAATGCTTTGAGTGGTTTCCAAGAACAATATGAAGAAGATGCAGGCCCTTTTAAATGACACCCAGGCACCGCATTTAGTGCAAATTAATCCCATCAGTGAGGAGCTCTGGGTCATGTATGTTAAGGAGAAGAAGACGTTTTATTCTGATTCCTATGTTGAATTTAACCAGCATTCTACTCTATGCTCTAGGGTGGAATGCTGGTTTTCTAAAGATGGCTTGTTTTGGGTACACATCTTGTATAGTCTCCTCTATCAAATTATCAGGCAAAATACTCTTGCCACCACTTGAACCCTTGTATATTATTCAGATCCATGAAAGTGGGTCAAGAGATAATACAAAACAATTATTGTTCTATCGCTCTACTTGTAACTGGCAAAATCTTTGCATCCTTATTGTTGAAAAAGTTGGATGAATGTTTTATCTTTTTATCAGACATGCTTTCTTAAAGGTCAAAGTGCCCTCGCAAATGGTTTGATAGTTAATTTGCATAAATCTTGGACCCTTTCAAATCTGGATAAGGTAGTGTATCATGCATGTCTAGATTATTAAAGTGTAATCCTTTCTGTAAATATAAATCTTCTGTGCTTGAAGCTGAACTAATGTGGTAATGCCCTGGGCCTTTTAAATTGTATTATTCTGCTCCACACAGAAAGTACAAGTGGAATAAGGCTAGACAACATGGGGTCATTGTCCAGGGAGATTTTAACTAATAATGGATTAAAGCAGGTGCATTTCTTTGTCTCTTTTTAATATTTTTATATGCCTAACCATATAGAGGCATTAGAATCTGCTTCTAAATTTCCAATCAAATTAGGGTCTTTTGAATTTCTGTGGTTAGTTTATGCAGATGTCCTAGTGATCTTTGACCAAACTCGAAATGAATTATAAAGAAGCCTAAGGGCTTCATAAGGAGAATACTCGTCCGGAAAAAAGTTCTGGTAACAATGTGTACCGGCACCTTTACTGGACCGGCATACTCTGCGTCTGTTGGTAGGGGCAGTGAACTACCGGACGATAATTCACTGAAGTACTGGCACCGTTTACAACAGTTCAGGTGCTTCAGTGGTTCCCATTCCATGGAGCCCTGTTACTCCGCCGCCCGTGATATCCCGGGTGGTGGAAACGGTAAACCGAGATTGCCGTTAAGCCACTGGCAATCTCGTAATGACCCCTAAAGTGCCTTGGAGTCCCATGCTAGACTTAATCATTTGTCTATAAATGCAGCTGAAACTTTTATTATGCAATTCAAAGTTAACAATAATTTAGTTCACGGTCACCTCCTCCATCAAACTCTAGCCCTAAGACAACATGCTAGTGCTATCAATTTAAGTTTTCACATTAACTTGTGGCAGGATAATGGTCAAATGCATGGGAGCTTTATGAAAATGTGGCTAATATTTATTAAGACAAAAAAGTGTGATAAAGAACATGGTGGATTTACATACTTGTATCTTAGATTACAAGCAAAAGCGAATACCCATTTTACTCAATGGCATTGAAATCCACCCCAAGATAGACAAAATAAGGATAGATAAGATTGAGGGTTGGATCTAGAGGTACCTATTACATGTACCCCAATAAGTCCCAGTGCAAGGTATTTGTGCTGAACTAGGGTTGATACCTTACTCTGCTTAAGCATTATACGTTTTATTTTAAGATGCGACGGACCTTAGAAAACTCAGTTCTTACGCAATTTCATGAAGCTCAATTTAATTCTGTCTTTAAAGGCTGAGGTGCTTTTCGCTAAAAGTGTGAAGAATTTATGAATGAGATAAACCTTGATAGTATTAGAGCGTTTTAAGGACAGACTAATGGGTTACTGAATGGAATGAATAAGAAGCTCTGGTAATGGGATTGGAGCAAAAACAATGAACATCCATTAAGCAAAGAATTGTTTTTGCAATATTTAAAGCATGTTCCATCGTTCTCTAAGACACAGTTATGTATCCAAAAATTCACGAGTAGACGAGATGCTAGGATTTGTATATAATTTCATTTTTATATTTTGTCGACCCCAGAAAAGACAGGGCACGATGAAGGGTTGGCCATTCACGTACAACACTACTGTCTATGTAAGAGTGAAAGTTGCATTGAAACTCTGGAGCATTTATTAAGTGTGAAAATGTTTTTAATTGGTTTCTATCTGATGATACATTTATTTACGACATGAATGTTGGGTGGGGCTTATGGGTGGACAATAGGTGGTATTGATAATTGCTATTGCTCATTTTTATGATGCACTTGTTTTGATGTGGGATTGATTTATCAGTCTGACTAAATTATTTTATCATTATAACTTGCTGTATAGATTGTTAACACTGTTGGATAAGGTTTGTTTTAAACCATAGACACAAACAACAACAAAAATAAATACAAAAACGAAAGTCTTCTTTAGAGGTATTGTGCCACTTTCTGAAATGTACAAGAAATACCACTCCATAGCCCTCATTATGGCTTACATTTCTAAAACCCAATATCCCGGTAATACAGGGATATTAGGGGCAGCGACAGAATGGTAAGTTCCCATTCCCCTGGAGTCCAAGAGGACTCCAGGGGAATGGGAATCCTGAAGCATCAGCACCTTTATTAATGGTGCTGGTGCTTCAGTTATTTATGTGCCTACCAGCAGACTCGGAGTGAGCTGGTCCTGAAAAGTAACGTTGTTACTGTCACCTCATTTCCGGACAGGCTTAATCCTAATGTGGGCCAATGTATTTTGGATAGTTAATTTAGTGAGATAAGGAAGACTTCATGTGGGGGGAGTGTAGAACAGATGATACAACAGCGGCTCATAATAGGGTAAGAAGTACGTAACAGCAAAGGTTCCTAATACAGCTCACAACTCCTGCACAACAAATTAAGCATGAGGAAAAAGCCTTAATTCAAAAGGGTGCTGGGGGGTCCATGGTTATAATTAGGGCAGTTTCATTCTCACAATCTGTCAAAAAGCCTGCTTGAGAGATGTGAGGGATAAAGTTGGGCAATTGGAAACATATCACAAATCCTTTTAATATTTTCGAATAGCCAGAAAAATCCATCTTTTTTGTAGTTATCAATAACGTTTGCTACAGTATAGATTTTCTCAACAGGGATCTGAGAACTCAGTAATTGGAAGATGATTGAGCAGAGTCAATGTAATGTGAAGCATGTATTGCCTGCATTGCAATGAAACAAAAATACAATACAAGCACTTGAAAAGGTGTTGTAAAAAACAAAAGAAAAAACCATCAAAGCATCATTGTGCATCCAAGGTCATTTTAGAAGAGAGGATTTCAAAGGGAATTGTGGCTTCTCCTCATTATAATGATGGAATGAGTGGATGCTACCTGCTTAACCAGCCGCATGCGCAAGAATGTGCATTGTTTTAGAGCAGGCTGTGTAGATGACTGAGAAGGACGACAGACTGCAGCTCAGTAATGTTGTTGTATGATAACGAATTGTTTGAGCATCCTTTCTGTGTAGTGCCATCATTATACTGGCAACAAGGCCCGGTGGAGTGCAGACCCACTCAGGATATCCCTACCTTGCTGCTGAGCCCCCATGGCGGAGTCGTCATTGTACTGGAGAAGACAATGCTACCATCATTGTGGTCTGCACACAGCAGTGTGGTACCAACGCCTGTCTATAACAGAATAGGTCTACTTATCCCTTCACTGCTGTAAGGCAGGAAACCCATCCAAAACAATAGCACCAAAAATAGTGTGTGTGATACAGCCAAAGGGCATTTTTTCAGTTGTCAAGCTATTGGGATGTTGAATGTTATGTTTTTTAATTAACCATACATTGAGGGCATTTCTGAATTGGAAGGTTATTGGGTTTGAACATGAACCAAATCCCATGGTACAATAAGGAGTGTAGGGTGGCCAAAGGTACATTGGCTAATCATGCTTCAAGTAGGTGACCACAGGCGGTGTAGTTGCTTTACGGGAAATCAGATGGAATTATAATAACATAATCAAGAGAAAAATAGAGGCTTATGTTGAGGAGAAGTAGAACAATCTGTTACCCACCATCACTAATAAAGAGACACAGAAGTTTTGGAAATTGATGGAGCGGGGGAACCACGGGCCATTTATCAATTTCTGTTTGTATTCCAGAATCAGCCTGGCATGAGCACTTCGAGAATCTTCATTGTGAAAATAGTTTTTTTGAGGATCTACCATCGTTGGCGGCAGTGCAAGAGTCTGGTTCGCTAGATATAGTTCCCCTGACTCTTAGTGAGGACAGTGTTAGCACTGTATATAAAAAAAGTAGTGGAGCTGTGACCCTGCAGGAGCCAGGGTAGGCACGAAGGGAGCAACGTGCAACATATTTTTCAAAGGTTGCAGCCATGCTGGCTGACAGCAAATTGAGTTGAAACAGATCTAATCGAACTGGAACTGCGATTGGACGTTAAAGTGGAGAAGTGTGAACAAAGTAGTGGCACTGTTAACAGTAAAAAATAAAAGTAGTGGAATGCCGCTCCCGAACCTTCCTGCTCTCTTCGACCACTGAGTGAGGAGGATATCAGGAAGGCCCTCTTAAGTCAGAAGATGCGAAAGGCACTGGGGCCAGATAAAGTTTCTGCTGAAATGTATATATCAGAACCCACTATCGGGACACTGAACCTTACAAGATGATTCAATGCAGCACTCAAATCAAACATAGTTCCGCCTTCTTGGACTAGGGCAGAGATAGTCCTTATATATGAACAGGGCTGCAGGGAACACACATGTAATTATCAGCCAGTTTCCCTGCTCGATGTTAGTGGGAACATGCTTGCTAGAGCAGTGTTGGGGCATCGAGAGACATGGATAGATACCCAAAAAGTGATTAGCTATTTGCAAGCAGGTTTTCAGCCTAGCATAAGTACCATTTACCATAGTCTACGTATAAACTGATATGCAACAAGTTAATTTACAGAAAATGTTCTTCTATACTGCATTCATGGATTTAAAAAAAACGCTTTTGACAAGGTGCCAAGGTCAAGGTTATGGCAAGCCCTCTGTAAAATGTTTTTTCCCACGTCCCTGCTGAAGGCCATTCAGATCCTATACTCAAACAATGTGTCGGTGTTAAGATGGAATTTGAATAGCACTACTACAGAAACGATAGAGATTGAGAAGGGGTGCAGGAAGGCTGTGTCCTAGCACCTAAATCGTTTTGCCAGTTCATCAATGGTGCCATTGACAAACTGCTAAGATTCCATTTGGATGCTCCCCCTCTGGAAGGGGAAAAAATACCAACCATCATATTTGCAGATGACACGGTTCTGATGTCACTCACTACAAAGGGGCTCAGGTTTCAGGTAACAGCATTCACATAGTTTTGTGCTGACAATGGTTTTTCAGTTAATGTTGGAAAAACGAAGGTTATAGTTTTCAGAGGCAATATGGGAAGAAAAAAGGTCAAGATCTGTTTAGAGTGAAATGGCGAGCCTATAGAGCAAGTAGAAACCTATGATTACCTCGGTCTGAGAGTAAGAGAGGATTGTAGGTGGACCGCTCGAGTTGTCTAGCCTGATCTGGCCTTGGTAAGATACAGTGGAGCCTTTGCAAGGTTTACCCGTAAACGTGGTAACAGGGCTGTTAGAGTCTCCATTGAAGCATGCAAGCACAGGCCAGGCAAGCAGCCCAATATGGAGCTGAATTATGGGGCAATGATAATTGCGGTAACTTGACAGTTATTGAAAATAAATATTTTAAAAATATCTTGGGCTTCCCATTAGTACGCCTAATCTGCCTTTTCACCTGGACTTAGATTGCAGGGGATTGATTCGTTATGCAAGTCCACATCCATGTATTATTGGGCCAGGATATGGGCAACTGCCAAGCTGCACATGTTCGGAGAAGCAGTAAAAGATGTCATGGCTCAACCCAGGTAGTTTTCCTCCCCTGGTTTGCGCACATCAAGAAACAATTTGAGGCCATTGGAATGAGCTCATGCTGGGTGCACCCTGAGTTAATGAGCAACATGTCAAAGCATGCATTCAGAAGAGCACTTAAGGAGAAGGCAGATGTTATGAGTCTGTTTGTCCAAACGCCTAGTCTGAGAACATACTGGGAATGTAAACTCGCACTCGGATACGAGAAGTACCTGGATCAAGTAAGCTCTACATTTGCTAGAATGTTGTTCATCAAACTCTACCTGTTAAGTGCTTATCTAAACAGTGGGACGGCAATGACTTAGATACCTGCCCATTTTGTAGTAACATGCCCTAGAGTGTAGTTTGCATTTTGCTAATTTGTCCGCAGTACCTAGATATCAGGAAGATATCAGATACCTGAAACCACATTTCTTAGCTAGATACATCCGTAGGCCAGCCCAAGCTCTGTTATTGTGACGTAAGCCAGCAGGCCATGTTGCAGTTCTTTCCGCATGCAATTATCTCAATAGAGCATGGAGGTGAAGGCTAATCAAACTTAGATAAGTGAGAGATGTCCGACTTGCCCTCCTTTGGGCACCTTCTAAAGGTGCTTTGCTACTCTCCCACAAAGCCTGTCATTCACTATGCACTTTCTATTCACCCGCACTTTGTTAAAGGCAACTTCATGATGAGTTTCACAATGGCAGCTATTGTAAAGAGAGGACATTTGTACCTGTGGGATGGTAGATGTGGAAAAGACCTGTAGACTGTGAATTTTGCTTACAGATATTTTGGTGTCATACCTGCCTCCCTGTATGGCTACTTTGTATATGCATAAATGTACTTTATATCTAGTTACTGTAGTTTTAATGTATTCACAGACTTGTATTATAATTCCATTCTGTGATTAATGAGCTGCTGACATTATGTCTGAATTGATTAATTATAATGTATGATTCTTGAGCAAAAACCTGGTGATTTGATCAAAACTATATTTGATCTCTTCATTATTTTGTAACATTGTGATTGTGTTTGTGTTGTGGATGCTGAGTTTATGTAATTTCTTGAAGTGCTTTATGAGGTGGTATTTTAACCTGTATTTGTGCTTTTATGGTGGAAATACCGAAATAAAGCAGAATTTAATTGGATTGAATTGAGTAGCATGATTTATGTGGCTGATCGTCATATTAAATGTACACATTTCATAGAGGTTTCTGTGTACCAAGGCAACATCACATTGGTTTTGTACCAAGAGAAGCGATTTTGAGTGTATTTTGGGGCAGTTGCATAGGTTTTCTTTAGATTTGCTTCGGATTTTGATATGTAATCAGTTTTTCCTTAGTTCTTGTTCAGGAATTAGGATGGCATGTTGCATTTTTCATGAATCTAGGATTAGCCTTTTGGTTGAGGTTTGTCATTTCTGTAGTTTGCCCATTCAAAGGTTTATCGTTTCATCTATATCTTATTACAGCATATTGTCTCTGCTGCTGTCAAGGTTTTCTTGATAATTGTAATAGTTGATTGAGGTAGTTGTAACTGTAATAATGTAGTTCCGGAACTTCTAGAGAAGGTACAGATGTGAACAGTGTTCTGATGAGGAAAACATTAGCAGGATGGTGGAAGACAAGAAGAGTACTGCCGGATGGTAGGAGACAAATAGATGCCCAAGAATTAGAAAGGATGGTGGAGATGGAGGGGTTTCTCTTCTTCGAGGCAGTTTTTTTTTCTTCTTGCTATTCCGTGGATCTTTCTATATTTGAGAGCCTAATGCACCATCCAAAACAGACTTACTAGGGAGTATTTTAAGAGAGGACGCGTGCATTTAATGGAATGAAAATGTGTCTCTGAGGATCAAGAACTGTTCACTTGGGACAAGTGACCTTGATTACACTGCACCAGGGCTTCGAGCAGCAGGCATTTCCATATGAGGAGTGTCTGATATCATAGCATTAAAACCATCAAAGCTAGGGGATATCTTGTTGATGCTTCTGGATTGAGCACCATTATATGGTTGAGAGAAAAAATGTTTTAGATTGCATCTATTTTGGATTTAGGCAGTACTGTCAGCTGTTTGCATGGAGAAAAGGTAAAAGGGTTTGGGCGTTCAAAGTCCATTGGGTACCAATGGTTTCCCAGACAGTGGTAGGTCAAAGATTGTGATTTTAAATTGTTTCATTGTTGGGATGCTTCTAAAGTATCCATCTTATTGATTTTCAGAAGATGTGCATCATCATGTGTTGTGGATCAATGGTTATTCTATTGGGAAGAGGGCATTGTGTAGGACACAGGAGAAGGGTATTATTGACTGGTGGTGGTGGTATGTGCTTACACCACTGTGTTGTGTAATTATAAAAGCCTGAGTCAAGGGCAATCTTTCAGCTCTGGACTTGTCACTGTGCATTTGAGAGGAAATGACCTGACTTCATTGGGGCAGGAGCAGTTAATTAATAATTTGATTGGAGATCTGGCATGAGTACCACAGATATTCCCTGGAGTGAGTCATGGTTACTAACGATCACAAGAAGATTTGGGGGGAAATCTTACTTGCAAGGCCTTTCAATGTATCAACAAGGAAGGTGAACAATGAAATGTCCCAGTTGACATGTAGACAAAGGTGTTCACAGGATGTGCATCATGGACTGGTCAGGGGTCACTAGATGCCCCACAAGGGTGGGGTGCATCTATAAAGGGCTGGAATGGACATATGTGTTCATGAGTTCATACCTTTTGAAAACGTGTTATTCCCAGGAGCAAAATGAGTGGAGGGTCATGACCAATAGTGTCTCATAGATTGTGGCAGTATATTTGCCACATTAAAAATATTGTACGCTGGAATTGAATAATTTGGGTAATTGTGAGGCAGGATGCTTTACTCCTAATTGTGGCCAGCAGCTCTTGCAGGGAGGGCAAAGAAGGCACTCAGCAGCCGGTGCCAATCTCACAGATTTTCAGGGATGGGTTAAGGAGGAGAGGGGATTGTTGCTTCTTGAGGGTTCACCTTTTCTCCCCAGTATCGTTCCCAATCTCACAGATTCACAGGGATGTGTAGAGGAGGGGAGGGGATTGTCGCTTCTTGAGGGTTCACCTTAACTCCCCAGCATCATTCCCAGGGCATGGAGTGGTGTTCTGCAACATTCTGCCCCATATCTAATTAAAATAATATGTTCCCAATGGTCCAAGGTCTGCTGAATAACGGTGATAGATATGTAGTGGTTAGAACATGTGTATTAGTAAGTTGTGTGAACTGTCATTATTTATCTGTTACATTTCGCTTCAAAGAAAAAAACGAGTAGTTTTGTGTTTGCTCCTATGGGGCCTTGCCCACTATGCCTCCCATCATATTAAGCATTGAAAGCATGCTGATGTGACATTGCTGGGTGGCCTGGGGTCCGGCCTCATGGGACTTTGTGTCCAGCATCAGATGGCATGATGTCATCATCAGACACTGCGGCCCAGTACCACAAGAGTCAGTATGTTGTCTAGGAGCGCTGGAAGCAAGGGCCTAAAAGGGAGGGGACACAATGCCATCATCTTTGTTCCCAACATTCCTAGATCAAAGGGCTCCCTCTTGTTCAGAGCTTCATTGGGTGTGTACATGTCATTCCAAATGTGTCATGCATTCACTGACTAGTGTATAACCCTCTTAAAATGTCTGCTGCTCCCTCCCAACAAAATCAATAATTCTAAGCCCTCTCATTTCTCCTCCCAGGTATCCCCCTTTGGCACTTGTCTCAGCACTGTGTTGTGCAACCAACATCTAATTTTTGGACTGAGTCACCAGCCGCTCACTACCTCCGCCTACTCTTCTTCCTTCTCAAATGCTCTAAATAAACTTCATCTCATTAACCCTTCTCTAGATGTCCTAAACATGCCCTGAACAACAAACCCTTGTCTCTCTGAAGACTGCCTCAGACCGGAAATGATAACCAGCCATATATACTCCTTTAAGCCATGACGTCAAACTTCAAGAACATTTTTCAAAACGTTTATCTAGGCTTTGACCTGCTGAAATGCCCTGAAATGTGTGTGATTTGAAGTTTGTGCAGCAATGTTCATCGAGTCCTAGTCAGGATCTTTGGAAGCCTGGGTTTTGCTGCCCTGTCTTAGGTGAGGGATTGAGGCAGTTACTAACCATCTAGGGTGTGTATCTTCTTCAAACTCGGATATAATTGTCTTCAAACTATGTGAATGCAAGTAAATGTGGTGATATATACAGGCAACTTGTAATTTTAGCAGTTCTCTAACACAGAACTCTCCCATTATCGCAGGATTCTTCTGGAACATTTATTGATTTGGAACAGAGAGAGAGAAAGAGAGAGAGAGAGAGAGAACGAGAGAGAGAGAGAAAGAGAGAGAGCATTGTTGCTGGCAATAAAATGCACAACGTGGAGCAAAGACCTCTGTATGCTATTCCTTAACTTGTACCATAACTCAGTCAGCGGTCTGGCAATCATAGAGGTTAAATGGATGGGGTTAATATACCAACTTCACCTTAGGTAGCAATGTCCAAAGGCAGGCTATATCACTCAGTCTGGGGAGTCAGCAGCAAGAATGTCGAAACAATTACTGTTCAAAAATAGCACCCTTAACTATAAAAACAATAAACACTTAAACACTAGCAAGTCATCCTTGCAATAAAACATGGAATGGACAAACTGAATAAGCAGTCTGGATACCTGGGAATTGCAACTGAAGGGGTGTAAAAAATAGGCACTAAATTTACAACTGAAGGACAAAATAATAGAAGAATTAACTAGACTCTAGGACCCATTAAAAGGCCTGCTGTTCATGGTAATTCGTGTGCCTGGGGTTGGAGTCTGGTACACTCGCTCAATAGCTTTGTATTTTGTGTCTTTTCAGATGTGTTGAACAGTTTGTGCAAGTTGGTTCAATGTCCTTGAATCAGTTGAGAGTGCTTTGTGACAGTGGTTTTGTTCTCAATGTTTGTTGGCTCGATTGATTTGATCAAGTTAGATCAAGCTCATGAGTCTATTTAGCGATTCTCCAATGCCAGGGTTATTTTGTGACTTGTAAGACAACTCAGCAGGTTGAGCACTTGCTGCTGTGATCTGCGGTTCACAGGTTTGAATCCCAGCAAGCCCAACTCAGCCTTTCAACCTTCAAAGGCAGCGTGTGTGATCAACGCCATGGTCTTCCATTTTGTCTGGAGCTCGAAGATGAACTGGATGTCAAGGGCTCACATTCTGTTAAGGATTTTAATCAGGTGACAAGCACACCTTGGTCTCGGCCTAGTATGTAGTGCCTAACTGAGTTGCTTTTCTCCTTATTTATGTGGATAACATTTTGGGATGATACACCATTCATATCACACCCCCTTTTCAAATACCCCGGGTCACAATGGACCAAGAACCAGGCTGGTTGGTCAAATGCAATATTTATTTATTTATTTAAAATTAAAAAGAAATCACACACTTTTTAATATGGGGCACCAATCACCAATGGGGTGATAGTTACAGGGAGAATGTGAGCAATGCACTGGGCTTGATTTTTAGTGGAGCACATACAAAACACAGCAGAATAGGAGCACTTTTTTGATTTAGGACAGATAGCACCCAAGTTAGAATCTCCCTCTGTAATGTTCCCTCAACCCACCAATAATCAATTCTGAGTGGATACAAAGAAGCAGCAGGTACGCAGGAATAAGAAACTGAAACAGAACCTAAATCTGACCTCTTCCCAAATAAGATAGAAAACGGATTTTAAACCCCCTGCAATGTGGTGAAATGACACTCGGAAATGCATAAATCAACAATGAATGTGTGTTGAAAACCTTGAAGCAAATACGATTTCTTACTAAAGCTACAATGCAAAGATACTAATAATCACAAAGAATGGATTACCAAAAGCAAACATTTCAGAAATGAATGGAAAGTTTAAAACAGCTTGCAGTCAAATAACACTTTTAAAATTTACACTTTTGCAATTTCCCCCTAAAATTATCCAAACGGTTTTTTAATAAAAACGGGTGAAATAAATTGATTTGGAGTGCAGTGTGTATGTTGGGGGATAGATATATATCACAGGTACAAAATGGGATTGAAAGTAAGTCTATAGCTGGTAAATTGAAAGAGTTATGCAATGTAGAAGGAGGCGTGCTTTGAGTAAAGTGAAGGGTGAAATTGGAAAGGAAATCAGTTTGTGGAAAGAACAGTTTTACTTTAAACTAGCTTTAATGACTAAGAAAAGAGGAGCGCCACCCGTGAATTTATGCTGCAGATGTAACCCTTCACGCAGTGTACCCCTTTTCTTTACATATGATCTATGCGAGACATAAATTAAGAGAAAAGTAGCGCTGATGCTTGAAGATCAGTGACAAGATGCACAGAGAATTCTGACAGTTAGACAAGTTATCATGATAAGGATAGGATGACTTATAGAATGGGATAAGGACAAGGCAAGACAAGGTATACTAGGGATTTCTATGGGGTGATAAAATAGCCACAATCCACTTTTTAGTTTTGGGCTTTTTGGACAGTCAACCGGGTCTGGTCACTACATGGCAGGGCACCTGGCAAACAGCTGTGAGGTTCTGGTCACCGACTGGCAAGGACTGGACAGGCAATTCTGGTCACTGGATACTACAGGTCATCAAGGTAGCAGGATTGCAGCAGCATGCAGTGAGTGGCAGCAAGCCAGGCTGGTTCAGGATGCCAAAGGTACCACAGCTTTCCCCTTGTTAATGGGAAATATCATGGGTTTTAGATTTGAGGCCTTGCTGGGAATGGGATCAGCACTGCTTGGGTTTTGCAGTGGGCCCTGCAGTGGGATCAGCAATGCTTGGCCTTGTAGTTGGAGTCTGGATCTGGAATTTGACGGGAACAGGAACGCAGTGCAGGAAATCAGGAAGAGTGTGTGTCTAGAGTCTTGTCTTATTTATAATGCATAATGACATCATCAAAGTATAGGCTGGGCAGGGTTAACTAAGCACGCCTCTAATCTACTGGGATTGGACAGGGGTGCTAGTGTACGTCTTGCTCTCAACTGGTTGGTTTTCCAAGGGGATGATGTCAGATTTATGAGATGAATGAATGTCCAAAAACTTCCACAATTACTTTACTTAAAATCCGATTTTGCCAAAAACATACATTTATACAATTGCAATCTCTTAGCAAATTATATACTCAGTTTACATATTATGTGCAGCACCTATCAGTCCAATTCTTCAGTCTGTGGGACCTTGTTTTGCCCTTCTGATAGATTTTGCTAATTTTGAGCATGAAAGATTCAGCATAAAATTCCATAACTTTATACACAGATGCGAATTATCCCAAGGGATGTATGTACAAAAATGTATTGATACTTTTCTATTTATCTTCAATACTTTGCCCTTTCTGTCCCCAAGGTGTCAGTGAATTCCACCATGTCTCAAAAGAACGCACAAAAAATCACTTTTAAACTGCAAAATCTTTACAATTTTTCAAAGTTTGGCTGCAGAGATAGAAGTCTTTAAAGTTTATTCCTGAAATAATCTTTGGGAACAAATGGCAGTCCCTTTGTCCTTGGGTAATTTTTTGTTCTTTCCTTCATCTGCTGCCAACTGTAATTTCCTTCAGAGCATGGTGGGGGTTTCTCCCTTGATTGAAGTTGTATTGCCCCTTCACACTTCAGACTTCCTTCCTTGGGAGCTTCATTGTCAGGGTCCCAGCGGGGACAAAAGTCTGTTCAACCCCAGAATTATCAGGGGATTGTCAGTATCTGCTGAGAGAGAGCCCTCCTTTTGGTGTCACCCCTCCAAGCAGAAAACCTGTTTTTCCACTTGCAACTCCAGCCACCATCATAGTTTTAAGCTTTATTTTCTGATATTAGATCCAGAATTAAACAAGCCTGTTGCATAAAATAACCCATGTTCTATAATCTCACCAGAAACAAACACCTTCATATTGCCAAAGACTGGCAGGTTTTCATTCACCAGTTTACTGTTGCAACACACAGAAATGTGTTTTTCTTTAGTTTGCAAAGGCCAATTTCTTTTACATGTGGTGCAGCTGGCCTTCCTTCTTAAATTCGACTTTTCATATCCAGCAGCTTCACACACTGTCTTGCAGCTATAGTTATTCTCTTGAATGCTGGAGTTGGTCTGGAGCACAGTTACATTAAAACAGACATGGCTCAGCAGGTTAGAGTCTCTCTCTGAACAGCTGAGTTTTGAATACTTTTGCAAAGAAAATGACCCGGTTTCGCATGTAAGTCAAAGTAAAGTTCCTGGTTGATTTTTGTTTAAGTTGGTTTGACAGGACTTGTCAATTCAGAATCATGCCTGGTTTTGCTGAGGCACAGTGAGACACACAGGGCTTGGGAGGGCTTATTAGTCAGAGTGGCTGTAAGGAACAGAAGGAATTAGCGTCAAAGCCTCATTTTTCTTTAAAAGGTGAAAAAGGGTTTCTTTTCAAAGGGGATTTTGGCTTTTGCAGCAAAGCAAAACTGCTTTTTCCACTTCCTTCCTTTTGTTTATGTTGGAACCCACTGGCAATCTCCTTTAATGTGCCCCCTGGTTCCATCCTGTCTGATGTGTGCTTGCAGGATGGTGCAGCCATTTTTGTTGTTGTTCTGAGATTTCAAGTCGAGGGAGAATCGGGCAAGTGGGATTTCTTCATGGGACAAGGCAGGATCAGTCAGGTATGAGTCCTTCTTCCATCTTCCATCAGAGAGCGGTGTGTCCTGCTCCTCTTGTTGTCTCTGGTCGGAACATGGAACAACACCCTCAGCTTTCTCTTGGATCTTCATTTCATGGTGTGGAGTGACACTCCCAGATCTCCATTGGTTTCCCCCTTCCAGGTTGCTGGAGAGGTGCTCCTTGGTCTTTAGATAGGCACAGCCAGTACGAATCTATGAAAGAGAACACAAACTGGTTACGACAATTTCTCACTAACTGCTCTCCAATTGGGTTGACAGCAGTGGGATACGCAGGCATTCAATTATCACAATTGATAATGAAGAAAATACTCCCTGTTACATAATAATATTTATAAATCCTATCGGCTACCTTCTGGTTCTTCTTTTCCTTATTCTTATGTTTCCGTTGTCTCCTCAGTTTAATTCTCTCAGGGTTCCTCAATTTGTTGCATAGTGTGCCTAGGGTGACAACTCTTTAGCTGATTAATATGGACCCATTTCTCTTCTGTCAATTCGCCTTTGGGGATGTGGATTCTGTAGGTGACAGCAGAACTTTTGTCTACAATTTCAAAAGGTCGTCGCCAGCTAGGCAAAAATGTGCACTCTTTGGTATGGTTCCTTTGGAGATTGTACAAGTAGACCCTGTCTCCTACTTGGTATTCCCTTTTGGTTGTTTTTAGATCATACTGAGTCTTCATGCCCTGTGCAGATCTTTCTAGATTCTGCTGAGCGTACGCAAAAGCGTGTTGCAGGTGGTTTCTTAGATTCTCAACATACTCATGAGTTGTGGAGGTGTTGATCAGTGTCTGCTTCTGTGTTCTATAGAGCAGATGCTGAGGTAGTACCATCCTTCATCCAGTCATCAGCTCAAATGGAGATATCTTAGTTGCAAAAGAAGGTGTCGATCTGATGTCCACCAGGAATAGCGGTAATTGGATGTCCCAACTTGGCCCAGAATCTGACACAAACTTTTTTAAAATGTTCACAATGGTTTTATTGTACCTTTCAACTCAACCACTAAAGGAGGCCCATTATGAAATGTGAAGTTTCCTTCTTACCCCAAGTATCTCCCACATCTTTGTCATCACTTCGCTGGTGAAGTGACTACCTTGGTCTGACTCAATCCTTTGGGGCAGGCAAAAACGTGAGAAGTTGTGATTGATCATCAGGGCAGCTGCTGTTTCTGCCTTGCAATTTGGGGCCAGGAGACATGCCACCCATTTGGTAAACAAGCATGTTATTGTTAACATGTACTTGTTCCCCCTAGAGGAGCAAATCATGGGCTGATGAAATCCACTTGTAAATCTGACCAAGTCAGGGTCATCCCCCTCTTCTGGAGGGGAGCCCGGTGTGTGAGTGAAGTTGGCTGAAATTGTGCACACACAAGACACCCATTCAAGTATTGGTCGAGGTCCTGCCCCATGTGTGGCCAGTATTCAACCTCTCGTAAGATTTCTAAAGTAGTGTGAAACCCCCAATGACCGGCTGTGGCTGCATTATGGGCGTGACTTAGCTTCAGGCTTCGAAATGAGGTAGGAACCACCCACTGGTCACAGCCAGGTATGGATCTCCTTAACAAAAAAAGTCTTGGATTCAGAACATTTTTGGACATTTCATCAACACCCTGAGGTCCTCTTTCCCAATGTTATCAGTATCTGTCAGCGAAAAGTTCTCAGGGTCCTCAATGTGTTGATAAAACGTACTAATAATTGGATCCCCTTTATGTGCCTTGATTAAATCAGCATCTGGGGTCTCCTTACTCCATTGGGCAGTTGAGAGTTCATTATGAGCATTTGTCTGGAACCTATTGATAGCAGTGACCTGGATTTCGCCCAACAGGGACTTGATCTCAAAGAGTTTTGGCCAGCTGATCAGCTAGGTCGTTTTCAGTTTTTTCTGGCCCCTCTATTCTGGAATGACCCTTGATCTTCTTCCAATAGATGGTCATCCCATTAAAGGTGAACAGAACATCAATATTTTGTATTAGCTTGCCATGTTTAACTAGTTTGTTATTAGCACACAGCACGCCTTTTCCAATTAACCAGGTGCTCCACAAACACATTTGGGACATAATCTGAAATCAGTGATTATGAACAGTTGGTGGAGTTGGAGTTGGACATCAGTGAGAATGGCCTGATGAACTGCCATCAACTCCGCTACCTGACTACTGTGAGTACTGATTTTGTACACAGTGGAGGGTTCTGGGGCATCGTTCACCCAGGCATTCCCAACGTCGGCCACCAATTCCTTTTCCCTGTTGTTGTAAACTTGGTAGGAGCACCCATCTACATAAACTGTGGGCATTCTCTTGCATTTGTCTTCTTCATAGACTTTGTGCAGGAATTCAGGTACACCTCCATGTTGTCATTGGTTTTAAGACTTTCGTCCTTGAGACAGTTTTCTCTGGCACAATCATGCAAGTCAGCCCAACCTTGTGCCCAACCTTGCGCCACGGGACTCTTCTTATTTTGGCCATATCTGACCTCCACAGGAAAGCCTTGCATTGACAGAATCCAGGTAGTAATTCTGGAATTACTCACATGTCAAGCCCTGTTGCTTTGGAGGTATTGCAAAGGCTGGTGTGGAGTCTCCACTATGATGTGTTCCCTCTGGATGAACGGGTGGTCATTCTTCAATTCTTCAATGCCCACACCGTTGCCAGGAGTGCCTTCTAACAATCGTTGAATTTTTCCTCCACAGACGACAAAGGGGGTCATTACGAGGTAGGCGGTAAGGGGTTAACAGCACTGGTAAAGGTGGCAGAGCTATCAACCCCTTACCGTCTCATTATGACTTCTGCTCGGTGGACCCACTAAGGATGCCTTGTAAAACCAGGTTTCCTTAGTGGGTCCCGCGAGCAGACTAGGGTGTTAACAACGGGCCCGTTATTAACGGGACCGTTGTTAGCACCCTCCCCATTCCCATTGAGCCCTATGGGGGCTAAAATGGGAATGGGGATTGGTTCCTTGAATGAGGAATTACTGGGCCCTCCAAGGTCGGAATGGCCCGGTAATTCCTCATTCAAGGAACCCGGACCCGGTACCTCCTACCTCGTAATTACTGCCTAAGTCTTGCTTGCATCGGAGATCACTTTATTGACTTTGTCATGCTTTTGTTATAATAATGCTCTCAAGCTTGTATTCGAGAACCCTGTCTCCAAGAAGAACTCCTTGTTTTTGACAGGGTAAGCTAAACAAGGCGCTTGTGAGAGACTTCTTTTGAGTTGCATTACTGCCTCGGCTTGTTCTGGACCCAACTCCCACTTAATCTCCCCTTCAACAGATGGATCGCTGGTCTTGTGACCTCTGCGTAATCCTCAATGAAATTTCTACAGTCATTAGTCAGTCCCAGGAGGCTTCTTAGCTCACGCAGATTTGTGGGGTCTTTTAGTTTTAGGAGTGCTTCCACTTTCTTCTCCTGCGGACAGAGACCTTCAGGAGTTGCTTCATGTCCCAAGAAGTTGACACGGGTCCTGCACCACTGTGCCTTTTGGAAGGAGAGTTTTGCTCCAGCAACCTTCAACTGGGTCAGAACATAACAGATTTCCGCTATGTGTTCCTCCACAGTTGAGATTTTTATCAGGACATCATCCACATAGGCCAGGGTACCCCTTTCACCCAAGTCAGGCATGGCCTTGTGTAGGAAGATGTTGAATTCGAGGTTATGTATCCGAAACGAGTCTGGGTCCATGTGTACAGCCGCCCACGAAGGTAAAGGCCAGTTTGTATTGGTCCTCATTACTGATGGGCACGGTCCAGTAGCCATTTGTCATGTCAATGGCAATGTATACCTTTGACCCCTGGATCTGGGCCATTCCTTGGTCAATGTATGGGAGAGGCCATCGGGACATGTGGACCCATTTATTTAGCTCCCTAAGGTCTTTGCAGAGTCCCCATCGGCCACTTTTTTTAAAATCCTCAGCACCGGATTAATAAAGGTGCTGTGGACCTGACGAATTATCTCACGGGACTCAAGATTTGTATTTATTTCCATCAGGGACTACATAGATGCGAGAGGCAAGCAATATTGCTTCACAAATACTGGAGTCATTCCAGGGTCCGTGGGAATTGTGGTAGTATGTATCTTGGTGCGACTACGTCATACAAGTCCACAGCAAAGATATCTTGGACATCTAAGAACACCTATTTCAAGTTTTGCTTTTGCTCCTCAGTCTCACAGGCATCAGCGAGGTTGACCTGCTCTTTAACCATTTGCCTGAATCCTGGAAGGACTTTGGTTTTGCTATCTCAGCAGCCTCCTCCAGCTGGGTGGAGTGGTCTCTGGTTAGAGTATTGACCTGGACAGAGCGTTTCAGTTAGGAGAGGCTGTCATTGTGGACCTGGAATATCAACTCATTCTGCCTGATCTCACAGGCCACCTCTTCCTCTGCAGTAGGGCAGGAAGAATGCACCAGGAAATTCCCCCCTTGCCGGGTGAAGATCCTGTCTGGTGGTATATCATTGTCACTGTCATTGTCAAAGTAGTGATTGGGGATTTGTCCTATCACTTCATTTCCTAGATCCATGGAAAAATGCCAGTTATCATCCACCATTCCAATAATGGTGCCTACGCCCAGAGCGATACTCCTAGGGTCGCTGTTATCCATCAATATTGAAATGGTGATGTGTTCTATATTGACTAATGGTGTTGGGTTTAACCCCAGCCCCTGATGTTGGAGATGGGCATTGAGGTGTACATAGGCGTCAGGATGTTGCAGTTTCTGTCCTCTTTTAATTTTTAATTCAAGTGGGAATTGTCGAGTCTGTCCTGGGATAGTGACCTCCTCTCCAATTTGAACTTCCACCTCATACAGCAGCAATTGGGCTGACCGAAAGGCCTTTTTGTGAATCATCAAAGCCCATGGGATTGCCCCAGAAACAGGACCAGGCTGCAACGCTCACCTGGTTTCCACAGGGACGCCTCCAGACTTGGTTGGACCGCTCCCGACCTGGACTCACCTCCCCTTGGTTCTCGTTCTGCCAAGGATCTAGACTGGAATACAGGAGTTCAGGTTTAGCCCACAATCTCTGTCTCTTTAGGCCCACCTCCCTTTTGAACGAACCTCAACGACCCCCTTTAGAGTTTTCCCCACCTTGGATTTCGGTAAAATGCGCTCTCCGTCCTGCAATTCTGTGCAGGGGTGCGTCGTGAAATGGGTGCTTCACTGCCAAGTTACTTCATTGGCGCGTCCCGAGAGTCCAGACCTGCTGCGACTCAGTTTCTCAGGTAAGTAAGTCTATTGTTCTTGATTATTGTCCGTAAAGGTAATTGCCCTCGTTAATGTCCTTCTTCTCTCTTAGGTGCAGAGAGGATGATGAAGATGACGAGCCGGATGGTAGGGCGGTGTTCGAGATGGTGAGTGAATGCGCGGAGCACGGTGCTATGTGCTCTTTTGTTGCTTTGTTAACTTGTTTATTCTTCTCTTGCAGGCCGCCGAGGTGTTCGGGGTGGTGAGCGGCCGGATGGATGCTGAGCGAAGAGTGGATGTTGCCCGGACCAGTGTCGGGTAAGTATGAGAGCCACCCGCCTTGCCTTTTTTCTTGCAGGTTGATGAAGTTCGGGGCGGAATAACTCAGCAGCGAGATTTGCTCAGGAAAGCGTGCTTCCGAATGATGCTTGAAAGAAGGATGCAAACGCTTACTAATCGCAGTGAACGCCATGCTGCGAGTGCAGAGCAACACGAAGCGTGTCCTGCAGCTTGGGCATGGCTTAAATAGTCCCCAGGTATCCCAGGTGCCTTCAGGCCTGACAACACCCTGGATGCTAGACCGCATGGTTCAGTTCCATTCCCATTGGGAGCTCCAGCATCTTCTTCTGCCTTATTTGCCTGGCACCAAAGGTACCAGGACTGACTCCAGGAGAGTCTTGGGGGGCATGATTGGGCCCTAGAGGCCATGCAGGGACACTGTGATGCAGCCCAGAGGCCCAGGGTACAAGGGCATGGGGCTATGGCCATGACAGCACTCCCCCAAGGGCCCCTCTCAAGGTGTTTCTTCTGTCTGGTCCTGGCTTGGTGGGGTACTCACAATGGAAATGTCGTATTAAATGTGGAGCATGGATATAATTGCTACGCTTCCATGTTCTGTCCTGTGGGCCATATCCTTTCCAGTCTACTAGTTAGTATAGTTTTGCTCTGATGTACTTTGAGTCCAAAATGTCCTTGACCTCGAATTCCAGTTCTCCATGGATGATTACAGGTTCGGGTGGTGTGCTTACCCGAGTTTCAGGCTGAACTGGTTTCAAGTGTGACACATGGAACACAGGGTGGATATGCATGATGGTCGGCAGGGTCAGTTTAACTGCGGCCGGGTTTATGATGGATTCTACGCTAAAAGGTCCTAGGTATCGTGGGCGGCATGTCCAGTTCCCTTTTAGAGGTGTATGCTTGGATGCTAGCCACACTCTGTCTCCTATTTGGTAGTTGGGGGATTTTTCACAATGCAGATCTGCATATTTCTTTTGGCAAACTTTGGCTTGACGCAAGTGCTCCATGGCTTTTGTGAAGGCCTGAGAAATGGTGGCGTGTAGGGTTTTGATGGCCGGCATTTCCAGAGGCGTAGGTACGTCCAGTTCGGACGTGCATGGATGTCTGCTGTACACGATATAAAATGGAGTCTGTGGGTGCTGCTGTGTAGAGAGTGGTTATAGGCAAACTCGGCGATCCACAACAGGTCCTTCCAATTCCCTTCCACTTGGTGGAGCATGCAGCGCAAGTATTGTTCGAGCATCTGGTTCGTCCTTTCCATTTGGCCATCCGTTTGGGGGTTGTGGCTAGTCGATAGCCTAATGTCGATTTGGGCCATTGAACAATATTTCCTCCAGAAGTTGGACACAAATTGGGTACCCCGATCCGAGATCAGTATTGACGGGAACCCATGGAGCTGTGCAATGTGTTCAAGGATGGATGCATTTGGGAGTCCTTTAAACGGCAAGAAGTGGGCCATTTTAGAGAACAGATCTACGACCACTAAGATGGTGTTATATCCTTGACAAGAGGGGAGATCGGTGATAAAGTTGAGTGATAAGGTATGCCATGGGGCCGGTGGAATGTCCAATGGTCTCAGGAGCCCGGCTGGTCTCTGTTTCGATGACTTATTTTGTGCACAAATACCACAAGAGATGAATAACGTCCTTGCGCCATGTTGGCCACCAGTAGCTCTGCTTCACCCTAACCAGAGTCTTGGCAATCCCGGGGTGGCCTTCCATGATATCCCGAGATGACCATTCTTGAAGCTCTTTACTGGGCAAGAATAAACGATTCCTGTAGTACGGTAGTTGGTCCTTAATTGTATAGTGCTCTCCCCACGAAATCCACTCTCGTAATAATTCCGGAGTCATTACCTGTCAGATTACCTGCAGCAATTCGTCCTCAGACATGGCGGTTGTAATGCCTAGGAGTTTGTCGCTCGGGATGATGGCCACTGGATCAGGGTTTGTGTACACCAGTTCATCTGTGCCCATGCGCGAGAGGACTCCAGGTCGGAACGCGATTACAAAGTCGTACTCTGCAAAATAAAGGGCCCAGCGTAGTTGCCGAGAGGATTGAGCCTTCGCACTCTTCAAGTATTGCAGATTTCGATGGTCGGTTATCACGGTGATAGTATGCCTTGCCCCTAGAAAATGGCCAGAAGCTCCTTATCTCTGATGGCATAATTGAGCTCTGGCGGTGAGAACTTACGTGACCAGAAGGCTACTGGATGTAACTGGCCAGTGTGCGGGTCCCAATGCGATCGAACAGCACCCATAGCCATACTGGAGGCATCCGTTTCTACCACAGACAGAATATCTGGGCGAGGGTGTCGTAAAATCGGAGCGGAAGTGAATCTCACATTGAGTTCCTGAAAGGCCTTTTCCACCTCCTCTGTCCACTGGAATTTCTTGTTGGACTTCCTTAGTAACAACGTGATTGGGTGTACTATTTGAGAGAATCTCGGGATGAATCAGCGGCAACAGTTTGCAAAGCCCAGCATGCTCTGGACCCCTTTGAATGAACTTGGGACTGGCCAATTTAGAATGGCATCGACCTTGTGCACATCCATTCGGATTCCCTTTGGAGTGAGGATAAATCCCAGGACGGAACGCACATGCCTGACATGATCCTGTTTTGAGGCCGAATATACTAGAATGTCGTCTATATAAACTAGGCCACAGACGTCGATCAGTTCTCTCAAGACATCGTTCATGAAATACTGAAATGCGGCAGGGGCATTGCAAAGGCCAAACGGCATCACCTTGTATTCATATAAGCCGTATTTGGTACGAAACGCTGTTTTCCATTCGTCTCCCTTTTTAATGCGAACAAGATGGTAGGCCCCTCTAAGGTCCAATTTTGTTTATATTTGGGCATCTTTGACTTGGTCTAACAATTCCAGGATCAGGGGCAAGGGGTAGCGATTCTTAACGGTGACTTGGTTCAATGCACGATAGTCGATGCAAGTCCTCAAATCTCCTGGGGCTGTGGCCATGACACCGGCCTTGTAATTTATCAGGTCAAAATTAATTACATACCGATTGAGAATGTCACTGCCTAAATAGAATGCAGCAGGGACATCTCGCACAACCCAACAATATGTTCTATGCTTTTGTCACCTATAAACATTTTGAGCATACACCTGCTAGTCAGGAGATGTTTGAAATTGGGAGTTTCCAGGCCCGTTTCCCACTTATCAATCAATTTAAATGTGGGAAAGGCTGGATATTTTGGGAGCTTTCTGAACATGGCTTCGCTGATGAAGCTCTTTCTGTTGTTCATGCACACTCTGGCGAGAACAGACTCCTTCCCCTCATTTAACTGAATAGGGAGGAACAACTGTTCTCTAATTTTATGAATGCCAGCTAAACTTTGAACTGGTTTCTCATCACTTTTAACTATAGAATTGAGATTATCAGATTGTGAATCAGTATAACATTTCAAAGCATTTCCTCCCAGTGTGGAATGCCACTTAAAACTGGAAGGAAGGTTGATTGTCAGGAATGGATAGGAGTTCCCATCACCAGTTTGTTGTCCTACAGCAATCACTGTAACATCGGGTATTTGATTATTCTGGAAATTAAACTCAATATGATCAAGTTTCTGTTCAGCCATATGGCATGTGCCATTTAAACTAACATGGTTGATACTCTGTTTTAATTTTATTGGCCGTTTAGTCTGAGTCCAGAGGACCCTGTTCACACCGTCTATTAGGGGAGACAGCCTGCGAAGGATGTCATTCCATAATGGAGAGGGGCTTCCCTCAGGAGTCACAACTATGACCACGTGTTTCACCTTATGTCACACAATTTTAATTTCCAAATCCGCAGTCCCGTCGACAGGAATTTCATTCCTGTCTACGTTCTGGAGGTGCCAAGTAAGATGGGTGAGAGGGATCTGGTGTCTCTCCCCCCTTCCTGAATTTAGCTGCTCAAAAGCCCTTTTTGACAGAAGAGTGGCTTGGGATCCAGTGTCCATCGGTGCTGAAAATGCACATTGCCGTTGCCCTTGAACGGGGGCATAGAATCTCCCCTCCTTCACCTAAAGTGGGCAAAGGTAATGGGCATTTTGGGCAAGTTGGGTGGTCAATTTCTTTATTTTGGACTCCGACACAGTGGAGTTTTGGACAATTTTTTGTGCTGGAGTCTGGGAATCTGTAATAGAAATTTGACATCCTGAAATAGATGGCATTTTGGAATCCCCTTTTTCCCATAGCTCTGTGCTGCCCCCCTCTTACCTGGAGGCAGTCACCAGGACCAATTTGTGGGGAGGATCCCTCCACTAATATATTTCTCTCCGGATGACAACTCTGGGGTTCAGGGATGGGTGACTCTGAATCAGTCCCCACATCCATTCAGATCTCTTGAGACCCATTTTTCTTTGGGAGAAATTCCCCAGCCTCTGAAGGAGAAGATCTTTTTCTTCCCCTTCAAACTGGAGGACACTAACTTCCTCCACAAAATGGGCCTTCTTGATGTCTTTATTTCTCCTACCCACTCTCTGTTCCGTGGGTTGCAGATTTTAAGGGGCAAGAGATTTTAGTTGCAGTTCTGGGGTGTCCAGGGGCTTTTCATGGGTCAGGAAGGAAGCTTCCTCTAGGGCTTTACACCCCCTTCCTCCTGAGCCTCCTCCTCTGGAATCGGTGAGTTGTCGGGGTTCTCTCCCCGTCATTGTTCTGGGGTGCCAGACCCTTGGTTTGAGGGGTTCCAAGCCGCCATGTTCATCTGAGGGTTCTTCTGAGCCCTCAACGTGCACCAACTCAGATCCTGTGTTAGGTTCTGGACCTGGTGCTCCAGTTGGGACACCCATTACGGCTGGTTCGGGGGTCTCTGTTCATACCTAGGTGGTTCACAGGAAGGGTAACTATCCCTTCTCCCAGAGTACCCTGGGAATTGGGGATTTTGGTAACCCTCCACCCTATACCTCCCCACTCCCGATTGGGTAGTCTGGGCTCCTGAAAGCAGGGAAAGAAAGAAGGGTTGTCCTACAGGTTGTTGTTTTGTGGATACCGGGGAAAGAAACTTAACCCAGTATTTGGGGGATTACTGCCCTCAGGAGGGAAGTTACGAGGGATGTTTCCTGGGGCAGTACTTACCTGGTTGGATCCCCCCTCGTGCTGGGGGAGTCCATACGTACCCCAAGATCGGCTGGTTGCCCTTGTATCTGGGACGTACGTAATCAAAAGAGTTACGGGTCCCATTGGTGGGGTTACCTCACTGACTGCCACCTGTCGCTGATTGGTTAGAAGGCCGTCTTTGCCTCTGATTTTGCTGGTTTTGGGTAGGTGTATTTTTAGGCCCCCCCATTTCTAGGTCCAAAATGGTGGCAACCTTCACCTCTGCCACCTTAGCAGCAGCATGGGTGTTGGCTGGTTTGGGTTTTTTTAACTGATTTTAATTTTCTGCAGACTTTTGGACCTCATAGGTCATGATGTATTTTGGAAGCGCATGAAAGTAGGTAGTTATAAACTCTCTGCTATTCGTGCGCACCCTCCTGGTAGTTTGTGCAAAGGTGCATTTTAGCTCCTGCACAAATTCACGTGGGGCCTTATCTTCTCTGCATTGCAAATTGTAGGCCACTTTGCGAGCCTCTTGGGTGTTTCTGTTTGCAGAAAATTGCTTCAAGGTGGCTGCCTTGTAGGTGGACCATCTTGTATGGTTTTGGTCTTCCAGTCCAGCAAAGAAGCCGGAGTACTCGGGAGAGAACGTCCATTTGGCATAATCTATGCAGCTCTGGATATCTTTAAGGTGAAAAGTGTCCATCATTTGTTCATAGAGTTCCAAATGCTCCAAAACAGAATATTTTGCATTTTTGTGGTACAGTGTTATGAAATTCCTAATGGCATTGATCTGCCTAATGGGGTCTTTCACCAGTACTGTCTTTTGTTTATTTTCCTTCTTTTTCCACGTCACCTGATTCCACTCGCCCTCAGACTCAGAGGCGCTACTGTTTGAGAACCCCTCATGATCTTCTAGGTGCTCCCTGATTCTTTGAGCTTGTGAGGGGCTTGCAGAATGGTGGGGCCTAGTTTTTTTTCCCCCTGTGGCGCACAGGGGAGTAGTCTACTGACTCCTCCCTACTTTCAGGGTTGGCAGAGGATCCCCCCCACTGCCCTGATTGGGTGGAGGTCTTCAGAATTATCTTTTGGGGCCTGATTTCCTGCTGTTTGCAAATCGAATCAAATGGTCCCTTTGGAGATAGTGCTTCTGAAGATTTAAGTCCCTGACTTTCTCCTCACAGGAGGCTTCCTGGTCAGAGACATCAACCAAAATATTTTTGCATCTACACAGGGACGCCCGTCCATCAATTTCTGAGGGGCGCTGACCTGTCAGCTCCATCATGCTTGGCCTATTTTATTCTAAAGGCCTCATGGTTTCTGGCTCAGGTGAACCAGTAGACATGAAGTCAGCAGTGCACAAAGTATTAAATGGGTTTGAGTCCCTTAACAAAGGGCATCACACTGTGATCAGGGGTAGCCCTGCCTCTCTCTAATTGTTCAGGGTCCCTCAAGTTTGGATTTACCCTGGCATACTCTTTCTCCAACCTCCCTAGTTTCTCCTTCTCAGCCCCTAGCTCTTGATAATAGGTAAAGGTCTGAGATTTTTGCTCAGCTATCAGGGCTTGAATGGCCTGTATGACCCGCTCTTGAGCTGCCACCTGCTTGTGGAGTCCATTGTTCTCCTCACAGAGGGTCTCTTTGTCTTTTTGTGCTGCTTGTATGGTTTGGGAACACTGAGACAATATCTGTTGCAGGAGATTCACCTCCTGAGTTTGATCATTTTTAGTTTGGGTGTTCTCTTCCAGAGCACCTTATACTTGTCTGGTGTGCACCAATAACTTTTCATATTCATTTTGCAATGCCTTCAGTTTCAGGAGGCCTAGCTCTCTTTCCTGTAAATCTGTTTTTAGGTTGCTCACTTCCTGTTAGAGGGCATCTTTCTCCTGATTTAAAGTGCCCCAGGTCATCCCTTTGCTGCTTGATAGCATTTGATTTCTCACATTCTTCATCAAATTCTGCTTGGAGGTGGAGTTCTTAACTGATTAATTTATTATTCTCCTCTTCCAATTTGTCAACCTGTTTTTGTAAAGCGATTATCTGCTCTAAACAGGCCCTGTTATATTTTATTTGTTTATTCAGCTTCTGTCCTCCAGAGAGTCAACCTTTTCCTGACACTTCTCTTTCAATGCATCTAATTGGGCCTCTTGGTCAGATTTATTCTGTTGTTGTATAGCCAAGTCCTCTTTTAGCTGTTGAATGTAATTTTCCAATCCAACCCCAGAATCTTGGCTCTTTTGCAATTTTTCTTCCACTAATTGTAATTCAGTCTGGATTTGGTTTAAAAACCCAGACTGGTTTTGGGGAAGGGTTCTGTTTTCTTCATATTTTGCATGCATCACTCCCATATGGAGATACATGTAGGCTGTGATTCTGACAATTTGAATCTGCTCCTCTTTAATTTTCAGAGTCATGTGTAACTCGCTCGAAGCTTGATGTAATAGGCCATGGCCCTGCCAAGTATCCATGTCCATGGCGGTGACCTGTCACATCATCTCTTCTAGCCAGACCACCTCATCTTGCTGCTGCCATTCCCCTCTGACTAATAATTTGTGCAAAAGGTTCTCCCTGGCCATATTTATCTCTACTGTGGTCATTTTGGAAAAGTGTTGTTTCTTTATTAATTTACTTTCACTGTATTCTGTTGCTTTTTGTCTAGTTTGGGATTCATTTTGCATTAATTTTATACATAGGCCTGGTACTTAGGGTCTATGTTGGGGAGGTGCTTTTTACAGCATAACATAGCTTTCTAGCCACACAAATTATCACTACCTTGAAGTTTAGCCTGATGTGTTAAGTTGCCACGGGTGGCAACACTTACCCAATTCCCCGGCACGAGCCCCCAATTTGTTAAGTATTCTAATCGGGCATCACACACCGGACCATGACCCTTGCCCTTAGCTTAGGATGTAGTGTTCAATTAGAATACTTTTTCTATATTTCCTAGAATTTGCACCCAACCTGTCCCACACCCCCTTTTACAAATACCCCGGGTCACAATGGACCATGAACCAGGCCGGTTGGTGGGAATACAATATTTCTTCATCTGAATTTCAAAGAAAATCACAAAATATTAATATTGGGCAGAAATCACCAATGGGGTGTTAATTACAATGTAAACTGATGAAATACACTTGGTGGCCTTCTACTAGAACATATCCAAAGCACAGATGAATAGGAGCAATTTTACTGTTCGGGTAGATTGCACCTGAGTTAAGATTTACCCCTGCAATGCTCCATCAAACCCCAACTAATCGAATTTGAGTGGATAAACAGAAACAGCAAGGAGTCAGGGATACTAGGCAGCAAACGGAATTAAAATCTGACATTCCCTCATGAAACGCAAGGCAAAAAAGGGTTTGAAAACCTTTGCAATTGCCTAAATGACACTAAGAAATGATACATAATTAATTTAAGTGTACGGTTGAATAAATGAGGTAAATATGAGTTGTCACAGTATCAGGGATGCAATAACACTAGCAACTAAAAAGCAAGGTACCAACAAAGGGCATACAATTCAAAAATTAACTTTGAAGTGACAACACAGTGCAGCCAGAATATAAAAGTGAAAGAGTGACTCTAGCTGGAGAACTGCATGAGATTTTTAAGGTGAAAGGAAGTTTGGTTTTGGGAAATTAAAGAAGTTAAAAGAGAAAATCGGTTTAAAAAAGAAAAGGACAAGTTTCACTTAAACTAGATTTAGTGCCTAGATTGTTAAAGAAAGACATGGTACGCTCCAAGTTTAATTTGCAAGGTTAACTGTTTCACCCAGTGTTCAGCTCTATGTGGGAATTAATTCAATTATTCAAAATATGACTAAGGACTTATGCAAGACAGAAATGAATGGAAGAATTGCGCTAACACTAGAATATCAAGGAAAAGAATACACAGAGGACTATCTTCAACAAGTTATCAGGGTATGGATGGGATTACTTAGAAGGTGGAACAAAGACAAGGTATCAAGATGGGGTATATTATGTGTTGATATGGGATGGGGTAACATTCACAATCAGCGCTTGAGTTTGGGATTTTGGGACAGCCAACCGTGTTCCATGGACAGTGAGGAAATATCTGGTCACTGGTCACAGCGCTGGGCTCTCCGAACAGAAAACAGCTGGGCAAAGGTCTGGTCACAGGACAGTGGGATGCAGGTAGTGGGGCGAAAAGTCGGTGTGATCACAGGATACTCTCAAAAAGGGGACCATAGCCGTTCCCCCTTTCTCCCTGAGTTAGTGGGATTTTGTTATGGGGTTTAGTTGTGAAGGGTGGTTCTGCCTGGATAGGGTGAGATATGCTCTGGCCTGGCAGTGGAATCTGAAATCTTACAGAGTGAATGTGGAATGACTGGATACGCAAGCGCTGGAAAATTCAGAAGAGAGTGTTCCCTGTCTCTGTGAGCTTCTACCTTTGATAAGGCGGGTGACATCACATGATTTATTGTTGGGCAGAACTAAGCTAGACCTACCCTTAAGAATCGGATAGGTCAGCCTATGTTATGTCACCTCCTCCTTAGGGTCAGATTAAACTGAAGGAGGGGACTGCGTTTTATGGGGTGTTTTTTATGAGGTATAAAGTCACCCCTAGTCATTTTTGCCAAAAATCAGTTATGACATAAATTGCACCTTTTTACAGTTGTGGCGCTTTCACAAATCATACAGGCAAATTGCATTTTCCACACAGAGCATAATACTCCCACTCCCAGGTTTGTAGGACTTTGTTTCATCCTTCTAATAATTTGTCATCATTTTCAGTGAGAAATATTTTACCTAAAATTCTATAACTTTATGCATGTGTGCATATTATCATAATGCATGTTAGTATTGAATTCCAAAGTGTCACCATATACACTTTCCTCAGAATATGCAATTTTCCATCATTTCCATCCCCAACATGTTAGTGAAGGCTACCACTTCTTAATTTAAAGCAATGAAAATTGCATTTAAACTGTAAAACCTTTACATTCTGGCATGGTCCGGTTGCAGAGATAAAGTCTTAAAGTTTATTAATAATAATATTCTTTTGAGCCAGAAGGCCACCATTGTCTCCCAAATATGAGCATAACTTCCAAGGATGCTCTGGAGATGGCTTTGAAGCCCCCCAGTCGAAGTTGAGGGGAGGTGTTATTTGCAATTTCATACCCAAGTGTTCTGGAACTCTAGCGTGACAGGCTCCAGCCCAGACGCAAAGCCTGACGAGCGTGTGAGATTCTCCCTCTTGGTCCATTCATAGTTTTCAAAAGGCTGACCCCTTGGGGGAAGGCAAATACTGTTGCCAGCACACAAATGACCTTTAAGTCAAGCAGAAAAACCTGTTTTGCTAATTCCCCAGTACAGCAAATGCATTTTTTTTTCTGGGCCAAAAAGCAAGGCTGTTGGAATAAAACATTATATCAGATTTCAAACAAACCCCCCTCACATTTCTATGAAAGCACAGGGACTTAACTCCACATTTCACTTTCAAACAGCATTTTCTTTGTTTGCAAAAGCAACCATTTTTACACAATGCTGGGATGTCACTTTCAAATGCAGCCTTCTTACATTCATGTTCTGAATCTTTCCAAAGCCCCAGTCATGATTCTAATGCACAAACATCTGTCCAAATAATGATCCCTTGAAAATGACATTTGCACAGAGATATAGGGTTTCTTTTGAAGAGTTTATCTGGGATTTGTTGTAGCAAAAAGTCAAGCGTTTTTCCGTACGGCTGGGAGTAAAGTTGTTTGTGATTACACAGATTTTGCCTGACACAGCCAGTCATTCAGTGAGAAATTGTCACGACCCTCAGCCCTGATCCCCACTGGCAAGCCCATTGGCCAGGTGGAATCAGGGCTTGGATCACTAATAAGGCCTGGAATTCACTTCTCAGGCCCTCTTGGGGCCAATCCTGGCGCCTTTGGCGCCAGGCTCATCAGTAAGAGAAGACATCTGCTTGAGGAACTACTTTATTTAGGCTTTCAGCCAACATGGAGGCATCCACATAGCTTGGTTCCTAGAACCAAGCTATGCGGTCTAGTGTTTTGGGTGTGGTGGCCTCGGGACTACTTTACCTGGACTACTTTACAGTGGCTATTTAAACCACACCCAAACAAGACAACATGCTTCGCGTTACTTTGCTTCTAGCAAAGTGGTGAATTCCGGACCTGCAGAAAAACCAAGAACATCGTTAGCAGCAGAATCTTACCTGCATTCATCATCCTTCACTGCTCGCAGCGCAAAGGCAGCTCTGTTGGTGGAGTTCACCGCCCGGATCGAAGGACCGGAGAAAAGGAGAAAGACATCATTAAAGGAGGTAGTGGAGACATTTCAACCACAAAGCACTTAAAGACTTACCTGGTTGGTTGCTATTCGGCCGGCATAGCTCCCGAAATCATCTGCGCTGGGAACTCATTGCAACCTACGAAAAGAGAAAAGCACAGGTCAGTGAGGACAAGACATTGCTGCGCTACACAAAGCGCCTCCTTACCACATCATAGCGATATAGCGCACCATCATCTCCCAGTGAGAACCAGCATATCCAGTTCTCCAAGCGGACACTCTGCGCTCCTCCTAGGGAGATAAAAAAATGGATATTTAGAACAGAGAAAAGGCATGCAAAAATTACGATGCCATCAATCGCAATAAGACCTACCTGAAAGACACTACAAGGGCTGCAGTCAGTGAAGTAACTGGACCGCCCGCGCCCACAAAAGACAACGTGCCCCTGCCCAGAGAGCAGGATGGAGAGCCCACCATTTCCGACAACCAGGTGAGAAGAGAACTTGGAGGGGCTGTAAACACAAGGGAGGTGGGGGAAAACTTACCTTGGTCGCCCAGTCCTAATATAGTCTTCATTTCCAGGCAGAATCCCATCGACACCGAGACCACACCAGGGAATCCTTGGGAAGGGCACCAACAACCAACTGGCTGGGTGGCGTCCCCGTGGATACCAGGTGAGCGTAACAGAAATGCTATCTTTTTCTGGAGCACAACCTAAATATGACTGGGCATAGCTGGGTCTCACTGGAACAGGACTGTTTATAGTTGAACAGATGAAAAACAGCATCAGGCTCGATCAATTTAATGCAAAATATTTCCGTTTTCATGGGAAATTTTGGAGCTAGCAGCCAAGCAGCGCTGCTTTTCAACTCTCTTCTTTGGTGCACATCAGGAAACACACTGGCAGCCTTTCTTCATGTGTTTCTGGTTCCATCTTGCCCCATATGTGCTTGGCAAAGACAGTGCAGCCATTATTTTGGTGACTGCAAGACGCAGATTTTAAGGCAAGGCGATAGTGCTCAACAGTGCCAGCGCAGCCATTTTTGCTGGTAACTGCTGACGTGCAGATTAATGATGGAGGGGAATTCTAGTGGGTGGGTAAATGTACCCCACAACTCAACCATGGAGTAGTCCCAGACTAACATGTACTAGAGTGAAAAGCTAAACATGCACTCACTTGATTATGCTAGCCATATTGGGTGACCTCTGAATTCATCTAATTCATACTGCACATGTGCTACTCTGTACAAACAGGCATATGTTGTCTCTATTCCCAGAATGTGATGTTCTGACATCACTGCTCCTCTTGCAACCACTGTGCTGACAAAGATGGCAGGAGAGGCAGCAGCCAGGCTCTTTGCATCAGAAGTAATCACAGGACAACAAGAACACGTGGCTGAAGTTATGCCACAGTAGTGCTCCGCTACCTGCCGTCTCACAACGTATGAATGGGGCATATTAGATATGAAGTGTGGTATTAGTTACTTGCTTCAGCAATACCATAGCGTATTACTTTTGCTGTCTTTTAAACAGTTTCTTCTAACTCAGTTTGGCTTTTCCCTCCCTGACCCATCTGTTCCTCTAGCTCCTTTTGATTCGTTTATCTTTTTAATAACCCCCACCTTAGCCCTGCCTTATGTATGACTCGCTCTCCAAACGTGTATTTTTTTGTTTTAGTGTATTAAATGTTGTGTTATGTATTATACACATCTTTGTCGTTAACATGCCCTTCTGAATCTGATGACATTCTCCGGTGATCTCTGATGTACTGGACTGTTGTAAGATGGTATAGCTCTAAGGAACAGGATAACTGAGTGGCCATGCAGGGTATGGTCACATACTAGTAGACTCCCCATAGCCAACCTGTGCTGGTTTGGCAGAACGATCCCTGCATGTCTGTGTGTGATTCCTATTTTGTGTCAGCAGGCAGGGGTTGACTGGTGCCTATTGGTGGTCCACATCTCCTGTCTGTAGGAATGTCATGATGTAGGTGTGTCGGGTAGATCATGTGAGCAGTCCCGTTGGGGAGTTGGGTGATGAAGATGCAGATGGTAATGTACTTGTTGATAGTAATGAGGGTGTGGAGGGAATGCATAAGTGATGGGAATATGAAATTGATGGGCCATGTAAATGATAAGAGTGATGAGGATGTTGAGGTTGATGTGTGCTGAAGCTGATGCAGATGTTGAGATTGATTGATACCACAGATAATGCAGGAATGGAGAAGAATGCGGAGAAAGAGGATGATGTGAGCATTAACAGTATGGTACATTTTGAGACTGTTGTGGAAGAATTACACAACGCATGTTACATTGACTCTGGTAAAAACAAACAAGGAGTTAGAATGAGTGTACCCCTCAGAGCTCAATTTTAAATAACGTTGTGCTAAATTCATAGCATGATTGATGATGGACACAGTTCACCATGTTTAAAAGTATCAGAATCCAATTGAGGGTGTATATAACACATCAAATATAAAAAATTTTTGCAGATTTTTAAGATGTTTCAATAGAGCTTGTGGAACACTCTGGCTTAGTTCCCCTACTATTCTCCTCTCTTGTTGTTTCCCACATTCAGATCATCACTGCTCTCACTTCCCTTGCCCTGTTCTCTGCTTCTTCCAATTGGCTTCACCAGAACACCAGAACGCTTTGGTTCTTTCTCTCTCTCTCTCTCTCTCTCTCTCTCTCTCTCTCTCTCTCTCTCTCTCTCTCTCTCCTCTATCTCTCTCTCTCTCCTCTCTCTCTCTCTCTCTCTCTCTCTCTCTCTTTCTCTCTCTCCCCCACGCACACCTAACAGGTACATTGTATACTAAGCACAGCAGAGATAAGGGAATGCTGTGAATGTCTGGAATCTCAGGGGGATCGAGGGTCAAGCTTGATTGGGTTGCCTGAGTGTTGTGGGGCTGGGTTGTTATGGATATGAGACGGATGCTGGACCATGATTAAGGCATTGCTGGGTTGTGGGCAGGACTGTAAGTGGTGCAAGGCAGCCATACTGGTGCAAAATAATAAGTGAGGCTGGCTCCAGTTTGATACCGAACTGCAATTAATGTATAATTGGTAAATCTGGAGAAGATTTGGATTAATAGAGGAAAATGACCTTGGTTAGTCAGAATGGTGCAGAAGCAGTACCCTAGTTGGACCATTAGTAGTTCAGTGTGTTGACTGATGAAGGGGTTGCTTGGTGGAGAAACAGGGGTGGTGGTACAAATATGATGGAAATGATTAATTGCTTATGTATTGTGTCAGTCTATGTACTGCACCTTTAGTGGACAGCACCTGAGGTCTATCTGGTAAATCGTGGTGTTTTTCTGCCGCTCCAGTCCAAACTCTCCCAAGCCATTTCTTTCTTAATCCATACCCAACCCTAAGGGTCAGCAAACCCATTCATGATGCCTCGCACGTCACTGGAACACCACAGATGTGTTGCATTTTAGTGTGTTTTAGCACTGATGGATGAGGGAAGTTCTTTGTGTCAGTTCCTTTCAGCAATTATGTGAATGAAGCTTCGCAGAAAGCCATTCCTGCATTTGATAGTGGCCGGCATACTGTGCTCCTCCTTTGGATGGTTGGCATTCAGGAGCACAATGACAACCTACACATTTCCGCTTCAGCCATAAAACAGAGGTTTGCTCGATTTTGATGAGGCGATCTGTCTTGTTCTGAGGTAATTTCTAGCATTGTGGGCCACCATTGAGGTGGTGTGCATGCTACAGAACAAGACTCTGCTTTGCGTGCACAACCTCTGCATGCAAAAAATCAACAGACCCAGTTCTGCTGCACTACTTCTGAGATCTTAGAATTGCTTTTTGTTTGTTCCACCTGTTTTGCTGTAGAGGGATTAAGGTATTCCCCCCCACTCCCCCATCATGATCACTCAAATGCATCAGAAGTGGAAACCAATACAAAAAAGAACTAGTGCATGGGCTCCTGTCACTTTCACCCCTTAATTTTATTTTTTAGATAAGAATGAGCAGAAGTGGATATCATACAGAAGGGTGTTAATGTGTGTTTTTGCGGAGAGTGACAATTTGTCTGAAAGTATGTACGACTCAAAAAGATGAGACGTTTATTGTTTTCCAAGTAGGCTTGCTTGAACATGTTTGGGCAAAACTCAAACTATCCTAGTTCTAAATTTCTCTGATCACTGCCCCTTTTCCTCATTACCGCCTATGTTGTTTCAGCAGAAAAAAGTTCAGTTCATTTTTCCATCCATCAGACGCAACACTGTTAATGTTTCCTTATGCTGAAATGGGGAAAAATACAAGTGTGATGTTAGTGGGCCAGTGCTAGGCAGAACCACAAGGGGCAGATGCCTCCTAAGTGGCAAGTCAATATTCACGGATCCCTGAAGGTCTACAGAAGGTGACCCGGCAATATTATCGGGTCACTTGCAGGGTTGTTGGAGTCTGTCAAGTCCCAAGCCTAATTCCTCGATATCTGATTTCAACAGTCCTTTGGATAGACTTGTTCGGCATATTTTTAGATATGGACTAAAAGGCTCATGAATCAGGACTTCATGAGTGTTTGGAGTAAATCAAGACCCAGGAAAGGGGGAGGGGGCGGTGGGAGCTAGCTCTTCATACAGCTTTCCCACAGACAAGCAGGTTTCAGTTTAGACATGCACACTGTAAATAAAACATGACATAAAATGCATTCAACTTTTGCTCATTAACATTTTAATGATAAGATAAAATAGTACAGCGAGAACTATGTGCCATGATAATAATACACTCTAACAAACAAATGTACAGTATAAATAAGATGTCAAAAATACTTTGCAAGATGTTTAAAAAAGAAAATGAACAGAAACATTTTTAAGTGTATCTGGTAGTCCAGAGTAGAGGAAGAAGAGAGAATTCAGGAACTTTATAACCTTCTAAAGAAAATGTTATATTATTGTAAGCGAACTGTACAGTGTGAATTATGTCCCAATATCATGTGTGTAAATTTAATTAAAATTGGATTTTTGAATTAGTATCATCAACTTCTATTATTAACCTGTTCACCAACACCAACAATTCAAAATTCACCATGCTTTGTAATGGCTAGGCAAAGTTCTTGAACTCTGAAGAAATCACAACAAATTCCTGATTTGTGCATACAGATACCCAAACGCACACATAAAAACACATGCAAGAAAGCGTAAAATCACACACACATTTACGCACTCAAGACTAAGACACACAGAACAGAACATACACAGGAAGCATCACCTTGTGCCTGTATGCCACTCAACCGACAGAATGATCTCTATTTTAATTTCTATCAATGACACTTGAATTAAATTGTCCACAGCGATTTGCGTTTTTTCATTGTAGGACTATGCAGAACATGTGATGGTCAAGGTGAAACTACAAGTCCCAGAAGGAAGCGCGGTGATGGAAAAATGGCACGGCTTATTGAGGTTGTTAAATATGGCATTGAGCTCAGGTCGGACATGATAATGACATAATATTTTAACAAACATTCAGAAATTAATGAAACATGTTTTGCCTTGCATAGGCAGATGAGCACTTAGTGTTGGCCCGTTCCTTCTTTAATCAAAATGCGGGTAAAAATATGTAGTAGAATTTCACAAGGTGGATGTCATGTGCTCTTTCTATGTTGCGAGAAAAAGGGAAGTGACGTCAGGAAATGAAAGGAAGGGGCAGGGTTGATAAGTCACCTCGGCTCTGTGCATTAAGTACGTGCATTAATTAAATACCGAATGACAATCTTGAGATATGACATTGGTGACAAATGCTCCCCCATGACCCATTGTTATGCAACATACAGGGCTTCAACGTTGCGGTGCTCTGCTCGCTCTGATTCATAGAATTATTTGCGTGTAAATCAGGAATTTGCATGCCATTCTGCCCATAAATCCCTGGTGGACGAATGGGGATTTGCGGACAGAATGGCACGCAAATCCCAGTTTTACACGCAAATAATTCCATGAATCAGGGCAAACAAATGTATCATAGGGCAGCGGCCCATCTCTTAATGCTCACCACAGCATCGCTGCTACCACCATCTTCAAATGAGCAGAAGCCCCGTTCTCACTTCACCATGTTCGTCACAGGGTGGGGAGTCCCATATTCCGACTTACCACCGCATCATCACTGTCGCCCTCTTTAAAAGGGTGAAAGCCTTACAGCTGCCTGCATAACATGCACATCACTCCAGGCAGACACCACATGCTCCCACTCCTACACACACAGGCCACTGAGGTGACCTCACTTTCCAGCCCTCAGTAGAGGCAGTGGAGGAAACGAGAGCCACCTGCTACAGACCACATTATAAAACTCACACCACAAACATCCACCAAGGAAACGATTAGGAATACATTCATCTGACCAACATCTCTGAGAAAGAAATCTCTGCCATATACAGATATCAGTCTTCTTTTTCACAAGTCAAACCCTCCACCTATGAGGCAATTCACCTTTAAACACCCCATCATGTTGATATTTCTGATTCCGCAAAAACAAAGAGGTGATGGCTGGAAGGTTTAGAATGAATCTTAACCACTGGCATTGCTCTGGGCAACCCTCCAGACCACCGTTCTTCATCTGCCAAGCCATTACAGAAGGGGAAAGACCATATGCAAATCAGGCTTGGCCCCACCCCAAAAGGGGCAGCCCAGCCCGAACTGCTAGGTCACATCCCTTCTGCACGAGACCACAAGCATCCCCAAACATGTTTCGCCCTTGTTGGGGCTCATCAGTGAGGAGTAGCTTGGGTCTCTAGGCCCAGCAGGCACGGGACCCACGTCTGGGCATACCCGTCCCACTCGGGGTGACAAAGCAAAAACAAAGAGGTGATGGCTGGAAGGTTTAGAATGAATCTTAACCACTGGCATTGCTGTGGGCAACCCTCCAGACCACCGTTCTTCGCCTGCCAAGCCATTACAGAAGGGGAAAGACCATATGCAAATCAGGCTTGGCCCCACCCCAAAATGGGCAGTCCAGCCCGAACTACTAGGTCACATCCCTTCTGCACGAGACCACAAGCATCCCCAAACATGTTTCACCCTTGTTGGGCCTCATCAGTGAGGAGTAGCTTGGGTCTCTAGGCCCAGCAGGCACGGGACCCACGTCTGGGCATACCCGTCCCACTCGAGTTGACAAAGCAAAAACAAAGAGGTGAAGGCTGGAAGGTTTAGAATGAATCTTAACCACTGGCATTGCTCTGGGCAACCCTCCAGACCACCGTTCTTCGCCTGCCAAGCCATTACAGAAGGGGAAAGACCATATGCAAATCAGGCTTGGCCCCACCCCAAAATGGGCAGTCCAGCCCGAACTGCTAGGTCACATCCCTTCTGCACGAGAATGCTGCCGGTGCATCCGACATGCTCTGCTTGCGGGTACCGGTACGCCTGCCAGGTCAGACCTGGCGGGTGGGAAGGCACCCGCATGCAGAACTCATAGTTTGACAGTCCGATCACAATGGTACCAGCAAGTTTACCGGTACCGCTGTTACCGGACCGGCAAACTTATAATGAGGCCCATTGTGCTCGGTTCTATGGCATTTCATCGTCGTATTATAAACTTTTACATTATAACGAAAATGTTCATCAAATTCTTTTTTTGGGCGGGTTCCCCCTAAAAAAAATCCCTCCTCCGCCTATTTTTTTCTATTCATTACCCACCCAAACCCTTATCTCCCCTTTTCCACCACCCCTAAAAAACGCAATGGACATTTTCTTTATGATGTGCACGTTTAAATGCTCGGCTTTGAAATATATGGCAATGAAAGGACGTCATACCTTGTGCTCACAGGTAATTGCAGGGTGGGAATCCTCATCATTCAGAAAAAAATACCATAAAAAATGCATATGCTTGAATACATCCTCACCATAGCACGCACAACAATGGATATTGAAATGCAAGCTGTTGCCATGGACAAAATGACAATCTCACAACCAATCATAGCACCTGTACGCCAAATGCATACATCTAGAGGAACAGACCTAATGACAAAATGTACATGCAATAAATGCGGTTACGACTTCTCTCTTGACGGTATTTGTCCTGCCATGGGCAACACCTGTGACATGTGTGGCAGAGAAAATCATTTTAGGTCTGACTGTAGATCATTCCAGCAACTGAGTCAATCCCAAAATGACAACTGACTATCGTAAATGGGCAACGTATGTCCTCAAACAAAATTACAATGGCAATGACATGAACATCAATGCCTAACGTCCTCATCAACAAAACACACCTCAGAACGCAGAAGATCATAACACAGACACACCCGTAGATCACTGGAGTGCCTTTGCAACAGACACACATGTCAAAGAATATGATAGTTAGAGACCAAATTACAATATGAATCAGAATCTTCTTCACGCGATGAACATAAGCAAGGATAATCCCACTGTTACTGCACACACGGCCATAATTATCCTACAACTAAATAGAAATCCAAGAGAATTTCTTATTTATACGGGAGCAACACTGACCAAAATAAGTGAAACCGAATATGCATTGTTATCTGGAGTCCCAAAGCTTCAATAGACATATACACATATGGGTCAGCTCCCCTGTGTAAAGGCATATTTTCTGCAACTTGCTCCTACAAAGACAAAACAGATACATTATTCAAGGTGCAGTTCCAGAGGGTCGAATTCGCAGCTTCAAATCTGCCATACAAATGGGCCTCATTTTAGATCATCCCATGTCCTTATACAGGTCAAGCGCAAAAGACATGTCCATAAAATTACTCCCATCCCTATTCAAAGGGCTTGGCAAATTGAAAGATCACAAGATCAAATTGTATCTTGACAACACAGTAAAAGTAGTTCAGATCACTGCTGGACCAGGACATCATCCAATCAGTCAAAGGTCACAACCTGCTTGTATCCCACATGGTACCAGTCCCTAAAAGAAGCCAAAGGACACATTTATCTACGTGTAGATATGCACACACCTACTCAAGCCATAGAGAGAGAACACCATCTCACTCCCTGGATGACTGACATGACGCACAGCTTACAAGTTCCAACTAATTTCTCCAAATTAGACCTAAATTAAGGATCCAACCAACCAAAGCTTTATCCATCGCCCATATAAATCAGCAAACTTGCCACACATTGGGATTACCTCAATACAAGAGACTCAGCTTTGGAATTTCAGCTGCTGCAGAAATATTTCCTTAAGACATACAGTCATCAGATATATTCCACAAAGTTTCAATTACAGTGAAGACATTATGGTGTTTGGAGTAAACCAAGAAGTTCATGATGCCACATTGCAAAGAGTTTACAGGGCTGTAGAGGATGATACAGACAATTGAGCAAATCCATGCTCACGTTTTTTGGTCAGATATTCCTGCATAATGTTCTTCATGCTGACCCTGACAAAGTTCAAGGTCTAATTGTTAAACCCAATCCCACCGACCTATTGGCTTTACAATCATTCTTGAGCATGGCAAGCTATTGCACAAGATACATTAAAGGACTTTGCATCAATCCGTGCTCTATTGCAATTGCTGACAAGAAAGTGATCTGAATTTCAGTGGTCGCCAAGTTTCCAAAATGGTGAATTGCACTGCAGGGACTATGATTACAGGAATATTCATTTGGCATCAATCATAAACCTGTTAAACAAGATAAGAATTGGATGAGTGAGAAATTAACCCTGCATTGGAGGTGCGCAAAGCTGAGAATCTAGTAAAACAAAAACACATGAGTGTTGAGAAGAAGGTGATCGGGAGGTATGCAACAGCAGTGAGGATATAAAGGGGTACTTTCTCAAAAAACTCCCTAAACTAGTTAGACATCATTGATCAAAATATCCTCATTGTCTGTGCTTCCAACAAATGTCGGGTTTTAATCAACTTTAAGAAAACTAACAGAAACAACCACTTATGGTATTAGGTGCTGTTATTGACCAGCATTTGACTTTCAAATTTTAATGAGAGTATATACAATCACAAGTACATGTTCCTAAAGGACTGAAAAGACACCTTAATGAGAGTATATACAATCACAAGTACATGTTCCTAAAAGACTGAAAAGACGCCAGGACGTGTTTCAACCCTGCTGGGTCGTCCTCAGGGCGTATAGGTTGACTGGAAGCTCTATACCTATCACAAACATTTTTTGGGGCCAGTGAAAGCATACAAAATAAAGAAAATTCAGATGACACTTGGTGACTTCCCTTCACCGATATACACATATTGATCTCTCTTTCGGGCTCTCACTGATTAAATGCAGATGCTTTAGGGAGCCATCCCGTACATGGCAGCACTACGTGCATGTGTCTAAATACGTGTATATGGATAATGTATACACATATACACAATTGAAATGCACCCATAATTTCTAGCAGCTTCAACAAAATCCACAAATGAATGATCTAAAACCTTTCGATGCATCTACAGAGACAAGACCATGTTACTGCTAATGGCGGGGCTACCCAAATCCTTAAAGATTGCCTAGCGTATGGTCAGTCACCGTTGGTACTGAATAGAACCTTCCATCAAATTAAAAATCCAGGGTTTCAGCCTGAACACCAAGATATCACTCTCTTTCTCGCCACCTTCATGTCAATGCATGCTTCTGAAAAGCTGTCAATTGCACCTGTTTGGGAACGTTCTACCAGTCCTAGACCTTAAGCTTGTAAGAAAGGTTGCATGCTCTCTGTTTTTATCATGCCTGGAATACTGCAACAGGTTCTATGGAGGTATGCCATGCTTGCAGTTAGTTCAACACGGGCCTGCACACATCCCTCAGATTCATATCCACAGGGCACGTATCATCCAGAATTAATTCCTCCACTGGCTGCACATGGAGCAATGGATCACATTCACAAACCTGTTCAAGATCCACGACACCCACTCGTCCAGTGGACCTACATGCATATCCAATCACCTCAGTCACTACTAGCCACAGTTATCCATCAGATCACAATCAGGAAATATGTTTTAACTCCCCGTCACAAAATAGCTAGATGCAGCAAGATGATCCTCGCTGCTCAGCACCAAAGACATTGCAAAATGTAAAACTAGAGGACAACTTCCTCAAATTCAGAAAAGCCATAGAAGCCACCGTTCCACTAGATAGCAGGACTCCTGCACTGCCTTCTTGGTCATGGGCCATGAACTTAACTTGCAGGCATGGATGCACTTTTGATCTGACTGACCATTTATGTATTTATTTATTTAAGAATGTATAATGCACCTAAGCCTGCAGGCATCAAAGCACAAACAAAAACACAAGTGACCAAGACCAACAACAAAAAGGGCGGGACTGCCAAAATCATACCTAAGTAGAATCAGAGTAAACCAGCAGGGAATCAGGCAAATAATAGGGTCTTCAATCTTTTTGAAACACATGGAGGCTCTTCTCCATGCACAGATCTGCTGGAAGTAAGTGCCAGGCCTTAGAGGCGTGTACAGGAAAGGAGAAACCACCACCTCTTGTGCATCTAACTCTAGGACAGGTCAATTTAAAAGTGCCTGCTGACTCTGTAGAACGTGTGGCTGATTGTTGGTGCAAACACGCTTTTAGGTAAAAATGGCTGAGCCAAAAGTGCATTAATGCACTAGGGTGTTCAGCTTGAATTCAATCCTGGCTGAAACTGGAAGCCAGTGAAGGTCTCGCCTATAAATAGAAATATGCTCTTGTTTGGCGACATTCTTAACAATGAGAACTGCATCATTCTGCATAACTTGCTGTTTACGTAGGTTATTCTGAGTGGCAGCAAATAAGAGGACATTGCAATAGTCCTGTCTGGGCATTATAAATGCTCTTACTAGTGTTTCACAGTGTTTCTGTGATACAAAGGGTCTCACCGACCTCAACAACCTCCGGTGTTATTGGGATTTGCCAACGACACTGTCTACCTGAGTATCAGCTCCCAATGATGCTTCAAAAAACACACCAAGTGTTTTAACTTTTTCATGTACTCTAATATCCTGTCTTCTGATCCTAAAACTCGAGAAATTAGGATCTATTTTTGCTCGGGCCTGAGGGGAACCGAAAATCAGCAACTCTGTCTTGGAGTTGATCAGACATAACCAATTCATAGCCGTCAATTTGTTTTGCTGCAACATATACCTTTTGCAACTTGCTAGAGTCAATAGAATAGTCACCTGACAATTCTATCAAAAGCTGTGTATCATCAGCATAGTTTGCAAACACAACATGGCGGTTGACAAACAAGCGCCCTGAAGCACACCGCATGTGATCCTAGACTGCGGAGAGGATGCTTGGTCTAGGACTACTCTAGACATACGATTACTAAGAAAAGAGCTGAGCCATGTAACAGCATAACTAGAACAGGCACCAATGGCCTGCAGGGCTAAGAGAAGTCGTTCATGGTCCACCAGATCGAAAGCTAAGGATAAATCCAAAAGCACCAGAAGGCCAGGTTTACCACTGCCCATCATATCCAGCATTTGATTTGGAAGGTCGGCCAATGCACTTTCCGTACTATGATTGGCACGAAAGCCGGATTGCCTAGATTGAACAATATTTAGTGATTCTAGGTAGTTTTGAAATTGATCAGTAGCCCCTTTGTCCACTATTTTTAACAAGAAGGGGACATTAGTAATAGTTGTCAGATTCACTAGATTGGTGGGGTCTAGACCTATCTTATTTACCAGTGGGGTAACTACCACCTGTTTCACCAACCTGGGTGCAAGACCCCACAAATTTACAAACTGATCAACGTTATGTTATGATTTTATGATGACTTTGCTTGCAGGAATACATCTCCTGTTGACTTGAGGTCCTTATTCACTGGCCCTTCTGCAGTCCCTGTTCCGTACACTTCTCCCACTCCACCAGGGCCTCCTTCTCTCTTCCCTGCACACTTGTGCTCTGGAGCAAATCTCACTGATTGTGGTGCATTATATGTACAGACATGCCTGTGTGCATGTGCATCCAATTAGTACCAATGCATATGTGCAATGTATATGCACTCTAGGAAATATAATTGCCCATGTGAAAACATTTCATGTAAGTGGGCACAGGATTATACAAAAAACAGAGAATTAATTTTAAATGCAATGAACACAACCTACATCAGCCTTTCTTAGCACAAAGCCATTGGTCTAATCATTGAATATTAACAGGACCGAATGTGACCCAAATGTGATCTGTGATACAGAGCACAGACAAGAAGCTGTGCTGTGCCAAAGTATCTTTAGCAAGGCAAGATATATGAAACAGAAGCATGAATTAAAGTAACATGACCACACCAAAGAAAGCAAGAAGACTTTTCTATTTCTGCTCAGAATCATTTTTTTATGAAAGGTATAAAAGAGAACACATAACAAAATATTCCTGAATAAGAAAACATACTTTAAATTAATTTGCCACTTCGCCAACAACCGAAGGTTCACCAGTCTCCCATTCATTTGTAAAATCACTGAGAGGTGTTATGAACTAGAAGTAGTCATACTTGAGGACATCACTTCAAGGGTGTTTATTAAACTTAAAAGAAAAACGCCTGTTTGTTCCTACCGATAAGAGGGATTTCCTTTTCTATTAACTAAACTAAGTTTAGTTTTCTGCCAAACAGGGAATTAATTAAATTAATATATTTGGTTACATAGGCTAAGGATCTAAACAGTTTGCCCCCCAACCCCTTATAAAGGGAAAGGATTCAAGGCAAGCCGACTCCCCCACCTTTTGGTTTCTCAGGGCTCAGTTCTACTTACATAGCAAACCTCTGTTTAAGGTTCGAGAAAGCCAGCTGCATCTCAGGACACGCTGGAAAGATAGGGCTGGGGTCTGGTAACTCCACTCTCAAAGATGGCCTCCCGCTCTCCCCTGTTGGAGCCAGTCAGGTTTAGGGCCTTCCTAGAGATGAACAGCTCTACCCAGATGAACTCTCAGCAATCTCCTCTGGTGTCTCCTTACAGCTGCCTGATGGTAAGTTTCAGCAGCCTTCCTGATGGTCTGTCTCTTCTTTCTGTCCTCCTGGCTTTTTCCTTTTTCTGTGTTTCTGTCCTATTTTGTGTGTCCCCTGTCCTAGTGCAGTTCCCTCTATATAGCAGATATGACACCACCAATTTTACAATCTTGGGGAAGTGCCCTGCAATAGTCCCTGCCACTAGGATTGGACAATTGCCCTTCTTTCTCCACCCAAACCCAGCCTCCAAGTCAGGATTGGTTTAGGGGTCTGGAGCAACATATGGCAACTCACATTTGTCATCATCCTTTGTTCACCTTTCAACTTTTTTGCAACAATTAGTTGTGTATCACAACTTCATAATTTGACTAGCAACTGCCAAACTAAACATATTTTCGGTTTCAGCTAATCATGGGGAATTAGATAATCCGACCACCAAATCTCTATCATGTAGCACAGCCATTTGGCACCTTTCTGCCATTTCCATAAAAAAGCGCAATAGTTATGAATATGTAAGTTATGAAGCATATCCCCAATTTAATTTTCCACCCGCTCACAAACTCTCACATTTGGAACATATTCAGATCAGCCAGAAATCTAGTTTAACTGGCCATTACAGTTCCCAGAGTTATAGGAAGATGAATTTCATATCCCCAAAATCGCCTGGAAATTAGATATAAAATGGTACATAGATGAAATCCATTCGCCTTATGATGGCTGGGAAAAAGGCCTAAATGATAATAGTCCTTTAAAATAAATTGTGAATCTTCTTGTGGGACAAATGGTTCTGCATCTTGCCTTCCAGCCATTTGTTTTCTCGTGGTCAGCCTGTGCCTTTATCAGTCTCCTTTGTGTTGGAAGGTTGGTCTTTGAAGTGGGTGACCCCATTTTCACACATATTAGTCCTGCTCCAGTCAAGGGTGACTTTTGTTGATAGCCATGCTTTCAGAGCCAGGAGGTCTGGAGTACACTGACCTTTAGCAGAACATTTGTATTGTGGTTGGTCATTAAATGAGAGATGTGACATCCAGGCTGAGAGTGGGAGGTTTCCTTTGTGATGCTTTACCCACAGCCAGCAAAAGGGTCTGCCGTGGGCTCACATTTTCCATGAAGACAAAGAGGCTCTTCAAATGTCACTGGAGTTTTGTAGGTGAAACATAATATACTTTGCTTTTGGTCAACCCAAACATCAGGTTCTGTTTTCCTGACATTTTCCTGTGCGCATAGTATTTCACTTTTACTTTTAGAAACATTTTTATTTGCACACACATGTGCAGGCCGTTTTTGTTTTCAATGTTTACAAATACGGTTTTCATGTGACAGAGATCTTTCATTCCTCCTTCTTTTGTAAATTAAAATGCTGCTTGTCCATTGATAATGACAGGTAGGCCACTTTCCACCTGGCTCTTTTATTTTTACTTGAAACACAAAAATAAAGTCCAGGCCGTTTTTGTTTTAGTGTTCAAAATGTTGCTATTCATGTGAAAGGGACTTCTGTTTGGGGCATTTAAATTCCCTTCCCCCAATAGAAATGCAGCACCTCATTGCAGAAAACTACAGAAGCAACAAACCCAAAAAGAAGATACTGGAAAGTCAGAGGAGTATGACTTTGATTGCATGTGTCTATCCATTTTGCTATGCTTTTTAATGTTACTTTTAAAATAGCTTTTAGGTCATCAATGGCACTGTGATATCTAATTTTAGTTTAAAGACTGTGAACCCCAGAACCTCTGCCTCTTTAAGACGAGGTAGCAATACTTAGAGATGGATGGGGATGCAGAACGTACTCATACATCAATAATCAAACCGACTCAGGAAGTTGGAAAAACTTTGTACGTTTTATGAACAATTATCTAAAACAGGAAGTTCGATTTCTCTCAAAGCAGCATATGAAAAAAACAACATTCTTATATTAAAAATGTGTCACTACTGACATCATACTATGTGAGAAACTAAGAAAACCTACTAGGGGATGTGATAGGCTTAAAGGTGACATCTAGGTTTACATTCAATACTGACAGGGGTTGTGATTGGGTCTCTAAGATCAGGTGGACAACTAAGCCCATCCCAAGTGCAATTCATCTTCCGTGTCATACTAATACTCGACACCCTATTGGTTACTCAAGCTATAGCACTCTTTAATACGTGGCCCTCTATAATTGGTTGGCACGCTTGTACCCTTCTGGAACATGCCACTTGCTAGCAGCACGCAAGCTGGTTACCCCAGGTGCTAGGAGGATTGGCCTGGTCATGCCTCCCCACCCAATTAGCCCAATATCTATCACCACTCCTGCAGTCGGTCATTCAGTTAGGCTTTGAACTTGGCCTTGTAGAGGCTCACTGTGCCTGAGAATAAAAAGGAGTGTGGCATGGTCTTATCTTCTGGTTTCGGTGTAGCTCAACCCACAGTCTATTTCTATATGACCATGTGACTGGAGACCACGTTTCCAAGCTTTGTGTTGCATATAATACTATTAAATGATGAACTCTTGACACCTTCAATGTTTATCCATCACACCTCAAACAGATGTTTGTTTCTTTCTCACGTTCATGTAGATGTTTGACAGAAAAAATGAAACGGATGGTGCAGATGAAACGGACGGTGCGGATAAAACGGACGGAGCAGAAGAAACAAATGGAGTGGACGAAACTGATGGAACGGATGGAGTGGATGGAACAGATGGAGTGGATGGAACGGATGGAACAGATGGAGTGGATGGAACGGGTGGAATATATGGAACGGATAAAGTAGATGAAAGAGATAGGGTGGATGGAACAGATTAAGTGGATGGATCGGATAGAGTGAATGGAACGGATGGAGTGGATGAAAGAGATAGGGGGATGAAACGGATGGAGTGGATGAAACGGATGGAGTGGATGGAACATATAGAGTGGATAGAATGGATGGAGTGGATGGAACGGATGGAGTGGATGGAACAGATGGAATGGATGGAGTGGATGGAAAGCATGGAGTGGATGCAACCCGATGAAGTGGATGGAACCCGATGAAGTGGATGGAACAGATGGAGTGGATGAACCCGATGAAGTTGATGGAATCGATTAAGTGGATGGAGTGGATGATAGCGTTAGGGTGGATGAAACGGATAGAGTGGATGAAACGGATGGAGTAAATGGAACAAATGGAGTGGACGGAAAGGATGGAGTGGACGGAATGGATGGAATAGACGGCACTGAAGGAGTCGACGGAACAGATGGAGTGGATGAAAGGGATAGGATGGATGAAACAGATGGAGTGGATGGTTTGAATGGAACAGATGGAGCAGATGGAATTGACGGAGTGGATGAAACGGATGGAGCGGATGAAAGAGATAGGGTGGATGAAACAGATAGAGTGGATGGAACGGATGGAGTGAATGCAACGGATGGAGTAGACAGAACGGAAGGAGTGGACACAATGGATGGAAGGGATGGAACGGAAGGAGTGGATGGAACGAATTGAGTGGATGGAACAAATGGGGTGGATGGAACAGATGGAGTGGATGGAACCGATGGAGAGGATGGAATGGAAGGAGTGGATGAAGTGAATGGAACGGACGGAGTGGATGGAATGGATGAAGTGGATGGAACGGATGGATTGGATGGAACCCGATGAAGTGGATGGAACGGATGGAGTGGATGAACCCGATGGAGTGGATGGAACGGATAAAGTGGACGGAACGGGTGAAGTGGACGAAAGAGTTAGGGTGGATGAAATGGATAGAGTGGATGGAACGGATGCAATAAATGGAACAGATGGAGTAGACAGAACGAAAGGAGTGGACCGAACGGATGGAATGGATGGAACAGATGGAGTCGACGGAACGGATGGAGTGGTTGAAAGAGATAGGGTGGATGAAACGGATGGAGTGGATGGAGCAGATGGAGTGAATAGAACAGATTTAGTGGACGGATGGAGTGGACGAAAGAGATAGGGTGGATGAAATGGATAGAGTGTATGCAACAGATGGAGTGAATGGAACGGATGGAGTGGATGGAACGGATGGAGTGGATGGAACGGATGTTGTAGATGAAATGGATGGAGTCGACTGAACGGATTGAGTGGATGGAACGGATGGAGTGGATGGAACGGACGGAGTGGATGGAACAGAGGGAGTGGATTTAACACGATGAAGTAACACGATGAAGTGGATGGAACGGATTAAGTGGATGGAGTGGATGGAGTGAATGAAACAGATGGAGTGAACTGAACGGATGGAGTGGATGGAACAGATGAAGTGGACGAAAGAGATAGAGTGGATAGAATGGATGGAGTGGATGGAACGGATTAAGTGGATGGAGTGGATGGAGTGAATGAAACAGATGGAGTCGACTGAACGGATTGAGTGGATGGAACGGATGGAGTGGATGGAACGGACGGAGTGGATGGAACAGAGGGAGTGGATTTAACAAGATGAAGTAACACGATGAAGTGGATGGAACGGATTAAGTGGATGAAATGGATAGAGTGGATGGAACGGATGGAGTGGATCAAACAGATGGAGTGGATGGAACCGGTAAAGTGGCTGGAACCGATGTAGTGGATGGAACGGATGGAACGGATGGAGTGGATAGAACGGATGGAATAGATGGAGTGGATGGAACCAATGGAGTGGATGGAATGGATGGAGTGGATAGGAACCGATTAAGTTGATGGAGCGGATGGAGTGAATGGAACAGATGGAGTGGACGGAACGGATGGAGTAAATGGAACGGATGGAGTATACAGAATGGATAGAGTAGATGAAAGAGATAGAGTGGATGGGATGGATTAAGTGGATGGAGCGGATGGAGTGAATGAAACAGATGGAGTGGACGGAACGGATGGAGTGGACGCAACGGATAGAGTAGATGAAAGAGATAGGGTGGATGGAACGGATTAAGTGGATGGAGTGGATGGAGTGAATGGAACAGATGGAGTGGACGGAACGGATGGAGTGGATGCAATGGCTTGAGTAGATGAAAGAGATAGGGTGGATGAAACGGATAGAGTGAATGGAACGGATGGAGTGGATGGAAATGAATGAATGGATCAAACGGATGAAGTGGATCAAACGGATGGAGTGGATGAAGGCCTAACATCTAATGCACTTTTACTGATAACCACCAGATCTCACCAATACGCTTACTCTCTGCTATACAACCATCATTCAACTAGAACACAGCTATAGCCCTGATCATTCAGCCTAGCTGTTCACATACAAATACGACCCCATGAATCCCTCATCACCCTAGTAAAACACAGCTAGCTGAGCACATTCCGTTCCTCAGGCCTAACGCAGCCAGAACCCAGTCTGGGTGTCCACCCACCAGACTGCACACATCCAACTGATATCCTCAGCACCACACCTATCGCTAGAAAGCAGCTATCATCCAACAACTACACCAGCTGCACACATACCCGGCGCACCCATGCACCATATGACACCAGAGGCGTTGCTAGGGGGGCTTAGGGGCTGTAGCCCCAGGTCTTTTGGTTGTAGCCCCGGATAGAAGCTAGGGGCTACAACTAAATGGTTAGCTAGTCCCGAGTCCCGACAGTCCCAGCATTAGCATAGCCCCGGATCTTTTCCAGACCTAGCAACACCCCTGTACGACACTATCTCTCTCTACTAACTTGAACTGCGGTTCCCGAGGGCGTTCAACCTACCAGCGCTTTGAGGTCATACCATTGATATATAAAGCACTATATAAATGCCAAGTAACATAACATAACAAAAAATAACATAACATAACAACCCGGCTCATGGTGGCCTCGACTCTTGGTGCTGGGCCAGCCAGCCTTTCTTGAATTCTCCTTCGCCATCAGCTATTTACAACTGTGCCACACTGCAAGCCCTTTCCATTCACGGGGTTCAAGTTTCTAAAGTGCACTGTGGACCATCCAGGGTCTATACAATCCTATGTATATAAGTTTTTGCTTCCTTGCAATCTATTCACTCTGTAGCCAGCCTCAGGATTACGTAATCTACTTTCTTTACAGGATCTGTACAATTGTAAAATTACTTTGCATTTTCTTCAGTGTTTCTTTGCACAGGCATCTTCATTTAGATCCCGAAATGTTGCTTTTCTTTTACGCCTCATCCTCAGGTCTTATAGAATGTCTATATTCTTCCTTAATTTGTGTCTTTTCTGGGTGCATCAGTTCTGCTTCATATGACATCACCAGTATTCTTTCTCATTCATTTTCATACTTCCTCCTGGACTTTTTCCAGAAGACCATTACTTCTTTGTGAATGCATATAGGGTTTTCTCAGTGGATACCTTGTCTCAAGAATTCTTTGCGATGTAGGCATCCTCACTGGTACTGTGCATGTCGAAATTTCCAGTTCCCAACATATAGGCAACATGGGGGAGGAGCTTCTGGTAGGGGCATTTGGCTCTTCCTCTACAACTACAGTCGGTTCACCCATTGCACTATGCTTTTTAACGGTGACCTAAAGACTGCATTTTGGTTATCTGTGGCCCTATGCATATTACCTGTAATTCAAAGGGCACACTTTCTTCACACATGGTCCTGTGATTGTAAATGGTATTTCACTGTGCTACAGTGCACTTCTACAATGGTAATGTGCTCCACAGGTCTACTCGCTTCACCCTCCACCAGTGTAAAGAGTCTTCTGACAAATCTTTACACTACTCTTTTGCCCTCTGCTGTGCAAAAGGCAAAAGAATTATCAGGGCCGGACCTGTTTGCACCTAAGTGCAAACGTAAGCTGTCCCCTCTGGGCAATTTACGTTTTAATATAAAATGAGCTCCAAGCTGTTTATGAAACACTGCATAACACACACATTCTTGCACACACCAGAATTATTTGTAGCACAGTCATACTTTGTTGTCTTTTTGGCATGTTCCTTTTTAATGGCGAGAATCACTCCTAGAAGTACAGACTTGTAAAGGTCTCTTTGGCAGTGCATACAGGGTTGGTTACTTTGTCATAGGATTACAAATGAGCACTACAACATGGACGCTGTCGACTTGGCCAGGAGGGCGATGAAGCAGAGATTACTGTCGTTGGCCCTTCCCATGAAACTCATAAAAGGTCAGACAGTATGTGTGTTTCCTCAGTTCGCTTTTAAAAGAACTTTGAAGTCTTTAAAGCTGTGTTCCCTTCCTCTTTGCCAGGCTAATAAAAAATAAGGTTTATTACAACCACATTTGTGTTTCTTGGAGTATGCCATTGGCCTTTCCTGGGCCAATGAGAATTACCAGGATGCACCCAACTAAGCCGCATTAACTGCGATTAGAATGGCAAGTTGACAACTTACTGAATTACTCCAGTGGAGCATTCTGAGTTTTCTTACAAAGTTAGAAAAAGCTTTAGTTATTTCAATGAAAGCATGTGCAGTTAGATGTGCAAGCTGAAGTGTGAGTGCTCCACACTCTGACCCATCAAAGCTGCCCTGCCTTAGCGAAGGCTTCATTTCCACAACAGGATATCTGGTTTCCTTTATGAGGATACAGCTATGTTAATACGCTTTAGTGGTTTGTTGAAGGGGGCAGGCAATCTTTTCACAGCACAAACACCAAAATCCCTTTAAGCAGTTGTTTTTGAAAAGCTGTGACATGATTGGCAGATTTGTCATTGTAAAGTAAGATTTGGTTGGCTAAATATGTTTAGTCTAGTAAGCACTTTAGTGACTGACGGTCTGTTAATGGATAAGAGTGGATTATGGAGGGGACTCTACAGGCTGCCGTAGATCACTTAGAGTTGTGAGGTGGAAAGGGTGAAGGAGAAAAGGGGAAAACAATCCAACACTCTAGGGGCTTATCCTGAAGCCATATATTTTATACATTTTGCGCAAACATATTTTTTAATTTTTGAGCAATACACTGAGTTTGAGAATTTACATGCCAACTGGACTGCAGCACAAAACAAGGTAGCTCACACATTTTCAGATAGCGAAATAATTAAAAAAAGAAAGAATACATTTACTTATTTCGCTATAAACACAACCCAGCAATAGGCAAGCAATGTAGGAAAACAGCTATTGCTAAATTACATGACCAGGTTGCCTCAATGGGAGCAAATGAACCAAACCCCGGTTGTGTCTGGCACAGCACAGACAGGGTGTGCTTGATGCAGCCTTACGCTTTGCCCCCCATGCCGCGTTTACCCAAATTGCTGTGGATCCTGTGCACATCAGTAGTGCTTGACTGCAAAGATCTTTTTACAACAATTGTGTTCAAACGATACACGGTAATTTGATCTGCAAGTGTTGGCTTTTGCTGACACTGTATTAGCACTAGTGGGAAGTTGCCAAATGCTGAGTGCCTGTGCGCATGCTTTGGGAACACAAACCATCCGTAAAGTCAATTACGATTCCCCCATTTGCATGTGGTGTGCCCAGATGCAGACCACCCCCTTTCGAATGTGCATCAGAAAGCTTGCCCCCTTTGGTAAAACCAATGTATTACAGCGTGAATGGATTAATGTCCCATTTGCGCCGAAGGTCCACATTGGATAGAGAGGCACTAAAGGCGATGGCACGGAGACATCAGACAGAGTGTACGCCTTCCAACAAACAGGACCATCAAAGTTGACAGAAGGGTTTTGAAAGATTTTGGACTGCTGCAAACATGCACTGTTTGGGGGCCTCATTTAGACATGTTATTTAATTAAATTGCCATTTAGCTGACACATCTAGGCAATTGTGTCACCTCAAAATATCCTTGATACATGGCTGATAGAGAAAGTGTCTATTTTGGCAGTCTCCTTTTCAATCAACAGGGGTCAGAGCAACTACACGTGCATGCCCTGTCCACAAAGCTCACAAGCTCACTGTGATAAGGCACAACAGTTTTCTGTAGTACATCATAGCCAGAGCATTGGCGGACCAGGAGTTACAACTATCTCCGTGTAAGTGAGCAGCCACAGGCATATTTTACTCCACCCTCCACACAAATGATCTCATGTTATTCATTTTTCGTCCTGTTTTTAATGATAATACATGATTGCCAAAGTATAAATGAAAAGTACACATAGCATACTGGCACAACAACTTAAATGCATTGCTTGAAAGGCAGGTCTTAAGCTGGCATTTAACCAGAAATAAAATATGACCGTAATTATTCAATGGAATGTTTTATTTTTGAATATGGACACTTTATATATGTAGTAGGTATTTAAAACCTGATGTTCTGACATGGGCAGTGTGTTAGTGGTCTATGGTAACTGGCGGAGGTATAATTTATCTATTTAGTACTGAGCTTGAGCCCTGCGAGGTGACAAATGCAGATTTGGGAACGGGTGAACCCGGGGAGTATAACCCATCCGTCAAGCAATCAAAATGGTGCTCACAGTGATAAACAATCGTCTCATCCTGTGATTTTGTGATACTCTGACTCACCACATATTATTAACAATGATAAATCTTTTATCCATGTGGCAGGACATTTCCACTGGACTCTGCACAATTCTGCCAATGCCTTGGTTAGATTTCTGTATTTACCCCCCCACCCCCCCACTAATTGCTATTTGTAATCTTTGCAGCCCATTTGTAGGTCATAACTGTGCACATTCTAAAGAGAATACTGATGAAAAGGTTCAAATACAGCTGATAAGATGTTCCCCTTTACACAAAAAACCAACAGGGTAATTCATAGAATTTCGCAGAAAAGTGTCGCAAGCGGCTGGCGCAGAGTGTCTGCGTGCGATTGTCTGCGCCTGGCACATGCGCAAAAACCGATTTCCGCGCACAGCGTATTCATGGATTTTAGGCTCCCAAACCAGCTGTGGCGCAGAGTATCGCAGCGACCCTGCAGCAGCGCCAGTAACGCCCCCAAGAACGCCCTCGCGCAAGGAAAAGCCATCAAAATCGCTAAATCATCGCAAAGGGCTGCGCTAACCCTGGACCAGTTTACAGGGCTGCCAAACAAGGAACGCAAAGCGTGTAACGTGCATATCAGGGGTACGCGGGAAGTCATACACGCGATTAGCCAGGGTACGTGTATTACAGGGGTACGCGGGAAGTTTTACACGCGATTCGGCTGGGTACGTGTATTACAGGGGTGCGCGTGAATTCTCACATGCGATTTGGCCAGGTACGTGTATTACAGGGGTGCGCGGGAAGTTCCACACGCGAATAGCCTGGGCGCGTGTATTTCAGGGGTGCGCGGGAAGTTTTACACGCGATTTCAGCAGGGTACGTGTATTTCAGGGGTGCGCGTGAATTCTCACACGCGATTTGGCTTGGTACGTGTATTACAGGGGTGCGTGGGAAGTTACACACGCAATTAGGCTGGGTGGGTCCTCACAGGTGTTCCCTGTACACCCTCGACGGCCCCTGCAGGCAGCCCACAAAACAGGGGACTACCCTGCACACCTGCTCATGTCCCCCTGCACCCCCACCCCCCAGCAGTGCAGGGGCACCCTCCACCAGGCCCCCACTCATGTCTCCCACCACCCCCACACCCGAGCAGTGCAGGGGCAACCCCACCAGGCCCCCACTCATGTCTCCCACCACCCCCACCCCCCCAGCCACCAGGGGCACCCTCCACCAGGCCCCCACTCATGTCTCCCACCACCCCCACCCCCCAGCAGTGCAGGGGCACCCTCCACCAGGCCCCCACTCATGTCTCCCACCACCCCCACCGCCCAGCAGTGCAGGGGCACCCTCCACCAGGCCCCCACTCATGTCTCCCACCACCCCCACCCCCCAGCAGTGCAGGGGCACCCTCCACCAGGCCCCCACTCATGTCTCCCACCACCCCCACCCCCCAGCAGTGCAGGGGCACCCTCCACCAGGCCCCCACTCATGTCTCCCACCACCCCCACCCCCCCAGCCACCAGGGGCACCCTCCACCAGGCCCCCACTCATGTCTCCCACCACCCCCACCCCCCAGCAGTGCAGGGGCACCCTCCACCAGGCCCCCACTCATGTCTCCCACCACCCCCACCCCCCAGCAGTGCAGGGGCACCCTCCACCAGGCCCCCACTCATGTCTCCCACCACCCCCACCCCCCCAGCCACCAGGGGCACCCTCCACCAGGCCCACACTCATGTCTCCCACCACCCCCACCCCCCAGCAGTGCAGGGGCAGCCCCCACCAGGCCCCCACTCATGTCTACCACCACCCCCACCCCACAGCAGTGCAGGGGCAGCCCCCGCCAGGCCCCCACTCATGTCTCCCACCACCCCCACCCCCAGCAGTGCAGGGGCACCCTCCACCAGGCCCCCACTCATGTCTCCCACCACCCCCACCCCCCAGCAGTGCAGGGGCACCCTCCACCAGGCCCCCACTCATGTCTCCCACCACCCCCACCCCCCAGCAGTGCAGGGGCACCCTCCACCAGGCCCCCACTCATGTCTCCCACCACCCCCACCCCCCAGCCACCAGGGGCACCCTCCACCAGGCCCCCACTCATGTCTCCCACCACCCCCACCCCCCAGCAGTGCAGGGGCACCCTCCACCAGGCCCCCACTCATGTCTCCCACCACCCCCACCCCCCAGCAGTGCAGGGGCACCCTCCACCAGGCCCCCACTCATGTCTCCCACCACCCCCACCCCCCCAGCCACCAGGGGCACCCTCCACCAGGCCCCCACTCATGTCTCCCACCACCCCCACCCCCCAGCAGTGCAGGGGCAGCCCCCACCAGGCCCCCACTCATGTCTACCACCACCCCCACCCCCCCAGCCACCAGGGGCACCCTCCACCAGGCCCCCACCCATGTCTCCCACCACCCCCACCCCCCAGTCACCAGGGGCACCCTCCACCAGGGGCACCCTCCACCAGGCCCCCACTCATGTCTCCCAGCGTGCTACGTGTATTTCAGGGGTGCGCGGGAAGTTCCACACGCGAATAGCCTGGGCGCGTGTATTTCAGGGGTGCGCGGGAAGTTCCACACGCGAATAGCTTGGGCGCGTGTATTTCAGGGGTGCGCGGGAAGTTCCACACGCGAATAGCCTGGGCGCGTGTATTTCAGGGGTGCGCGGGAAGTTCCACACGCGAATAGCCTGGGCGCGTGTATTTCAGGGGTGCGCGGGAAGTTCCACACGCGAATAGCCTGGGCGCGTGTATTTCAGGGGTGCGCGGGAAGTTCCACACGCGAATAGCCTGGGCGCATGTATTTCAGGGGTGCGCGGGAAGTTTTACACGCGATTTCAGCAGGGTACGTGTATTTCAGGGGTGCGCGGGAATTCTCACACGCGATTTGGCTTGGTACGTGTATTACAGGGGTGCGTGGGAAGTTACACACGCGATTAGGCTGGGTGGGTCCTCACAGGTGTTCCCTGTACACCCTCGACGGCCCCTGCAGGCAGCCCACAAAACAGGGGACTACCCTGCACACCTGCTCATGTCCCCCTGCACCCCCACCCCCCAGCAGTGCAGGGGCACCCTCCACCAGGCCCCCACTCATGTCTCCCACCACCCCCACACCCCAGCAGTGCAGGGGCAACCCCACCAGGCCCCCACTCATGTCTCCCACCACCCTTACCCCCCCAGCCACCAGGGGCACCCTCCACCAGGCCCCCACTCATGTCTCCCACCACCCCCACCCCCCAGCAGTGCAGGGGCACCCTCCACCAGGCCCCCACTCATGTCTCTCATCACCCCCACCCCCCAGCAGTGCAGGGGCACCCTCCACCAGGCCCCCACTCATGTCTCCCACCACCCCCACCCCCCAGCAGTGCAGGGGCACCCTCCACCAGGCCCCCACTCATGTCTCCCACCACCCCCACCCCCCAGCAGTGCAGGGGCACCCTCCACCAGGCCCCCACTCATGTCTCCCACCACCCCCACCCCCCAGCAGTGCAGGGGCACCCTCCACCAGGCCCCCACTCATGTCTCCCACCACCCCCACCCCCCCAGCCACCAGGGGCACCCTCCACCAGGCCCCCACTCATGTCTCCCACCACCCCCACCCCCCAGCAGTGCAGGGGCACCCTCCACCAGGCCCCCACTCATGTCTCCCACCACCCCCACCCCCCCAGCCACCAGGGGCACCCTCCACCAGGCCCCCACTCATGTCTCCCACCACCCCCACCCCTCCAGCCACCAGGGGCACCCTCCACCAGGCCCCCACTCATGTCTCCCACCACCCCCACCCCCCAGCAGTGCAGGGGCACCCTCCACCAGGCCCCCACTCATGTCTCCCACCACCCCCACCCCCCAGCAGTGCAGTGTTAGGGAGAATTCTCTGTTTAGGCTGAATTTCCTAACCTAGTGAGTCCCCCAGCAGCTTTGCTGGATTTCTGGAGTTTGTTTTTTCCATCCTGCCAAGAGTGTGACCCTTTTCCTCTCACTCTTGGACATGTATGTGTGTAATTCCTTTGAAATGTCAATGTGTTCGATGGGCTATGGGGTCTTTTACTCCATAGGGTCTCATAAGTTTTTCTATGTGTGTCACTCCGCACCCTACGTGTCGTGACACGGGGGCGCCCTAGCAGGTCCCCCCACCATAGACTCCATACCCGGGGACTGACTACCGTCTCCCCGGGCATGTAAAGTCACCATTGGCTTTACTAGACCTAAATTTGCTAACAGAACTAGTACCAACCATCTTATTGTGGACGTGCTAGTAGGGGTAATTCGATTACTCCTGGATCTGTTACTCGAGGGGGCACTGTCCCGTCCCTCCTCGTCGAGTTTTGGCTGGTGGCAGTGGAAACTACTTGTTATGTTCGACCCCGAGCATAACCCTATGGGATCCGTCCCATTGTTGAAGATTGATACTGTTTTTCGTTAATCTCCAACGTACCACCGATCTACTTATCTTAAATAAGTCTATCGAGTGGTATTTTCTGCCAGAACTCGGGTTGTAAAATGGCGTCTGTGTTTTTCTCTGTGACTCCTAAACCAAAGGTTGAGCCCTTTGTTCCACTTTTGGCGGGCCTCTGGACAGAGACCCTCCAAAGTGGCGCCATTCTGTCTGGGTTACCTCAGGGGTGTGGGAGGGGGTTTAGACACCCTGGACCGAGTTGCCTTGCCAACTCAGGTCGCACTCTGGAGTGATTGGCCCAGGTGGTGAGCCTTCCCGCTCACCACTTAGCATGTGTTGATTGACAAGCTAGGCTGAATGAATGGGGGACGTCTGCATAAAAGCAGGGCTTTTGGGACTGGATCTTCAGAAAGTCGCCACTGGACCTAAAGAATCCGACGAGGGTAACGCTGAGCCGACCTGCACGACGACGCCTCCGGTGGAGCCCTGCGGAACTGTCTCACAATCTCCCGACGACAGAAGAGATCTCCCTGCCGGAGAGGCTCTTTCCCTGGCTGGTGGGAACAACCAGTCTTCTTCTTTGTGCTTTTTGATCGCCCAGGACGCAGTGGTCGAATTGCCCGTGCAGAGCACCCGGCAACCGGATAGCCACTACTCCTGCATCGTGATCGAAAGGTGGTGCCTTGTGACGAAGCACTCCGCGGCTGGTTTCTTCCCTGGTGGTGCACCGGACATCTTCTCTTCGACGACGAGAGCATCTCTTCTCTTGGCCAAGACCCGTCGTGCATCCACCACCAGGAACAACTGCCCCCGCCGGAGCTGTCTTCCACAACAAGGTACCGTAACCGCCTGGCTTCCCTTTTCGATCGGTTCGTGTGAGGTATCTGATTCCTCTCCGTTCCGTTGGGTTGCCTCCAAGCTTTATTCACTCTTTGTTCTGAACTGGTTCAACCTGTCGCTAACCAAATTTGCTAACTAAGACTTGAACGCATCATCCGTAGAGACTTTCCAGGACATCGTGCCTTGCCTCTCACCGAGTGGGCCTGGCCGCCGAACTGTATGATCTAGTGTGATTAATGCCTTCCTGCCTTGCATTTTTACCCGCTTCAGTACGAACCGTGTTGACTTCATTACCTGCCTATCTCTTCTCTCCCTTCCTCACTAAATATTCGAGTGTCATCTGGGTTGAGGTATACACCTCTGTCTGAAAATAAGTGGTGCCGTAGAACCTAGAGTTGTCGATATTGTGTTTCGGGGGATTGAGCTTTATTCCATTCTGCAGAGTAATTGTATTTTGATTTGTTTGCCGTGTTTCGCTTTAGTATTTTTCGTAGACGTTCTGTTATTAATAAATAACTTACTATCTTTATACTAAAGCCTGGTTGCGTGTTTACTCGTTTTGCTGCGAAGAATTACCCTATCTTGTATACTCCCTATACTGACCAACTTTTCTTGAGAGAAGTCTGACTGCTCAGCCACAGCTACCAATTGAATCTGTGTGGTACAGACTGCTACCAAGTGGGTTCATCGCAACACCTGTAGTCCTAAATCTTTTGCAGTGGTCCCAGAGGGAGCTGCACAGGTTTCCGCCTAACTCTGGTGTACAGCGGTGGGATTAGTATCGAGTATACAGTTTAGAGTGTTTTTTGACGCTGTAGGACGACTAACCACAAAACTTTACAAAAGCAACTTTCAAAAAACATGTCTACGATGGAAATGTACAGCCAAGAGTCTTTGTCGGATACAAATACTGAGAGTCTGCGAGCTCTCTGTAGACAAGAGAATCTTCCTGTAAAAGGCAAGAAGGTAGAACTGATAGAGAGATTGCTGGCGAACCAAAGTCTGGGTACTGGTTCAGAGGAACCAAACTCTCCAGCAACTGTAGATAACAGTAATGGTGTTGATCTGAAACGTAATTCTGATGATAGCGATGAAGAGGCTGACGAGGACCGCGAGGCTAACGAAACTGTCTCCCCCGTTCCTCTACCTGCCTTACCAACTGTGCCTACGGGGCCCATACCAGGTCCCACAAGTAATCCTGCTTATTTTGAACTTGAAAAAATGAAGCTCGAGTTAGAATATAAACGGTTCTTGGCTCAATCTGAACGAAACCAAGAGCTCGAGTTCAGACGAATGAATGCCCAGGCTGAGCAGAAACAAGCTGAGTTAAGACTCAGAGAAATAGAGCTTAATCATGAGTTACAAATGAAAAAGTTGTCTATGGAAAATGCTTCTCTCTCCTCTGGTTCCTCTAGGAGCTCCAGTCCCAAAAGACCCCGGATGCCGAAGGAATTAGTGGTTATGTACGAACCGAGATTGGATGTGTTGGATTGGTTGAAACTGTTTGAATACAATCATGGGCTCCAGGACATCACCGGGAACGCGTTGCTTCCCTGGTTGTTCTCTAGGCTTCCTCCTGTTGCGACTGATGTGGTAATGGAATTGGGGGAGGTGGATAAGACGGATTACGAAAGTGTGAAACTAGCTTTGATAGCTAGATTCGGGAAGACCCCTTCCCAGTATCTTAAGAGGTTTAGAACCCTCAAAAAGCATGATGGTACCCCTTGGGCTACCTGGGTGAGTGAAGGGTTGAAAAACTTAGAGGGATGGATTAAGGGTTACAAAGTTAACACTTACGAGGGTATGCGAAATCTTTTTATGTTGGAGTCGATTTATGATGCCTGTTCTCCTGAGCTCAGACAGCACTTGGCTGATTCGAAGGAATTAGATTCCAGGGCTCTAGCTAAGGCTGCTGACTTGTGGGTTGCCAACAGGGCTACTCACAAGGATTCTGGGGCAACTCAGAAAAAGGACGAGGGAAAACAGCCTAAAAAAGACTCAAAGGAGAATTCGAATAACTCACATTCCAAAGAGGGCCCCAAACAAAACCAGAAGGGTAAGCCACCGGGAAAACCACAGCAGAATAGTGTGTCTTCTGGTGCCAAACCGGAAGGAGGTCAGAACAAGCCACCATTCCAGAAAGCATTCGGGAAATTATTTGTTTGTGGCTCGACTGATCACGTGAAAGGAGATCCCAGATGTAAGGGTAAACCTTCAGGGGTCCAGCTTGTCTCCTTAGCCTTCGCTCCAGAGGAGGAAGTCCAAATGGCAAGTGGAAACTTTCTACTGCTAGCTGACGAACCCATTGGAGTCTCAGCCAGCGTTTCTTTAGTATCTCTGGGGTTGTGGGAACAACAGAATTTAGATGTCTATAATTCTATCCCCGATAATACTAAAGAGTATTATAAGGACAGTGTCCAGGTGAATGGTCAGGAGACGCCTGCCATTAGGGACCCTGGGGCCAGCATAACTGTGGTGGATAAATCGTTTTTTCAGGCTGAGGATGTTGCTAAGGCACCCAAACGCCTCACCAAGTTAGCTGGAGGGCCTGTGCAGATGCTTCCCCAATTACCAGTTCTCATCCAGTGTAACGACATGACTGTAAAGATACCTGTCAGCATACAGAGTGAGGTACCAGGACGCGTACTGTTGGGTAACGATTTGAAAACTCTCGGAGTTGTATCGCATACTCCCAGACCTCCTAGTAAACGGTTACAGGAGCTAACCAGACCTGCAAGAGAGAGGACCCTGCGCGGTACTCTCGGGGAGATGATGAAGAAAGAAATCACTCCTGCTCCATTGGAAATGGCGGCCGCTGTCTCTAGGAACACAGAAGTAAAAGGGAAACCTAAAACTTCTAAACCGAAACCAACAGCCCGCATTCCGATGCAGCCGACACGGACTTCCCCGCGGTTGTCCAACGTCACACCCGTAACTCCACCTCCAGCTGAGGCTGAGGGGGAAGTACAACCCTGTATGGTAGAATTAGACTCTGAAGAAGAGCTAATGGAAGGCCAGGAACTCATTGGAGATCTGGATCCTGTTGACCATCCTGAGCTGCAGTCGTTACTGGCAGAAGGTGGACCCAGCAGGGCAGACTTCAGTAAGGGACAGAGAGAATGTCCAACTCTGGAAGGTCTTCGCCGTCAGGCAGAAACTCAGGCTGAAGGGCAAGAGCCTGGGAAACATAGGTTGCACTGGGAAGATGGCCTCTTCTATAGTGAACCGACCGAGTCTGCACCTGGAGACTACAAACGCCTTGTAGTACCCCAAGAGAACAGACCACAGTTCTTGCAGTTAGCCCACGAGATTCCTTTGGCTGGTCACTTGAGTTTCAAGAAGACTAAGGAAAGGCTCTCGCTCTACTTCTATTGGCCAAAGATGGGGGCCGAAGTAGAAAAACACTGCAGAAGCTGCCATACCTGCCAAATCTCTGGTAAGGTTGGGTCCAAGAATGTGGCACCGTTAGTGCCTCTTCCCGTTGTGGGAGTCCCATTTGAGAGAGTAGGGATTGATATCGTTGGTCCCCTTGATCCTCCAACCTCCTCAGGCAACAGGTTTATACTTGTTGTAGTAGACCATGCTACTAGGTATCCTGAGGCAATTCCTATGAGGACTGTTACAGCTCCGGCTGTGGCTAAGGCCCTCCTTGGTATTTTTACTAGGGTCGGATTTCCTAAGGAAGTTATCTCCGACAGGGGGTCAAATTTTATGTCCCACTACATGAAAGCCATGTGGAAAACCTGCGGGGTAACTTACAAGTTCTCAACGGCTTACCACCCACAAACCAATGGGTTGGTAGAACGGTTCAACCGAACCATGAAGAGCATGATAGGTGCTCTAGAAGAACCCCTTAAGCGTAAGTGGGACCTTCTATTGCCATGCCTTCTTTTTGCTTATAGAGAAGTCCCTCAGGAGGGAGTAGGCTACTCTCCCTTCGAACTGCTCTATGGTTATCCCGTCAGAGGTCCATTGGCCCTGATTAAGGAGGGGTTGGAGAGTGCTCCTTCCCCCAAGCCAGTCAGAGTGACTGACTACGTGATAGGTCTCCGGAGGAGAATGTCGCACCTGATGACAGAAGCAAGCGATAACTTGAAAGCTGGACAAGCATTGGTCAAGCACTGGCACGATCAAAAGGCTAACATGGTTGAGTTCGCTCAAAACCAGCTGGTTCTTGTTATGATCCCCACAAGGCAGAGGGCCTTGCAAGATAAATGGATGGGACCCTACCGAGTAGTGGGTAAGCTCGGCGAGGTTAACTATCTGGTGGACTTGGGCAACCCCAAGGAGGCTCCGACAGTCTTTCACACCAACCGACTTAAAGCGTATGTCTCACGACCTGATGTAGGAGCGTTGCTTCTAGCGTCGGCCGAGGAAGAAGAAGAGAGTGAAGCTCTTCCGGATCTCCTCAGAGGCTTACCTTTAGATGAAAATATTGAAGGAGTAAATCTCTCCTCCAATCTGACACCCAAGCAACAAGAAGAGTGCAAGTCTATGTTGAATCAGTTTGCCTCTCTGTTCTCGCTCTCACCAGGCTTGACCCCTTGGGGCCAGCACGAGATACTCACTGGTGACTGTCTGCCTGTCAAAAGCAGAGGATATCGCATGTCAGAAAACGTAAGAACCCACATCAAAGGTGAGGTCAGCAAGATGCTTGATCTCGGGGTAATAGAGCCCTCTACTAGTCCATGGTCTAGCCCAGTTGTGTTAGTACCAAAGGCCGGATCTAAAGAACTTAGATTCTGCGTGGATTATAGAGCTCTTAACGCAGTCACCACGACTGATGGCCACCCTTTGCCAAGAACAGATGAGTTGGTGGATAAACTTGGCGCCGCCAAGTTCCTCAGCACATTTGACTTGACGTCAGGCTATTGGCAAATAGCCCTGACCGACCATGCCAAGGAGAAAACTGCATTTTCTACCCCCGTTGGTTTATACCAGTTTACGGTAATGCCTTTCGGACTAAAAAATGCACCTGCTACGTTTCAACGGATGGTAAACCAGGTTCTAACCGGGATGGAGGACTTCTGCATGGCATACTTGGATGACATAGCAGTGTTCAGCAATTCCTGGGACGAACATGTAACCCACCCGAGAGATGTTTTGCAGGCTCTTGGACGAGCCAATCTGACCATAAAGGCGAGTAAATGCCAAATTGGACAGAGTAAGGTAGTCTACCTTGGGCATGAGGTAGGCGGTGGAGAAATAAGGCCTTTGCTCAGTAAGATTGAAGCTGTGCAAAATTGGACAACACCGACTACTCAGACTCAGGTGAGAGCCTTCCTAGGCCTCACCGGGTATTACAGGAATTTCATAGAGAACTATGGGACCATAGCTTCTCCACTGAATGTCATCTCCTCGCCCAAATTCCCTAAAAAGGTTAAATGGAACGAGGAGTGCAATCAGGCTTTTGAAAACCTGAAAAAGGCTCTTTGCCAAGCCCCAGTACTCAGAGCTCCTGATTACCGCCAACACTTCATTGTGCAGACAGACGCTTCCAATGTAGGGATAGGTGCCGTACTCAGTCAACTGGATGGGAAAGGTAGGGAGCACCCCGTTTGCTACATCAGCCGCAAGCTGAAGGATCCTGAAACAAGGTGGGCAACAATCGAAAGAGAATGCTTTGCTATCGTGTGGGCTCTGAAGAAGTTTAGGCCGTACTTGTATGGTTCTACTTTTGTTATTCAGACTGACCACCAACCCTTGAGATGGTTAATGCAAATGAAAGGGGAAAACCCAAAACTACTGAGATGGTCGATCTGCCTGCAAGGGTTCGATTTCACTATTGAGCACAGGTCAGGGTGTCACCACCAAAATGCTGATGGTCTCTCTAGGATGTATATCATCGACTAGAGGTATGAGATTCATCCAGGAGTGGATTAAATCCTCCTGTCCCTTAGTCTGGGGGGGGCGAGTGTTAGGGAGAATTCTCTGTTTAGGCTGAATTTCCTAACCTAGTGAGTCCCCCAGCAGTTTTGCTGGATTTCTGGAGTTTGTTTTTTCCATCCTGCCAAGAGTGTGACCCTTTTCCTCTCACTCTTGGACATGTATGTGTGTAATTCCTTTGAAATGTCAATGTGTTCGATGGGCTATGGGGTCTTTTACTCCATAGGGTCTCATAAGTTTTTCTATGTGTGTCACTCCGCACCCTACGTGTCGTGACACGGGGGCGCCCTAGCAGGTCCCCCCACCATAGACTCCATACCCGGGGACTGACTACCGTCTCCCCGGGCATGTAAAGTCACCATTGGCTTTACTAGACCTAAATTTGCTAACAGAACTAGTACCAACCATCTTATTGTGGACGTGCTAGTAGGGGTAATTCGATTACTCCTGGATCTGTTACTCGAGGGGGCACTGTCCCGTCCCTCCTCGTCGAGTTTTGGCTGGTGGCAGTGGAAACTACTTGTTATGTTCGACCCCGAGCATAACCCTATGGGATCCGTCCCATTGTTGAAGATTGATACTGTTTTTCGTTAATCTCCAACGTACCACCGATCTACTTATCTTAAATAAGTCTATCGAGTGGTATTTTCTGCCAGAACTCGGGTTGTAAAATGGCGTCTGTGTTTTTCTCTGTGACTCCTAAACCAAAGGTTGAGCCCTTTGTTCCACTTTTGGCGGGCCTCTGGACAGAGACCCTCCAAAGTGGCGCCATTCTGTCTGGGTTACCTCAGGGGTGTGGGAGGGGGTTTAGACACCCTGGACCGAGTTGCCTTGCCAACTCAGGTCGCACTCTGGAGTGATTGGCCCAGGTGGTGAGCCTTCCCGCTCACCACTTAGCATGTGTTGATTGACAAGCTAGGCTGAATGAATGGGGGACGTCTGCATAAAAGCAGGGCTTTTGGGACTGGATCTTCAGAAAGTCGCCACTGGACCTAAAGAATCCGACGAGGGTAACGCTGAGCCGACCTGCACGACGACGCCTCCGGTGGAGCCCTGCGGAACTGTCTCACAATCTCCCGACGACAGAAGAGATCTCCCTGCCGGAGAGGCTCTTTCCCTGGCTGGTGGGAACAACCAGTCTTCTTCTTTGTGCTTTTTGATCGCCCAGGACCCAGTGGTCGAATTGCCCGTGCAGAGCACCCGGCAACCGGATAGCCACTACTCCTGCATCGTGATCGAAAGGTGGTGCCTTGTGACGAAGCACTCTGCGGCTGGTTTCTTCCCTGGTGGTGCACCGGACATCTTCTCTTCGACGACGAGAGCATCTCTTCTCTTGGCCAAGACCCGTCGTGCATCCACCACCAGGAACAACTGCCTCCGCCGGAGCTGTCTTCCACAACAAGGTACCGTAACCGCCTGGCTTCCCTTTTCGATCGGTTCGTGTGAGGTATCTGATTCCTCTCCGTTCCGTTGGGTTGCCTCCAAGCTTTATTCACTCTTTGTTCTGAACTGGTTCAACCTGTCGCTAACCAAATTTGCTAACTAAGACTTGAACGCATCATCCGTAGAGACTTTCCAGGACATCGTGCCTTGCCTCTCACCGAGTGGGCCTGGCCGCCGAACTGTATGATCTAGTGTGATTAATGCCTTCCTGCCTTGCATTTTTACCCGCTTCAGTACGAACCGTGTTTACTTCATTACCTGCCTATCTCTTCTCTCCCTTCCTCACTAAATATTCGAGTGTCATCTGGGTTGAGGTATACACCTCTGTCTGAAAATAAGTGGTGCCGTAGAACCTAGAGTTGTCGATATTGTGTTTCGGGGGATTGAGCTTTATTCCATTCTGCAGAGTAATTGTATTTTGATTTGTTTGCCGTGTTTCGCTTTAGTATTTTTCATAGACGTTCTGTTATTAATAAATAACTTACTATCTTTATACTAAAGCCTGGTTGCGTGTTTACTCGTTTTGCTGCGAAGAATTACCCTATCTTGTATACTCCCTATACTGACCAACTTTTCTTGAGAGAAGTCTGACTGCTCAGCCACAGCTACCAATTGAATCTGTGTGGTACAGACTGCTACCAAGTGGGTTCATCGCAACACCTGTAGTCCTAAATCTTTTGCAGTGGTCCCAGAGGGAGCTGCACAGGTTTCCGCCTAACACAGGGGCACCCTCCACCAGGCCCCCACTCATGTCTCCCACCACCCCCACCCCCCAGCAGTGCAGGGGCACGCTCCACCAGGCCCCCACTCATGTCTCCCACAACCCCCACCCCCACAGCCACCAGGGGCACCCTCCACCAGGCCCCCACTCATGTCTCCCACCACCCCCACCCCCCAGCAGTGCAGGGGCACCCTCCACCAGGCCCCCACTCATGTCTCCCACCACCCCCACCCCCCAGCAGTGCAGGGGCACCCTCCACCAGGCCCCCACTCATGTCTCAGACCACCCCCAACCCTCCAGCCACCAGGGGCACCCTCCACCAGGCCCCCACTCATGTCTCCCACCACCCCCACCCCCCAGCAGTGCAGGGGCAGCCCCCATCAGGCCCCCACCCATGTCTACCACAACCCCCACCCCCCCAGCCACCAGGGGCACCCTCCACCAGGCCCCCACTCATGTCTCCCACCACCCCCACCCCCCAGCAGTGCAGGGGCACCCTCCACCAGGCCCCCACTCATGTCTCCCACCACCCCCCAGCAGTGCAGGGGCACCCTCCACCAGGCCCCCACTCATGTCTCCCACCACCCCCACCCCCCCAGCCACCAGGGGCACCCTCCACCAGGCCCCCACTCATGTCTCCCACCACCCCCACCCCCCAGCAGTGCAGGGGCAGCCCCCACCAGGCCCCCACTCATGTCTACCACCTCCCCCACCCCCCAGCCACCAGGGGCACCCTCCACCAGGCCCCCACTCATGTCTCCCACCACCCCCACCCCCACGCAGTGCAGGGGCAGCCCCCACCAGGCCCCCACTCATGTCTCCCACCACCCCCACCCCCCAGCAGTGCAGGGGCACCCTCCACCAGGCCCCCACTCATGTCTCCCACCACCCCCACACCCCAGCAGTGCAGGGGCACGCTCCACCAGGCCCCCACTCATGTCTCCCACCACCCCCACCCCCCGAGCCACCAGGGGCACCCTCCACCAGGCCCCCACTCATGTCTCCCACCACCCCCACCCCCCAGCAGTGCAGGGGCACCCTCCACCAGGCCCCCACTCATGTCTCCCACCACCCCCACCCCCCCAGCCACCAGGGGCACCCTCCACCAGGCCCCCACTCATGTCTCCCACCACCCCCACCCCCCAGCAGTGCAGGGGCAGCCCCCACCAGGCCCCCACTCATGTCTACCACCACCCCCACCCCCCCAGCCACCAGGGGCACCCTCCACCAGGCCCCCACTCATGTCTCCCAACACCCCCACCCCCCAGCAGTGCAGGGGCACCCTCCACCAGGCCCCCACTCATGTCTCCCACCACCCCCACCCCCCAGCAGTGCAGGGGCACCCTCCACCAGGCCCCCACTCATGTCTCCCACCACCCCCACCCCCCCAGCCACCAGGGGCACCCTCCACCAGGCCCCCACTCATGTCTCCCACCACCCCCACCCCCCAGCAGTGCAGGGGCAGCCCCCACCAGGCCCCCACTCATGTCTACCACCACCCCCACCCCCCCAGCCACCAGGGGCACCCTCCACCAGGCCCCCACTCATGTCTCCCACCACCCCCACCCCCCAGCAGTGCAGGGGCAGCCCCCACCAGCCCCCACTCATGTCTCCCACCACCCCCACCCCCCAGCAGTGCAGGGGCACCCTCCACCAGGCCCCCACTCATGTCTCCCACCACCCCCACCCCCCCAGCCACCAGGGGCACCCTCCACCAGGCCCCCACTCATGTCTCCCACCACCCCCACCCCCCAGCAGTGCAGGGGCAGCCCCCACCAGCCCCACTCATGTCTCCCACCACCCCCACCCCCCAGCAGTGCAGGGGCACCCTCCACCAGGCCCCCACTCATGTCTCCCACCACCCCCACCCCCCATCAGTGCAGGGGCAGCTCCCACCAGGCCCCCACTCATATCTACCACCACCCCCACCCCCCCAGCCACCAGGGGCACCCTCCACCAGGCCCCCACCCATGTCTCCCACCACCCCCACCCCCCAGTCACCAGGGGCACCCTCCACCAGGCCCCCACTCATGTCTCCCACCGCCCCCACCCCCCAGCAGTGCAGGGGCACCCTCCAGCAGGCCCCCACTCATGTCTCCCACCACCCCCACCCCCCCAGCCACCAGGGGCACCCTCCACCAGGCCCCCACTCATGTCTCCCACCACCCCCACCCCCCAGCAGTGCAGGGGCACCCTCCACCAGGCCCCCACTCATGTCTCCCACCACCCCCACCCCCCAGCAGTGCAGGGGCAGCCCCCACCAGGCCCCCACTCATGTCTACCACCACCCCACCCCCCCAGCAGTGCAGGGGCACCCTCCACCAGGCCCCCACTCATGTCTCCCACCACCCCCACCCCCCAGCAGTGCAGGGGCACCCTCCACCAGGCCCCCACTCATGTCTCCCACCACCCCCACCCCCCCAGCCACCAGGGGCACCCTCCACCAGGCCCCCACTCATGTCTCCCACCACCCCCACCCCCCAGCAGTGCAGGGGCAGCCCCCACCAGGCCCCCACTCATGTCTACCACCACACCCACCCCCCCAGCCACCAGGGGCACCCTCCACCAGGCCCCCACCCATGTCTCCCACCACCCCCACCCCCCAGCAGTGCAGGGGCAGAAGGCAGTCAGGCAGCAGCAGGTGGGAGCGTGCTCGGGGCTCTGGGGGGCAGTAGTTCGGCCTTCCGGGCAGGAGCGTGGTATTCCGTCTGCGTACGCGTGGCCAGCTTGGTACGGAGTGATTTGGCACGTGAAAATCCTGCACGTCAGCGTGAAAACCGAGGAAAGGCCCTCAGCGCGTAAGCGCGTCTGTGACGTGACCCGCACGGGTGTTTCCCACACAGCACGTGATGACAGAGCACACGTGGAAAGACTGCACGTCAGAGTGTAATCGCGTGTGATTGGTGGAAATGGCCCTACACGCAGAAGTGACAAAGCGTGTGATTGGTGGAAATGGCCCTACACGCAGAAGTGACAAAGCGTGTAATTGGTGGAAATGGCCCTACACGCAGAAGTGACAAAGCATGTAATTGGTGGAAATGGCCCCAGCGCGTACACGCCGCGTAAGTGACGCTGGACGTGTGGGCCTGTATAAAAGGTACGTGTAGAACACGTTTTCCTTGTACGTGCTTTTCGTGGAGAGCGAGTGGGTGAATTCTGTACTTCTTGTCGTTTCACACGCGATTTACTTCACGGCGTTTCAAGTTCGTATTCCCCGTTACCTCTGACAGCTTTTTCTCTTTTTTCGCTTTTACTGGTTTACTGGGCCTGTTCCCTCAAACAGTGTTCCCTTCTACTGTTGTCCTGTCTCCTCAGACAGCGTACAAATCTTCTTTTGGCGGGGGTGTTGCCAACCAAACGTGCTCCTTTTACACGCTCGTTTACCAGGCAGACGGTGAGTCACGCACGTATCTAACATCTGTGCTAGCCCCGTGTGTAGCCTACCCCTTCAGAGGTCATTCTAGGCTGCGTGTGACACACATACGTTCATTCTTGTGTTACTGGGTGCCACAGCGTAGTGCAGGTTTTTCTTTCTGCACACGTGGTCTAGGAGGGGTTGCGTGCACGTCATCTCCCTTTTTTGGGGCTCCTGTGCGTAGCATGACCCGTCATCTTTCCCCAGGGGTTACAATCAGCCTTGCAAGAGCACTAGGGTACAATTACCATCTGGTACCCAACCCCTTTGACCCCCAATTGCCCAGGACAATAGTTTACAGCCACTCCCATACGCACATTTACATCAGTGCCATGGCTGGGAGGCGAGGATTCCGTAAGGGTGGCAAAGGTGGAAGAGCCACAAGTGGTGGCCGTGGTGGATCCGGTAGGGGACGTGGTCGTTACTTGCAGGGCGAGCCTGTCCCCCCATGTGTGGAGGACCAGCCAAGGGCACCCATAATCCCCCCCCTCCTCCCGTTGAGGCTGATGTGGCTGACACCATCCATGCTCAGCCCTTGTTGGACCAGCCCATTGTGGCACCAGATCTGGCTGACTCCATGGCTGACTTCCAGGTCAGCAGGCCTATGACACGTGCGCTGGTGCACGTTGATGTCACCATGCCACGTGCATCTGGGCCAGCAAGGTCATCTGCTGCACCAAGGAGGCAGGGCGGAGAGGCTGCAGGGGCAGCTGCGGCTCCATCCACCCCAGCCCTCACACACCCAGCCAGGACAGTGTCGGTCCTAGTCCATGCTGCTGACATTCCCCCTGACACCATCACACTAGAGCCAATGCCTGCACCAACTCCCATGCTGAGTGTGCAATCCCACACTCCTGATACAGAGTCCACCAGGGCTCCTGCCCCTAGTGTCCAGAGCGGCGCAGGACACTCAGGATCACCACCACCTTCCAAGCGGAAGAGGAAGAGTGCTCGTCCGGCACAGGCTGATGCCCCAGACACGGCTACACAGTCCGGCCCGTCCAGGAAGCCCAGCTTCACGGATGACGAACTGAATGCACTTGTCGAGTATGTGTCCGCACATGACAACGAGATGGTCATTGTTGCAGGATCCAAGACCACACCTGCACAACGCCAGGCACACTGGCAGACCGTTGCGGACATCGTAAGTGCCCTTGGAATCGTGAGGCGCACAGCCAATGATTGCTATAAGCGCTGGAATGACCTAAAGCGCAGGGCAAAGAGTAAGCTGGCCTCAAGTCATGCCGCAACTCTAGTGACTGGAGGTGGGTCTCCAGTAGTAGACATGGAACTCACTCCACATGAGTCAGTCGCTGGGACCTACGTCACGGAGGAACAGATCCAAGGCGTGGGAGATCTTGCTGATTACGAGGCATTGTCCGGTGAGTGCACATGCATGTGTGTGTCATCCATGTGCATGGTGTGTGTGTGAGGGCTTCTGTTTGTGTGCCAGGTGAGAGTGTGTGCGCCTGAGTCGTATGGGTCAGCCATGTGCTTCATGCAATACTTCCTGCGCAGCTGCATTTGGCCATAGCAGTATCCCTTCTGCCAACAGTAGACATCTAGCCCAACTGCACGCCAGTTGCCCTTGAAGTGTCAGCTTGCCACAACATAGTTGCTTATTTTTCACTGTTCATTCAGTCAGATTGTTTGCATTCTCCCACTTTTACTAGGCATGTCGCTGTCCACTAGTCACATGTCTGACATGGCTATGGTAAAGTGGAGTGACTTTGTTACCTGGATATCATTTGTAAACACATGTCCCTGTGCGATTGGACCATTTCAGACTGGCAGCTCCAGGCGAAAAATCTGACCTGTTAGAATTAGAAAAGCGATTACATGCGGGAACTGGACTGAATGAATAGGTGCTGCCCTCCTCTCCATCTTCACTCAATAGCAATGGTACATGCCATCTATGTGATGGCATGTGTGTTTCACCTGGCAATCACAGGCCAATGTGTGATGCCACTGCCAGGCAGCATGCAGAAAATGTGTTCATCTTCCATCTTGGTGTCATCAGTGTGTGCCATTTGCCTGCACTTCATACGCAGTGAGGGTGCATGCATGGGAGGGTTTTAGTCATGTGGGACATGTGTCAATCAAGTACTGGTTCTCTTGCTTCTCAGCCCTCATTGTGTGCCATGGTGCTAATGCCTGTTTCCATTTCTTTGTTTTTATGTCTTTGCAGGGGAAGACGCACCTGATACTGCTGGGGTTGTGGAGATGGTGCAGACCCAGGAGGGTTCCGAGGGCCGACCAACCACCAGTGAGGGACGTGGTGTGGTGGTGGGGGAGAACCCACAAGTGCTGCAGGTCGTGCTCTCAAGGGGTGTCTCTGGCTGCACCTCCCCCGAGCTGTACTCAGGTGTTGATTCGGATGAGACCTACGTGCCGTCGCAGGTGAGTGTTCCAGGGAGGGATTCTGTTCTGTCTCACCCACCTGCACCAGGGTCAGAACCCTCCATGGGGATGTCAGTTTTGGCAGCTACGCCTTTGGTGGTTACGGATGCAGGGTCACACTCCGCGACATCTGATCCTGATCCTGGGCCAGCAGATCAGAGGGGGAATGCAGTCCTGCAGCCTCAGGCAGTGCCGGCACAGCAAGGCGCACTTCGCCTTGCCCCAGACAGGTGTGGTGCCCGCCGACGCGGTGGCCGTACGCCACCTGGCAATACCACATGGGAGCAATCCATTTACGGTATGGCAACCCAACAGGCTGCATCATCCGAGATGATGGCTCAGGCCATGGATAGGGTGGCCACTTCCATTGTCCCCCCAGAAAGGCTGATGGAGCGACTAGAGCAGGCAACCGACTCCATCTGCCAGTCACACAGGGAGGACATGTTGGGGTCCAACAGGGACAGGCGGGCGGCACTGGTGACTCTGCAGGAGGCCATCTCCATTGAGTCCCAGGGCCACAGGGAAGCCCTGAGGCAGGAGCTCCTTCACCTCAGGACGACTCTTGTTGAGCTTGAGGCTTCAACACACCAAAGGACAGAACAGCAGCTGGAGCGTCTCACCCGTACGCTCTCAGCTGAGATGCAGGCAACGAGGGCGGAGGTCCGGGCATCCCGTGAGTTGTTGCATGGGGACCTCCGCACACTCATCCTCCATCACTCATCTGTGTGCCTGACCTGCGTGTCTGTGACTTGTGCATGCCATGGATGCATGACACATGTGTGTGACAATGCACAGATTCAGTGAAGCAGCCAAATTACCCTTGTATCCGCTGTGTTTGGTGTGTTTGGGGCCAGATGGATGTGACTGAGGTGAAGTGTGTGCATGTGATAGGCATGAGCCATGATGCATGTGAGTTACATATCATTGAATGTTTCAAGAGTCCATTGGACATGCATGGAAATGTCCATGGCATGCACCATGCCTGTTACTGTGTGTGTTTTGCCTGGACTGACCCATGTGTTGTGGAGGGACATGATGGAAGTGTACTTTGACAGTGGTGCTCATCTGCTATTGCTTCCTGTCTAGGGGACCATTGTACAGTGCCCTGATGCTTGTGTTCTTTGTCTCCCTCTACGCAGCGGCTAGTGAAGAAGAGGGCGGAGACGGCGCTGTGGAGCAAGGCGGCGGGGATGCCCCCACGGCTGCAGCGGAAGGGGTGGGTGAGCCCCCACAGGGGCCTGCTATGGTGGGAGACGGTGAGGAGCCATCCAGGTTGGTGGTTTGCACAGAGGAGGAGGAGGCCGCCACTGGGGCACACATGGGGCCTGGTGGGGGCATCCCTGCTGGTGCAAGTCGTGCAGTCCAGGGCCAGGGGCAGGAGGCAGCACAGGTCACCGTGGAGGGGCCTGTGCATGTCGCTGTCCCTGACCCTGTGAGTGCACCACCATGCACCAGCAGGGATGCCCCATCCCAGGCCCGTCCGCAGGTAGAGGGGATGCCCATGTCACCTGACTCCCCTCCACCTGCGGACGTGGGAACCCCTGGCCGTGTGGAGAAGGTCCTGATTGGGGTCGCGATGCGCACGGCTGTGATTCGTGATGCCGTGCGTGCTTCCCGGGAGGACGTGGCCCAATTGGGATTGGCCATGTTCGGGGGTTTCCTGCATGTGTTGGCCAATCTGGCGGCCCTCTCCTCCTCTGTGCAGGCTATACACCAGTCGTTCTCCTTGCCGTCTTCCGGCCCAGATGCCACCAGGGCCCCCTGTGGACCTGCCGCGACCAATGCAGCCAGCTCGGTGGGGATCCCATCCCTGCCACAGTTGGTAGTCGGAGGTCCAGCAGGGGTGGACAACACAGCAACTGGACCCCAGCAGATGGAAGATGTGACAGCATCATCGGGCAGGGCATGTGCACGACGGCGTCGGTGGTTTCCATCAGCCTGGATGCCGTCGTGCTGGCAGAGGCAGTGGCGTCGGAGGCAGCAGCAGGCTCGACGTGGGAGGCATCATGGCTCGGGGCCATCAAGATCAGAGGGGCAGGCATCGGCCGGAGGGCAGGGCAACCCTGGGATGGTGGTGTCTTCCGTGTGGGAGCAGTTGGTCCAGCGGATAGGTGCGGAGCCGCAGCGGGCGGAAGAGGAGCGGCTCACCATGGTCAGGGCGAAGTTCTCCATGCGTCGGGCGTTGAGGCGGGCTGAGTGCCTCGAGGAAGCTCGCAGGGAGTTTGAGCTGGACATGGGGTTATCCCTGCGAGACCTCGGGGCCAGGCCAGAGTCCCGCCTCCAGGACATCGACATGGAGTTCGATGATGCCCTGGCCAGCAACATCACCGAGTGAGCCGCAGGACTTGCCCGCTGCCTTTGTATATAGTTATTTAGTTAGTTAGTGTTAGGTTTCCTTTATTAATTTTTATTTTTTTGGACCGCTCGGACAATGGCCACTTTTTTGTATATATTATTTTCATTAGGTAGTAGTAGGTTTCATTTATGGTGTTGGGCTCATGGACCCTGGAATATTCGTGTATATAGTTTGCTTTTTGAAGAAACATTTTTTTTATTAATTATTGTGTTCACCATGAGGAAATGGTTTTTCATTATTTTCCTTCCACATGATATTGCTTTGGACAACATTTGTTTTTGGATTACTTTGTTTTTTTTATTTTTACATTTGTTCTCGGACATGGACCATTTATTTTGTTATCCCCATTGTTGTATGTTTGATTTGTTTACTTATTTTTCATCTTTAATACATGTTTTTTTAACTTTCACTTGAGGTATTTTCTCATTGGTTTCATACATGTCATGATATGGGTTTTGACATTCACTTGCACCCATTGTGTATGTGTGTGTGACGGACATGTGTTCATTTACAGACTTGCCATTGGGGTTGTATCATGTAATTGCATTCACTATGTGGGTGGATGCAATCCTTGCCTGGGTGTTTGTGCTGGGTATGCTGCCCATTACTGCCATGATTGAGTATCGTCAGGACCTGGGGGCAGGGGGACATGTGTGGGTGCCTGGTGGAGGCTGCCCCTGCACTGCTGGGGGGTGGGGGTGGTGGGAGACATGGGTGGGGGCCTGCTGGCAGGTGCCCCACAGTGCTGGGGGGTGGGGGTGGTGGGAGACATGGGTGGGGGCCTGGTGGAGGCTGCCCCTGGTGGCTGGGGGGTGGGGGTGGTGGGAGACGAGTGGGGGCCTGGTGGAGGGTGCCCCTGCACTGCTGGGGGGTGGGGGTGGTGGGAGACATGGGTGGGGGCCTGGTGGAGGATGCCCCTGCACTGCTGGGGGTGGTGGGAGACATGAGTGGGGGCCTGGTGGAGGGTGCCCCTGCACTGCTGGGGGGTGGGGGTGGTGGGAGACATGAGTGGGGGCCTGGTGGAGGGTGCCCCTGGTGACTGGGGGGTGGGGGTGGTGGGAGACATGGGTGGGGGCCTGGTGGAGGCTGCCCCTGGTGGCTGGGGGGTGGGGGTGGTGGTAGACATGGGTGGGGGCCTGGTGGAGGGTGCCCCTGGTGCCTGGGGGGTGTGGGGGTGGTGGGTGACATGGGTGGGGGCCTGGTGGAGGGTGCCCCTGGTGGCTGGGGGGTGGGGGGTGACATGGGTGGGGGCCTGGTGGAGGATGCCCCTGCACTGCTGGGGGGTGGGGGTGGTGGGTGACATGGGTGGGGGCCTGGTGGAGGCTGCCCCTGGTGGCTGGGGGGTGGGGGTGGTGAGAGACATGGGTCGGGGCCTGCTGGCAGGTGCCCCACAGTGCGGGGGGGTGGGGGTGGTGGGAGACATGGGTGGGGGCCTGGTGGAGGCTGCCCCTGGTGGCTGGGGGGTGGGTGACATGGGTGGGGGCCTGGTGGAGGGTGCCCCTGGTGGCTGGGGGGTGGGGGTGGTGGGTGACATGGGTGGGGGCCTGGTGGAGGGTGCCCCTGGGGGGTGGGGGTGGTGGGAGACATGGGTGGGGGCCTGGTGGAGGCTGCCCCTGGTGGCTGGGGGGTGGGGGTGGTGGGTGACATGAGTTGGGCATGAGTGGGGGCCTGGTGGAGGGTGCCCCTGGTGGCTGGGGGGTGGGGGTGGTGGGAGACATGGGTTGGACATGGGTGGGGGCCTGCTGGCAGGTGCCCCACAGTGCTGGGGGGTGGGGGTGGTGGGAGACATGGGTGGGGGCCTGGTGGAGGCTGCCCCTGGTGGCTGGGGGGTGGGGGTGGTGGGAGACATGGCTGGGGGCCTGGTGGAGGGTGCCCCTGGTGGCTGGGGGGTGGGGGTGGTGGGTGACATGGGTGGGGGCCTGGTGGAGGGTGCCCCTGGTGGCTGGGGGGTGGTGGGTGACATGGGTGGGGGCCTGGTGGAGGATGCCCCTGGTGGCTGGGGGGTGGGGGTGGTGGGAGACATGGGTGGGGGCCTGGTGGAGGATGCCCCTGCACTGCTGGGGGGTGGGAGACATGGGTGGGGGCCTGGTGGAGGATGCCCCTGCACTGCTGGGGGGTGGGGGTGGTGGGAGGCATGGGTGGGGGCCTGGTGGAGGATGCCCCTGCACTGCTGGGGGGTGGGGGTAGTGGGTGACATGGGTGGGGGCCTGGTGGAGGCTGCCCCTGGTGGCTGGGGGGTGGGGGTGGTGGGAGACATGGGTGGGGGCCTGCTGGCAGGTGCCCCACAGTGCTGGGGGGTGGGGGTGGTGGGAGACATGGGTGGGGGCCTGGTGGAGGCTGCCCCTGGTGGCTGGGGGGTGGGGGTGGTGGGTGACATGGGTGGGGGCCTGGTGGAGGGTGCCCCTGGTGGCTGGGGAGTGGGGGTGGTGGGTGACATGAGCAGGTGTGCAGGGTAGTCCCCTGTGGTGTGTGCTGCCTGCAGGGGCCGTGGAGGGTGTACAGGTAATACCTGGGAGCACACAGCCAAATCGCGTGTGGAACTTCCCGCGCACCCCTGCAATCCACGTACCCTGCCTAATCGCGTGTGGAACTTCCCGCGCACCCCTGAAATCCACGTACCCGGCCAAATCGCGTGTGGAACTTCCCGCGCACCCCTGAAATCCACGTACCCGGCCAAATCGCGTGTGGTACTTCCCGCGCACCCCTGAAATCCACGTACATGGCCAAATCGCGTGTGGAACTTCCCGCGCACCCCTGCAATCCACGTACCCTGCCTAATCGCGTGTGGAACTTCCCGCGCACCCCTGAAATCCACGTACAGGGCCAAATCGCGTGTGGAACTTCCCGCGCACCCCTGTAATCCACGTACCCTGACTAATCGCGTGTGGAACTTCCCGCGCACCCCTGAAATCCACGTACCCGGCCAAATCGCGTGTGGAACTTCCCGCGCACCCCTGAAATCCACGTACCCTGCCTAATCGCGTGTGGTCCTTCCCGCGCACCCCTGCAATCCACGTACCCTGACTAATCGCGTGTGGAACTTCCCGCGCACCCCTGAAATCCACGTACACGGCCAAATCGCGTGTGGAACTTCCCGCGCACCCCTGCAATCCACGTACCCTGCCTAATCGCGTGTGAGACTTCCCGCGCACCCCGGTATACACGCACACGTTTTTTTTCTGTCAGCGCGTGTCTGTGTTTGTGGGTACCCCTTTGCACGTCATTTGTCCTGGAGGGCCACAGTATTGGGCATTCATCATGGCTGTATATAGGTGCTATTTGTTGGCGCACCTTTTGGCGCACATTTCTTCCAGGCGCAGAGACGCTACCGCCTGCTTTCTTGTGGCGGTCGTGTTTGTGCCTGTGCGCTGGTTTGAGCGTGCGCTTTTTTGCCCTATTCTATTCCATGAATACGTGTTGTAGGCGAGCGTGTGGGCGTTCCGCGCACTTGTACCCTGTGCTTCCCCCGTGACGCCCACATTTTGGCAAGTTGTTCCCCATTCCGAGTGGTACGCCCCGTGTTCCGCCTACTTTTGTTGCGTGCGCCCCGCTATGTGCGATTTTCGCTCTGGCCTGTGCGATTTTCGCTGTGACCTGGCGCACGCTGTTTGATGGCCTGTGCGCCAACGTGCGCCGCGCACTTTTTTATCGCACATCCGCTGGTTTTCTCGTGCACGGACTTCCATGAATCGATGTGCGCTGCTTTTCGTGCGATTTTCGCACTTGCACTGCGATTTTCGCTATTCCACTGCGAATCGCACGTTTTTGCCCACTTGCGCCGCGCTAATTATTCCATGAATCGGCCTGCAAGTGTTTGATCTACTACACAATATAGCACAAGACAGAAATAGGACTGTGTTTTAAATGTTGTAACCCTAACCAGAAGGACACCCTGATCCTGCAGAGTATCCTGCCCCTAGTGTGCGAGGGGTGTACTTCCTATCTAAAAGGGATAGACAAAGACTGAACTGGCCCTTACTCTACAATGAGCAAATGGTCAGTATTGCCAAGATCTTGCATAGGCTATCCCAGACGAGAGCACACAAATTAGCATAAAAAGGGTACATTGGAAAAGGACACACGCCGGGGGATTTCCAATACTTTATTCGCCCTCCGTGGTGTGTGCTATCCCTACCCATCTATGAACGTGCATGGAGCAAGTTTCAATTGCAAGTGCAAAAAAAAATACAAAATGTACATCAACTACTTTCTATTTTGTTCAAAGGTTATTTTCTTTAAAAACCTATCATTGTATCATGTAGATACTAGGCGTTGTAAAAGTTAGTTATTCTCAACATTGGTCTACTTTAAACTAGAGACATCCATGAAATATCAGGTCGACCTGTTTCGATGATGTATCTTGTTCAAATCATCTTCATCAGGACCAATTTCTTGTATTTTACGAGTTGATCTTGTTGTAAGCTTTCTCTTTATTTTCCTTTTTCTTTGGTGGTGATACAGACATGGGTGGAGCCCCCCATGAGAGGCAAATGGACACTTGGTCCTATTTCAGACTATTATGAGTAATGAAAACAGCCTGTTGGAGGTGATGGTTATACCACGTGGGTAAGCAGAGTTGATTTGTACAGGTCTTGAACAGTGTATACGGCCATGTCCCCCAAGGCCAAAGGATATACAATTAGGAAGTCCATTGTTAATGTAACATACTAAATGCATCATACTGCCTTTTCTATTTAAGATTGATTGTGTTAAACCCTATCAAAACCTTGAGGTTTCTGTGATCAGGTGTCATATTTTTGGGATGAGGATACTATTCCAGTTTATCTGTCCTTTCTGCAAAGCTGTCTGAAAATACACCTTGTATCTACATTTGCTGTCAGGAGAAATGACACTGGAGTCTGTTTTAGGGTGCCAGACACAAAATGAAATGATTGAATTTGGGAATACAGGACAGCGAAGAGAAAACCACCTAAATATAACGAGGAAATAGAGAAATTAGTTCAAAATGGGTACGAACCAATCTAAAGTGTAGAGCACCCGAGCTCAGGGAACAGCTGAATCTTTCATGTACATACATTATCGACCAGAGACTTTTAAATATCTGAAGTAAAGCTACATAACTAAAAGGGATATGCAGGGACAGTTTCTGGTAGATGGAATGTTTGCTCAATAAAACGTTTCCATTGACAATGGATCTTGGAGGACAAAGACAATAAAATAAAGCTTCAGCAATTGGAGGATTTTCTAAACTGCTATGCAGATGGCTCTGAACTAGTTGAGGAATCAAGAATAAGGGGCTTACAAGACACAGACCCAAAGGTCAGCATTAAATTAGGGGACAGAGACAGAGAAAGGGACTGGACATACAAGCACACTTTATGTCACCGGTTGCTGTGACAAAGTATACACAGAATGCGCAGAGGCAAATAAGGATGGGGAACATGAGAATGTGGAGGAGGATGATAGCTCTGCTACATTTGGAAACTCAGGGTTAAGCCATGAGCATGTTGCACCAGTGACAGGCATGCAACACGCCCAAGCAGCATGAGCATAACCCCAAATCACCCAGTGAACATAACCCCAGAAAACATCAAGCACAAACGTGAAAGCCCAAGCTCAGCCCCAGCTGGCCAATCAATGAGCCCATGCACTATGAGCCATTGCCATACCCACCCAGGTGTGATTTACAGATAAGGATCTGCACAACTCCCCGCCCCACTGAGACAGTTGCCAAGAATGAGTGCTGACAGAGGCGGTAGCCTGATAGCACAGCATGCCCCATAGAAACCTTGGGATTTGACACATTTATGCAAGGAATTTCCTAGCATCAGTGACAAACTAAAGACATTGACTGAGGAATTGAGGACTGTGATTCATTTCTATACTACCTCCTGGGTCAATGGAAATCAGCTTACGAGAATGATTATCCATGTAGAAGTATGCCAGAGGCTGTCTCAAGAGAGAGACTCGTAATCTGACTATTTGCAATATGGTGTGGAGATGTTCAGACTAGACATTGATTGATATAGAAGATTTCAGTAGTTTTCCCACAGAAAACCATTCGAGCAAAGATCAATAACTGTAGGCACATGAAAGACGATGACCTTGTAGATGAGTAGATTGGATTGTTTGAAAGTTGAGTTTACACAACATTCTGGTAAAAACAAGCCGGTAGATATGGCACAGGGGGCTGCAGCAGATGACTTCCTATTGGGGTTGTTGGCCAATGTACAAATGCATCTCAAGGGCAAATGTGTGGACTGATAAACAACACCCCTTCTGGGATTCTTTTCCATTGGTAACCATTGCCCTTTGTGTCAGGAGCAGAAGAATGGAATAACTGAGTGCACATTAATGTCACTTCAATTGCAGAATTTGCAGCAGCTGAAGCTAGGGTGTCAGTGTGGATGATCATGAATGTGGTAAGCAAATGGTCAGTGGCTGCAAGAGGAACTGGACAACCGAGGGGAAGGAGAAGATGTTGTGGCAGAGGTGGCCCCGACCCACAGCGAAATGTAAATGGTTATGTGATGAATAGCACAGTGTGACAATGTAGTAAGCAGGAAGGCGCTTGGACATCTGAATGCCCAAAGTGGTATCAGCTCTAAGAAAAAATTGGGACAGTGGGCCTCATTACGGGTCTGGCAGTAACCCTGCCGGTGATACCAGTGGGTTGCCACCGGACCCGTAAAGAATTACCAGCAGCTGACTTCCCAGTAACATTGGGGTATTACAACCCCGTCACCCGCAAAGTCAGGCACCAGTAATTCTGTTTATCCCCATTCCCATGGAGTCCCATAGGACTCTGTGGGAGTGGGGACCACAGAAGCACCACACCATTAATAACGGTGCCGGTGCTTCCATGATGGCTTGCCTACCATGGCCGCTGTGTCATGCAGGTTCTGCCCTGGCCGGCACAGCGGCTCCGGTAGCCAAACCCATGGTGTGCCGGTTCGGAAACAACAGTTCTGGTAGGCTTACTGGCACCATTTTTTCCCGACTGGCACACATGTAATGAGGCCCAGTGACTCCCTCAACCCCCCTTTTTCTACACCTGAAACCAAACCCATTCATGTGAAGAGAACACAGCAATTTAATTCCAAGGAATGCAAAAGCACACTGAGGTCATTATGAAGCCTGGCTATGATGTCTATAGATGTGTGTAAGATTTTAGGGGGTTCTATCTGATTTAGTTGAGTTTTTTTGACAAAGTAGATTTTATCATTTTTGTTTTTTTTAATGGGGATATTGCCAACAATATATGCAGGAGGGACCCCCCGCAGCTCAAGCTTATCACTCCTACATTTATTTTTAACCCAAACTCACCCCTCACATATATTTTCGGCAAAATCCATTGTAAAAAACTCAATGAAATGTCCAACGAAAAATCATGCGGCAAAATGTCCCATTCACTTTTAGAGCAGCAAATACAGTGTTTTTTTCAATCTTTACCATAATTCCGAATCCAGCACCCTTTTTGTTATATACCACCCACGGCCATGTGTTTTCTAGTTGTTGATTTACTTTCAGCCTTCTTTCCATCACCAATGCACCCAGATAGTCTGTATCGATTTTACACATTCTGGCCCTCACCTTGCATGCTTAGTTTACTGAAGGGGTACACACAAAGTTCAATCCTAATTTCACAAATCATGAAGAACGAATTACATGATATTACAATTCCTGGGGGCTCGATATTGCTACACAGTATGTAGAAAACCTACAGTAGGCACCGCCCTCTTACGAAGTATGTAAACAAGACAGATTAGTGTTAGTAACTGCTATGGCAAGAAAGGGGCACACACAAAGGTAAACAAAAACTACAATTATGCAAGGAGAAATTACATTAATTAGAGCATGGCATTTCAGCAGGATTTACAAAACATACTGAGTCAAGATTTGCTGTAGGTTTGTGAAGTGACCCTATGTGCAGCTTTTGTTCAATTCGAGGTAGATTTACACAGTGGCATGAGCAACTGTGTGCTGCTCTTTTTGATTCATACTAGATTTGCACAGTGGCACACAAAATGTCATGCAACTCTTTTCAATTTGTGGTAGGTTCACACAGCAGCACAAGAAACTTCATGCCAACCTTTTTGATTCATACTAGGTTTGCATGACGGAATGAGAAACTTTGCGCGACTCATTTCGGGTCACAAGACGGAATGATAAACTTTATTCCATGCTTCTCAATACGCTGGGGTGGCAGTACAGTGAATTTTGGCAAAACGTATACAAATCTTTCAGATATCGCTTCCGCAGCAGGAGGAATGGAATTTAACAATTTCACCCAGCCCTAGTTATGACCACATACCACTCCTGAGAGTTTAGCAAGTCCTTGGCCCACAAAACTTCAAAAGGTGAAGGCGATATACCCTTCTTGCTGAGTCTGTTTTGCCTTTCTGATTTGGATCACTGCTTGTTCAGTAGTAGTGTGGGGTTGAGTAGGTGGTTTAGCCACTACTTATCCCCTTACTTCTAGAGAGCAGAAGTAATTTCCTCTAAGTGTTAGATAACCTACTACATGGGATTCAAGGTGTGCACATATGGAGAACAATCTCCACATGTAAAGGTTTTCTGGAGTGGGCGAGAGTGATTTGCAGCCATAGTTTAGGTAAGGAAGAATTTTCTTTGAAATCTTCAACCAAAGCAACCAGTTGAGATAAAGAAGGTCCACAAACAGGAGTGTCTTGATGCCGCAAAACAAACCTAAGTGAATACTGCTCTAAATATATGTATTTTCTAAACACGATATCTAACCAGCAGTTGATGATAGATGTCAAGATAATGATCAGGATTTATCGCATGTAAACGTTTTTGAGGTGAGCTATATTATCGCATATCTTTACTGAAAAAAAGCTGAAACAATGGTGACACCAGGAACCTGTGTGCCTTTTGATGAAGGTGAAGTGTCAGTCTGATGTTTTAATTACAATTTCTAACGTCACATTGAACTGTCAACAAAGTGATATTTTATGAGCGATGAAAAAATCCTCTGCTTTTAGAGTTTACTTTTTTATACAGCTTGCACCTTATCATAGCAACAAGCTTAAAAACCTAAAAATCGAGAGAGGCAAACATTATAGAAATGCAGACATCATGGTACGAGAGGGTGAATAATGGGATTGGTGCAGAACAGTGGGTTTGTGATGAATGCTACACTCAGTTTGCTGCTTTTTGTTTTAACAATATTGAACTTTCAAGTATTATCTCAATTTCTGAATTTTTCAACAGGAGCAACAATCAAAATAGCCCAGCAGAAGCATAATCTGTCTGAAAGAAAGCAAAGTCAGAGGAAAGGAATAATCTGAGGTGGAATCAATTCAGTGGCCTCAGCCTAGAACATTTACAGGGGAAGTGTACATGAAGGGGCATGAGGGGCATTAGAGAAAATATTGGGAACTTTAACAGCATAGCATCTGACCAATGCATATTTAAGCCTATAGAAAGTGCACTTTATAGAGAACCTAAGTAATATAAGATAAAGGGCCTCATTACGGGTCCGGCAGTAACCCTGCAGGTGCTACCAGCGGGTTGCGGCTGGACCCGTAAAAAATGACCGGCGCCTAACTTCCTGGTGCCACCAGGCTATTACAAGTCAGGAAGCCGGGAAGTCAGGCACTGGTAATTTTGTTAATCCCCATTCCCATAGATTCCCATAGGACTCTATAGGAGTGGGGACAATGAAGCACTGGCACTATTGTTAATGGTGCCAGTGCTTCCGTGATGGTTTTGCCTACTGTGGCAGCTGTGCCCGGCAGGATCAGACCTGTTGGGCACTGCGGCTCTGGCAGGCAAACCGGTAGTTTGCCGGTCCAGAAACAAGGGTGCTGGTGAGCTTACGGCACCCTTATTTCCGGACCGGCAAACTCAGCATGAGGCCCAATGAGTCTAATTTCTAACATCACAGCTGCAGAGTGGAAGATAGAACAGGACATTGCTTTCAAAGCAGTGTACGTTTAACTGAACAACGAGCTAAGCTCCATCTGTAATGAGATCAGCCACCAGTCCTGGCTGGAAGAACTCATGTAAGATTAAGTCGTGAAGTTGTGACTGTAGAGATATGCATGGAACTATACAAGCTGTCACTATGGAGCGGAAGCAGTGGAATTTTTGTTCAGTGCATATGGGCCAATCTGAGGAATTTCTTTTCAAGGTTCCAGCTGACTCCATGGCTCAGAGCATGCTAGAAATGGACTGGATCATGCACGGAAATGTCTTGGAGGTGAGGATTCTAGGAGATGCAAATTGATACAAATGTGCCAGAGATTAAACCTCTATTGTAAATTGGAGTAGAAATGGACTGGGCGTTATGCCCAAGAGAACCTCAGAAAATCAAATGTCTGCAAAAGGTAAAGGCCGGCCGCACATTGGCTATTGCAGGCGTAGTCTTCTGGGAGGGAATGACCAAAAGGGTTATGCTGAATGGTACTCAAAGGTTTTCTGGGATGATAGCTGTCTACACCCCAAAGAAAAGCTTGAAGCTAGATTTTAATATACAATTCTCGTTAAACGCCATAACTAAGAGTCGCAAACTATATTGGCTTGCAGTAATGAACCATGCAGACCATTTACAGTGTAAATTAGTCATTGACTGTGAAGTGGGAGAATGGGACAAAAGACTCCCCCCAATCCCCTCACGCCCCTGGCCTAGAGGATCGCGACCTAGACACCCGCCACGAGATGAATTTGCCTATCTACCAGGCGACCAAATAACCTGGTACAGGAACATACGGATGTGCCCACCGGCCTGCCCACCAGCCTGCCCTGCTCAAGCCGACACCTGGGGCATGGGTAAACTCGACTGAACCATTCAACAGTAAATAAACACATCGCTAGAGATGCCATGACGACCTAGCCAATGGTCAGAACACGCCTGCAACCATGCACACTGGACACCCCCACACCAATCCACACGAAGAACATATTCAGTGCTATGACGTAGGCGACGGATACACCCACTGACACGCATCTTTATTATTTTTCACATAGGTTTTCCAAAATGCAGAAACGCAAGACGCACAAAGCACTCATCTAAAATGCTTGCTGACGCCTTTCCTAATCCATGCATTGTGATGAAAAATGCAACAAAGACATGATACTGGATATGAAGCAATATGATACCGTAACTTAAAGTGCCGCGCATTAAACATCCCCACCTATGCACCAGGCCGAAGTAGGCCGCAAGCAAGAGCCTCCACGAACATTGAACGAACAAAAGTACAATTGCTGACCCTGCAGAATGAGCCCAGCGAGAACTGACAGCCAAGGGAGCAATGTTGCAACTCGCATGCCACAAGCCGAAGCCAAGGTCACACCTGCAAACTAACCCAGACACGCAGTGGAAAATACAACATTAAATGTGCAGAATTCTGCCTCAACCACGGCCCCTCCTCACGTGACCAAGCCGAACCTGACAGGGTGCCAGACGCAGGAGGGAGAAGTCGCCTAGGTCCCACGTTTGAGACACAGGCTGCAACAATGAAATGACCCAATGGACACCTACAGCGGTGGAATAGTCTGCTCTCAGGCTTATGAGCAAATCCACGCATTGTCTGCACAAACACATAGTTACATATTGTTGCAAATGACAGGTACACCGCGAGCTGGGAACAACGATGGTCCCAGGCTGGGGGGCTCGCGAGTGGACCAATCAGAACATGGGGCACTCATCACTGACGCCATTAACATTAGCCAATCATTAGGGGTATTTGTGTAACAATTTTCATGTATCTAATAGAAGGGACAACCCAAGTATGCCACCTGACTGACCCTTAACCACTAACAGCGGTCTCTATACATATGCTATACTAACCCTACCACTCGAGGAACCAATCCAGAGTGGCGATAGGTTTTTTTGCTAACTTTCCCGGTGACGCAAGTAGCGCATCATACTGAGGCAAAAAGGGGCCTGCGAGCCCCACGAATTTCGAGAGTCAGGACGGACGCGTACGATCCTAGACCCATCCCTGCCGTTGTTCAATAAACAGCAGAACCATCTTGCTTCTTGTGTGTGTCTCATACTCATTTTGGGATACGTGGGAGGAGTTGGGGCCTCCCTGCCCGGAGGTCCGCGGACGGCCCAGCCGACCCCGGGAGAATTCCCCCCGACAAGTTGGAGGCACTGCTGAGATCTGTTTAAGATCTGCTTTTTATTTTATTTTTCCGAGTGCTCTCGTTGCGAGGAGGCCCGGCGACGCGGCCCCCTCTGCCGCTGCCCCCTTTTGAGGACTACAGGACCATCGCGGAACTGCGAGAAGACCGGACAGCGCAATCCGGATATTGGCCTTCGGGAGTCGGTTGAGAAGTATCCCGCCCGCGGTTGGCGAGTGTCTAGACGTGGTCTAGACGAGGGGAGGTGGCACGCAGTCGAGCGGCCCCGCATCAAGAGAACTTGGTGAGTATGCCACGCCCAACAAGCAATGTGAAATTGTGAGGGAGGAGGGAGGAATAGAATACGGGAGGTGGGAGGTGTTACACAGGTGTTACACAGGTGCGCGGCAAAGGTTTGATAAATTAGTGTTGACGGTGAAGTGAATGGTAGCTGGACAAGTGCGAGAGCAGTCCGCTACGTTACGAAGAAGGAGGGGCGGAGCACGAAAACATCACGTGCAGCTGCTCGTAGACACTGATTGGCCTAGGTCGCGACCACCTGTAAGGGTGTGTGTCTGTGTGCGGTTTCCTACGAATTGGTGATTATTGATCAATGAGTAGATGAGGATCACTATTGATCGAGCAGAAAACTCGATAGATAGATGACGTTTCCCTGTAGGCGGTAGCTAGCTGGTTGCCTAATACGGAAGATAATTGGCTGGTTAAGCCCTCCTGTCGAGGGGCGTATCACACGCGAGGCGACGCAGTGTGCGCAGTCTGATTATATTGTTGATTACCTTGTTCCAGGCCTGACAAGAGGACAGCTGTGGAGTTAACGGGGGTAGATTGCAAACCTATTTCAAACTTTTAAAAACATGTAAAGAACTTACAGGTAGTTTTGGAAGAGGTCGGTGACGTCACCAGTAGGGCTTTCATAGGATATCTCGAGCACAAGGCATTGTTGGAAAGCGGTGGGGAAGAGAATAATGGTAAGGGAGTGGAGACGGAAATAAACAGTAACGATTACATCGGGGCAAGGTGAAGAGAGGGACGTGGCCGCGCACGGAGAACGCCGGCCACGACAAGTGAAGAAGGAGGAGGAGGGGTGAAATAAAGTGGGGCGGCTGTATAAGAACGTAACACGGGGTACGCAGCCGCAGGGGGCTACGTGCGCCTCGGCCGTAGGGGGCCGTAACGGTTTTAGGTGAAAGAAGAAAAGAGAGAAAGAAGATATAAATGCAAATGCTATATTTTACTATTTTCTTTTAGCGGACAATCGTAAGTCCCCAACATTACGGGGCCAGGTAAAACATCTGAAAATTGTATAGCGTTCATTGTTAGCAAGATAACCGCTACCATATCGAGGGAGGATAACAACTCAGTGCTACTATGTCATATGGGACAGGATCGGGAGGGTGGGGGAACACACTCACTACCCCGCTACAGCATATATGTAAAACACTGTCACCTCATAGGGAGAAACTGATTAAATACAGCATAGAATGGACACAGGGGATGGACAACAAAATGACGACACCATGGCCGCCTAATGGCAGTTTCGACCCATACACTCAACACTCACTATTGACCCATCTACATAACACATACAAGGGGAAGAAGTTGACACACCACGTGGAAGTGTTTAACTTATGGAGAATGTTCCAGGGGTCCCGACTAGGACCAAACGGAATGTTCACTGTGGGGGAAACAAAGGAGGAGAAGATGGTTAAGGAGGAAAAACAGAATGGGGAAAAAGAGATTGAAGGCACACAATGCACGGAGAACGGACAAGAGGGAGGAGAAAAGAGTAGAAACCTAAACGGAAAAGAAATAAAAAAGGAACAGGGCGACGACATGCCCCTAGCGAAGGTAGTGAAAAAAGAGGAAGGGGGGTTATATCCTTTAACGGAACTACGAGAAATAGTGAGAGAACAATTAAGGGCGGCTGAGGGGTACTCGAGCCCGGCATACAGCCCACCACCATATACAGCTACAGGTGGCTACACGGGAGGGGAGCAGACAAGTACGGCGGGGTCAACTTATACGAAGATGCCCGCAGGGGAGGAGAGGACTAGCGAAGAACAAATTGCAGCAATAGGACATGATGAGTGGGTAGCTGCGGAGGTATTATTAAAATTACGAGGTTCATTAACAGGAGAAGAGAAGGAGGTAGTAAGGAAAATGGACGAAAATAATGAGAAAAAGAGAGAGATGAAAGGGGAAGGGGGGAAAAGGAAGGAGGAAGAGCTGTTACGAGAAAAAGAAGAGATTTTGGAGGAACGATTAGCAGAATTAAGGAATGAGAAAAATGCCCTGATCAAGCAGCTTGAGAGGGAGGGAAGAGAAAGAGCACGGGAAAGAAAAGAAAGAAAGAATGAGTTGGAAAAAATGAGGGAACGAACTGAAGAACGAAAGAGAGAAGCTGAAAGGGTAAAGGCAGCAGCAGACAGGGTATCTCGAGCAGCACAGCGCGACAAGAAAAGAGAGGAAGAAGAGAAGGAAAAGGAAATGGAAATATGAAAGAGGAAAATACTATCAGAAACGACCAAGAAATACGAAGAAGGGAGGATGATAGAGAGCATATTAGAGAGGGAAAGAGAGAGATGGGAAAGGAAGAGAGAAGAGGAAAGGATATTGGAAAATATGATTAGTGAAGTAATGGAGCAAATAATAAAGAAAAGAGAGGAAATAGGTAGAGAGATAGTGGAGAAAAAAGAAGGGGAAAGAGAAGATAGGAGAGGGGAGGGTGAAGTAAGGAGATATGTACGCAGAGACACAGAAATAGCAAGAACATCAGCACAAAGGGGAGCAATTGGTAAAGAAGAAACGGGGGGAACGGATTTAATAGATCTAAAAACAGTAACGATTCGGGGAAAAAGACAGATTGGGGGTTGTCGCTCCTGGATGACTTCTGTAGCGAGGAAGAAGAAGGAATGGAGAAGGAAGAAAGAAATAGGGAAAGGGAAAGCTTAGATAAATTGTACATCACCCGGACTAACAGGGAATCACCATGGGCCTGCAGAAGAAAGGAAGAACTAGGGGGAAGTGAGGGGGAAGAGCAAGGAATGGCGGGAAGGCAGACACGTGCAGCTACACCTTCATCATCCCGTCCAACATGCTCCACCACCCCACACTCATCCCGTGCAACATGCCCACCAACACATACACCCTGGACGTAGGCAGGAAGAACGAATACACACGACCACATTAAATAAAGGAAATGATAAAAGAAGGGGAAGAGATGGAGGAGAAACAGTTACGAGCAGGGGAAATATGGACACAACAGGCGATGTAGACGACACGGAAGAAGAGGAGGGGTACACGGACTCGACTCTGGGGAACCCAGGGGGTCAGACAGGACATAACCTAATGCCACTTTTGGAGAGGAGAGGGGTTAGACCACAATACGTCCCTTGGAAGCATGCAGACAAGGAAAATATAAAGAGCAGGCTCCCATCATTAAGTGGATGTGCGGGGAAATGGATATATGAAATGGAAAAACACACCGCAGGACAGAAATTGGCAGTAGGAGATGTAAAGGGCCTCCTAATATCAATATTGGGGGATGCAGCAGATGACATCTGGAAGAGATCAGGCTTCCCCGGGGTCACAATAACAAACACATCACACGACGGGGCGCCATTCGCAAACTGCAGACATGCATTATGGCAAGCGCTGAGGGTACAATACCCAGACACATCAGACATAGGAGCGATTACATCACGCAAGATGCGGGAGAACGAAGATCCTGTTGATTATATCCAGGAAATTCAAGAGAAGTGGCGTATGGGAACTAGAGAGCAATGGGACAAAACACCAGCAATATTCTATCATATACTAATACAAGGGCTCCCAGAAGCAGTGCAGAAACAATTGAAGAAAGTAGTGGGGATGGAAGCAAAAGCATGGCCAGAAATACAACTGACGATAGTACATCATTGTAGGACATGGCAAGAAAAGATGAAACAAAAGGAAGAGGATAGAAAAGCGGAAGAGGCTAAATTGGTACAGAAAAAACTTACTAAATACACGATGGAGGGTGCACTAATAGCTACACCTACAACAATGACACAAAACCCCACGCAAGTAGTGGCTGCACAAGATCCCTCCCAAATATAATCACCACAGATTGTAGCACAACAGCTGCCACCACCCCCACCATACACGACTAACATGGGAGGAGGATACACAACACCAGGAGCTGGATACTATAATAACAACAGGGGAAGGGGAGGAATGATAAGGGGGAGGGGATACGGCTATAACACACAACAGCAAGGGGGAGGATTCAGAAGTTCCTACACCACTGGGCAACCAGTATATCAGGACAATTCGGGGAATTTCCCATGGCAGACTAGGGAACCACCGGTATGTTGGATTTGTGGATTATTAGGACACATGTCACGCACATGTAGAATGAGACCCGGCACACCAGCATGGGGAGAACAGGGACAACAAGGGCCTACAAGGGAACAGCAGGGCCACCAACAACAGCAGGCACTGCAACCGGGAAATGTGCAGCAACAACTAGTAACACAACAACAGCCACAGACATATTCATTACCGCAACAACAGGTAGCGATAACACAACAACCTCAAGTGCAGCAAGTACAGCAGCCCGCTCAAATTCAAGACCATAAGATAACCTCTACCAATACACAGCTACAGCAAACACAACTGGGAAGGGTGACGGTCCTGGGACACAACCCTTACATGGGAAGTGGTCAATCATTATACCCACAATAGTACAGCCCACAGACGGCCTTGGTGTGTCCCATCCTGTCGGTAACACCTAATAGTGCGGAGGAAGCATGTTTCCACTGGGGAGCTTCGCAGGAGTCCCTCTGGAACGATTGCCGGTGTTGTCCGTGCCCTGGGCAGCTGAGTCTTTCCGCTACCTCGTAATTGATGTATATCATACTGTGAAGGACGAACACTTGCACAATACCGAGGTGGCTGTGAAGAAAATCCGCGCGACTATGCAGTTTTGGGAGAAACTGCCGCTGGCAATGATGGGCCGGGGGGCGATGCTCAAAATGGTGGTCCTGCCTAGGCTATTGCACTTTTTCAGTAACATACCATACCTGATACCCAGGAAGTTCTTTGTCAAACTTGACAGTGTATGCAGGGACTTCCTGTGGCACGGCATCCGCAACAGGGTGGCCCTATGGAAACTGAAAAATTTCCACGATAGGGGAGGCATCAAGCTGCCGAACTTTGAGGCCTATTATGTGGCCAGCCAATTGCAATACGTGACTAAATGGCTCTCTGATGAGGAAACTCCTGAGTCTAGGCTGGTTGGGCGGGACTGCGCCCCGTTTTACCTAAAAGAGATCGTCTGGGTCCCTAGATCAGACTTGAATGGACGCCCAAGTATGTTGCTGCTGGGGTGGAGAATTTGGCGCAGAGCGTGCCAATTGATAGAGAGCCCGTGCCCGTGTTCCCCACAGGTGCCACTGGTCGCCTTAACTATGGGGGACAGCCAGTTTAGGAAAATAATCAGGACATACTGGGAATCGGTTGGGCTGGCCACATTGGGAGACATATGGCAGGATGGGGCCATTAGGGAATTTGAAGACCTGGGAGAAGAAACAGGGCTGCACGGGGGCCAATATGTTACGTACCTAAGGTTGGTACAGATAATCCGTAAGACTTGGCCGGAGACGGTGCTGGCGGAAGATCCGGACACACTGATTGGAACTATATATGATATATCAGAGGGCGGACATGAGATCTCTAGATTATATGAGGTGGTGATGACCCGGGTGGGGAAGGACTTGATGGATTTGAGGCTGGACTGGGAAGCGGAGGTGGGGGCGCAGCTGACTGATGGGATGTGGGAACGGGCCATGGGATACCATAAGAAAGTGTCCAGGAATGCTAGATTGCAGCAAATACAGCTATACATTACGCATAGAGCATATATGACCCCGAAGAAAATAGCCAAGTTTGCGAACGCAGGTAGACAAGCATGCCCGAAATGCGATGAGGAAGACGCAGACATGACACATATGTTCTGGTCCTGCCCAGTGATTGAAGACTTTTGGGGGGAAGTGGCACAGAAATTAGCAGATAAGGGGGTCCTGCTACGCATTGACACGGCCTGGGCCTGCCTCCTGGGAGGGTTCCCCAGACCACGGAACACCAAACATCTCGGGAAACTGAGAGACCTGGCGTATGCACTTGCTAAGAGAAGGATAGCCATGAGTTGGAAGCAATGCCATGGGCCAAGAATAGAGATATGGTGGCGGGACCTGCAGAAGTGGGCGGAGGCTGAAACAGTGGTATGGCAGGAAGCGTGTAGCAATTGCGGGGAAGAAGATGTGGGTAACCTAGCGGCTTGGAGGATGTTAATTACGGGACTGTTTGGCACGGAAGTGGACCCTGCTGCTTCGGAAGGAAGCGACGCCCAGCCACACCAAGTTTACACAGAACTGTAAGGTTGATAAGCTCTTGGGGGGGGGGGTTTGAAGTGAAGTAACATGTGATTAACTGATGTTTACGGTTGTATTGTATAATGCTGCAAGTTTGGTTTGTATTGTTTTATTTTGAAATAGTGCGGAGGAACCACGCATAGAGGTAACGATAGGTGACAAAAAGTTATCATTCCTTGTCGACACCGGGGCAACCCGGTCTTGCATAAGGGAAGGTAAATTTAAGATGTCAGGTGAGGCCATGAACACCCACGGATTCTCTGGGGCTAGGGGGTTGGTTCCCTTTACTGATAACATCCCCTTATCGATATGGGATTATGACATGTCCGTCCCGCTTTTATATTCAAGGGACTCACCAGTAAACATACTCGGGAGAGACATAATGAGCAGGTTGAATATGACAATCTCCTTCACGGAGGACGGCATAATTTGTTCCACTCCTGGAATAAACATGCTCACTGCACGGCAAATTATGCAAGCATACTGTGGACAGACAGTGATTAGGGCTGAGCCAGTAGATGGCGAACTGTTCCAGTACGTAACAGACATGGCATTCGCATGGATGCCGGGAATAGAAGGAAAGATCTGGAGGAGGCCAACAGCCTATTTGTTTAGACCAGAAACACCAGCCAACGAACCAGAAGGAAAGGTGATTTCAGCAAGCATGGAGAGCATTATAGCGACTGCTGATTACATCGCAGTACATGCCCAAGACAGGGAAGGAAGAGCATGGAGGGCAGTGATAGCACTAGCTGAGGGATGCAGGCTCACCCAGGTGTCAGACGAGGAGCTCTTTTCAGAAGAAAAGGAAGAGGGTGAAATGGTATTTATGATGAGTGTAGATGTATGGCTAAGAGTGACATACAAACAAGTGGCACAGAAAATTGCAATGGCACTTGAAGCACCCACATCCACCCCAGTTCCCTTTTTTGAGGAAGATATGGCAAAAGTTCCAACATCATTGTGGACTACTAGTCCCTATGACGTGGGGTGCATAAAAAGTATTGGGGGAGTAAGAATCAAACTGAAAAAAGGTGCAATACTCCCTAGAGTGAAGCAATACCCACTATCAAAAGAGGCAGATGAGGGCATATATGAAACAATAACGGCCCTTATAAATAATGGCATATTGGTACCATCAGAATCACCATGTAACACGGCCGTATATCCAGTGCGCAAAGCTAAAGAGGGTCTTGGCGTTTTATCCAGGACCTCAGGCCCTTGAACAACATAGTGGAAGCAGAATACCCCATAGCAGCAAACCCGGCCACAATATTGTGTGGAATGTCCAGCAGGAGTGTCCAGCAGAGGCATCACGATTTACAGTGATTGACCTCAAAAATGCCTTTTTCTCAACACCCCTGCATCCAGATTCACAAGATCTGACAAGCTTCACGTACAGAAACACAAAATGGAAACACACCAGACTGCCACAAGGGTACTGTGAGTCACCCTCAATTTTCAACAGAGTAATACAGATGGACTTGGGAAACATTGAATTGGAAAGCACAGTGTTGCAATATGTTGACGATATAATTATTTGCAGCACAAGCGAAAAAAGATGCAGGAAGGACTCATTGAAGATGGTGACAATATTGGCCGAAAAGGGTTACAAGGTAGACAAAGAAAAGTTACAGTACTGTCAGGAACAGGTACTATACATTGGTCAGCTGATATCCCAACACGGAAGAAAGATTGCACCACAAAGAGCACAGGCTATATCAAAAACGCCATTGCCACAAACAGTGAGGGAGCTGCAGCAGTTCCTGGGATTGTGCAACTACTGTAGAGCATGGGTACTTGATTACAGCTCATACATAGGACTCCTACTTGAAGGATTGAGAGAAGCTAATAAAGGGGAGAAAAAATTGGGGTGGACAATGGAAATGAAAGAGGCCTTTGATGAATTGAAAGACGCAATATCAACTGCCCCGGTACTGGCCACCCCAAATTATGAACGACAATTCTTTATATTTTCACATTGCGACTCAGCAGTAATGAAAGCAGTGTTGGCTCAAAAAACAAGTATGGGATACAAGCCAGTAGCATTTTACAGCGGTCACTTGGATCCTGTTATGTTAGGTCATTTTCCTTGCGAACAAGGTCTCGCAGCAGCTGCCTTCGCAGTAGAGAAATCATCATCTATTACAATGGGATGCCCAACCACACTATTTGTGGAGCATGCACTATTTGCAATATTGAACAAGCCTAAGTCCACACTAACCATGCAGAGGGCGTCAGGTTATGAGATCATCTTATCTAGACCAGAATGATCCATTGTTAGATGCAGCACAGTTAATCCTGCAAGGTTTATAGCGGAAGTTATTGAGGAAGGCGACTATGTTCATGATTGTACGTAGACTACTGAAATGTACTCATGTACTAGAAAAGTTGAAGAGGATGCGCTAAATGGAGGAGAGCTCTTGTTCATCGATGGGTCATCAACAATAGACCAGAGTGATGGGATAAGGAGAACTGGGGCAGCAGTTGTAAAAATGACAGAGGAATTGGTGTGTGTGGCGGTGAAATGTGTACAACTACCACAACATTACTCTGCTCAAGCAGCAGAATTGGTTGCACTGATCTTGGCGTTGAAGGAAAGCTTTGACAAAAGAGTAACTATATACTCCGATAGCGCATATGTCACATCTACTGTCCACTCGGGATTAACAAAATGGAGGAGAAGAGGGTTCAGGAGAGCTGACGGCACCCCAGTGCAACATGCTCTCTTATTAGCTGAGTTAATTGAAGTAATAAATGATCCCCAAGAACTAGCTTTGGTAAAATGTCTCGCACACACTAATGGAGAAGATCATATCTCAAAAGGAAATGCAGCAGCAGACGCACATGCGAAGTATGCTGCTTATTTTGATGAGATATGGAACCCCCCAGAGTCAGAGAGAGGGAGAGGGAGGGGGATAGCTAAAGAGATGTTGATGAGAGAAGGCTACACTCATCTCCCAGCCACACAGATAATGGAGTTGCAAGCGGCTGCACCAATGGCAGAAAAGGAAATATGGGTAAAAAGGTGATGTACAATGTCGCCAACTGACGCACTATGGCGTCAGGGTAACACTGGAAAGATGGTAATGCCATTGGCACTATTGAACACCGCCCTGAGCCAACTCCATCACCCAGCTCATACAGGCAAGGAAGTTATTGCAGCACGAATTAGGGAAGACTGGTTCTGCCCCGAGTTAAATTCCCATGTGACAAATTTTATCAGCAATTGTCTCACATGTCAACAGTTTACGGCCGGTCACACGCTGCAAGTGATAAAAGGTACTATACCCCGGCCAGAGGGACCCTTCCTGCACATCCATATTGATTACGTTGATATGATCAACGTATGTCAAGGAAACAGGTATATGATTGTAGTGGTATGCCAATTCTCCAGGTGGATTGAGGCAGGACCCTGCTCACATCCAGATGCATTCAGAGCAGCTAAATTTCTAGTGAGGGAGGTTTTCCCCAGGTGGAGAGTGTGCGAGGTACTGCGGTCGGATAACGGCCCGCATTTCGCTAATGAAATGTTCCAGCACATCACATCCTTACTGAACATCAAGCATAAATTTGCGTGTGCATATCACCCGCAGGCCAACGTAAATGCAAATGCCTGAATGGCCTACTGAAGGAGGCAATTGCAAAAATACAGCAAACAACAAAGAAGAGTTGGTTGTATTGCCTTCCGCTAGCTCTATTTGAGCTGAGGAATAGACCAGGCTCCGACCACCACCTAACTCCTCACAAGGTGGTGACCGGACGTCAAATGCGCCTTCCTCTAACGCCAACATCAAGAGCATTCACTGTAACGCTCACCTGATTCCCATAGAGGCACCGGTCTTGACTGGGCGTATACCGTATCTTCAAAGGTGATGTGTAACACACGGCTGGCTCTTTGGGCTGGACCTCTGTGCACTGTATGTCTGACTCGAAGGGTAAGATGTCTGCAGATAGAAAATATGGGATTAAGGAACTGGGTTATTGAATGTCTCTCTCTTCTTCCCTTTCTCTTCTCCTGTAGAACCCCAAAGGTTAACGCTCTCACCTTAGGTAAGTGAACGCCGTGCTCTCCATCTGCCTCGGGGCAGGGTGCTGTAACCAGTTTCTTCACTGGATAAGGGGAGCAGGCCTCTTGACTTCAGAGGACTGCTGTCCGTCGTTTACTGCACGAACGGTACGTTTCGAGTAATTCTAATGTCTTTAAAGTCTTTAGTAATGATGTTTCTTGTTTTGCAGGGTTCTGGCGATGGCGGATGACGGGCTGAAGTGAGTTGAAGATGGAGCCCGTGTGATGAATAGAAGCGCCTGGAAGCACGTAAGTAAGCGCTTGTTGCCTGCTTCACGATGCGCTCTAACTGTCTTTTTATTTTGCAGGTACAAGTTCGGAGCGGCTGCAGGGTGCCGGAATACCCACTGGGTTAGATGTGGAAAGGAGTAATGGCACGTGAGTATTAAAGTTCCCCAATGTCTTTAAACGCACCTTGTTTTGTCTTTCAGATGTGGGATGCAGCGCCGAAGGCCTCCGGAGCGTGCGAAGAGTTGGTAAGCTTTTGTCTTTCAGATGCCGGAATGCAGTGTGAAGACCTCCGGAGCGCACGAAGAGTAGGTAAGCCTTTGTCTTTCAGATGCCGGAATGCAGCGCGAGGCGTTGGTGACAGCCGATGGACCAGGTAAGTGAAGAGCTGTCACTGAAGACCGTAATGCTAACCTGTTCTTTCTTGTCTTTATAGGTGTTGCTGAAGACTGGATTCAGGATGGTAAGCCTTTTTCCTTAGGCCCAGGATCAGATGCAGAAGACACGATGAGCGTTCTGCTGCAGAGGATGCAGAATAACGCAAAGCAAGATTCATCCATCGGGTGTGGTTTAAATAGCCTCCTGTAGTGCTTAGGTGTCTCCTTCCACAGCCACGCCTAGGTAAGAAAAGAGTTCCTGCTTTCCAGAAGAGTTCCAGTGTTCTGAATCTAGGGAGTGGCTCCTGCCCCACCCAACAGGAAAAGTAGTTCCAAACAGAAGAGGATCAGAGGCTCATCTGGCAGGCAAGTAAGCAGCATGGTCTGCTGCAGGTAAGTCCACCCAAGCATTATGAGCCCGGCGCTTCCAGCGCTGGGACTGGGCATATTTATGAGCCTGGTGCCACTGGCGCCAGGACTGGGTCCAAAAGGTCCCAATTGGGACTGGTTGGCACTCGGAACCTGGGTTATGGATCTGCTTCCAAGGGAGTTGGTAAAACCCTGACCTTTTGGAAGCAGAGATCATGAAAGTACCCCCCCTCAAGGCCCCTCCCAAACCGGGCTTCTCCGGGGGTTTTGGCTTGTCAGGAAATGTTCGGTGAAATCTTTTGATTAGGCGAGGAGCGTGGACATATTCAGCAGGTTCCCAGGATCTCTCTTGGGGGCCGTAGCCTTTCCAGTCAATTAGGTAAAATAGTTTAGATTTGGAGATCTTGGAGTCCAGAATGCTTTTGACTTCAAACTCGAGTTCTCCATCAACTAGGATAGGTTTTGGAGATTTAGTTAGTCGGGTTTGAGGTTGCACGGGTTTTAATAGAGAGACGTGGAAGACCGGATGTATCTTCATGTGCGGGGGGGCAAGTCCAACTTGACCGCTACTGGGTTTACTATGGTAGTGATGGAATAGGGACCAAGGTATCTTGGGTTGAATGTGCGTGGCCCTTTTAGAGGTAGATATTTGGTGGATAACCAGACTTGATCCCCTACTTGATATTGAGGGGCTTCCTTCCGATGTTGATCTGCTCCTTTCTTGTATTGTTCTTTAGCCCTTTGAAGGTGAGAAACAGCTTCCTTAAAGGCTTGGGTGATTGTAGAATGCAGGTAGTCTACTGCTGGTGTTTCAAGATCTTGGAGGGGATCCAACTCCGAGGTTCGAGGGTGACTGCCGTACAAAAGAAAAAACGGGGTTTTCCCAGTTCCCGAATGGACAGAGTTATTGTAGGCATCTTCGGCTATCCAAAGGATGTCTTTCCAAGTTTTTTCAGTTTGTTGCAGCATGCAGCGTAAATACTGTTCCAGAGTTTGATTGGTCCTCTCGGTTTGTCCGTCGGTCTGAGGGTGGTGACTGGTCGATAGTCTCACATCAATTTGAGCCGACCGACAGCAACTTCGCCAAAAATGAGAAATAAATTGACTACCTCGATCCGAAATTAGAACCGAAGGAAAACCGTGCAGTCGGACGATGTTTTCGAGAAATTCTCGGGCCAGAGTTGCTGCTGTTGGCAAGCCTTTGAGAGGAATGAAATGCGCCATCTTGGAGAATAAGTCCACGATTACTAGAATCGTATTGTATCCGGAGCATGGAGGTAGATCGGTGATGAAGTCCATAGAAAGCGTATGCCAAGGGCGAGGTGGGATGTCAATAGGGCGTAAGAGGCCTGCTGGTCTTTCCTTTTGACTCTTGTTTTGGGCGCATACTCCACAGGACATTATAAAGTCTCTGATATCTTTTTTCCAAGACGGCCACCAGAAGTAGCGCTTGATCTTTTCTGAGGTCTTGGCCATACCGGGATGTCCTTCCATTAAAGAATCGTGATAACAAGAGATTACTTTTTTCTGTAAATCTGTGCTGGGTAGGTATAATCGTTCTTGGAAATACGATAAGTTGTCCTTTACTGCAAAGTCCTTTCCCTGCTCAGAGTTTGTAACTTTGGTAACTGCAGCTCCTACTGCCTTCTTGGCAGGTTTCACCGGACAGTCTCGAAGAAAGTGCCCTGAGTTTCCGCAATAGAGGCATAATTGCAACTGTTTTCTCCTTTCCCGCTCCTTTTGTGTTAGAGGACCTTTCAGACCCCCTATTTGCATGGGTTCCCCGGAGTCTACTCCTTTGGAAGGAGTTGGCGGTTTGGAAAATACTCGAGCATCAAACTTGGAACGATCGGCCTTCCTGTTCTGCAGTCTGTGATCTATTTGAACGACTAAGTCTATATAGTCCGAACAATCTTGTGGGGGATTCACTACTTGGGCTAACACATCTTTGAGCTCTCCACGTAGACCTCTATAAAACAGCGTAATCCTTTTGTCCTCAGGCCATTGAGTTTCCACTATCAGTCTGTTGAAAGACGCAATATAAGCCAAAAGGTCTTGATTACCTTGTCGCAACGAAAGAAGCTCATTGTCCAAGGCCTGCCCCTGTGAATGTCTTGCGAACAGTTTTTCCATACTGAGCTGAAAAGCTTGAAAATCATGGAGGACCGGATCATCTTGATTTACTAGAGGGATCGACCAGTCTGCCGCATTGCCACTAAGGTACGAAAGCACGAAAGCTACTTTAGCTTGATCAGTTGGAAAGGCTGCTGGCCGGCATAAGAAATGCAACCGGCACTGATTGATAAATACTGCAAAACTCTTTGGGTCACCAGAAAATCGTTCAGGCGGAGCCAGAGGTACATTCCCAGGTAGGTTGATCTGCACTGGATTCATAGAGGATGTAGAAGGAAGATTTCCCCCAGATGCGGGTAACGGGGTCTGTCCGGCTTGTGACTGTAGCAATTGTCTAGCGAGATCATCTGTTCGCTCCTTGGAAATAATCAGTTCCCTTCTTAGAGCATTCGTTTCCTGACGGGCTGCATGCACTTCTGCCCTTAGTTCCCCAAGTAACTGGGCTAGCTGGTCGGTATCCGAGGTTTCCATAGCGCCTGGACGGGAGTTTTGTGGTAGGCTTTGCGTTCTGTAACGCTCACCTGATTCCCGTAGAGGCACCGGACTTGACTGGGCGTATACCGTATCTTCAAAGGTGATGTGTAACACACGGCTGGCTCTTTGGGCTGGACCTCTGTGCACTGTATGTCTGACTCGAAGGGTAAGATTTCTGCAGATAGAAAATATGGGATTAAGGAACTGGGTTATTGAATGTCTCTCTCTTCTTCCCTTTCTCTTCTCCTGTAGAACCCCAAAGGTTAACGCTCTCACCTTAGGTAAGTGAACGCCGTGCTCTCCATCTGCCTCGGGGCAGGGTGCTGTAACCAGTTTCTTCACTGGATAAGGGGAGCAGGCCTCTTGACTTCAGAGGACTGCTGTCCGTCGTTTACTGCACGAACGGTAAGTTTCGAGTAATTCTAATGTCTTTAAAGTCTTTAGTAATGATGTTTCTTGTTTTGCAGGGTTCCGGCGATGGCGGATGACGGGCTGAAGTGAGTTGAAGATGGAGCCCGTGTGATGAATAGAAGCGCCTGGAAGCACGTAAGTAAGCGCGTGTTGCCTGCTTCACGATGCGCTCTAACTGTCTTTTTATTTTGCAGGTACAAGTTCGGAGCGGCTGCAGGGTGCCGGAATACCCACTGGGTTAGATGTGGAAAGGAGTAATGGCACGTGAGTATTAAAGTTCCCCAATGTCTTTAAACGCACCTTGTTTTGTCTTTCAGATGCGGGATGCAGCGCCGAAGGCCTCCGGAGCGTGCGAAGAGTTGGTAAGCTTTTGTCTTTCAGATGCCGGAATGCAGTGTGAAGACCTCCGGAGCGCACGAAGAGTAGGTAAGCCTTTGTCTTTCAGATGCCGGAATGCAGCGCGAGGCGTTGGTGACAGCCGATGGACCAGGTAAGTGAAGAGCTGTCACTGAAGACCGTAATGCTAACCTGTTCTTTCTTGTCTTTATAGGTGTTGCTGAAGACTGGATTCAGGATGGTAAGCCTTTTTCCTTAGGCCCAGGATCAGATGCAGAAGACACGATGAGCGTTCTGCTGCAGAGGATGCAGAATAACGCAAAGCAAGATTCATCCATCGGGTGTGGTTTAAATAGCCTCCTGTAGTGCTTAGGTGTCTCCTTCCACAGCCACGCCTAGGTAAGAAAAGAGTTCCTGCTTTCCAGAAGAGTTCCAGTGTTCTGAATCTAGGGAGTGGCTCCTGCCCCACCCAACAGGAAAAGTAGTTCCAAACAGAAGAGGATCAGAGCCTCAACTGGCAGGCAAGTAAGCAGCATGGTCTGCTGCAGGTAAGTCCACCCAAGCATTATGAGCCCGGCGCTTCCAGCGCTGGGACTGGGCATATTTATGAGCCTGGTGCCACTGGCGCCAGGACTGGGTCCAAAAGGTCCCAATTGGGACTGGTTGGCACTCGGAACCTGGGTTATGGATCTGCTTCCAAGGGAGTTGGGAAAACCCTGACCTTTTGGAAGCAGAGATCATGACATTCACAGACTATGAAAACACTGCAACTGTTCTTGGTGATGAAATGTACCAATATGTGTCTTCTTTGATTACTAGTGTAGTGTTTGTGTCTCAACAGCTCGAGCGCACGCGGGGCGGGTCTAAGAGTTATCAACAAGAAGACGCGGACAAAGAATTGGAAAAGGAAAAACTGTGCAAAATTGCTAAAGGTGACCACGTGCTACTCCGCAATTTCAATCGAAAGTGGAACAGCCCACGCTTCACTGGTCCCCACCTGGTAGAGGAGGTATCTACGAGAGCAGTAAAGTTGCAGGATAAGCGTGCTTGGAATCACCTACACGACGTGAAGATCTGCAAACTCCAGACCCGCCCTAGCGTCACCGACAGGGCCATTGGAAGAGCAGCGACAGCATCACCTACGGAGAAAGAGACGTCTACCACAGCTGACGACCTCAGTGTCTCCATACCCTGCCACCCCCCAGATTCCCCAGAGACAAGTACTGAAATAGAAACTGGTAATTCGCATACCGCCCACCCCATGGTCACACGATAAGAGTAAAGAGACTTCCGCCAGTTGAGCCCCAAATCCTCTGCCCACAAACCCCCTACCCACTACAGCCAGCACCCAATTGAAGGACATTGATTTGCACATATACACATGTAAACACTTGTATGTTTTCTTTTTCTTTCTCGCACATGCAGGTACCGTGTATTATTGTATTGCTAAGAAATAAGATAACTAACAGCGTACATTGCCCAGGAGTAGATGCTACCCTCAGACGATAATTACCCTGAAGCCCTATCACACCAATTTGTATATCACATAAAAAGGCCAAAGTACCTAAAAAGAAGGAGGATACGTGTTTACTACACCGCATTTATCTTGGCCATAGAACAATCAATACCCCATCTTCACCAACACTTACCTGCCTTAAGAGACAGATTGCTTAGATTGGCGTGGGAAGAGCTCTTCGCCTGGGCACTGAACGACTACTTGATAGGGAGGGCTTGATAATAACAACTAACAATAATAACAAGCGTATTGTGAATTTTCAGGCGGGCAACTTTAACGTCGCAAGAATAAGCTGCCGGACTGCAGCAAGGTAAGAGCAAATGCCGGTGAGACTAGCTTTTGTAATAAAGATGATAGGGGTTTTGATGATCACTGGTTTTTTGGCTGCCTCTGTATGGCAGAAAAGTTATGCTATCAATATTTTGGCTGCACCCAAACCTAATGTACCCCCACCCACGGCTGCAACAGGTGTTACGTCAGGTGGTACTAGCAAACCTCCACACAAGGGAAATAGAGTTAAACGCAGCACATACTCAGATAATAAAGGAATTGATGATTACATAACAGATTCAGCACACGTCTCGAACAACATGTGGTACCAGCACATGACCCAAATAGGTAAGCAGACAACAGAAGACAGCTGCTATGTCTGCTCATTGATCCCATACGCCATGAGCGCTTCTCGAACATTCGTTGCCACAGAAATAGATGAAAAGACAGCACGATGTATAATATACCTGGCACTATTCCAAACGAGAGGAAGATTTCAAGGGACGGTGGTGAGACTGGTGTGGAAAACGCGAGACACATATCCGTACGAAAACAACTTCCTCAAGTCTTATTTGAGTTACCATAAGAGCAGTTTGCATGCTGAAGCATTCAGATACATGACAAGTGGTCCTGAAAAGGGAGAAACGAAGAAAGTAACACTGCAATACCTACCATGTGACTGGTACGCCACTGAAGTTCCTGGTACACAAGGATGTTGGGAAAGACCACTGGTAAAAATAACAGGGAAGGTGTACATGAACAACAAATGGGACATAGGAGTGGTTGGCAGCAACATGGTAACAAGAGAAAATATTACCCCTATTGATGAACACAATAACAGATGTTGGACGATTTGGGGCAAGTACGTACCCATGCTGACATGGATGGAGAAGGATGAAGACCCAATGAGCATACTACCGCTGTCTGCACCTAAGCTATGCTACCAACATAGAGGAGAAGTGGACGTGGGATACAACACCAACTGTGCCAGCGTGTTAGAGCTACCAGAGGGGGGAGCAGGAACAGCATTATTAATGGACCACTACTGGGCCTGCGGAAACAAGGCATGCACAATGGTACACATTAATGTACCTTCATTAGTGGTGCCCCAGAAACATGTGAACATGGCGAACTTCCCTAAAATGGATGAAGGAAACAAGAGGAAGAAGAGATCTGTACAACCTCAGAAGGGGTCAGAGAACGAAAACAACAATAACAATAATGTCCTGAATAGAAAAAAGAGACAAGGAGAACCTCTGACAGGAAATTACCTATGGGGAAGGTCGGAAACAGCACTCACTTCAATCCCACCAGAACACAGACTATTCAGCAGAGCAGCAATGTTTTTCTCGTCAATAATACATCCGGGACTACAAGCTTATGCAAACGCAAAATGGCTCCAGATAACCCGATGGGAGCTGATGATGACAATTAATTCTACAGTAAATGGATTCAATGCAATAAAAGAGGAACTGCGAGCAGTGAGGATGGTAGCACTACAGAACAGATACGTATTAGATCTCCTTACAGCAATGGAAGGAGGAGTTTGCGCAAAGATAGGACAATCATGCTGCACATTTATTCCTGCTAACGATGCTGACAATGGTACACTCACGAAGCAGTATCACAACTGGCCCAGATGCACTCCAAAATGATGGAAGAAAGTAAAGGAGTGAAGAAGGATGACAGCTGGTTTTCAATGTTATGGTCATGGATGCCATCATGGCTGTCGGAGGGACTGAAGATTATAGTTGGATGCATAATACTGGCTGGAGCTGCACTGATCATAATAAGGTTCTGGAAAGCCCGGAAAGCACGCACTACAGACAAAATGATCGAAATGGTTGGTATGCACCCCTTGATGCCGACTGATGATGGCCAGCACACAGACACAATAATAAAAGAGAGAGAAAAACTGCACAAACAGATCATCACCAACCACCTGGACCCGCCATCCGTGAAGCTCGAAAACCCAAGAAACCCGAGGAGCTACATCGGGAAATGGGTATACTGCACACCTGGAGGAAGCTGTGTGTACATGTATTGGTCATTTGAAGACCATGTCAACCACTATGGACACCTGGGAGGTGTAACTAAAATATGGAGAGTAAGAGGAGACAAGGAAAAAGATATGTTTGTGGTCGACAAGTCGACCAGAGGGGGGACTGAAGTGGGAGAATGGGACAAAAGACTCCCCCCAATCCCCTCACACCCCTGGCCTAGAGGATCGCGACCCAGACACCCGCCACAAGATGAATTTGCCTATCTACCAGATGACCAAATACCCTGGTACAGGAACATACGGATGTGCCCACCGGCCTGCCCACCAGCCTGCCCTGCTCAAGCCGACACCAGCGGCATGGATGAACTCGACTGAACCATTCAACAGTAAATAAACACATCGCTAGAGATGCCATGACGGCCTAGCCAACGGTCGGAATACTCGTGCAACCATGCACACTGGACACCCCCACACCAATCCACACGAAGAACATATTCAGTGCTATGACGTAGGCGACGGACACACCCACTGACGCGCATCTTTATTATTTTTCACATAGGTTTTCCAAAATGCAGAAACGCAAGACACACAAAGCACTCATCTAAAATGCTTGCTGACGCCTTTCCTAATCCATGCATTGTGATGAAAAATGCAACGAAGACATGATACTGGATATGAAGTAATATGATACCGTAACTTAAAATGCCACGCATTAAACATCCCCACCTATGCACCAGGCCCAAGTAGGCCGCAAGCAAGAGCCTCCACGAACATTGAACGAACAAAAGTACAATTGCTGACCCTGCAGAATGAGACCAGCGAGAACTGACAGCCAAGGGAGCAATGTTGCAACTCGCATGCCACAAGCCGAAGCCAAGGTCACACCTGCAAACTAACCCAGACACGCGGTGGAAAATACAACATTAAATGTGCAGAATTCTGCCTCAACCACGGCCCCTCCTCACGTGACCAAGCCGAACCTGACAGGGTGCCAGACGCAGGAGGGAGAAGTCGCCTAGGTCCCACGTTTGAGACACAGGCTGCAACAATGAAATGACCCAATGGACACCTACAGCGGTGGGAATAGTCTGCTCTCAGGCTTATGAGCAAATCCACGCATTGTCTGCACAAACACATAGTTACATATTGTTGCAAATGACAGGTACACCGCGAACTGGGAACAACGATGGTCCCAGGCTGGGGGGCTCACGAGTGGACCAATCAGAACATGGGGCACTCATCACTGACGCCATTAACATTAGCCAATTATTAGGGGTCTTCGTGTAACAATTTTCATGTATCTAATAGAAGGGACAACCCAAGTATACCACCTGACTGACCCTTAACCACTAACAGCATTCTCTATACGTATGCTATACTAACCCTACCACTCGAGGAACCAATCCAGAGTGGCGATAGGTTTTTTTGCTAACTTTCCCAGGTGACGCAAGTAGCACGTCATACTGAGGCAAAAAGTGGCCTGCGAGCCCCACAAATTTCGAGAGTCAGGACGGACGCGTACGATCCTAGACCCATCCCTGCCGTTGTTCAATAAACAGCAGAACCACCTTGCTTCTTGTGTGTGTCTCATACTCATCTTGGGATACGTGGGAGGAGTTGGGGCCTCCCTGCCCGGAGGTCCGCGGACGGCCCAGCCGACCCCGGGAGAATTCCCCCCGACAACTGGAAGATGCAAAAGCTGACCCACGTGAAGAAGAATGTATATGTAGTTGAAGCCACGTTCAATCAACACAAGAAATCCTATGAATTAGCTCACGGAACACTCTTTGTACTAAATGCAAAGTTAGTAGAATTGGCTGACTCTTATACAATGATAATTACTCAAATGTTTATCACATTTATTCTTGGCTCCTCGTTATGTTTCTGATGCAACCTTTGGAGGTGTTTCAAAAACTCCCATTTTCCAAAAATCCGGTATAAGCCCAACTCTCCCAACCCTTTGTGCCTGAGCCTCGCCTGCCCATGCAGGTGTTCCTTGGTGGGGAGAGTGCCGTTTCCTTTGGGGAAGCTGAGCCCATGTTGTTCCCCCCAGACGTCCCTGCCGCTTAGGCTCCCAAGGGGCACTGGTCTGAGAAGAGTGAAGACTCTTCCTGATTTCTCCTGGCTCATCCAGAGTCTGTCTCTTGTGCTTGGTCGCCCAAACACCGCCACACCACTGTGGCTCCCCCTTCCCCTCCCTCACCGTTCTAGGATTTAGGTGCCGAGATTCCAGTAGAAGAGATCCATCCCCATTGGTGACAAGTGCACCCCATCCTTGAGATAATACTCAGGGGATTTCAAGTTAATCAGGCCGTGCCTGATCTGCCCAAATCCTCTGCCCCTGCAGAATTTGGCACTTGCACAATTCAACTTCCGCCTGGATCTCTCAACGGCTGCCTGATTATCCGTGCCTCTCCCTTCTGGTCGTGGGATTATTTCTGACCAGATGATTTCCGTTTCTCCCAGTTGACCTGCTAGTTCCTGTAATAAGAACATCATTTCCTGCATTAAAGCCCCCTTCCCCATACTTGTCAAATCATTACCTCCCAAATGTATGACCAATATGTCTGTTTTTTTGCTGCTTCCCCAGCAATTTGCGTGCTTGCACCTGCAGTTGCGCCTATTTCATTCCTGGCACCCTGTGCCACCCAATCCTGAATTTGCCGGCTGTCAACTCCTCCTGCTCAGCTGTCCAGCTTGCCCCTGCCCTAGTCACCAATCAGTGTCCGAATACCCATACAGATCTCCTTCTGGCTGGTGCTAATGGAATGAGAAGGCAGCATGTCCACCTTACAGTTTTTCAGGTCTGATGGCCCTAGGCCCATGACTGCGGCCGGCGTGGCTGCCCCTATCCTAACTGAATGTGTCCCAAACACTCCCTTTGTTTCCCCAATTCTCCCCAACGCTAGCTCCATAACCCTTCTAAACTGGAGGCGGCTTAATGTGGACCCATCCTGGTGAATTAGCAGTGGAGCCCTCTTCCCCGAGGAAGGCCTCTTCTCGAGACAGCTCGAGACGTCCCTGACTGGGAAAACTATGCTTCCTGCGATGGGTTGGGGAGCCACTGAACCTCTGGTAGATGTTCCCTCCTGGCACCCCTGGGGTCTTTTTCGAGAGGTAGCTCCCACAGGGTTTCTTGTGCCCCTGCCCCCTCTGGCTCCACACTGATGGTCCAACCTTGCATATCCACCTTAAACCTGTTTTGGGGACAAATCATCACATTGTTCCTTCCACCATTGCCAAGTCCACATTACCCCTCTATGATGCTCACCCTTCCCCCCTATAGTACTGTATTCCCACAGCTTGGCTCCTCGCAACTGATATGGGTCAAAACTGAAGAAAAGAAACACCCTTGCACTGATGCCTCCAGTTTTGCTGCCTGGCTGTGGTGTAGGCCTGTCTCTATCCAGCAATATACTAGGATCTTCTCCTATGTGACAGGTACAGTGGGCAAGATTGAAGGCAACAGGCTAGTCCATGGTACCCTGCGATGTCTATGTAACTCTTGGGAACCCCGAAGTGGTTATGACTGGAACCACATCCCCAGGGAATGTATCAGTGGCGCTGTTGTCAACTGCTCCTACTGCCCCCCTTGCTATCCCTCGCCTTTAACTGAGGCTCATGGGCTGCAGCCAGCAGCATGTGGCTCTCTGTTTCTGGAGTGGCTAGTTTACTGATCGCTATAGACGGTAAGATAGCTCAGTGGGTTGAGTGCTGCTATGCGTGTGCGATCTGCAGGTTGTCTGTCCTACTCCCAGCAAGGTCAACTCAGCCTTTCATCCTGCTGGGTTGATACATGAGTACCAACACAGGTTATATTCTATTTATATTTGTTCTATATGGAGGGCTTAACCGTAATTGCTTTATAATAACAAATCTTTGTCGTTTGGCCCTGCACGTCTGCTTACCAATACAGTGATTTGTTAATATGAGCCTATACGCACTGATAATAATGATACATATGGTGTTGTATTCTTGTATGAAATATCTATAACTCTACAGAGATATCATAATCATATTTTGTAGTGAACTTAGAACCAATGCTATGTGATGCCACTTCCTGTATTGTTGACGGGTGAAAGGTTGCATTCCATCGCTTCCCGTGATGTCACTTCAGGGTGGGGTCAACCGACATAACTTCCTGTGATGTCATCAGAGTTGAAGGGTTGTGTGATATCCCTTCCGCTACCCGTGGCAATTTGGTGAAATGGCATCCCTCCCTAGGTACCTATGCACTGAAGAGAATAATGGAGTGCATTACTATGAAACACAGGAGCAGAGGTGGACCGCTGATCCTATGTGCAGGGCTTGACATTAAGCGATTTAGTTCCTACTTCGAAGCTGGGGAGATCTGGATAGCTTGATACCAACTGCCTCCAGCTGCTTTTTTTAAATTTGATTTTTTGCTCCCTAGGCCCGCAAGTGTCATTCAACTGTACCCATGCAATATTGACTCTCATCTCCATGCACTTAACACATAACGGACCCTGTGTATTGGCTAAAAGTCGTATCCCACATGACGTTAGATTTGTGGCACAAGAGCTCCCAGTTCCCTCAATGTAGCTCCTCTTCACCTGGTGATGCCCGGTGGATACCAGGCGGTGCTTTTCGCTCCAGCTCAAATATTATTTGGATCTCCGTAATTGAGACGGGCCGAGGCACTACTAGAAGGGGGTAGGAGAGTACCCGAGCATGGAGGGTGCCTTCTTAGTCTTAAGTTTTAGGAGGGGGGGATTACACAGGCCCGACAAACGTGGTCCTTACAATTGAGAGGAGTGTTTGTAATCACTCCGGTTCCTTCCGAATGACTAAATTACTGTCTCGCCTGCCCTTGAAACGCCTTAATCACACACAAACAATGACTTGAACAGGAGCGGTCAACAGCCACTCACTAGGATTTCACCAGCGAGGGCACGCGCCCCAGACATTCATGCACTCCTCCAGCCTGTGGCCGCCTCCCAGTGATGTCCACCGAACATCCCCCTTCACCCAGGAGTCACACATCGGGATTGCACGGCACCCACCACCACAAATTGAGTGTGAATAACGCGTAATCACATTTGGTATAAGCGCAATGTAATGCAGTGGAGAAACCCGTAATAGCGTTTAAAAAAGGCTTTCCGTATGCGGGCTTTGGGCAGTAGTCCACGGCAGCCCAAGTACAGCACGCTTTGACATAAACTACAAACCCTTCTGCATAGTAATTTGATTACCTTAAATGGCATTGGTCTCACCTCACAATGTACCACAGCCGCCCATGAACAACACATTATAGGCACAATGCTTTCACCAGTAGCGCGAGCACTCTTTCATGCTAAATTGCCGCCATTTAAAAACATTCCTAGTTCTCCTTCTGAAATGTATCCGTCGTACGCCGCCATTTGTACAGCCATGAACCCCGATTAAATTGTTAATTCAGAACCATGTTTCAACTCCCTAGCTGCTAGTCAAGTCGCGCACCATGAAATTGGAAGCCCCCCGAGGAGCAACATGGCAACCCAATGCATTCCTGACCAATTTTCCAGGGGGCATAACCGCGACCCGACAAGTCCCTGTATGCATACTCTCTCCATCTTATTTACCACAACCCCACAGTAAAAACCAAATCCCATGCCACCTACCACCGCGCATTGATAGCAAAGTGAGCAATTGGATTCAACCTGTCCGTTTAAAAAACAATTATACACTGCATCATCAAGATTGCCGCTCGACGGCCCGAACCACCCCAACATTCCACTCAGTGACATAACCGCCTTTGAAATCTAAATCCCCTAGGGATTAGTGAACGCATTTTTTTTTTTTTAAACCGATAAGGGCCAAGTGTATGCTGGTACTTGTGGTCCTATCGTCATCTCACACCGAGGCTACCCTCTATACCCCACAGACATCCATGCTGAAGGCCCCATCAACCCACAATGTTCCATGCACAGGTGCTGCAAAGTCACCAACCCTTAATGATCCCCCGTAGCAAACTCAAGCCACCCGGTGCGTACTGGTAACCGTAATTACCGGCAATATTTGTAAATTCTGTTATTTCTTGATTCCAGACCCCCATCCTCCCGTGCACTAGCCAACCTAGGGTGAACCAATGGCTGACCCCGATTGTGCCTGGCAATGAACTGGCCGCACCATGTGTAAACGCAAAAACCCTAAAATCGTTTTGGTGCATACGGTTTCCATACAAGATCACGTGAGCTCTATCTTGCGTGTACAAGTGGCCACTCTTTTTCACGGTTCTGCTTGGTGAAAAAGGCAATTATGCGGTGCGTGGCCAACCCCTGATCTGTTATGAAGCCGAGTAATCTTTCGTGCTTGAGAAGACTCGTCACAGGAGACCCAATGCAGCTACCGCCAAGAGGTCACCGTGATTAACCGCAGCTACCCGTTTCCCATGTTAACCCAATGCAGTTGCTCATGCTCACCACGCAATGTTTATAACCACTACTACCTTTGACACATGTGTAACCCCTGGCCGAAACAACTAAGTTCACTACCTACAGCCGCCTGGAAATGCACCTCTTTCCCTCTCACATATAAAACACATTTCCTTCTGGCAAGGCTGCACATCGCACGAAAGTCACGGTACCCCAGCTTCCAATAATACTAAGTACTAGCAATCCCCATAGAAGAAACCCGTTTGTCCCCTACACATCCACAGCGAGCAGTGCCCCTGCTATCCTTCGCTCCCTATATCTGCAAAGACCTTAATTTTTGCCTTTGTGGCGAACAAGTTGGGGCCCCCCAATTCCCGCCATTAGATCCGCTGTATCATGCTATCCCGCGCTATCACGCCCGAAGCAACTTGTTTTTCCCCTTTACACTGGCGAACAACCCATCCAGCGCGACATTCTTAACCAAGCACGCCAACGCCCAGGATTTAGCTGCAATCTCCCTAACTTCAACATCCTCTTTTCCCGCGATCCCATGCCACGCAGCCCCCTCGCATCGTATCCAGTGAATTTGCCTTCCTATAGCACACCACCTCCCTGGCAATGGTATTTACGTCCTTCCTTGCTGCGCTCCAGAAAGTTATGATCCCTTTGCACTGGAACTGGCCACCTCCGTCTCTGCAACTTCTGAAACTAATCACACCGGACCGCTTCCTTCACCGTAAGCAACCCGGAGCAGGCACAGCATCTCCCTCTTCCTCATGATGGGACATGACGGCTGGCACTCAAAACGAAATCCTCCTCTTGGCAATTGCGGGCGGGCGTCCTTCTGCCACGCTTTCTGCCGGCGCCTCCCCCTCGTGCCGGGGCAGGGGAGGGGGGAGGACAGGAGGAGGACACCGCCCGGGTTATCGGGGTGCCTCCTCCATTTTCTTTGCTTCTGTCGTCGTCACTGTCATTGTTGATTGTTTGGCAGGAACACTTAAGTTTCTGCATGAAGTCTAGCTATTTTATAAAGTGGGTTTTTATCTTGCCACGACACTGATTAAAAACACAGCAGAGCTGTTTTTAATCAGTGCCATTACCTGTTCAAAATTGCAGGTAATGTTTCCTTTGAATCCGTGTTCATTTAAATGTGCATGCTTTTAAGAAAATTCGGCCTGTACGACACCACGCAATCTAAACGCTCTCTTTTGAGCTTGTGTCTATTGTGGCATATGCGTTCACGGGGACCGATTAGAACGGTACCGTCTTACTGAAATGTCCTCCTTGAGTCTGTGTCAAATAAGTTATATTTTATTATGGAGACCTATTAGAACGTGTTATGAGCATTTACGGCAAACGTTTCGGGCGGCACTGTGTTACTGAAATGCTCTTTTGAGTCTGTGTTTATTGAGCCATACCTTACTATGGTGGCCTATTAGAACGGCACTGCGTCATTTACATTTTGTATAGTACATGGTGTCTTCAATAATGTTAAATTGAACTGCTCCACTTTTAAATTGTTGTGATTTTATATGTATATGTCTTCTTTTTAAACTGTTGTTTAGTAAACTGCAGAATTTACAAAACCTGCAACTATTTTTGAGATTTTTAAGGCAAATAGGTGAGGTTTGCTGCAATAGGAAAATAAACTACATTGGCTTCATTAATATTGTAAATTGAGATGCGTTTAACCAATGTTTTAATACATTTTGGGTTATTAAATGCCCATATTAAGTTGAGATGGCCCCCAAACTAAGATTGAATAATAAAGGAAAGAAGAAGGGTACAATAAGTAATTCCCTTATCTTCACTCCTAAGCCTAAAACCACTGTTTTGAAAGAAACTAAGAGCAAAAAGGAAAATATCTTATTGGAGCAGCCAAAAAATTTGGAATTTTTAACCAAAATAGATCTGGTTAAAGATTTCACAAGGGGAGATGTTATCCCCATCCCTGGTAATAGCTCTATGATCAATAATAATTCATTATTAAACCTTTGCCACGGTTTCCGGCAACACTCAATGGGCTTGTCAATAGGCTCTGCTCCTCTATTATTAGAGAAAAGTGTGGAAGCTACAATTAGTATGAATAATGTTATTGGGACAAATCTCTCAATCACACCTGATCTTGAGAAGTTGGTGCAGGAAAATATTTCTGTAGCAGATGAAAACGATATAAATTGCTCTTGGAATGATTCTGAGCTAGCAAATTAAAATATGCTAGATATGAGCGGAAAAATTGACTCACTGATAGTTACTGTGGACACATTATTGGGTATCTGAACCAAACTCATAAATGAACAACACATAGTTAAAGATCTAGCAACGATGGTGAATGAGAATATGAAAGATTTGTTGAATGTGATCCCAACAGTGTGGGTTAAAATTAATGCTTCAGCTGTTGGAAATTACTCTATTGGAGAGCAAAACGGGGATTTTAGCGAATAATTAATTTTAGAAAATGAAGAAAATAAAGAGCTGAGGTGTACGGACGTAGAAAAAATAGAAATGATGGGTAAAGAGATAGAGGAAGAAAGAAATCAAATGACCTATGTAGAGAATGAGGAAGTTTAAGGACAATCCCAGGGGCATAGACGCAGATTACACCGCAGAAATTATAAAAAAAGAACTAGTACTAAATGCAAAGCGGGTAAATCTAAAAAGAAAGATAGCATTAAAAAGAATAGTTTGGCCCTAGCAAAAACCTCATTAAACGATATAGAATGCATTGAAATTGCAAGTAGATTTGAATTAAGTTTAAATTTAAATCACTTAGAGAAATCTGTGGCTTGAACAACTTTAGGCCTAAAGAAAAATGTATGTTAAATTGGCTGATAGTGAATAGTAAATGAGCCACTATCGAGGGAAGAGATGCCTCTAGCAAAGGAGGATAGGATAGATCCTGAAGAAAATTGTGAACTTTCTTTCAGGATTAACCCTGAAGAAAAAAGTGAACTAGTTGTTAGATTCCTGGACGTACCTTTAAATTTGGAAAGGGGATGCCTAAATGCTAGAGATTTATAATGTGGAAATGGAAAGAATGGCCATGAGTAAAAACTGCAGGGAATATGATAGTGGTAGTATGGATGAGATTGGGGACCAGCAATTACTGGTAAGAAATAGAGGCAAGAGCATAACAATTATAGAGAAAACCCGTAGGGAAGATAGCCTGTTTCTTAATAGAAATTGACTATTGGAGTGTTTAGATAAAGTACCTCAGCTATAATGCATAAAGTCCTCGGACATTGAAAGAATTATTTTACCAGGTGTAGGGAGTTGGAAAAATTGGGCGATTGCACAATTTGGCACTGCTGTAATTGTTGAACTTCTTAGAGAACACTCCGGGGAGGTTTGGAAGAATGATTTTGAAATTATTGTGTGCAACAACATTGGAAATGTGTGTGACAAAAGAAATAGATCGACAATTTTAGGAGCACAATCGTCTTTAGAACTTGAAATGCAAATGAAGCCTGAGATATGGATACCAGATGAGAATTATCCGATAGAAAATTGAGATAAGGATTCCAACATGGTGATTAAGATAGTCTCATGGAACAGCAGAGGTTTTCTATCTATTTTACAGAAAGAAGGCACGCAACTACTTAAAAGTAGCAATATATTCACTTTACAAGAGATGTGGGCATTGGGCACTGTAGAGATGGACAGGTATAATATCCTTATGACACCAGCTATTGCTGGGGATAAGGGACGACCAATCAGGGGTCTTTGTATTGGTTTGAAATGCCCTTTTATTATCAGAGAATATGGAAAATGTGGACGGTCAAATTATGTAATGTGCATCATCATAGAATAAATGGTCCCCTTAAAGATTTGTTATTGATCAATGTCTACTCTCCACCGGGATGAAGTGACCTAGAGGAAAAAGAAAAAGTCATTCAGGATACAATAGATGGTTGGTTAACTAAATCCCCAAATGCACATGTTATGTTGGTGGGAGACTTAAACTGTTACAGTGATGAGGCTTTGAAAATGGAATGGAATGAAAGGTGTGGGGATTATGAGGTAGCTCCCCGTGTTATATTAGGCAACAAGGGGTCTGGATTAAAACATTCTCCACTGATTAGAAATGGAATAGTTTGGTTCAACATGTTGCAGAGTTGGGGATTAAATTATTTAGAACCAGATGATATGAGTGGAAAACATCCTACTTGGAGCAATGGAAAGGTGAGCTATAGACTTGACTATATGTTTATTGATAATGGATTGGCTAGTTAAGTGAAAAGATTTGAACATATACCCACTTCTCTTAGTGACCCTAACATTCTAAAATGTCTTCTTCATGGACATGTAGTAAGAGACGATAGAAATGGAGAACGTTTGAACATACAATGTAATGGTGCGGCCAACAGAAAAAAATCTATTTAAATTTGACAAGTTGTCAATATTCTACCTATATAAGGACATGAGATAGCACTTAATGGTTTGAAAGTGATTGGGGATTTATTGGTTATGATAATGAGAACAAATAGCAGAATTTCCCTGACTCAAAAGATGGGCAAAAAACAAAAAAAACATAAGAACCTATATGATAGCCAGGTCCACGAAAAGAAAAAGATGATGAAGGCGGATATAAATAAAATCAAAAAAGATATGGATATTGAAAATTTCGGTGAAACTCCAAAGTATCAGCTGCCTACGAACGAAATATAAAAATTGGCTCAGGGCGCATAAGAATTTTATACATAATGCCAATTGGAGAATGATTATGTCCTTATGCCGTACCCATTATTCCAAAAAATTCTGGTATTTACACAGACAATATCTCACTGAGGAAAGGGAATCTGATGTAAATACCATATCCCTAGATGTATGGACGGAGTATATAACTCTTTACTTTGTTGAAAATCGTCCAGATGTTATTCAGGAATTTAGGTTGGCTGGTGAGGACAGGATCGTCCCCCTTGGATTACATGGTATTCTGAATATTATAAAAAATATGAAAGCGTCAAGGGCCCCGGGACCAGACAAGTTAGCTAATATTATGATTAAACCGATCCGTTGAAATGGGCAGTGCTACTGTTGGAGTTTTATTCACATATCTGGAAAAGTGGAAAAATTCCAGAGAGTTGGCGTAAAGCGATATTTTATTCCAATTTATCTAAAAAAGGGAAATAGAAACTGTCCAAAAAAACTATCGGTTATTGGCTATGACTCGAGCTGCAACATTTTTTGCTTGCTTTTGCTCCAAATTGTGAATATATGGAGCAAAGAAAATAAGCTACTCTCCTTTTCGAACAGGCTTTAGAGCGAGTTTTAGTACACTTGATAATATGGTAGCATTAAACTGTATTATTGCTGATACGCGGAAAAATAAGGATTCTAGGGTATCTGTATGTTTCATAGACTGTTCTAGAGCCTTCGATTGTGTTATCCGCGATAAATTGTGGAATAAGTTAGCAAACTGGAAAATGAACCATTTGTATTGCATCTCTTCAGAGATAGGTATAGAGATACAACGGTTAGCATTTGAACAAGGGAATTACTAAATCTCTACCCATATTAAATAACCTGGGCCTCAAACAGGAATGTGTCACCTCTCCTGTTCTATACAATTTATACCTTGCAGATATGGGGGAGAAGTTTGCTAATATTAATAATTTCCCACCTAAGATCGCAGGGTCTCCCATTAGTTGGTTGTCCTATGCAGACGACACTGTTTTTTTTTTTTTTTTATTTAAACTTTTATTTTTGGCGGCAAAGGTTACATGGTACATACATCAAGGCAACAAGCAGAAGTAAGAAACATTAGGTGGAGCGGTGCATAAGCTGTTGTACATAATCACAGTAATGTCAGATAATGATCATAAAAGATACATATGAATACGAGTTTATGTTGTAGTAGTGGACACTGGAGGGGTGGGGTACGAGCCAGAGCCAGGTGTGTCTTCAGTACGACTGTTAAGGTACGAATTGAATTCCACCCAGATGTTCTTGGGTCGAGAAGTGACGGGGAGCATGGATATAAATTCCTCCTCACAGTTCCGTGACCAAGTAAGCATATGGAGCCATTTCTGGTGGGCCGGGGGGAGGGGACTTTTCCAGTTCTGAAGTATGCATTTTTTGGCTATCATGCACCCAATATTAAGAAACTTAGCCAAACGTCTGGTGTCATCCGTTTTCCAGGCTCCAAAGAGGACGGCTAAAGGATCAGGGTCAATCACTGTGTCAGTGATAGCCGTGAGCGTTTCTAGGATGCTTTCCCAGAACCCCAGCAATTTATCACAAGACCAGAACATGTGTAAATGGTCAGCTGCCATCGCCCCGCAGCGGGGGCAGGGGTGCGCCATAGCACGGGTGAACCTCGAAGTCCTGTGTGGAGTGTAGTAAAGTCTATTTAGAAGTTTGTACTGCATGGCACGAAGACGGAAATTGAGGGAGACTTTCTAAGTGTGTAGGCACATATCCCCCCAAACCCTATCTGATATTTCTAGATCTAGTTCGCCAGCCCATTCATCACGTGCCTTGAGAGTGGGAGTAGGGGTAGCCTCCTGTAGGATCTCGTAAAGTGATGAGACTACTCCATGGGCACCTCCAGAATTGGCAATATATGCAATGGCTGAGTTGTCTGGGGGCTCATCGGGGAATGTGGGCCATTTGGTGCGAAACGCAGCTCGCAGTCTGTAGTATTGGAGGGTCTCCAAGGTGGACCCAGTGTGCCCCGGTTTCCAAGTTTGGGGGTCGAAGAACCTGCCCTCGGGGTAGAAGTCCATCAGTGCTTGGTATCCCAGCATCCCCCAGTGACATTAGGTTGACACTAGCAGCTGCCAGTCGTTCCAGTTTGATATGGGGACGCACCGGAGTACCAGGGTACTAGTGAGTGGCATGTTGGGCCTGGGCCGTGGACCAATAAAGTGATAGATCTGGAGCCGTGAGTCCCCCTTGTCTATATGGGAGTGCCATGTCCGTCCACTTTTTGCGTACTGCGCCAGAGTGCCGGAGGAATTGTGCACATAGTGTATGTAGTCTAGTAAAATATTGCCTCCCGGGCCATACGGGTACGTTGCTAAACGTGTATAGAAGTTTGGGGAGTAGGATCATTTTAATGAGGGAGAGCCGTCCAGCAATGGATAGTGGGAGGGACGCCACCGTAGGAGTTTAGTCTCAGCTATTTGTGATATCGCGGAATAGTTATCAGCGATGAGGGTGGATTTGTCTAACGATATTTGCACACCCAGATATCTAACACCATTCGGTGACCAGCGGAGGGGGTATTCAGTGGTGGGTTGCCGGGTGGAATTAGTGAGCGGGAAGATCTCTGATTTGGAGTAGTTAATAGTGAAACCGGAGTGGGTGCCAATGCGGGTGATGTCCCTTAGTATGGGGTCAAGGTGTTTTGCAGGGTCTCTGATATATAGTAAAACATCATCCGCATATAGAGATATAATTTCGGGACTGTCTTTCAGTCTTATTCCCTTGTGGGCGTGATGACCACGGACATAGTCTGCCATCGGCTCTATTGCTAGGGCAAACAGAATAGGGTGCCCCTGAAGAGTGTGAAAAGGTCAGATGTCAGTGTATTGGTTCTAACCCGCGACACAGGAGAAGTGTACAGCAATTTGATGAACCTAATCATGTTTGGGCCTATGCCCATGGTCTCCAGCACTAGCCATGTATATTTCCAGGAGACCATATCGAAGGCCTTCTGGGCATCAAGCGTGACCGCCACAGCTTGTACATCTTGATCAATGAGGGACATCACGTTAAACAGTCTTCTGATATTGTGGGAGGTAGACCTTCCGGGTACAAAGCCGGCCTGGTCTTCATGGACTAAATACGTCATAATGGGCAGGAATCGATTAGCTATAATTTTTGCAAAAATCTTTGTGTCGAGATTCATAAGGGAGAGGGGTCTATAGGACCCACATTCATCGTCAGGTTTACCACGCTTGAGCAGCACTGTAATGGCTGCTTCGCGCATGGGGAGGGGGAGGATAGAGGCACGGAGCGATTCGTCCCAGACCTCAAGCAGCCTGGGGACGATTATGGCGACGTGCTCTTGGTAGAAATTGGTGGTTAGGCCGTCAGGTCCCGGGGCCTTGCCTTTGGGCAAGTCAGAAATGGCTGTTACAATTTCATCTAGTGTAATTGGGGAGTCCAATTCGTCACGAGTAGCGGAGGAGATCTCTGTGGTGGGGATCTGGTCGAGGAGTTCACGCATATGTTGTTCTGTGTGTTCAGCGGGTTGAGAGTAGAGGGACCTGTAGAACTCAGCGAACGTGTCTAGGATTTGTTGGTCAGCCCATTGTACGTTGCCATGTTTATCTTTAATAGAGGTGATTTGAGTCCGGCCAGATTCCCATTTTAATAGCGTCGCTAATGTTTTCCCAGGCCTGTCTCCCTCTCCATATTTCCTGGCTGCTTGCGGGCGGGTAAAGTATTGTGTTTCACTAACGGCGAGCTTGTTGTATGCCTGGAGTTCATCGGAGACCTGAGCAAGTATGGCGGGGTCTGCCCTAGTGGCACATTGTAGTTCCAATTGCTTCAATTTGGTTTCAGATCGACCCAATGCGGCTCTGATTGATTTCAACACCCCAGCCTCCCGGGAGATAGACATACCCCTAATATACACTTTGAAGGCGTCCCACCCGACTACAGCCGAGGTGTCCGGAAGAGTGTTGTGTTCAAAGAAAGACAGAATGTCGGCAAGTATTTCAGCCCTAAATACAACATCCCTAAGGGCCTCGGATTTGAAACGCCAGGTGGTAAACGTCGGGACAGGTATCCCCAGCCTCGCCGAGAGTGTAATCGGGGCATGATCAGACAGTGTGCGAGGTAGAATCTGGGCTTCCACCACCCCACCCATGACTCCTTTTGATACAAGAAATAGGTCTATCCTAGAGGAGCTATCGTGCACTGATGAGTAGTAGGTGTAGTCTCTCCGTTGGGGGTGTAGCTTTCTCCAAGCGTCACAGATGTCAAGTGTCATAATGTGGGCTTGCAGTCTGCGTGCAGCACCGGACAAGGAATGAGGAGCAGTTCCAGTTCTGTCCAGGACCGTGTCAAGGATAAGATTGAAATCCCCACCCCACAGGATCGGTACGCCCACATATCCCAGCAGTATGGTGGTGATATTGTCAAAAAATTGTGGGGGAATCCACATTGGGGCAGTAGGTATTGACAAGTAGATATTCTTTGTTAGCCAGAGTGCAGTGCAGTATTACATAACGTCCCTCGGGGTCGGTGTAGCTTTTGTGCAGTGTAAACTTAATGGATTTGTGGATCATCGTTAGAACACCCCTGGATTGAGTGGAATAGGAGGTGAAAAATCTCGCCGGTCCCCATCAGGGGCCATAGTTCTTGGTATGGGGCCATTGGAGTGCGTCTCCTGTAGGAGCAGTAACTTGCAGCTGTGTCTGTTAGCATAAGCTATGATTTTACGGGCCTTGGTGTGATTGCTTAGCCCACGGACATTCCAGGACATTATGACGGTAGACATTGCAGTAGTAAATATCCTATCATACCGCACACATTTTTAGTGGACATCTCGGACCCAACAGTGGTGTGTGCCCCAACGTTTGAAGTTGAACATGCATTCATGGACCTTTAATGCTCGCACCATGCAACCTCGTGTGCCTTTTTTAGATAACACCCCATTCCCACCCACCACCCTCACCACTAACCCAAATTTAGTAGTGTAAACGCCAACCCCCCCTACCTGTGCACAGCTGGATCGACCCCAACCTGATCCAGCGGGTGCAGGAGCCCAACAGGGGCTACCCCATAACATAAGTATAAAGAACAGTGCAATCGCAATGGGGTGCACTATTGCCGTGCCGTAGCACGCTTGGAGCCCAGTGGGATCCGTGAGAAAACAAGCAGTGTTTGCGGTATAAAAATGCATGTCGCTGCATCTATCAGTGGCCGTGCCGGGCCTGAGTGTGGATAAGAGGAATGTTACACTTAACAACAATAGGAAGTCAACATGGTCAAGATGAGTAGTTCAACATTATGGTAATTTGACAGTGCTTCTCTGAGAGATTAGGTGCTGTGAGTACAGCCAGGGCTACATAGGAAATGTAAATAGAACAACCAGATACTTGTGTAGCCATCAGGACGCCTGGCCATAGGACAATCAGAGGGAGCAAGCCTCGGATGGAGTTCAGTCATTCTGCATCATATCCTCAGCGGGTGGATGAGGGGGAATGTGTGCCTCTATGAATTTCACCGCCTCCGAAGGCCCCGTAAAGAAGTAAAGTTTGTTGTTGAATGTGAACTTCAGACGTGCAGGGAATAGGATGGCATAAGGAATGCTTCTCTCCCTGAGTAGTTTCTTAACTCCAAGGAATTGGCGACGTTCCTGCTGGACTCCAGTCGAGAAGTCAGGGAAAATTCGGATCACCTGCGAGTCCATTCTGAGCTCACCCTTCTCACGTGCGAGGCGGAGGATCTGGTCGTGATGTTTAAAACTCAGGATTTTTGCAATAATGGGTCTTGGAAAGTCCCCAGGCCTGGGACGTGGGGCCAGTGCCCTGTGAGCTCTTTCGATCGTGAAGAAGGGGGACATATCCGGGTTGCCCAATAGATCCTTCAGGAGGTTCTCGACAGCCAGTTTGAGTTGGCCCTTCAGCGCGTTTTACGGGACCCCAATAATGCATATATTATTCCTCCTTGATCTGGATTCAAGGTCATCACACTTAGCCTTTACTGACTTCATGTCCTTGACAAGGGTGGCCACTGTACTCTGCAGGGTGGCTAAAGTGTCCTCGCTGGCACCAATTCTATTTTCAGCCTCAGTGATTCGCGTCCCCTGTTGATCCAACTTGGCCCTAAGAGATGCCACATTTGCATTGATGTCATCCAGCTTTTCATGAAATGCAGCAAAGTTTCTGGCCATAGTTTCCATCATGACCGTCAGGTCCGCCTGAGGCCCCTCCGCAGGGAGCGGCGTGTCGGTCTGGTTGCATGAAGAATGGGCCGATTCAGATCTCGGGGTGGCTTTTGCAAATTTATCCATAGCCCCAGTCTTGCTGGTATTTCTGGATCTGTTGGACATTATGTGGTATGAGTACTTAGGCACTATATATGAACTGGGGCTATGCAGAGCAAAGGTCAAATGGAGGAAACCACTCTCTTCTAGATGGTGTAGCAGTAACTCACAGAGTCATCCGGAGCGTATTATCAAGGGAGGCAGTGTCAGGGGAGATGCCCATGCAGTGTGCCTCAATAGGTCACAGGAGAACGGGCCGGCGTCGCGAGGTCCCAGGGGCGTATAGCACAGGTGAGGGCGCGAGGGCTGCAAGTGGAGCGGAGGAATTACAGGGACGCCCGCACGCGGCAGCCACCCCGGCTCCTCACCTCAAGCCTGCGATCAATCCAGATGACAGGGTCCCCAGCGATTCCACGCGTCACCCGCAGGGGTATCACATGCGTCTGGCGGCACAGTGAAGCTCCCCAGCCGCAGGCCCCGCGGGGGAGATGTCCTCGGGGGTCCCGCGGAGGCACAGGGGCCACGGGAGGGAGCCAGCCAGCGGCGCCACGAGAGCACAAAGTGGCGGACAACCACGGATGGTCCCAGCGGCCAGGCGGTGAAGTCCGATGCGGGATCCACCCACGCGCAGCAGGGCAGTGAAGGCGGCCCCCATGCTCCAGATCAGCCCCAGCCCCCAGGCGACAGTAGGCCATCGACCGAGCGAGGGAGGCGGGTAGTAGGATAACGCGAGCCGCAGGGCCGCAGGCAGCGGCGAGCCCCGACCGGCGCCACCTCGTCCCCCGCTCGGCAGCAGCGCGGCGGCCCAGTCGGCCCAGTACGGGGGGCAGCGCCGTCGGTCAAACCCAGGCTCAGAAAGTCCGGTTCGGGGCAGAATTTCACAGACAGGTAGCTCCAAGTGTCAGCAGGAAGGCAGGAGCCGGGTTTGAAGATGGGGCAAGATGTTAAACCGCAGATGGAAGCAGATATGAAGCGGCAGCACACGGAGCTGGAAAGCTAGGCAGCCATTTTGTCGGCTGCTCAACAGCGCCCCCACAGACGACACTGTTCTAATGGATAAGACCCTGATTGGCTTGCAGAGGTCTCTGGAAGTATTGCCAAAATATCCTGTAGAGAACAACTTGAGCATTAATGTGGAGAAAACCAAAATTATGATGTTTGGGGATAGCAGATGGAAGAGAGAGAAACATAAGTTCCAATGGAAAATTGATACCCAATTTATTGAGCTAGTAGAAGTATATCCATTTTTGGGTATACCAACCAATATGTGAAAAACCACCTCGTAAACACTATCACAAGATGATAGAAAATAAGGTAACTAAGAAATGTAATGTGATTAGGACATACATGGCATCAAAGGGCGGGCCTTCTGTGGACGGCCTGTTGGAGATATATAGGAGTTGCATAGTTCCTGCTGCCCTATATGCTTTGGAGTCTTTGGCATCTAGATTCTTGGTGAATTTGGGTAAAATCGAAGGAAAATTGTGGAGACCTGCATTGAGATTACCCAAATCCACCTCAATTGAACCAATTAGATGCCAATTGGGACTCATATCTTTAACAACATTATGGAAAATGAATTGTTGCAAGCTGTATATTAAGATCTTATCCCAGAGTGATAGCGATGATAGTTTGCTAACATTGGTGGGAAGATGCATGCTTGAGAAAGAAAATAGAAATGCATATTTGAAAGGTCTATTGAATACTCTGCTTAGCTTTTTAGAAGAAATCAATCTAAACTTACCCCTTGAATTTGTGGATATGAGATACCTGCTTAAAACTTTGAAAAGAAAAGCTGTACAGTGGGACCTTTCAAAAACCTAGAGCTGCTGGGAAACAAGAAACAGTATGTAGAATACTGTCGACAAGGATTAGCAGTTTCTAAGCCCTGTAGCTACCTATTAAAGGTAGGCAATGGAGAACTATCTAGGTTTATCACCCTTGATTGATTGAGATTTAACATATTACCCTGCTATGTAAATGCGGGTGGCTCGATAGGAATACCCAAAGATAAAAGAGCATGCAGATTGTGTTATAGGGTGATGGAAATGGCTAGGCACCTTTTAACAAATTGTGATAAACTGTTAGAAATGTATTATAGAGGATACAAGGACTTGACATATGATGTTAGGAAGATCACATCTGATCAATTCTGGACAAGTATTTATATGGCTGACCCTTTTATGTACGTGGGTGCCGCTTATTATATATGGAAAAATATTCTGAGACAATGGGAGGAAATATCTGATAATACCAGGGTGAAAAACGTAAATGTTTTGGATTAAGTAAATGGAGGGTACTGTTATTGGATCCCTTAGATAATGCTCCCCCGGAAATGTAATATTTCTCTCGGAAAACACATCGGCAAATCTAATTACGTGATATTTTATATTAGAGAAATGGTAAATATGATGATATGATGTCATACAATCTGTAAAAAATTCTCTTTTTAAGATGTCTAAATGGTGTGCTGATTTTCCTGGCTAAAATTGTTTTGAATTATATTGGATTTCGTGGAGCTTTTATAGTTGTATTGGGATTCTGTGTTCTTTTCTATAGAAATGTTATTGTTATGTAAACTGAACTGATTGTTTTGCTATCGAATTTAATGTAATAAGATAAGATTTTATTTTGTTTGTTTGTTGAATTTGTATAAGTATTTAAGGTTTTAACTAACCAATTACACTATAAATACATTGAAAAAAAAAGAAAGTGATATGCCAGAGTTGATGCGACAGGCATCATCTTCTGCCCTGCCCTCGAGCTACGAATTACCCAGCCAGATCTCTTGATCTTGCTTTTTTTTTGGTTGGGCCATTTATAGGTTGAGAACAGTGAAGACGATTGCCTTCCATCACATAACCTGCAGGAAAGTTATTTAGTTGACAAGTGGGTAGAGAAGGATACTACTTGCTTATGGTTTCATACCAGCTCCTCTCTGCAAAGTAGCATGCTTAGATGTGCTGTTAGAACATAGGGCCAGTTTACTCGTGAAATCTGCAAAGGTCCAGGGCCATGGTGGACGTTAGAATCCCTTGTAGTGTCCTTCTCTCATGAGTACAACGTATATTGCAGAGTGCAACATTGTCTCCACAATAAAATGGTAGTTTAATTATGTGGCTCAATATACATCAAACACAATCTGACAGAAATGGTCAAGTGAATATCGGACCCTCAATATCCAGGTTGCAAAGACAAGACATGTCTCCACCAAAGCCCTTTTGAAACCTATAAATTCACTCTCTCCTCCACGTTTCCCTCTTGGTAAAGACTAGACCGACAGAGACTGTACACTGGCAAAGGTCTAGTAGTATTTCCGAGGGTGTCCATTTTAGTAACTATGTTCCAGTACCGAAAAAATGCCCATTGGCATGTTTGCATGAAACACAGAAAAGACGGGTACCATGCAATGATTTCTGCATAGGGCTTCTCTCAGCAACCCATGTGTCACCAGCCTGGGGAATAAAGTATCCCTCTGTGGGTGAAGCAAGAATGGTATTGGCCTAGCAGGGATCCAGATAAGATTTTGAAGTGGGAGCATTTTACTCCCTATTGTATATTTGGCGTTTAGTATTTTCTGATGCATTATTACCTTAAAGTTCCTCTTCCGATAAGAAAGTAATCGTATTAGAACTCCTTCCTGCGGCGCTGATGTGAATATATCATGGTGCTGTGTGGGTGAAAGCAGAAAGGGGCAGTCTCCTAAATGTCTCTATATTTTGTTGAGAGTATTTTGACTTCTCACAATTTCTTTTTGGGAATATTTGTCTGTTTTTCAGGGAGTAAATCTGCCCCCCCCTTTAAACAAGCATTGTAATGGTGGAATGCTTTTATTTATGTAACATTGAGTATATAGTTGAAGTGCTGGTTGTACACCTGTGTTCAAGAGCCATTAACATGGTATTTCCCATGTGTGTTACGTTCCCCTCACTTCACTCTTAACTTAAGTGACAATGTCAAACCATGCCTGTGGACATGTTGAGTCCCCAAAGAGTTTTGGATGGGAATCCTCATCAAGCCAATGGAGATTAACAGTTTGTGGGAATGGTGATAGTTTGTTTGGATGATAAATCCAGTGACAATGAATTCAGGGTGAGCCGCACCCTGCACATGATGGGTGTTGTTGAAACGCTTGCTTATGTTCAATGTATGCACATATCCCACTCAGCAGGTGTAGATATCAGGCAGCAACGTTGTCATTGTGCATTTATATGCATTGACACAGAAAAGCAGGAGAAAAGCAAGGCAATAGCAACCCTTAAACGTGTTGAATCATTGTTCTGGCAACACAACCTTGTTTAGTGTTAAAACAAAAGTATGTCTACATGTTAAGAGTATGGGCTCATTGACTTTCACCTCAGTTAGTGCCTGGGATAAGCTGGCACAGGCATGAGCGTGGGTTATAATAAGTTGGAAAGCAGATATGTTACGAATGAGAATGGGTTGCTACTGCTTGTAGTCATCACACAGTAGTCAAACCATTTCCTTCATGTTCCGTAATGTCTCCAAGTGACTTCATCCAAGTTGTCATGTCTATCAGTGACAATTACCTTGCATCCGCTTATCCCCCCTCAGATGATGCAGGCTGCCCTGTCAGCTGGTTATTTTGTTGGTAAATATTTGGTGGCCAATATTTAATGTTCATGTCATTTTCTGTTTTCAGCTTATCGATTTCCTCCAATAAATCTAACCACAATTTGTATGATTTCTTGATAATCACCCAACAGTCATGCATTTATTAAAAGAAGTAGTTCGTGATTTCATGTTATACATCAGTTGGTGACATAGCAGAGCAGCAGTGATAGAGTCCAACATTGCATCCATGGAAAAGTACATATTAGTGGAAAGCTTTCTGGGAAAACATGGAGCACATGCAATCCTGGTGTTATTCTTTGTACTCTGGTACAGTAGGTGTTACCTTTTCTGGTACCAAAGCAGAAGTAAACAGCCCATAATTAAACATTTAAAAATAGGAAAGGACTACTTTTGCTTGTTTTATGAAAAGTTGTATATGTTTACTGTATCACAAAGAAGAAAAATGTATTTCTTGCTTCTAAATGTTTCCACTGTGCAACCCCAAACTAATAATGGGGAACACACGTTTTTGAGATAGGACCGTATTCGCTATTATCATTGGGAACATGATAATGGATAACTGGCAGAGTAGTAGTCTTTGGCAGTCTCACTGCCCCCTTGCTGTTGGAGGTCTTTCTACTGTGTTTGCTGTTGGATGATCCACTCTTAAACCCATGCCTACTGTGGAGCGGCCGCGGAGTAGCGGCAGAGTATCAGTCCTTGGCAGTCTATGGCAAAGGAAGAAATGGGGCTTAAATGGAAGAATGAAGAAGACGGGTGCTGCTTGAGAAGTTTGCCCCCACCCGGCGAGAAGAAGCAGGAGTCCGGGACTCGCTGGACCTATGACAGCAAACATCTGCCCCCCAGGTACAAATCGGTCAAGACCTGCAGCCTACCCCGATGAGGACTCGGAAACCCGTGGAAGTTTGGGTGGGCATCATGGCAGGTAAGAAAACTGCAAAGCGTGCGCTGCTTTCAAATACGCTTTCAATTACGGACAAAGAAAATGGTTCAATGTTGGAGATGTCCGAAAATAACATCAGCGTAATGCCATCTAGGTACTTGCCCATGAACTCACCGGAGGACGTAATAAAGAAAAATAATCAGGTCGAAGAAAGTAAGATAAAGACTCTGTCATTTCGGGATCTCCGCTCAATTTCGACAACGCCCCCTTTTTCCTGTAACAAACGCTGCCTGTGAACCTCCAAGGTTCCATTTGGCTGGGCGGGGAGGGCGATGAGGTGGAGACAGAGTGGGAGGAAACTGCTGAGGCGGACAACCTGGGGGAGGCCTCTGCCGGGAATGGGGAAGTTGTGGAGCCTGAACTCAGTGTGGAGATTGATGAGGTGTTATGCCTCTAAGAACACAGGAGTATCATCATCAACACTCCGATTTGTCACCGGACGGGTTCCACGTCAACTTAATGGGAACTAGTGAAGAGACGAATGACCTCGAAAGAATGTCGCGCAAAAGATCTGAAGTGGCAGCACATGTTATGCAAATTGAAATACATGAGAACCCTGAAACTGAAGACCTAAAGACCCCACCCATGCCTTTAAACTCCTTCCAAACTTCAATAATTGAAGAACTGAACCCATCTGGAAAAAAATAAAATAAATAAAGATGACATACTAGCAGAGATAACTTCCAGCAACAACAGCTTTCTGGATGACAGCCATAAACTAAGGCTCTTGAAAATTCACAACCAAGACATTTGTCCTGTAAAGGCATGATAGTCAGTCCAGGAAAATCGACGTTAGTGGCAAAACCTGCAAAATTTAGGGGAAAACTATTTCAAACAAAAATGCCCTAAGCAAACGCCACAAAAATGGTCTAAAAGAAAGCTTACAGATAAGGAAAAATAAGAAGACAACTCCAACAAAACTACCTGGAACAAACTTGCTAAGAGCTCTCTTTAGAAAACTGGGGGAACCAAACCTTGACAACACAAACAAATTGTTGGACACTGAAATTTTAGAAGCAGCAGAACACGTAGTAAGCCCAGCGGCTACTCAAGCACAGAAGCCGACAATGCCATATGACAAGCAATTGGCAACCTTGATCAAAATGCCAACAAATCTGGAAAGTCTGAAGAGATGGCACTATGGACACCCAGTAACTAGTGCATTAATGACAACTAGGACAACCACTGGAGGTGAATTGGGTGAAATGATTAATCCAAGAAGTCACCCCCTGCTTCAGCATTATTCAAGTTCCAAAAATGATATTCAGAACAGTGGGACAAAAAAACAATGAATACTGACCAACCCTAAGCCTTAACATATGCAACAAAAGTACACAGAAGAAAACAACTCGGAATTGTCAAGAAAACAACAGAAGAAGAATTGACGAGTGACCACGAACACAATTTTTAAGCAGAGACTTCAAGAAACAGAAGTCCTTCCTTCTGTGGACCCAAAACTAGATCCACGGCAAAGCACAAAGGACCTGGACCTAACTAAAGACAATTCCCCAGCAGAAATTGACGAACCTATACTGACGCCTCGAACTAAGAACAAGAACAAGAAAACAATGGAGGAACCAAATTTGTGGGGAAAGATCCCTACATCGCCAATTCGAAATAGGAGACATAGTGAACTCCCCAAAATGAGGGGAAAGGAACACTGTCAGGGAAACAGAGCTAGGAGCTATTGGTAGAATGTTGAACTCGTCGTGTAGGAGGCAAATTCTTCCTACCAATGTAACTCTCAGGATTACAAATGGACAGACTGAGGGTTCAATTGATTGAAAGATGGGACACACTGGAGAAACCCGATGGCTGCAAAGAAAGATAATGGCAAGGTTAGTGCATGTGACAGCTACTGTGATTTCAAGTATGCAAGAGTTGAAAACAGACTAACCTGATACTAGATCAATGGTTTGTTCAAATAAGCAGAGATGTACCACTATTCTCAACCATAAAGGAGATACCAGTATACCTGTGAACAGAGCGATGTATCAGTACTGTGTGACAAACACTGTGAACATTTGCAAGCAAAAATAATCCAATAAGTCTTACCAGTGGTACCAGACAGAAACCCAGACAGACTTTGATGTGGGTAGGGAAGATGAAGGGCCAGAATAATTGGATGCAGATGAGGAATGGACGGAGCCTAAAAGTCCAAGTTTTCAAAGGAAGTCTCTAGTCCAAGCACTAAACCCCATACCTGATGGCATGAGGACGCCTACTCCAACATCCAGGCAAGGTTCCAAGGTAATATCCAAACGTAATCCAAAAGCAGTTTAGGAAACAGTCTGAGTCGAAATGCTGTGAAAGCCAAAAGAAACCAAAAAGGAAAGTTGTAGGCAAGAGCGGGTCATGAACGTTCCGAGGTCGTGTACCAGAAGAGCAGAATTCCAAAGTTCGGGCAAGAAAAAAACAGAAGAAGTCAAAACATGACTCCAAATACAAATGCTAGTGCCGTTTGACGATCAAAGCGCTGAAGAACATTTTGGGCGGGATTTATTCTTCAACACCTGGCAAGCAGGGACTACACAATGGCAGTCGTCTCAGATGACGGGCTTGCAGATGCGTCACGTGCCACCGTCATCATCGCCACCCCCAGCGTTCGCGGAAGGAAGCGCTGCAGCGGGGAAAGCCACGAATGTGCAACGAACAGCCCCGCCTGCTTACCCGCGGTCGTATGCTGTCCAGTCTCCCCAGCAGAGTACGAGGTGAGGTGCCATTCCCGCCTCTTACCTGGTTTCGTTGTGATAACAATGGTGGTTTCCTGACAAACACCTACTAAAAAACCAGACCTGTTTGCAGTCATGTCGGCAGCCACATTTGCTCTTGCTCCCTTTAGCAAGCTCTATGAAACCTTAAATGACACCTTAAAGGATCATACGATGATAACAGCAATGATGCACTGCAAGTTAATATATTTGAGGGTTACATCACGCCAATAGACTTGAGACAAAAGGACGAAGAATACAGTCCCAGGCTATCAACTCCAAAAAAAATTGAAGCAAGGAGTAACTAGAACCTGATGAACTTGAGTCAACATCTGGTTGACGTTCAGGAATAAGACTTCCCAGAAGCTCCAAAAGCCAAGGAAAGAACCATACTTAACCAGCATTTCTCTTCAAGGCCTGAGACTCAAAAGAAATGCATGTGTGACCAAATTCAGGAGCAGTAGCCCTTCATAACAGGAAATTCCTCAAAGAACCAAAAATTATGACAAGAACAATTACCTATATACCAAAAAAATGTAATTGCAGTATAGTCTTGGCTGATGAATCTTGAATGGCTGAGAAGCGCCACCCGGCATGTGTCCTTCTTCAAACTAAAAACATTAACATCAACAACAGTAACGACAATATAAACAGAGACTTTGCCATCTGTGCACAATCACAAAATAGTCACCGGGAAGTGATAAGCATAGTCCCACCCAGGATACAGCTGCAGGAAACATCTACATCAAGAGGATACAAAGGTGAAGCAAAACATAAGAATAAAATCTCTAAACCAGCTTCGCTGAAAAAATTGGCTGGAACTCAAACCAAGAGGGAGAAGTTGAAGAGACAAAATGGGATAAGAGGGAAAATCAAATGAACAACTTACAAAAATCACGAATAACGATAGAAGACTTTGAAGCAAACAATGACCTGATGAACTTGAGTCAACATCTGGTTGACGCTCAGGAATAAGACTTCCCTGAAGCTCCAAAAGCCCAGGAAAAGAAACATACTTAACCAGCATTTCTCTTCAAGGCCCGAGACTCAAAAGAATTGCACGTGTGACCAAATTCAGGAGTAGTAGCCCTTCAGAACAGAAAATTCCTCAAAGAACCAAAAATGGCGACAAGAACAATTACCTATATACCAAAAAAATTAAAGACAGCGGGAGAAGCACTGACAAACACGATTTTAGAACGTCCCAAAAAATACTCCAGATCCTACCCGGAAAGGTGGTCCCTTCGAGCAATTGAACACCAACCCAAAAGATAGAAGGACAAAAGAAATTGCACGTTTAAACTAGAACAAATCTCAGAACCAGAGTTAAGGTAACATCGAACAGGAAAACAATCATGAGTCTTTTCCATTGCATACCGAACTTGCGTCTCCCGCGGTCTGAAGACTTAAAAATCATCGAACCTGGACAAGACGGTCGCAAAGCAAGTTCATATCTACATATCACCTCACCAGTGGTGAAAGGAATGTTAATTCTGACATACTATGGTCCAGGAGACCTGGTTGGTTGAAAATCCCTACCTTGATGTTTACGAGATTTTTATTTCACTTGCGCACAAAGGAGACAAAGGTAGACCAACTTCGGGGCTACTGATTGCTCGTTGTTCTGGAACTGGCATCAACATCTAAAAACCCTTACTTCAAGTCTATTTCAGCAAATTCTTTTTCTACATTGGAACAAGTCGACCCTGATAGGAGAAGAGGAGGGAGGAGACTCAATGATAATAATAAATACCTACTGGAACCAATAGGCGATGACCAACGACAACTTCTTACAGATGATGGAAAAAGCGTTTGACGTGACATATATAGACTATCAAACTAAATATATACTTATTTGCGGTGACCTGAACACTACATGCCTTAAAGGAGCAAGTGGTCTTAAGGGGGTAGGCAAAACGTCTCCAACGGTGAGAGGGGAAACATATGGACATAATTAATGTCCTCCAGAGAATTATAAAATATGCATTTGACACTAAATCAAGATAAACCGCCAATACCAACTTGGGAACGGGAAGGTGCTCAAGCATCTATAGATCACATTTTCGTGTCAAGGGATTTGCTCTCATTAACAACAATCTTTGAAGTAATAAGAGATAAGGACCACTAACAGTGACCATAATTTGCTAACAGTCTCATGGGAAACACCAAAGAACCTGAAAGCTGAAATGATGGTCCAAATTGAAGACTCTAAACATGGAGGTCGTCTGACACTAACAGCAAATAATATAGGGAGGCTGACAAAAAGATATCAGCTAATGGAAACACTCAAAGACACAGACACTGGAGGCCTAATTGTCGATTACCGCCCCTACTCACATCATGGCAAATAAAAAAATAAAAACTCCAAGAATCTCTCCAGACCATAAATCCACACTGATGACGAAATCTTGGTGTAAAAGAGACAGGAAGTACGGAAGGCAAAGAGAAAAGCAAAACGTACACGAAACAACTCAGACCTTGGAAAAGCGGCACTGATAGAAAAGCAATATAAGTGGTGGGTAAAGGAGTATCACTTAAAACACTCCATCAAGACTCCAAACAAATGCTCAAGATGATTTTTGGCTGCAAATTAAGAGAATTTTGGTCACTAATAAGAAGTACAAAAACCCAACGAATGATAGCTTACAAAATAACATTGGGGAGAATAAATGGGTGAAGTATTTCAAAGAACTTTTCAAACGATCAGCAACAGACACCGACATTGAAAAAAGAAGCTTAACATCAGCTAGGGATGTTCCACATGACATCGAGAACATTTAGGAGCTAATCCGGAAGTTGAAAACTTCCCGAGCACCTGGCCCGGAAGGGATAACTAATATCAAACTCAAAGAACATCGAAAAGGAATGGGCCTACTTCATACATCTGGTATTCAAGCGGTGTGTTGAAACGAGAACAACCCCATACTCTAGAAAGACCTCCATGGTGGTTCTGATCTTCAAAAAAGGATGTAAAGAAAACCCCAAGAACTACCGACCAATAGCTTTATTAGATACTATTGGTAAGATTGTTGGTTCAACACTACTGACTCATTTTCAATCATGGGCTAACAAGGCTCCCTGCGCAGACAGCTTTCAAGCAGAATTCGGAAGAAATGTGGGGACCACTGCAAGCATCATGCTACTGAGTAGCTTAAAGGGAAATATCATGGAAGGCAGTCCTAGGGTCTTCGTAGCATTCATCGACCCGATCCAGGCTTTTGACCAGGTCAATCGTGAAACCCTATGGAAGAAGGTGACCATTTGGAAATGTCCTAATTCCATCATGGACCCAGTATGAGCACTCTCCTCAGAAACAACAATAAGAGTCTGATTAAATCAGTGAGGCACTTTATCAGCCATGATTACAACAGAAAGAGGAGTAAAGCAGGGATGTCCGTTGACGCCAGCTTTGTTCATCGCATATCTGGGAGACTTCCAGATCAAAGAGAAGAAGAGTAGATTGTTTCCTCCAACATCAGATGACACGAAAATAACAGGCCTATTATAAGCAGACAATTTGATCCTGTCAGTCGTCAACATCTGTGTATATAAAAGAAAACTACTTGGAAATAAATAAAGACAAGACTAAAATCATGTCTCTGGAAAAGCGAATTCAAATACTTGGGAGTAACCCTGAGTAGTACCCGCTCAGAAATGGCAATGCAAAAAACTCTTTATGAAAAAAACAAATCATTGGCAGCTCAAACCCAAGCAGTGGATAAGACATTTTGAAGGTTTTCTTTCATACTTATCATACATTTCTACACGGCAAAGGTCATCCCATCCTTGACCTACGGAACAGAAGCAATGTCCTATATTCCTTCCAAAATATGGCAAAAATTAGAGGGCCTCTATTGGATGGAAAGTCTTAGACCTACCAAAATCCACGCCTATGGCTTCAATAAGGAGAGAACTGTCCTTGAAGTCACTTCAGGCTGTCATTGAATGAAACAGCCTGATGCTATACAGAAAAATACTTCTCCCGACTCGACCAAAAATACTAGACATCATTAGCACAGAAATCAAGGGCGGACATAATCAAATGTTAAAAAAGTGAAAATTGAAAAATCAAACCCTTTTGAAAGAAATTTCCAGCATAGAAAAAGAACTAATGAATAACCCAAATAAGGTTAAAAAGAAAATGGAAGAATGCGACTGGATCAAGACCCTGGATAAGGCTTTGAGCAACAAATTGACAACTAACATCCCGATCAATAGAAAAAAGCTGAACAACCTTCAAGAATATATGAAAAAATTCCCAAATAAAGTCTTAAGAAACACCTTCTTGAGAGCTTGCCTAAACTTCTTGGTGACAAATGAAATCCTGGCCATAAGAGGTTTGTCGTCCTTGAACAAGTATCGACACTGTGGAGAAGGAGATGAGATAGAAAAAGTAAGACATCTGTTGCTATGCTGTTGGGAAACAAAAACATTAAGATCAATCTATCTGAGACATTATTTTTTAGAGATGCACACATTTGATGAAGAAGACTGGTGGAGATGTCTAAAGAGTGGAGAGAAGGTCTCATGGGTGATTGCAATGGCACTTATACTCCATAAGACTGGCTTGTGAGAGAGACAGGAATAACATACAAAAATAAGCAAACTAGAACCCTTTGAGGCAAAAACGGAAAAGTGAGACCCGAAAGCCCAAACCTGTTTGAGACGAAACAGAAGATGCTTTTATTGTTGCCAAGGAAACTGGGAATCAGATTTGCGTAAACATTGTTTTTCAATTAAATCAAATAAATAGAAAAATAAAAATAACTGGCAGCTGTCACCCTCCAACGGTACTTTCTTCCCTTCATTAGTGAGAGATGTAACATTAGTATTGTAATTGTAAAAATGTCAATAGTTCTACATAACCTGTAAAATGTGCTTCTTTTCAAAGCTTGGTGCTGATATTAACTGTGAAGGTGTTACACAGCCTGACTGGCATAGCACTTCCTGTGAGACTATGTCAATTTGTTGGTGTAATGATTGCTAAATTTGCTGTCTCTTTTAATCCTATTGACATTAAGTACCAGTGGCAGCCATCATGGAAAACCGATGTTTAACTCACAAAAGGCATTTTTATACTTTAAGAGAGTCTGAAACACAATGGGAGGGAAGGCACAATAAGGGAAACAGAGCACAAGCAGAAGAGAAAAAAGAACTACACAGAACAAGAACACTGGAGGAGAGTACATAATTGAGTAGACTGGGTAGGATATGCATCTTTCAGGAAGTGTGAGGAGCTCAGAGGAATGAATGGGTTGATGTGGAACTAAGTGCAAAGATAAGGCTACCTCTAACTAGACCTGCAGCAATCTCTCTCTTTATAAATGTCAGCGTGCACTGCTGATGTAAAGAAGCAGTGTTGGCAGCTGATCCTCCAGAAATCTGTGAGCTGAGGAGTGTATGGTAGGAGCAGAGTATGATTAGCCAAGCACCTCTTTGAATGAACACTGGGTCGGAAGCATGGCTGCAGTGAAGCTGCAACAGTAAAATAAAAGAGGTGATGGCTGGAATGTTTAGAATTAATCTTGACCTCTGCCATTGCTCTGGGCAACCCGCCAGACCATCGTTCTTTGCCTGCAAAGCCATTACAAAAGGGGAAAGAGCATATGAAAATCAAGCTTGGTCCAACCCCAAACGGGGCTGTCCAGCCCGAACTGCTCGGCCACATCCCTTTTGCACGAGACTACAAGCATCCCCAAACATGTTTTGGCCTTTTTTGGCATCATCATTGAGGAGTAGCTTGGGTCTCTAGGCTCAGCAGTCACGGGACCCACTTCTGGGCATACCCATCCCAATTGGGGTGACTACAGCCAAACGAAAGAGGGGAAGCGCCAAGATATCCTCTCCTCTTCATTTTGGTAGTTGTAAGATTTATATACAGTGGTTAAGCTTTATTGTAAGGAACACGTAGGATTGTATTATTTTGTATTTTGTTTCCCCTAACTCAGTTGTGCTGGATTACTTATCTATTACTTAATTCTCTTAAAAATAGAAGAGAAAGACTGCCACAGTCTACAATTAGAGCATAATATTCAGAAAGAGCATAATATTCCGGCAGTGTATAATGAATTGTTCATCTCTCATAACTTCCCTGCTGCTTCATGTTTAGACATTTTACCAAAGGAGGTGTTAGCAAATTAACAACTGCTATTAAGTCTTTTTTAACTATATAATTGAATCTGTTTGAAAAAGAAAACACTACTAATATTTATGGTTAGATCAGAAACGCATGAAATAGTAAGAAATAGTTGGTTTAGGTGCTGAATTCTACAAGGAAGGATGATTCTGATTTATTTAAGTGTTAACGTATAAAGTATAATATGCTACCCAGTATTAAGAAGAAAGAGAAAGAGAAAATTGCAGAAAAAGCCAAATAGTAGGATATGCACCCCCTGAAGTCCACATTCCAGGGAATAAATTGAAATAACATTTTGATCAATTATATAATGAATTACTCTAAGGTTGTAATTGTTAATGAGGATGCACTTGGGCTTTCTTCAAAGCCAATGTATCCACATTCAAATAATTTTATCAAAGAAGCAATGCATTATGTCAAGTCCCGGCATTCTGGAAAAGTGCCATCCTGGACAATATACCAATAGATTTGTATAAGGCAGAAACCAGGGTGCGGACCCCACTGTTGTGCAAGTTATTTAATGCTATCACCTTAAACAATGACATACTGCTAATAACACAGTTACCACTTCTAAACTATCATAGAGCGTAGCAAATCAAGGATTTAATTAGAACCTGCTCTCTCCAATTTGCACTATTTATATGGATAGCTTTGCTTGTGATAGATATGTGAAAGGCAGGGAGCACACATCAGAATTTTATGTTAAAAGAAAAGTCAGACACGAATGTGTGTTTGCTCCTGTGCTCTTTTCTTTGTATATCAAAGATCATATTAGGGTAATCCAGAACATACATGTCGCTACCCCAAAATTAGGAGACAAGTATGTAGGACTATTGTTGTTTTCTGATGATTCTGTGTTGCTCTTCAAGATGCTGTGTTGGTTTTAGAGAGGATTTTAGGAATTAGATTGTCAGTGCATCTCAATGGGACTGTAGATCAACACAGCAAAAACTAAGGTGATAATGTGATATAAGAGGAACAGGAAGACATTTGCTATTAAATATTTAAGGGGTAAATTCAAGATGGTGCCATATTCTGATTATTTAGACGTATGCCCCGAGCGAAAAAGAAGCCTAGAAAGCACCATTTGAGAAGAGTTTAATCTCTTTGACAAAGTGTGCAGATATAGTTAGGGAATTCTCAATACAATATGGAGTGAGAGTTATAGGTCTGACGATTGAGATTTATTGACCACCAGCAATCCTGTCTGATTAGTATGGTGCTGAACACTAGGGTTGTAAGAAAGGTTGGGGTTTGGCAAAAATTGAAAATCATTACGAGTGTAGCTTGGCATAAAAGGCATAACACATGAGATCGAGTTTATGAAATACTCCCATGCTGTTCTCTATCCTAGAGATCTGGGGGATGTGTTAGCTATTTTGGTGCAAAATCACTTAAATGGTTGCCTTCTATCAACCACCAAGTGCATGATCTGAACCAAGGCATACTATGGGAACTCCAAAAGGCTGTCTACGAATAAAATGCTGTTAACAACATTTGCGTAATGCATCCTATCATCAGAACTAGCCCTGGGTCAGAAAAATGGTCTGTCATTCCTGTATCTGATAAGAAAAGAATATGTTGGTTTTTAAACATATTGAATTATACAAAACTGTTTTTTGCCAAGATTGTGTACTTGTAAATGAGGCAAAATGGGGAAACATTGGAACAATGTATGATGGAATCACAAAAACCTGAAAGGACATCTTGCATGTTTGAACATTTTGCACAGCATGTAGGGCCTTAAGGAAGGAATAGTTGTTAAAAACAACATATGGATTTTCAAACTAGTCCTGCAGCTCTGTACCGGTCTGAATATCCACTTACCGTATGTGACGTGGCAACATTTGAATGCAATTTGTATGGAAAGCTTGGCTGATATGATCAAAGAAGTTGTGCTAGAGGATATGAATTGGAATCAGCGCTTGCAAAAAGTAAGGAGTTCAGAATATTCACTTTATTGCAAAATACGAAGATCTAGTGATGAAAATATGTATTTATGTTATGTAAGAATCAAAATGGAAATGTTATATTATGTTGAGGAGTCTGTTTCTATATTTTAAATCCAGATTTTATATCTGATTTTTACATCTGATTGTGAATGTTTTGATTTGTTGTATGTTGTATGGTTTTATGGCTTTGCCAAAGTAGTAAAACCACTCTGTGAAACCTAATTCATCTAACAAGGTTTCTATGATGAATAGGATGTCCTTTCCACTGTCATAAAGTAGATCATAGATCTCTGTAGCACGTTTGGACATTGATCTTGTGTTGATTAGATTGCAGTGTATTTTTTAACAGTGCTTTGTTTTGTTCCCTGGTTTCGTCTTATGGTGGTCTTGTGGGCAGATGTCCCAGTTGCTCTCAGAATGTGAGGTGTGTTCAGTAGGGTCTCTTTTTGATTTCCCCACATTAAGTTTGAGGCTCAAGTTCCTAAAGTAATCACTCACTGCTGCCAGTGCCTTTTGTAGTCCCAAAGGCGTATAATCAAATAGCACCAAATCATCAGCATATAATAAATGCAGTATTGCCATATTTCCCAACTTTGAAGGATTAATATTCAAATGCTCAAGACAGCTCCCCAGATCATATATATATATACTAAAGAGGAAAGGTGCCAACAAGCGACCTTGGCAAAGGCCACAATCCCTCTTTATCCAATCTGAGCAGCTACCTCTGCCATCTAGCCTTTCTTTTAGTTTTGCTTCCATACCTAAGGGTTTCAACATGTCAACCAAATTAACAGGGCACCCCTGTATTCTAATCTTGCCCACAGCACAGATTGTTTCACACTATCAAAGGACTTTGTTATATCAAGAAATGCCACATAAATGGGTCTTTTTCCCAACTGAGCTTGAGTAGTCAAAAGAGATATAATTATACAGTATCAGGAAATGCTAACCTCTCTCTTAAAGCCTGATTGGTATGCATCTTGGCATTGAGTTACATCAATCTTCGATACCAAATACTTTAAGATAAGAGATGTAAAGATTTTATACAAACCATCAAAGAGGGAGATCGACTGGTAATTACTGGTCTCCAGTCTATCCCCTGCTTTATAGCTAAGTAACACCAATGCATCACTCCATGAGGAAGGAGATTTCCTCATGTTCAAAATATTTTCAAACAACTCTAGGAGAATCCTTGCCCATAAATCTGGGTCAGATTTCAAAGCTGTGTTATAGATAAGCCATCCGGTCCCGGTGCATTAAAACATTTACAAATATTAATAGCCCTTCGAATGACCTTCAATTCAATGTTGAGGAAGTTCCAACACAGTTGATCCCTCCTCTTGGTTTGAACAACTATTTCATTGGAGGGTCTAAAGTATAGTTTTGAGAAAAGGTTTACCCAAACACTACCAGAGATAGGGTTTGGCTGCAAGGATCTTGGCGTAGCCCGAGGCTTAATTAACAACCAAAAGTATGACCAATTACTCGTATTCAATGCACAGAGCATGCTCTCTACGTCTCTGATATTTCAAACATCTACTTGTGTTTACCCTATCCAAATAACTCTGCCTTACTTTTCTTAAGAAGAGTAAGGCACAATGTACCCATTTTCCTAATTTCCCTATCTTGCTTTCTGTAGCGTTTCTTTCTGCTATGTGTCTCTTTCTCAAAGTTATGCTTATGAGACTAATGTTTAGTTTAGCTTTATTATCTAGTTGATTTATTGGAAGTGAACTGGCAAGGGTATTTCGGACAATGGTACAAATCCTCCTGGAGTTAAGGTCCCTAAATTATCATCCACCAAGCTTTTAGTCATTTGCGAATGAAATTGCAGTGCCACTCGTGGTCTCCAAATCATTGCATTATCCCGTACTCTTCTTTCAATATTCATATTATGAATTAGGGGTTCATATTTGGTTTCTATTGACAAAGTGAGTAGCAAAGATCTATGATCATTAAAACAAACACATTATCACAGCACAGGTATAGTTCCTTGGAGGCTCAAATGTAATCCAAAGTGGATGCTGACAGTTGACCTACCCTTGTATGTTTAGGAGGAATATCCCCTTTAAAGTTTCCATTTAAAAACCTCAAGTCCCAAACTGACATTGCTTCTTTGATCATTATCCCTCTTTTGAGGGCACAGGAACCACCTACATTTAAGTCCTTATAGCAATCGTCATCAAGGCTTTCACTATTTAAATCCCCCATAACTATACATCCAGAATCCTCTGTCATATTGCTGTCCATAACATCTGTCATCCTACTCAGGAAGTTTAACAAATCTCCATTATTGGGGTTAAGATACCATTCATTAGCAAGGAGGTTTGCACCCTTTGGCATTAATTAAAATCGCCAGAGTATCACTAAACCCCAAAGGTAATTTTTCCATAGAAAACGTATAGTCCATATGTAATGCGCATACTAGACCACCAAAGGGTCTACCGTTAAAGTCTCTTCTTGCTGGCTCATGACAAATCGTGAAACCTTCTAATACTGGTTTGTTAATTAGTCACATTTCTTGAAGAAAAATACATTCACAATCCCCCCAGAGGCTGTATGGTGTAGCCAAATGGGTGAAGCCAGCGTATTTCACAAGGCCAGTTTGAAATTACAATCTCAGTTCTTAATAGACGGCATACAATTTTTACCATGCAAATAATTCAATATAAGGGAGCAATCGTGAGATACAGATACATTTATTGCAATTAAGCCTGAAACAGCTTGGGCAGATTATCCCTGTCATTCACATTAATGACCAGTAGGTCACGTGGAGCTAAAGCAATTTCTCATCCATCACCAATCACTGGATTATCATGAGTCATTGTTATCCCGTATCCTAACTGCTCAAAGACAGGGGCTTCAGACAGTATCATCTTTCTGATTCACTCACTCGTAAAGCCACTGTTGTTGGGTGAACAAATTCCACTTGTGTTAAATCTGTGGACTTAATTAAACTTAACCTTGGAATTTCATCAAAGAGCGCTAGAACATATTGCCTGTTTAAAGGGTAAGACCCATTTACTCTGAACTTTCACTTAACATGAAAGAAAGCATAAGTCTTCACGAGAACACCTTCTCTCCCCATATTTGGGACAGGAAGATTCTGTAGGTGCTCATTTCCCCTTTTTGGTAATATAAAGGATTGCTTCCCTCCACCTACTCAACATCCCCCCACCCCCAACAATGTGCTATTCATTTTCAGAGGTTTTGGTACCATGACTAATGCTTTTGCCATAGCCCTTTTTTGCCTTTCTTCTAGTGAAATTAATAAAGGTTGGGCTTTCTCTTCCTCCAAAGCAGTCAACCCCTTAGGAATACATTCCCAGGCAGTGGGTGCTACGATGGATACTGTAACTACTGCATCCAGCCCCTCATTTGCCACTCTAGTCACTTGTCTATGCCCAACCTCGCTAATACATTTGTCCTCTCTACTTGTTGCCTCTTTACTTGTCAATGGAAAAACATCATCCAACACAGAATGTGTTGTCAAGATACTAAGGTTTATGCAGCTATTTAATGGTGTCGGGCTTTTAAAAAGTTAGTAAGAGCTTGCTTTTGCTTAACAGGCGAAGTACATCTATTCTTTGGTGCTTTTATTTTTTTTATTACATTTTGGGGCATCATTGGGTGTTGGAACACATTTACCCCTCTCAACTTCACCCTCTCTCCCAGTGACCCCCCCCCCCTCAAGTGACCAATTCCCCCTTTTGTATTGAGATTTCAGGTTACGCAAAAATGTGTGTGACCCATTGCAACCTTTTTTTTACAGCATTTATTAGTTTTTTGACTTTTTTTGATGAGCATTGTTCCCGCCCCCTACATTTATATCACCTGGGCTTGGTATAGATACCCCAGGAACATCACCAGTTCCAATCGTTTGGGTTTTTATCATCATAATGTCCTCACAAGGTATAGCTTGGGACTGATATTGATAGTTAGCAGCCCACCCGTTACTTTCATCCAGGTCCTCCTCTAACACTTGAGTGCTGAAGGGTTAACAATTTAAAACTTTAACGCAGCATTCTCTAAAACATGCTCCTTTGATGCCACATTAACAGATTTGATTAAAACCTTTGCAGTGAGATTTCCAGGAGTACCCCTCCATTGCTGACACATGATCAGACCGAACCAAAGGCTTTACCAACGTATCTTCAGAGGTACCCTCTGTTGGCGGTACACTGACCGGTCTGGCTGAGGCCATAACACAATTCTCCAGAGAAGTAATTTTTGAAGGTAGATCTTTTAAAGTCTGCATTACTTCCCGAAGTTCATATTGGAAGATATCATGACCTTTGTCCATCGAATTCAAAATCTGAGACAGTACATGAAAAGAGAAAGCATCCAGCACCTCCTCATCGGGGGATAAAGAGACTTCAATATTTTGATGGTTCATACCTGCTTCATTGGGCTTGCATATGGACGGAACCACCCTGGTGCGTTAATTCATGGCCCAGATCCTCTAGTTGTTCCCTCCTCAAGTTTAGAGTTTTAAGAGATGGTTCCACTACCGTGTAAGAAAGTGTCTGATGTAAGCAGGCACTTTCTCTTCTATCCTACTTAAGTCGAGCAGACTGTCTCGGGGTCCAAGGACAATTGCATCCGCTTAGCTAGTTCACATAACACTGTTGATGCTAGTTTAGAGATGTCCAAAATCAGGTCTTTATGAGAGCAAGTCTCTAAGTCCTATACATCCAGATGCTCAAGGGAACATGGCTCCCCCACCCCCCTGAAGTATCAGGTGCATTTATTAGCAGTAGATCAGCCTCCTCCAATGGATCAGGAATATTTAAGAACAAGCTTTTATTGTTTATGGATAACTGCTGAGACTGCTGAAGAGTCGGATCAAATGTATTTGCCCCAGCCACCACTTGGGCAAAAGAACACGTAAAGCCCTTATTATCGCACGTTTTTATTGTAACCACTGTTTTGTCTGAGTTTATTGGCTCTCTGTTTTTTGTTTTGTTCAATCGTGCCCCTTATTGAATTCACCATGTTTTTCTTATTAGAGTGGGCTCCCTTTATATGCAAGGTTGCTCTTTGACATGGCATATTAGTACACAAAGTGTATGCCATAAATACACAAATCGCGTTATAGGTTGGACCAGAATAAGACACTGGGAGCAGAGGAAAAGTTGAATGAGAGTTAGTTTTACTCACCACTGCCAATCTGGAGGGCCCAACCCTGTCTTTAAGATTTCACTTGGGGACAACTCTCCCACAGCCTCTAGGTAGAACACCAAACACACGGCTGTCACACTGCACATGCTGCGCGCCGGGCTAGTGTGTTCTTTAAGGAAATCACTCCCCTCGATTGACAGCAACAACAGACCTCCACAACTGAAAGCAAGGAAAGCAGACTCCAATAGTTTCTGGATCACTCCCAGTAACTCTGCATCTTAATTCTTAGGTAACCTAACACCAAACTCACCGCACAAAGATATATGTTTGGCTTCACAGGCTTGTTCAGGCACCTCTATCGATTCCTGACTTATGAGAAGTCCTGTAGTGCCTCATCTCTTTCTGATCACTAAGGCTGAAGTTCTTGCCTGTGGAGATTGGCTTTTTTTTAAGAGTGACAGAGCACACTGCTCCTCATGTTACTCAAAACCCTACCTAGGTTTTCACTTTTTCGCATTTAATATAAATACCTCATTATGATGAATGTGCACAGTACTGAACTGAAAATACAAAGAAGGTGTGATAAATGTTGTGCTGTATTTTCATCTCTGACCACTTCCAAGTTGGAAAAGAATGAATGGGCATGTGCAACGAATTGTAAAAAGCCCATGAATCCTCACAGATGTGTATCCCTTTGTCTCATGAGCAGGAGCTGTGATTCTCACTTTACACACCAATAACCTCCTCTCAACTCGATGTCATTATAAGCTTAAAGGCATGGTCTAGTAAAAATGTGTATTGTCCCAACGGGTCGGCCATGTTTTTTTAAGCCTAAGTGGCTCGATTTTAGAAAACTTTCCTATGGACCTTACCCGAGTTTTCGTCCATTAAACGCACGTGAAAACAAGCACCAGGGAGCCGCCATTTTCTGATAATCCTATCTTTTCCCCGATCGCCCCGGTGGACCTGCTTTTGCGGCACTAAATCAATTCCCCCGCCCCTGAGCCTGACATTATCAAAACATTCATATTCCCCGCCTCTCCCCGTGACGTTACTGTGCTGCGTAGGCAAACACGCCCAGTCGTCTTCTGCGCGACTCCACACAGAACCCGGAAACCAACACAGATCAACTCACAACACAGCACGCCACAATTCGGAATATGAAACTGTACTTTACAATGAAACAGCAACACGGTACATTTGGTAAAGTACATTTATTTGACATTAAATGTTTAGAGAATATTCAGCAATTGCCATATGAACTCCGGAAGCCATTTATTTTCTTTTATCTGTATCCGCAATAACTGTTCCGTTTCATCTTGAGTCACGCGATGTTCCTTTATGGTACACAGGGTGTTCATTTTTGTAAAAAGAATCACTTTGGAAGCGCGGTGAACCGCAAGGCTGTTCCATCAACTAGGCACTAGTCCAGCCTAAAGGTTGTTATGTTGCTTCTAGCCACTAGTACAGCGTAAGGGCATGTGGGCCCTTGGCGCTCGTCCCATAATATGGTGATCGTGCTACAGTTGTTGACACGAAGCTGCAGGTGTCTGCTGAAGAATCCATCCGTCGGTGTCTCAAATAGATGGCAGTGGCAGTAAGGGATCAAATACCTGTTATGAAAACAAAAAAATGATAATTAGTCTCGCTAGCCGAACTTCATTAATATTACTCATTTTATTTATTACGGCCGATCAGAAACTATTTGCTTGCAAGGGTAGTTCAATGGAGTATGTTTGTCTCTAAAATCAATGCGAAAAGTAACGAGATAAATCGAGGCCAACACACAATGATAAACGACAGTCTACATGCGTGAGGAATGATATGATATATGATATGGCATTTGTAACGCGCCTATACTCAAGTGTTACTAGGCGTGACGAGGCAGGTGGGGAACAAGGGCAGACAGACAACGATCCTACTAGGCCAGGTGTCTTTCTGATCGCGCATGGGGATGGGCTGTACAAGGTTAGTTGAATACAAATTAAATAATAGGGCCAGCTGGTGACAAGTGCAAGGTAAATGCCGGGAGAAGGGGCTGAAGGATACAGAGACAGTCCCGTAGTGCAGGGAAAAGTGGCTGGGCCATGGAGCGAGATCGGTGAGACCAGTGGACCTGCATGCCCATGTGCCCACTACGAACAGTTTTACTTGCTTTTCCTAGCTCTTCATTCATTCATTTATTCATGCATCCATTCATTAAATCTTCATTCCGGTATAAAAGCGTGTAAAGATTTACTTGCATTATGTTTGAAATTTCCATTGTGTCTCTTCGTAATGCAGTCTGTAAAACGGACCGTGCTCTTAACAATGATTTTTCGTATACTGACCTAAAACTGGAACTCGGTCTAGTTTCTGAATTTTCTGCCTTATCGTCTCTTACGTTATTGCGCACTCCCTTCAAATGTAGTTCTTTCGGCATGGTCCCTGTCTCAAGGTCAAAAAACAATAGACCCTTATACTTCCAGTGCGACTTGTGGGCCTCATCTGGGCGCTGTCCTTCGCATTCTTTATTTGCAACATCACGTAGTATAGGCATCTATGAGAACTTGAAGTTTAGAATCCGTCTATGTAGTGCGCCTCAATGTGCAAATGGGAACTGGCTTCTCTCCCAAATGCCACGGCCCGCTTGGCTGGCGCGTTCTAAGTGCCCCAATTTTGTCACCGTTGTCTGCGAGCTTTGCAGCCCAAATTGAGACATTTAATTTTTGGCGGAAGAACAGGGAAAGTATAAAGTACCACAGGAGTTGAGTTAAAAGTGAGATTTATTGTTTGTTTGTTTGTTTTATTATTTGCAATACGCAAGCCTCCCCTCCGTTAACAGTGCGCAGCATTTACATTTACATGAGATGAGACATGAGAAAAATATATACATATACATATGTGTGGTGAATAGAGAGAATTCAAAGATGACACCCAGCTTGTTCGCCACCCATGATGGTGAAGTTAGGGGTTAGGTTTACAGGTACACTGTACAATAACATTTATTTACAAAAAGACAATCGTATTGCAATTATTTAAACCGGGATTTGTATTTCACAATCAGCTGTGCATCGGGTGGGCATGGCACAGTCGCAATGTTCGGTGGCAATGGATCACTGCTCTGTACAGAAACATCCAAAATTCCATATCTGTGCTTCTCTAACACAGCAACAATAAGGCCTTTCATAAAGTCGAACTGAATTTCATCATAGACTGGTTTGATCACCCATTGCTTACTTCGTTTTGAAAACACCTTAGTGTAGCGAGGCATCCTTACTTTACCCCTAGTCCTAGATTGTTCACGTCCGACATTGCTGTTATGGGCCAAGACCGCTAGTAGAGTGCGATGTTTCATGCCCCGAAAGCTAAAATGCAAGCGCTTTGGCCTGTACTTTAGGCACATATTGTGGAACACCTCCAAATCTCCTGTGTGACAGAATTCTGTCAGTCCTCTCAAATCTCTTGATAGAGTTTTGTCGAAAACAATCTTCTCAATGGCTTTGTGTGTCAGTGAAGATGGAATCAACCACTTCTTCTTCCGTCCCTCCTCTGGGGACAAAGGGCCATGTTCACATTGGTGGAAATGTTCATTTGCTGTCCAGCGGTGAACGTTGGTACAGTGGTGCATCAGTGACCGTCATTTTTCAAGTAGTATTTCCACTGACCCCTCACAAGTTTTAGAGCTCCACCAAAGATGGTTGGTGATAGAATGTGACCACTGCAAAATACTTTCAAAACCTTTTTTTTTTCCTGCAGCCGAGATTTTCTTATTGATTGAATTAGCAAGATGCCATACGTCAAATTGATGTTTAATATGTGGGAACTGCTCTCTCATTGTCTTGGCAATTGAAACGTGTCTATCCGTGGCTATGAAGTCGATGTGCATCCCCCTCGATTGTAGATGTTCCACTGATTTTATAAAACCTAGTTTCTCCATGGCCACTGACGATGTACATTGTGTTACCTGCACGACCACCGAACTCACAATTTTCTTACTATCCATGTCCTGAAAGTGGTAGGTGCAGTACTTGGCAGAAAATCCAGGGCTATCGCACTGTCCATCGCCGGCTAGCCTGAATCGTTTGCCTTCGAATGTACTTGCTAGAGACAATTGTTCAATTTTCCAAGCATCACTAATGGCCGGAAACAGATAATCACGTTGGTATGTGTAGTACAGCGCGTTAGAAATGAAATGGAGTCCCACAAACTGAAAGAAAGCCTCTAACTTTCTAAAACTGGAGCCACTAAAAAGTGATGCAGCTGCACACAGTAGATTGCCTGATGGCATTTTCCCCAGCATTGGTTGTGCAGACCATGAGAACCTATGATTTAATCTACAGGCGGCATTTATTTTGACGTTACTGCCTTTTATTTGACGAGTCACATTAATCAATGGCTTCCCACATACATTCCCTCTAATGGAACGCACACATTTCAGCATACTTATAATTTCCATCAAACAACTGTCGAATACAATGTATTTGCTCTCTTTCATTAGACTGTCATCCTGCGTCAACGTTGTTTCGGACTTTGACGTTGTAGAGATTTCAACACATTGGAAAGTAATATCGCTGATATCAAGTTCTGATGCGTCTATGGATGCTGCGGCTGGTTCATTCACTGTCATTTCAACATCTATTACTTCAACATTGATGGGAGAACACAACAATGTCGACAGGTTTTTTGGTGGCAAATTTTTGGCGGGTGTAGATTGTGTAAATTGATCTGCAACTACTTCAGAGCTATCTTCAATACATTCAATAACATCTTCTTGTGGTGGTCCGGTCGCACTGTAGCTATGGTCCAATGCAACTTTGCTGTAGTCTCCAAACACAGTTAATTCATGTTCTGGCCATTGGACATGAGCATCTCGAGCCTGAACACGCCTCGCCTCAATTAATAGTTCCTCCATAGTGTACACGGTCTGGCAAGCCACATCTCTCATTGGCTTCACTGTCTGTGTGTGTATAGTTCTGACACCCACGGGTAACTGGAGGAGATTTTGGAAAAGGGATGTTCAGTTTAAACACAAGATGGAGTGTAGTAGAATTGACTGGAAAAAACATAAAATAGTCTCCAACACAAATTTTTTTTTAAAGTTATGAACTGTTTGTAACTAACCTTTTTTTGTTTTTTTTTCTTTGCAACTTTTTTGACTCGACCTTCAACATCTGCACGCTGTAGCCCTGATTCGTTTCCGCATGTCCTCCCTTCCTCTTGCGCTGCAAGGACTATATTTTCTGTATCCGCATAGACAGCACGGAATGAGGCTCCATCGTCTCCCTGAAACATAGTACTTTCTTTAATATGTATCAAAATATTGTTAGCATAAAACACACGTGAGGACGAACACACAGGTACATCTCAATAGCCAAATACGATTTAAACATTGTGTGCAACAATCAAAGGACAAGTATTCGACCAGTGATGATCTATTTCGATGGAACTGTCAGTATCCATACCTCTGGCTCTGCATGGACTGTTTGTAACTAACCTTTTTTTGTTTTTTTTTCTTTGCAACTTTTTTGACTCGACCTTCAACATCTGCACGCTGTAGCTCCGATTCGTTTCCGCATGTCCTCCCTTCCTCTTGCGCTGCAAGGACTATATTTTCTGTATCCGCATAGACAGCACGGAATGAGGCTCCATCGTCTCCCTGAAACATAGTACTTTCATTACTATGTATCAAAATATTGTTAGCATAAAACACACGTGAGGACGAACACACAGGTACATCTCAATAGCCAAATATGATTTAAACATTGTGTGCAACAATCAAAGGACAAGTATTCGACCAGTGATGATCTATTTCGATGGAACTGTCAGTATCCATACCTCTGGCTCTGCATGGACTGCCATGAATGGTTGTATTGGAGAGGAGGCATCCGCATCTCCCTGAAACACAGTACTTGCATTAGTACGCTTTTCAATATTGGAAACACAACACACACTTGGGGTCGACGGCACAGGTACATAAAAAGAGATAACCGCAAATGATGCATTGTCCAAAAGAATCAAGGAAAATCCAAATATGATCACATTTCATCGATTTATTTCAACGATTCCTTTACATCTGCATCATCTAAATGAGATGTTGTGATTGTGGTGGAAGCTCCGTCGTCTCCCTGAAACACAACACTTGGATTAGTATGGTTTTCAATATTGGAAACATAACACACACTTGGGGTCGAACGCACAGGTACATATAAAGAGATAACCGTGAAAGATGCATTGTCCAAAAGAATCAAGGAAAATCCAAATATGATCACATTTCATCGACTTATTTCAACGATTCCTTTACATCTGCATCATGTAAATGAGATGTTGTGATTGTGGTGGAAGCTCCGTCGTCTCCCTGAAACACAGCACTTGCGTTAATAGGGAAGAAAGTATAGCAAATTTAATCACGTTATATGATCACGCATGATGGAGCTGTCATTATCCATACCTCGTGCTGCTGAAGATTATCTATGGATGTTGCAAATGTAGTGTAGTGCGCACTTCCGAAAGCTGTTGCACCGATTCGTATACTTGAATGTCAGGCTCTGCATCAAGTGCAGGGGTTGACGCTCCATCAACTGCCTGAAACATAGTACTTGCATTAGTGAGGATTACAATTGCGAAAACATAAAATACACCTAGGGTCGACAGCACAGGTACATATCAACGGCTAACCACGAATGAAACATTGTGTAGAACAATCAAACGACAAGAATTCCAGCTCTGATGATGACGCTCGATGGAGCTGTCAGTATCCATACCTCCTGCTGGTGAGGAACATCTATCAACGTTGTAGATGTGGCGGACGCTTCAGCATCTCCCTGAAAGACAGTACTTGCATTAGTATGGATAACACTAATTATAACTGAAAACAAACGCCAGTGGACGATAACTAAGGTGTATATTAATTGGAAAGCAGTAACCAAACATTCTGTAAAATAATTACACGATAGAATAAAACTATTACTTGACATGCATAAAACAAGTCTGTAGCGGATTAGCCTAGTAAGATTACCTGATACGCGCTAGAAGTGGTTGATAACTGCGACCACGTCAAGGATGTAGAATGTTCTTGCTTCAGATTCAAGGGATAGTCAAGAAGTTGTAAAGGTCAATTAATGATTGATAATGAAATGCCAATATTAAAAATAGCCATGTAAGCCGACAGAATACTTGAAAAATGCTCAATACAGCACAGTTCCCTGTCCCCATATATATATATACATTGCGTTTGTGGGTTATGAAATCGAAAAAGAATATATATCGATAAATGTCATTATTCAAAAAAGTATACACTCATATCAATATCGAAATTATTACAAGGGATAGAACACCTACAATATCTATTAATCCATTCGGCTACACACTACCGCAAGGCCTAAAGCTAAATCCAGACACTTGACTCACTGGTGGCTGAATGTGGACGAATAGAGTGGGAATAGCGTTTTCGCGCAATTTCCGTGTCGTTCGCCGTTTATTCTTCTTTGTTACCCAAGAAGTTGTGTACATGTCCAAGGAAAAGTGCCGGCTGCAGATGCGGTATCGATCACCCCTCTTGTCCTCTAAGACTTGTTGGACTCTACTTTCCAGCTCATACAGTGGATATCCGCAATGTCTGACCGATTCTCTTATTCGATCAACAGTTTTCGGGAATACATGCATTGTAGTTCCTTCAGATTTCGCATGGGTCTTCGAAGTGCAACCGCTAATCGAACAGGCAGGCATTGTTGATGAATCTGAAAAGTAAATATCGACATTATTATACAATCTTCAAGAGTAAAGATTTGATACAAAAGTAAATGAATCATACAATGATCAATGCAAGGTTTGTTTTGGTCGCAGGAACTATACCAGTTCATTATGTGCTGCTTAGTATTTGCATAAGTTGCAGAAATGTATAATTGATGTGACTGAAATCTGAACATGTGACTCGTCCCTTGGATGTTCTGTCTTGCACGAGAAGGAAACATGCTAACATTATTGACTGGACCCCCGAAGGATGCAATTCAATCACAATAGTCACAGATGAAAATAAATAGATCTATTGATAGCATAGCAATGGAAACTGAAGTCAATACCAATGAGACCAATGAACATAGCACTATTTTGTACTCTACTGGAAAATAGATAGAAATTTAAAAATCTGCGAAATATAACCAGGATACATGGCCTTACCTTGACCAACAAACAGTTGGGTTCAGCAAGCAGAGCAGTATGTTGCGGGAGAATAGGTGGATGGCCACAGGTAGCGCACTGATGGGTATGCTCGAAGCGGTCGGTCACAGAGTTCATGGATAGCACGACGACAAGCAGATTAGCATAGATCTCAGTGGTTCCCAGGTAGCACGTTCAAGAGTTGACTTGCAAAGCACAAAGATGTTCTCATGAGACATATCGAGTGGTTTTTAAAGTATTAGAAACTGGGGTGTGTTTGTGAATGAATGACGTATGTATGTCGTGGTATTAGGGGGGCGCCCTGCCTCAGGGGAGGCCTGCCTGGAGACACGGGGTCTGAGGAGGCCATGTGACCGATGGCCCCTTGGCGTGGGACACCTTTTGAGGTGTAATTGTAGTTTGGCACCTTGGCCTTTCGCGCCCCGGACAGCCCCCCATGCCAGCGCTCATCCCCGGGTGTGAACCGCCTTTGATAGAGGGGGTGGGATGGATGGCCCTGGGGCGTGCAGATAAGGCACAGGAAGACTGCTGAATGGAGACACACTTATGTGGATTGCAGGGGGGCGGCCTGCCTCAGGGGAGGCCTGCCTGGAGACACGGGGTCTGAGGATGCCATGTGACCGATGGCCCCTTGGCATGGGACACCTTTTGAAGTGTAAATGTAGTTTGGCACCTTGGCCGTTTGCGCCCGTCACAGCCCCCCATGCCAGTGCACATTTATATCAATATACAGTATATCGCCTTTATATCAATGATAGTATATCGTTGCTTATCAATAACAAATGCCACATACCGGAGATTCTTGTGAGCACAGACCCACACTTCAACCGGTGTATTATAGTGGCCAAGACCCTAGGGCCTGTATAATCCAATGGTAATTGTTAGTATAGATATATGTGTGACTTTTATAGAGACATAACCTACTGAAAGACTTTGAACAAGTGTTATTTAGTGCATGCATTATCGAGAATATGTTATGTTAGCTTAGATAGATAGTGACCACCCTGCACAGGTGTCTGACGTCCATCCTTGAATTCATTTAAAAAATCGAGACAAACGTTGTTAAAATATATGTAATAATATAAATATTATTTTGTATCTTATTTTCATGACACAAAAATACAAGACTTTAAAGATCATACAGGTCAGGTTGCAGCACAGCGAGAGAAAATCCCCTGTACTGACCGCTGTCACTCGGGAAAGTTTCTCTAATGGCACGAACTGCACAGGCGGGTATCACTCTTCGAACGCGGTGTCCAAGCCTCCCGTGAAGCCACCATGTAAAGGAACGATAGGCCACCAGCCTGTACCACCTGTGAAAAGGAATGAAACAAACTGTTTTTAAATGACCCAGATACGTTTAATAAACATTTGTTGTCAATGACAATTCTTGTAACTAATGGCATTTTACACGGACAAATGCGATCTAGACAATGCACACTATTGAATGACTTACATGCGTTACAATGATATGTAGATGTAATTTTGGATATAGTAGAAGAACATGAAATAGGAGTGGCATGACAAGCAGAGTATACTTACTCGTTACTCGGATTACGAGGACGAACAGTTGCGCGAAGTTCGTGCATAAGCACCATCATTATTCTCAACACGGCCCGTGTGAGGCAGGCTGCCCTGAAGTCTGGCAGCTCGGTGATGCATTGCGGTCGTGGCTCGCCTTCCGAAATGTAGGCCAGGCATCCCGAGTTTTCTCGGCAGCAGCAGTTCTCGTCCTCAGTTGGCATTAGCTCGCACCGATTGCATGTGCACCAGGTGGAGACGCCGTCCATTCGACTAGGCCCAGGCTCTTCATCTGTTGATTCGTCCTGCCAACTGCCGTCCGAATTCCCATTGTTTTCGCGTGCTTCCCTTTCCAGTAGTTCCTCCTCGGTATACTCGGGCTCGTACATGTAGGGCATTATTGTAGCCATTGTGTGTTAAACAAACTAAAATAATTTATAGCGGTGGTACTGATATCTGTTCACACGGGCTACAAGCGGCGAAGGTAGCTGACCAGAGCACTGAAACGAGTCACAGAATACTCAAAGTAACACAGAGAGAGGAATGGAATCGAAAATCTGCTGCTGTGTGTTGTGAAATGGTCTGTTTATACTTATTGAGGAGAGAGGCGTCCTGCCATTTCCATGGCGACACGTCATTAGCTGAAGCGCAGCAAATGTTGACACAAGACGCGCTTTGGCGTTGGGAAATGGGTGGTACGAGTCTGCTGATGACAGGCTCAGGGGCGGGGGAATTGATTTAGTGCCGTAAAAGCAGGTCCGCCAGGGCGATCGGGGAAAAGATAGGATTATCAGAAAATGGCGGCTCCCTGGTGCTTGTTTTCGCGTGCGTTTAATGGACGAAAACTCGGGTAAGGTCCATAGGAAAGTTTTCTAAAATCGAGCCACTTAGGCTTAAAAAAACATGGCCGACCCGTTGGGACAATAAACATTTTTACTAGACCATGCCTTTAATTTGGAAAAGCAGGGAATTGTCATCACTGAGCATTTATAATTTGCTATGTTATTTTGTCATTTTTCAGCGTGGCATCTGCATTTGCAGGCCTTTTGAAACTTTTAGTCCTGCAGGAAATAAGGATAGGTGTGTGGATGGGTTAGCGGCAAAAGGCTGTCATTTTATTCCGTGAGCCAGTCCAATTCTGGGTGAAGTCCAGCTTTTCTTTGGTTGCTCAAATTACTTTCCTTCCTCCACCCAGCTAGCGTCTCCAATGGTGCCTCAACTGCAGGTACCATTTATAGAACCGATTAAAAAATCAAATTTACATTAGACTTTTCAAAGAAACATTACTCATGTCGTCACCAAGAAACCATAGACTGACATATGTATGCTTGATATGTGCCATCGTTCAGCCTTCCAGTGTCAATAGCGCAAAGCTTTCACTGTGTAACACCGAGAGATGTCCACAAAGAGGTCCCTGATTGTGTATTTCACTCTAGGAAGCGTGACAAGTGTGCACCTCTTGGGAATAGTCAGTCAAGATCAGTAGTAACACGCTTGCAAGATAGTCGCACGTGTGCTAAGCAACCTGTACGGTCATCACAATTGCAAACCTATCCAAATCCATGTTTGTAACTGCAGCATGCAATAACAGACCAGTACATGTATTACTCACCACGGATCACTGCCCAAAAAACACATTTTGCAGAATACACAGAATGTCTTGCAATGACAGTGGACAGAAAACATTCTATGCACCACCGGTCACATAACTATGTGAACCTTATCGAACTAGAGGTTGAATGTACTGATTCCTGTCTCTAAGCTAAAACGTGTCTGTTTTTCTGATATTGCACACTTCCTGTTCTTGCTAGTCATAAAACACCTCAGGGTGCGTGCACGCGTGCACGCCATACAATTCCCAGACATATATTCTAAGGGTGTCGTGTGACAGATTCCTCTTCGTCTTTCCCACTTTTCCTCTCAAAATCATGAATAATTTCAGAAGTTCAAACTGCATGCGATAGCATACGAATTAAAATTGAAAATGGCCATGCACCTGCACCGTTGTGTGATGTTCTGTGCGGACATTCACATGCGTCGCCAATCCCTTTCCTGCACATGTGCGATGGGCCTGTGTGGCCGCCGAAAGACTCAAAAACACCGGGAGGGATTTGTGCAACAGTAAATGGATCCCTTCCGTCTCCTTTTCTGCTGGTACAACATAAACACGTCACATTTTAGTTCCTTCAGGTACGCAGGCACCACTCTTTTTATGGGCCTGGAAATATCAGGTTAACCTCGAGGCTCCCAAGGGGGGCCATGTGGGAGTCATTTTGAGTGGCATGGGAAGTAGGTGGTAATCTTCACTCCGAACAGGTCTCGGAAGGGGATCTGTGGTCCTATAAAACTTTACATTTCACAGATACCTCTTTTTTTTGCTTTTGGTAAATAGGGATATCATCTGTCAAGATGTTTTGAGACATTAATGTCAAAAGTAAGAACACAATCCGTAGGATCGCCGCCATGACAGAGGGCAGAAACACGGTGAGAAAAAGCACTAAATAGGCCAATATTTCTCCAGTGGGAAACCCACAGAAAAACATGGAATGAAAACTGGAGTAAACGTTTTAACCCTTTACACCTTGTTACTAAACAAAGCAGGTTTTATCCTTTCACTGCCTGAAAGAACTGTAATCTCTGAAAAAATGTAAATGTAATTAAACTGGTGAACTCATGTCTTTCTCACATTGGTTTCATATCAGATGTCTGACATCCACAATCAGAATTAAAACAGGGGGGCTTTTAATGAATGATATGGTTGCGAGTGCAGATCACGAGCGTCACTGTGACGAATTGAAGATAAGATCAGGTCGCCAAAGCACGGACCTAGACTGTGCATGTTGTTGTTTGGCTCTGTATGTTATGTGTTTCGTCTCTGTGAGTTAAAAACATCTTTAATTTGTTACAGGATTCTGGACTTGTCTAATTACTTGATGACCTCAAAATATGTTATAAGATCATGTCAGTTGGCAATGATTACTTCCCTTTTTTTCTATTTCCATTATAGTAATGAGAGCTTTCTATGATCCTGTACTCTGCAAATGATATTGTTTGGTTATTTTGCAAAATTGAAAAAAAAAGTTTTAATAAATAAATACATAAAATAGACTATATAACACTGACAAAACACAAGCAAAAAAGTCGGCAGAAAAACAGTTTGGCACAAATGTCTTAACATGGGAAAGTCCCATTAAAAATGTTTTGGGTAAATCAAGCCCCATATCTCATAATCTATAGAGAGCAATGTTGTTAAAAGATTGCTTCTTTCCAGTAGCAGCCCCAGGATTGCAATGCTGCAGCTATGATATTTATCCTCGCGGATGATTCCATCGAGTCTTAGTAATGGCCAATGTAATGAGGAATGATGGTCTGTTTGTAAATGTGCTACTCCAAAAAAGAACAAGTCTATGCAATGTTAAGTGCAGTACAACAGCAGTATTCTGCATGCACAGCACACACTAGTATATATTTTCCCTCCAAAACGTTTACTCTAGGAGTAAGTCTGTATGAACTTGTTCGGACATATCCCAAAACGCCAGAACTTCTGACAGTCGTAGAAAGTTCAGTTGTTCTGAACATCACCCTTGGTTCGGGCAAAGTAGTTTAAGTAGTATGGCCTAAAATAGTTTAAAAAGTACAAGTGTGGTTAGATTTCAAGGGTGACTCTTGTTCAGAAGAGTAAGAGACAGGAGGTTCATAGAGCAGTTGCAGTAATAGGCTGTAGTTGAAGGAGATGTAGAAAACGAATATGATATGTTTGGAGGAGAGGTAGAAAATAAAAATATTCTTCAGCTGAAGTACTATTAAAATAGAATTTAGCTGAGGATGAGGATGAAATATGAAATAGGATTGGCAATATTGTTGTCCCTATTCTAAGTTAATACTGTTTACTTGCCTAGAAGAAGCCCTACAATTCTTTGGGGTGAGAGAGTGCATTCATTTGCTGTAACTGAGTATGTTGTCTTTTTGTGATGAATGAATGAATGAATGAATGAATGAATGTATTATGTGGCATTTATAACGCGCCTGTACAAAGTGTTTCTAGGCGCGACAAGACAAGGAGGGGGAAACAAAGGGAGGCCAAAAACCAATCTTACTAGGCCTTGTGTCATTCTGATCGCACAAGTGCGGGGAAGAGGGAAGGGGAGAAGTGCCACAGAGGAGAGGAAGGGGACGTGCAGTTAACTCACAAGTGCATCACGGGCCAACGTTTGTCCATTAATTTGATTCTGATCAGTGTTAGCTTCTTAACTCCAATCAACTCTTAGACATCTCTTTTCAAAATTTGCTGACAGTGGAATGAATATGCATCTACAGCAATTCTTTGCGAGCCTGTTGGATAATTGGCGATCCACTTCTGCATACATTTTAGGTTTATTCTTCTGGTACCGAATATAAGGGCAGTCTCTCCATCTAACATTTTCCAACCTTCTTGATGTGATTAATACTCAGTCAGTGACATACAAGAGGATAGATGTGTGGAATATCAAGTGGCCCTCCTTTACATCCTCCACTGTCTTGAGGTTCAGCTCCCCTGGCTGTCATCTGGCAACACAGGTACTGTGTGAAAGCATGACACATCATTCAGTCCTGCTGTACCTGCCCAAATAATGGCACACTCTTAGGGCTGCTACACCACCAAAAGGCTACAGTGGTGGTGTTGGGGAAAGTGGTGGAAAAAAGGTTTGCCTATGGATGATTCCAATAGTACAATACACAAAGAGGGGAGAGGTGTTTTTCGGCAAGCTAAGAGGTCAGGGACTGAGGGCTGCTGGGTCAGTGTGTCCAGATACTAGCAGCTTCATAATCTGAGGAAACTGCAGGCACTAAATAATTACGGTTGCTCAGGGTCTTTGGAAAATGGGTCATTTGAAGCTGAGATGAACACATTCAAAATAGCCCCACCAGTATTCCCTTCCAGCAAGCAACAGTGGTCCCAATCCCATAAAGGGATGGTGCCTGTCCAGGTCCATGATGGGCATTCTTCTGCTGCACTTGAAACTCAACAAGGGATGCCTGTACCTGCTGTACCCCCTCTATAAGAAGAACTGGTGCAATGGCCTCAATCTCTTACTCATCTTGTGATGGCCAACTCGCTCTCCCCACCTGTTGCTCTTGCTTTGCCACAAGCAATTCCACATTCCCCTTCCCCTTGTCTATATCTCTGGGCAGCCAAACACCTCTCTTGAATCTTATCCCTGCGTGACCACCATCTGTTCTTCAACTCTAAAGTTGACCAAGGCATTATCCACTACCAGGTATAATCTATCCACAAAACAAGAAAGGCCCTCCCGCTGCATTAAATAAACTGTTGCCACACAGTCTCCACAGAGCTATCCATCAACTGCGGTGCAAAGCTGCCCCGCACAGGTCTTCCTCCCCCTCATCCCTTTTCTACTGTGGCAGTGGAAAACATTATCTACATTTACAGCCCTGCCTACTGCACCTCCATCAAAACTCCTAGTGGCACTGGCAAACAGCACATTTTGTGACCTGCCACTGAGACATCCACCAATGATTCTACCACCTTATACAAAACTTTCTGTAACAGTGGGAATCTGACACTTATTGTTTCCATAACAACAAGAGGCACACCATTCTCCTCAAGACCGCCACCTGGCAATTAATATCCTGGTCCCCCAAGAATTCAATATTCAGTTGCTCCTCCACTTCTCCCATCCCCAAATACAAACTCTGGCCACACCTCCTGATTTCAATTTCTATCTCTGATAGGACTATCACTAGACAACAACAAAAAAGTGACTGACAAAGGAAAAGAAATGGATTCACACAGGGATCTCAGTCACACAAAGAAAGGTGACTAAAACAGGAAGGGTTCTCTGATTCACACAAAAATAAGACAGATTTTAAGATTTCACAAATAAACGGTAATACAAAGGAAATAGTGTATTGATTGTTCTTTATTATGTTTAGGTCCGAAGGCAAGGTAGGGGAAAACAATGGAAGAGGTCAAACAAGGCCAAGTAGAACAAACACATAGACAAATGGTATAAGAACTACAAAATATGAAATTTCTTTTTTATCTTTGAAACGGTTTGGGTGACACTAAGGTCAAAAGTAACAGGAGTAGAGAAAATGAAAACTTATTTTGTTATTTTCATGAGGGAAAATAAGGGTAAAATGGAAAGTTGACAAAGTGGCCCACTGAGCTAAACATAACCCTGCTCAACTGAACCTGTGTATCGGGTTGGGCATCGTTAATAGCTGCCAGTGTGTCCCACCAGAACACCAAATTCAGAGTAGTATATTTGCTTTGGGCCCCTAACAAAACACATTGGGCCTGATCATGAGTTCAGCGGTATACAGTAAAAGTGGAATAATGGAACTACTGCCACCTATACCACACTGCCAAATAAGGAGTTGGTGATAATTGCCAGTGGAATTAGCCCCAACGGAATCACTGCCGGTGGAACCACTGCCAACATCTGACGGCATTAGCCCCACCACTAATTCCGCCGGCGGAATTACTGCCAAGAGAGAAAACAATATATCTACTGTATCACAAGTTGAAAAACTGATGAAATACTACTGACAATGGGTGGTAATTCCACCAAAAACCCAGTGCCACTATGGACTGCATCTATGTGGCATTAGTTGCCCCCAGGCTTCCAAAGAGGTACACAGCAACAGGAAGCAGTATCACTCCATGAATGAGAACCATTCAAGAATCCATAGACACATATACACATTGATTAATATGCCCATTGCATCCATTCTGTAATATAGTTTTGGTTCTGCAAAATTAATAGAGAAATACAGGATGTAACATTAATTATGTTTGTCTTTTGTCAGCTTTCAGATAAAAGAGAGCTGTAAGTCTTTGTTTCACAATATTTTAACAGCCACTTGTCTCTATTCTCCAGTTTTGTACACTGCCAATTTTGTACAGTTTGAAGTAGCGCACACTTTCCCAAGATTGGTGCAATAACAATTGTGTCCATTTCCACTTTCATGCAACCTTAGCCAGGCCCACCAGCTCAGTCAGATTCACAAACATGTGTAATACATGTAAAGACACATTTATTATGCAATAAACAGTGTGCTCCAGTCAGGGGTCTTTTCCCCAAAAATGCATAAAAAAGTCCTAGGGAAGAGTGAGAGAAGGAATAGACAGGCTGATCTCTGATTTATGTGAGTTGTGTGTGCACATGGACTTGAACTCCAGCCTATATCATGCACACTAAGTGTGAACAGACTTCCACAAATTAGGCCATTCATGTTTCATCTTAAACTAAATGTGTTTTATCCAATAAAACAGTTTGCACATCTGGTTACGCATGTTTTATTTTCTGCTAAATAAACGTTAGCATATAATACACTTTGAAAATTGGGTTGTGCTTTTCAATTATTCATCACAAATTTAGTTGTATGAACTTCTTCACTAAAGTACATGTATGCAATGATGTTTAGCTGGAATGAGATTTGGAGGGAAATTACATCTGATAAATAAATAGTGTGGGCAAACTCTTTTCTCTCAGTGTGAGCGAACTAGACGAGTGTTAATTCCCTAGATATCAATGAGTTATTTGGGCAATGGGAATTAACACAACACAGGCAGAAATCCTTTATAAAGTTGCATAGCAATGAATTGACTATCAGTAGCTTGATTATGAAGGCATTATGTTTCAGAATGGGCTGCTTCCATCTGTGCCATTGAGTGCCTTGTTCTTGTGAGCCTTGCTCACGTTAAATTAGATTTTCTTATTTTTTTAAAGTATATTGATCGCTGCCGTCTTGGTTTGCAGAGAGTGCAGGCCCGGTTTCCCCTTCATTCCCCGCCTCCCACACCTCCCGTGTGTCCTGATTGGGTCCTCCTGCCCCATTTAAGCCAGGTGCACAGGGCAGCCCTCCTTCCCTGGCAGCCCCCTTGGCTAAGTGCCTCGAGGCAAAGGGCAGCTCCCACAATAGCAGATCCAGAGGGTGTTAGCCAGTGTTCATCGTGGAAGCATGTAGCACAGTCGTCAACCATCAGCGAATATCAAGGTAAGAAACATGTGGGCAGGGGGAACAGCCATTACTGCTCCATATTTAACTGTCCTTCCTCTCATATTACTTCAATTTTCAAATTCTGCAGTCTGCTGCACTTGGCAGTTGTATGTTATCCATATCTGGCATTGGTGAATTGTCATAAATAGCCTGTGGAGCTTTCTCCCCTTCCAGCTTTTCTAGGAAAGTTGAATCTATGTGTTTTTCTTTTGCTACTGTGTTTGGCGATAGGGCTTTTTCCCCTCATTTCTAGGAAGGTTGAGTGTGTGTGTTTTTCATTTGCTGTTGTGTTTAAGGATTAGGCTTTTCCCCTCTTTTCTAGGATGGTCAAATCATGTGGGTTTTTCATTTGATGCTGTATTAAAGAAATTGGCTTTTCCCCCTCTTTACTAGGAACGTTGAATCTGTGTGTTTTTCATTTGCTGCCGTGTTTTTTTAAAAAAAATGATTTTCCCTCTATCCCTTGATCTAGGTTTTTCCCTCTGTCCAGATAACTCGCTTCTAGGTGGTATGCTTTCTGCTGTATCATGTATCCAAGGCCTTTTTCCCTTTCTGGACACTAAAATCAAGATTGTTGCATTGCTGTGTGGATGTAGTTAGTGTAGTTCCTCCCTCTCTCCTTCTCTCCCCACTTTCCTCTGCACTCAATTGTGCTCTCAATATCCCCTATCTTCTCTAATTGCTATTCTATCACCTATGCTATCCCTCTTTCGAAGTGTGGAAGAAAAAGGTTCAAGAAGCATCTCGTGGTCTCCAATCCAGGCCTGCCCATCACTGACAACTATGCCAATGTTTCTTCACGGCAGACTTTCACTGACATCCTCTATGTCATTTCTTCTTCGGACCTTTGTAATTCCCCTTATGGTCTCTGTGCTTTCCCCTTTCTCTTCCTCTCCCATTAATGGTGGTACCCTTTCTGAGGTATTCTTGGCATCCTTCCCATTCTCTATGGTCATCATTAATGTCAAACTAAATGGCCCTGTCATGGTCCACGGCTCTCAGCCCAAACTCTTCCTTCTTGATAGGCATCGTCCATCTCTCATCAATGTCCTCCTCTATTCTGTCACTCCTCCCTCTGCCACCCCGCTGCCCCCTCTGCCACCTTCAATGGGTGTACCTCACTCCTGTACCCCTCTTTGGAAGACCTTTAAAGAGGCAACCTGCTCCACTTAGCTACCCACAACTCTTGCTCCTTCATCAAACACTAGTCTGACATCTGCCACCTCCTTGAAGGCCTAGATGTCCTCGCTCTCACCAAGATGTCGTACACTGCCAGCTCTGTCATGAGTTTTGACACTCCCCCCCCTGAGGGTTACAATATCCTCTCTATGCCAAACCTACCAGTCCAGGGGGCAGAGTGGGCCTGATCTTCCTTAAGTGGGTCCCTGGTACTATCATACCCACATACCCACACAGGCCCACACCTCTTTTGAATGCCTTTGTCTGCAGGCTTGGTGTCTCTCTTGGCCTCTCTCTGACTCTGGCCACCATCTACAGGCCCTGTAGCTAGTTCTCCCACTTCATCTCAGAATTGGCTGCCCTCACCTCTTCTCTCTTGGCCTCCTCTTCCAAGCGTCTTCTCTTCAGAGACTTTGATATTCACCTCGTCTCCCCTGATGAAACCTCTGGGCTCTTTCCAACATCTGTGACTCTCTTTCCCTCTCCATTCTACCCTCCGTCCAACGCACTCTGCCCCACACACCTTGGATGCTCTCAGACATCCCCATCTCCAACTCTCTCAATACTCCGCTCTCCTGGTCTGATTATGCTCTCCTGTCCTGTCACCTGGACCTTCTGTGTCCCCCGGCTAAACCCCCACCCACACTGCCAGCTTCCTTCTCCGTCATTCGACCATGAAGGGAGTGTCAGTTGCTGCTTTTGCCACCACCATAACTCCCCCTCCTACTCTTGGACTCTCACTCTGACATAGACCTTACTAACCTTCAACTCTCCATCTCCAACAGTCTGGACACCCTTGCCCCCTGTCATGAGGATATGCATGAAACCTGCCTCCAAGTGCAACTCCTGGTATGACTCCGGCTTCACTGTTCTGAAACACAAGTGCAGAGCAGCTGAGCGGAAGTGGCAGGCTTTGAGCACATCCTCTGACCAAACTGACCTGCTGCCTGCTCCAAAGGCAATACAGACTCTCCATCTGCTTGAAGACGAGGGTCTATATCCATGCCTGTATCTCTGTGGCCACTGACATCACAGCTGAACCTTTCAAAATCTGCAAGGAACTCGCCAGCCCTACTGCAATCTCCACTTCTCCCCTGCCTTCCCTGGCATCTGCATTTCTCTGGCCTCTCATTTCATGTCTAAAACTCAGACCATCTTGTCCGCACTCTCCTCTACTCCACACCCTTCTCCCGCACCCGCTCTCAGGCCTCACTTGGCCCGCCCTATTCCCTCCCCTTCTACTCTCCTATTTTCCCACATAACACCTGATGTGGTTTCTAGACAAGTGTACTCTGCTGAAAGTCTCACCCAAATAGGTGCTTACCTACTCCTCCAGAACTAGCAAGGACACATTGGGCCTCATTCCGAGTTTGGAGGTAGCCATGTCGCTATTTGCACCATGGCTGCCTCCAAAACCGGTTCCGACTCCGACCTGGTTCAATGGGGACTTACCGGTCTAGTCTGACCTTTGCAGGACCGGTAAGTCCCCATTGAAAAAGGCAATCCCCATTCCCATTTGAGCCCCCAAAGGGCTCAATGGGAATGGGGAGGGATCAAATAATGGTACCGCAATTTGCAGTACCATTATTTGCTCTAAAGTCCCTTAACGGGTCCCGTCCTTAACGCCTGGTAAAACCAGGTGTTAAGGAAGGGACCCGCTAAGGGTACTCGGAATAGGGTGCAAAGGGATTACCGGCACCAGTGTCCTAACCGGTGCCCGCTATCCCTTTGCGCCAAATTCGGAATGAGGCCCATTATCTCCCTTGTTCCAGCCTTGGCTGAATTCTGCAATAACTCCTTTGCCACTGGATCCTTCCCCTCACTCCTCAAGCACTCCCTTGTGCCCCCTCACTCCAAAAAACCTTGTGATGATCCATCCTGTCTGGCTAATTACTGTCCTATCTCCATTACCCCCTACCTGGCCATCTCCCAGCTTATCCTCCAAACTGAATATGTTGGTTGTCGCCAGTGCCTTAAGTGGCACTACAAAATGAGCCGGGGATCATCAAGGGGGCGTGGCCTAACAGCGCGGGTCCTGCTGGCCCGTTAGGCCACGCCCCCTGACAAGCCTCGGCTCAATGGGCTACTGGCACCCCTGCCAGGCAGCCTTTTGCAGAGATCAGCACCCTCTCCCCATGACAGAGAGGGTGCTGATCTCTGTATTTATTTTGAATAAGCTTGTCTGGCAGGGGACAGCGCTTCGCCTATTCAGCCTTAATGGTGGCACTGCCCCTAGCCAGCTGGGGAGGGGCAGCGTCCATTGAGGCTGAAAGTGTGAGGCCACTAGAAGCAGAGACCTTTTTCCTAATGACTGAAACTCCCGCGAATCCGCGGGAGCTTCAGTATTTAAAAAGCAAGCCATCTGCTTGCAGCGGTCTCATGTTTTCTCCATAATGGTGGCGCCAGCCCACGGGCATCTCTTGCTTAAAGGGATGCCTCATAGGTGCGGCACCACCATTATGGCTGAAAGGCATTTTTTTCTGAAGCACTCGCACACGAGCAAGAGCTTCAGGCTGTAGGAAAAAAAGCCTTTTTGTGTAGTGGCCGGGGCTGCCAGGGGAGATTAGTGGGCCCCAGCAGGGCCCCGCCTCAAATCGAAATTTCAGAGCCTGCCCACTTAAAGCCCTGGTTGTCGCCACAACCACCAGTCTGGCTTCAGAGCTGCCAGAGGCATGGAGACTGCACTCCTGAACACCCGTGAAGACTTGATCGCTAATCTCCATTCCAACTCTCATTCCCTTCTCGTCCTTCTTGACCTTTCCTCTGCCTTTGATATGGTCAATCATGCCACCATGATAAATCGGCTCTGTGATACCCTTGGCATCACAGTCCTGGCTTTGGACTGGTTGACCTCCTTCCTCTCGAACTGACCTTTACAGGTTCAACTGGGCCCTTTTATCTCCACATCTAACTCTACACCTCTTGTGTCCCTGAGGGCTCTCTACTCTCATCTTGGCTTTTCAACATCTACCTGGCCCCTCTAGCCCATTTGATCACCACCTTCTCTCCTAACTTCCAGTGTTAAAAAGATGACACACAGTTCTCCTTCAAGCTTCTCTCCTCTGCCTCCTCCTCTTCCTCTCTCATTCCTGACTGCCTGTCTGTATTAAGGCATGGTTCACTGCTATTGATTTCTGCCTTAATGCCAGCAAAACAAAGATCCTTCTCATTGCTTCCTCCTTCCCTCCCACACTTTGGCTGCCCTCCATTGGCCCCGTCACTTCACCTGCTCTCGAACCTTGACTCAAACACTCCTTGTGTTCTCATTTTGCTTGATCTCTCCTCTGCCTTTGAAATGGATCAAACGTCTCTGTGAGAACCTGGGTATCACTGGTCAGGCTCTGGCATGGCTGTCCTCTTTCATCTCCAATCGACCCTCCCAGGTCAAACTGTGGTCCTTCCTCTCTGACATCTTTTTTTCTACCTGTGGTGTCCCCCAGGGATCTAACCTCTCTCCCTGGCTGTTCAACCAGTACTTGGCACTTCTTGCGCACCGCATCGCCGCTCTCTGCCCCAATTTTCACTGCTATGCGGATGATACCCAGCTCAATTTCAGGCTACCCTCAGCCTCCTCTTCTCCTTCCCTCATCTCTGACTGTCTTTCTGCTATCCAGGAATGGTGTGCCGCCAATGACCTCTGCCTTAATGCCAGTAAGACTGAGATTCTACTCATCGGCACACCCACTCCCTCCTTCCCTGCAGCTCTCTGGCCGGCCTCTCTTGGCCCTCTTCCTGCTCCTACCTGCAAGGCTAAAAACCTTGGGGTCATCTTTGACTCCACACTCTCTTTCTCTCATCACATATCTGACGTCTCTAAGAAGTCACACTACCAGCTTCACCTCCTCAGAGGTATCCTTCCCTTCCTCTCCTTCCCCCAGAAGATGGTTCTCTCAAAGCTGGACTAATGTAACAGCCTCTATCTGAATCTGCCTGCCTCTACTCTCCGCCCTTTGCAACTCATCCAGAACAGGACTGAGAGACTTGTCCTTGGCCTCAAGCCCAGGGACCGTATCTCTCCAGGACTGAAATCACTACACTGGCTCCCAGTGGCTGCGAGGATTAAGTTCAAAACCCTCTGCATTGTCCACAAGGCCTTCTGGGGCCTCGGGCCAAAATACCTTCAACTCTCTCTTCCTAAATATCTTCCTTCTTGAGCTCTTCGCTCATCCACTTCCAACTCCCTCAGGGTCAACGCTTCTCCAAGCAACGAGTTGGGGGTAGATCTCTCTCCGCTGCAGGGGCCTCCCTCTGGAACAGCCTTCCTGCCTCCCTGAAACTTGAAGAGAACCATCTCCGGTTCCGGAAGCACCTCAAATCCTTCCTCTTTGCCTCCGCTTTCTCTCCCCCTCTCCCCTGTTAATATTACTGAAACTGCACTGAATCTGCAATGGGGCCACTCACCTACCCCGGTCCATGGCCCTGCCACTCTCCCCTGCACTGTCTACCTGGCAACCCCTGCACTGTGGGACTGTCTTTGTATCCCTACAGCCCCTCCTCCCAGCACTTGTCTGCACTTATCTTGCACTTGCCACCAGCTGGCCCTTATTATTTATCTTGTTCTACTAAACCTGTACTGCACTTTTCCTCTCCCTTTTCCCCTTGCACTTTGCACTCCCCCCCCCCACCCTGCACTTGCGCAATCTGAATGACGCCTGGCCTAGTAGGATCGTTTGTCTGTCTCTCCTTGTCCCCCCCTGCCTCGTCGCACCTTGAAACACTTGTGTATAGGCGCGTTATAAATGCCATATCATATATCATATCATATCCTGTGGGGAAAAAAACCTTGGTGTCATCTTCGACTCCTCACCCTCCTCCTCTCCTCACATCACAGACCTTGCCAAGAAGGCCCATTTTCAGCTGCACCTCCTCAGAGGCATTCTCTCTTCCCTCACCTTCCCCCAGAAACGCAATGTATTCAGAACTCTGGTCCTCTCCAGGCTGGGCTACTGCAACAACGTCTTCCTCAACTTGCCTAACTCCTCCCTTCGCCCCCTTCAACTAATACAGAACAGGACTGCAAGACTTATCCTTGGCCTCAAGCACAGGGCCTGCATCTCTCCAGCCCTAAAATCTATCCACTGGCTCGCAGATGCTGTAATGATTAAGTTAAAGACTCTCTGCATCATCCACAAGGCTATCTGGGGCCTGGGACCCCGCCACATCCAACTCTCTCTCCTTAAATACCTGACTGCTAGAGCCATTTGATCATTTTGCTCTAAATCTCTGGAGATCAGACTCTTTTCCAAGCAGAGTGTGGGGGTATATCCCTCTCCTCTGCAGGTACCTCCCTCTTGAATGGCCTCCCTGCCCCTCACAGATGACCTGAGCCAGATCTCCTTAAGTTCCAGAAGCTTCTCAAGACCTTCCTTTTCTCTTCTTCCTTCCCTCTCCGCCTCCCCTGCTAATGTCCCTGTTATGCCACTGGACTGGCTGTCTGGTTCCTTCAGAGTCTTACAGGGAACCAGGCCCCCCTAATCCAACATACCCCTGCACTTGGTCTTCCCTGTCGCCCCACCTCAAAATGCACTTGCCCTTATGGCCCCCTGACCCTGAACTAGCCTGTCTTCCTATTGGATTTCTGCCTTTTGGCCTTCGACTCTGGGTCCTTTTCCTTCCCCAGTTACGGTAGTAAAGGATCGGGGGGTGAAGATTGCTGCTTCCTTTTCTATGGAGGCTCAGGTTGGGGCAGTCAGCCAGCGTGGCTATTTTCATCTCAAGATGCTCCACAAGGTCCTCCCACTTATCCCAGCCCAGTATCAAGCGTATTCAATTTTAGTCATTATGCCTTGTTCATCTGGCTTTTTTATGGACAAGAAGCAGAATATTTCCAGGTGAAGTTTCGTCCATACATTCCGGGGTGAGATCTTCGCTTGGCTAATGCTCTCTTTGGCCCTATCCCTAAGTTTAAACTTAGCTGTGTGGGTTGGCGTTCCATTTCAGGCTGCAGCAGCCACCTTGGGAAACTCCCTGCCCCGTCCACTGCAGGCTATCTCCACTCACAGGTGCATTCATCATGCATTGAATACCTATCTCTCTCATATATATGTGTGGTACTTGTTTGGGGGTCAGTGAAGGGCAGCAGAAGACTCATAAGGTGGATGAATATACCGGTGGCAGTGAGCCGGGTAGGAGGATTACAGTGGACCGGGGAGGGGGGTAAATGTGCAAGGGTAGAAACAACTAAACAAGTACAATGTTTGTGGGTACATGCAAGAGACTGTCCCGGAATGTAACTCTGTACCACTGTTGGTTGGTTATGATTGACTTGTTGGTGATGGTTTATGATGTAATATGTTCAATAAAAAGTGCTTTAGAAATTATATTAACATAACATAACATATATGCTAAAAGTAAATTATACAGCATTACATAGAGTGACAGGTTATGACTGTCATTAGAGGTGTGGAAAATGAAGGTGATATGTTTGACTGAGAATATTGTAATGTTGGAGCTTGCTAGAATTGACATTTACTGCTGTGTCGCAATGTGTATTTTTCACTCTCAAGTAGTTTCAGTGGAGTCTAGGAAACACAATGTTCTGAATCAGGTGGAAAAAACGGGTTTGAAAGCCTTTTTTTCACTGAAAATATTGATTGAAATTATTCCAATGAATCTACTAGGGAATAAAACCATCTTTTCCATGAAAACTAGTGTAAAGGTTCTAATGAAAGTGAGGATGGATTTTCCTGTGTAAGTAGTAACAGAATTCTAAGAAATTCTGAAAAAATTCTGTTCACGTAGAAGAAACTCTCTTACAATCTAACTTTGAATTTCATTGGACAATTTAACCGTAAGTGTCATGCAACTGTTCATGGATGTTTCTACATGTCACCTGGAAATTCTGCTTTCCAGAGAAAGTTGCAAGGAATAAAGCTTTTCTTTCATGACAGAACATTCTGCAGCTATGGCCGTGAACATTTCAGTTGTATATCTATGAGGTCTGCGTTGCTTATTTCATAGCACTTCCCTAAAATAGAATGTATCATTATAATACATTTCCCATTAACCGAATTGGCAACATGATTTTGACAATTGCTAAGATATTCAACAGTTTTCCCCGTTCTCTGTTAGCCACTGTGCATGTGTTATTAGAAAAGAAGGTTGCCTCTTGATCACTAACTCTTTCTTCCATGTACACAAGACAGAACCAACTTTCGCCTGGGGATCAATGAAAAGCAAGCAGTTAGTATGCATCCAAACCCTAGTGTAGAAATCGCCCTCCCCTTAGGGGGGCATACATGGCCGATAAAGGCCACCAGTCCAAGCATAGGTAGGCCCAAGTGAAGCCAGTGTCACCTGCCCACACACACCTGTTTGGCTAACTTGTAATCATACGCAAAAGAAAGTAGTATGCAAATCGTGCCAGTGCCCTAATGGTAGGCAAGGCATACTTAAATCTGCTATAGGACTGAAAGGTCAGTGACGGATTGGAACATTGATGGAACACTTGCACATCTTAAATTGGTATGATAGCACGCCAGTATGTGCCGTTTTACCATTCTCTAACTTCAATTTGATGGAAGACCCAACCAGTGATGGGCCTACTTCTGCTAAAAAGTAGATTATGGCTCATTGTTGTTGCAGAAGTTGCTAACTAGCTGTCTTTGAATGAACTTAACTGCAGTTCATCTCAGGTGTTGAGCACTGGACATGCACAAATGTTTTCACCATGTTTTCAACGTTGGATGCATGCCCCCTCATGGAAAGGGAGAAGGGATTTGGGAGGTAATTGTCTCAAAGCAGTACTCTTATTTTGGGTCACTGAAAACAGAGAACATTTACTCCCATAGATTCAATTTGAAACATATTTATATTGAATTTTATAACATTATAAAGCATAATAAGAGAATAGCCTGCTGAATTACATTGGAGATGCTGTGCGTAATATTGCCTGTTTTAATGTTAAAAAATCAGCAATATCAAGCAGCAGTTCTGCACATATAATTAACATTTGAAATATAGCTGAAGGATTTTTAAAACCCTGGGAGGAATTCCATTGTCTCCTTTAATATAAAGAGACATTTGCTAGACACTCAGGCTTCTGAACCCAGTTTGTTTGTTTGTTTGTTTATTTATTTGTAATGCGCACCTAACCCAAGGGTAGCAGGGCGCAAGAGCAACAAGAGGAATGTATAGCTTAGGTTACATATGGCGAAATAGATGGATTCCAGATATGGTTACAGTACTGGGCACATCCACATCATTGAGAACAGATACAATAAAACATATTTACAAAAAGTATAATATACAAAATTTACAAGTCATAGCTAAGCATGTAGGGTAGTAGGTGAGAAGAGCAAGTACGTTAGTTGTCATGTTCCTTGATCCAGTGGATAAGATTTTCTCTAAATTGTATGTAAGGAAGGTCTTCCCTTAGGGGTGGCGGTAGAGAGTTCCAATGTTGTGCTGCTTTGAGGGGAAAGCTACTCCCCCCGGTCGTAGTGCGTTTGAATCTCGGCACCAAAAGGAGGTTTGAGTTGACATTTCTGGAGGGACGGCAGGAAGCTTGTCTGGTAAATCTCTTTGTCAGGTAAAGAGGGGCAGAATGGTGGAGACATTTGTGGATCAAAGAGACAGATTTAAGGAAGATCTTGTCTGTCGTGGAGAGCCAGTTGACAGATCTCCTAATATCTGAAATGTTGGCTTTCTTCGGGAGACGGAGGGCTGCTCTTAAGGCATTATTTTGCAAGTATTTAATCTTGTTTGTGATGTATTTGTTACTGCCTACGTATAGGGCATTTCAATAGTCCAATTTGGACAGGATCAAAGCTCTTGCTAGGGTAATGCAATTATTGGAGGAGAGGAAAGGTTTGGCTGCCCTGATGAGTTTGCAAGTATAGGATGTGGCGGAAGCCATAGCGTTTACTTGTTTTTTGAATGTTAGTGTGGAGTCTAAATGGAAGCTAAGGGTTTTTACCTCCTTAGCCACGGCAATGGTATTATTATCAATTTCGAATGAAGAGTAGTTCTGGCCAAGTTTGTTAATGTTAGCTGTTGTGCCCAAGATGAGGAGTTCCGTTTTATCATCATTCAGGCATAGACCAAGGGAGGCCATCCATGCCTGGATGATGAGGTACACTCTGTTTACAAAGGCCAAATCCTTGTCATAATCCCCTGTCAACGGGATGAGGATCTGGGTGTCATCGGCATAGTTTGTGTAGGTCATACCCAGACCGTCAAGATCATCGAAAAGGGGCTTTGTAAAGATGTTGTACAGAGTGGGCGAGACGCAGAAGCCCTGTGGCACACCGCAAGTTATAGGTATTGGTCCGCAGCTGCTAACGGGGAGAAGACTCGCATTGTTCTGTTATTGAGAAAGGACTGAATCCAGTCAATAGCCTCTTGGGAGAAATGGGCTGCAGTCTCTAGGTGCTTGCAGAGGATCTCATGGTCGACCAAATCGAATGCTGCTGAGAGATCAAGGAGCAGCAGTAGTGCCTTCTTGCCCTCTTTTCTCAACTCATCAACTTGTGCCTTAAGGTCTACAAGCGCGGTCTCAGTTCCATGTTGGGGTCTGAAACTAGACTGTCAGACTCCTCAGAGGTTGTTGTGTTCAAGGTATTGTTGGATTTGTAGGTATGCTATTTTATCAAGGATTTTAAGTAGGAATGGCAATGTGGTGATAGGACGGTAGTTGGTGGGGATGGAGGGATCTAAATTTTGTTTTATGATGAGTGGGAGGACCCAGGTTTGTTTCAGGTTATTAGGTATGATACCTGAGGTGAAGGATGCATTTATAAGTTTGGTAATGAAAGGGGAGAGGTCACGAGCTGCATCTTTTATGAGTTGCGCTGGGCATAGGTCACCATGGCAGTTTGAAGGTTTAAGAGTAAGGATGACTTTTTCAACCTCTATAGTGGATACTTTGCGAAAGTTAAAGTGGGGGATGGCTGCATAGGGTGGAGTCGAGATTGGTAACGATGCTGTTGTATTAGTGTCGCTGGATTTCGAGGTAGTAAGAAGAGTGTCTTTTTTGTTATTGATCTTAGTTTGTAAGGTTGTAATTTTATTGGCCAGAGCATTTTGTATGCCTGTGCACCAGTTTTTGTCTTTGAGGCAGGAGTCTGGAGTTTGGATAGGGGATTCTACCTCTTTCAGAATAGCAAAGAGCTCTTTGGTGTTGGACTTGGCTTGGGAGATGCGGAGGTTGTAGGAAGTTTGTTTAGCAAGGATAATTTCTTTTTTATAGAGGGTAGCTTGTTTGCTCAAGTTATTCTTGTTAGTCTCAGATGGATCTAGTCTCCATATTTTTTCGCAACAATGTTTCTCTTGTCTAATTGCTTTTAGGTGTGGAGTGAACCAGGTATTCAGGTGTTTGCAAGGTTTGCTCTTTCTCATTTTTAATGGTGCTATGACATCAAGGGATGATAACATCACTTTGTTGTAGATATCTACCATAGTGAAGGGATCAGTGTGGTCTGAGATAGAGTTGAGAGAGGGTAATATCAAAGGGAAGAGGTTTTCTGGAGTAATATTTCTTTTGTTTCTAGTGGGGACCGCTGGTGCTATACTGTCGATAAACAGTGGGACTGATGCCTCTAGTGAGAACATAATCAGATGATGGTCGGACCAAGACTGGGGCATTATGGATGTGACTGTGATTGGGCAGTTGTGCTTGGCAATCCAGTCAAGGGTTCTGCCTTTGGTGTGGGTTGGAGCGGTGATCTTTTGGGTGAAACCTAATTCTTCTAAGGAGTTGTTGATTAAGGTTGCATTAGGGTATAGAGGGTCACAGAAGCCAAGGTTAAAGTCTCCTAGTATGATGCTTTTTAAGGTTTTTTAAGGTTGTTGGACAAGATGTTGGTTTGGTCCTCTTTGAAGGATCCTAGAGGACCTGGAGGTCGGTATATAAGGTGGATGGATACTGACTGCGTGTTGGATATGGCTAACTTGGTGGTTAGAAATTCACAAGAGTCAGTGTCGTGGGGTTGAGAGAATCTCAGTGTAAGGTTGGTTTTAGCTATTATGGCGAGGCCTCCACCTCGCAAGGTGGTACGATCTAGTCTTAGCAAGGTGTAGTCATCTGGGATGGCTAACATAATTGCTGGACCACAGTCTTTAATTGTGGGGCTACACCCTATCAGTAGGCATCAAGGTTCTATACATTTGCCAAATTTAGTCAGACTAGTAAAATTAACTTTATTCATAACTACATGCTACATTCATGCTCCAATGTAAGTCACTGAATATTCCTTCGAGTTTTGTGTTTTATGCACATGTGGGAGAGTGAGATTCTGCAAGCCAATAAGATTTGACATCTTAAATTGCCCTTTCTGTGACCATAGCTGGAAGACGTCATCAGGTTCTACTGCTCCTAAATATACTGCAATTGGGTTCTGGGGCAATCGTAAATTAGTGAGCTTAACAATTGGCATTAGCACCTCTTTTGAAAAAGATTGAATAATGAAACAAGCCCATCAGATGTGCAGCATTGACCTAGGATGACGGACAACATTACATCAAACAAGGTGTAATGTCATAGGATACATCTTCTAAACACATGTAGGAATCAGACATAATTTCAAAAAGATTGTATATAAATGCTCAAGTAGTTCTGTTGAATGTGACAACGTTGCTGCCCTCTCCCAAATTTTTCACAATGAGGCTTCAGGAATTTCCGTTCTTTCACCTAATCATATATTGTAGCCTGTTGCTAATGCTATCAAGATTTGGGGCTTTATGAATCCATGAAACCAAATGTTTTGACTATCTCTCCTGGTAGAGCTTTCCATATAGATATAGCTGTTGAGAACCACCCTTTCTAATGTCTCGATTACTGATCCAATGCCTTAAGAAGATGTAAGAACAATCTGTTGCTAAAACCCCAAACGTCTACCTAGCATGCTGCAAAGTCCCCTGATATTCCTATTGTGGAGAGAGTATTTCCCCATACCAGAGTCAAGTTGAAATAATAGATGTGAACTTAAAATGTGTGATTGCCCATTTACAATAATTAAGAGTGTCTGTTGTGGCATGCACAATGTCCACCTTGTCATGCTTAGAGATCACTTCTGCCCAGAGATGATTGCTAATGGATTTGCAATTTGATGTCTCTCAAGACCCTGCTCTTTAGTCAATAGATGCAAAGCATCATTTAAGAACTGTTCTCAGTTGAGCTGCAAGTGCATATAGATGCATTTCAGGGGCAGAGTGGCCTCCCCATATCTTTGTCTATTTCAAAATGTTTCTAGAGATGTGAGGAGGCTTAGCTTACCTTATAAATGTAGATGTGTTGTCTTGAATTTGTTGATGCACAGCATCAGAGAGCTCCATTTTAAGTGCTTTTAGCACATGTAACAATCGCAGCATGGACCTAATGTATACACTTGATAACCTCCCTATCAACGAGATCACAAGTTGTCTCCACATATGTTGGTCCTGATAGAAAGCCCCCAGCAGTGCAGGAATATTATGTGTATAATGGTGGTCATATGTGTTTATGTTTATACCTAGATATCCAGTAAAACCATTCTCAAGAAAAGAGGGAGTTCTGCTTTAAATAGATACCTTAGTTGTTTAACCTTTTAAATTCACATTCAATGGTCCTCATTACGAGTTTGGCACTAAAACAACAACAATACCGGCATGCCGTAGCTACCGATACTGGCAAGCACTGCTTGTGGAATCAACGGCTGATTTCGAGCATGGTTTGCCGTAACAAATGGCATGCCGGAAATGGTAGCAGTGACATACCGGTAATGCTCTCCAAAACCCACATAGCAGCACCATTGATTCCGTTGATACCGACCCCGGTATCATCAATCTGTATATACCGGTACCGGCAATAACGGTACCGGAAGTTGCGTCATCATGCCAGAACGGGAAATGCACCGGCGAGCATCTTTAAAAACACAATCCATTGCAATCCTCCATAACAGGAGTTGGCCACAGCAGCCGAGTGTCAAAGAGCATTAAGGGACATGTCTGTGACACGAGGGACTGTCAGACGCCGCAAACCATGGTTCAGCGAGCCAGAACTGAACATGCTAGCCGCCACTCTTGTGGACAATGCGGACAAAGTCTTCGGTGGTGACCTGCGCAGGCCCGGACAGCTATGCAAAAAGGAAATATGGACAAAAGTCGCTAGCAATGTGTCAGCGGTGGGCACAACACTGAAGACTGTAAGGGACTGCAGGAAAAGGTTTGATGACCTGCGCCTCAGAGTACACAACCTACTAGCAACAGAGTGCAGCCAGAGCCAGGCCACTGGAGGCGGCTGATATTCACCCCTGAAACTCCACACATGGGAGGAAAGATGTGCATCCATCATGAACATGGATAGCATAGAGGGTGTCGGAGATGCCGAGCACGGTGCAACAACATCTGGAAATGCCGGTGAGTGACCATGACTAACATCCCATAGCCATTAAATGTACGCTCATTGCCAACTGTGCCTTGTGCATGACAAGTCAATGCAACCAGATGCCTGCCGCCCTGCAACACACCAACCAGACCCTTCAACAGTAACATCATCCCACCATGAAGAATGTCAACAAGCACTAGAGACACACACCACATGTCCCATGCAATGCAGACAGGCCCACCATCAGTATGCGCCGACACACATCACCGAGCATAACATGGCCCCTGTGCCATGTGTCCACATGGCCCAATCAACCCCAGTCCAAAATGCATGCACCATTGCCACCAGTCACAAACACCCCCCTTTACCCTTCCCACAGACGACACAATCATGCCCCTGCCTACATGAGCATACCACTTCCCCATCACAGGCAGACCACATATGCCCACAATTCATGGTTGCATGTACACAACACCCTGTGCAGAACCCAACAGTAAAGCATTCAACATGCACATTCCAAACTGTGCAAATATATCAGGGCATCCCAGCAATGCTCCCCCCACTCATGTGTCCGTTCTTCTCTTACTTTCCATGCTACTAAACTCTTAATCTCTTCCCAAATCTTCTTTCGCCTTTTCTACTGTTCTATCTTTTTCGGTCTCCCCTCTTCCCATCTCACCCCTCTTAAATCCCTTTACCACTCTGCCATCCGCACCCTCTGTCTTCTCTATCCCTATGATTCCATCTCCATTTCACTTGCCAACCTAAGCTGGCTTCCCTTCCACTCCCAACTTAAATACCACTTCCTTTGTCTCGTTTATAATTCTGTTCATGACCTTGCCCCTTCTTACCTCTCCTCGCTTCTCTCTTTCTATGCCCCCTCTTGCTCTCTACGCTCTGCTGATCACTTTTTACTCTCTGTTCCCTCCCCTCCCTGTGCCTCCTCTCGTTTCTGCTCCTTCCAACTCCTTGCCCCCTTACATTGGAACCCGCTCCCTTTCTCTACCTGCTCTATCTCCACCTATTCCTCCTTCCGTTCCTCCTTAAAAACACTCCTTCTGCACCCCCTCCCTGACTCTTCTCCCCTTCCTCCTCTTCTTTCTCCTCCCCACTCCACCTTCCTGTTCCTTTATCTCTCCCTGTCTCCCCGCCTTTAACTTCCAGCCTCCCCTCTACTGCCTCTACTCCCTGTCCCCTTTCCCTTTCTTCTTTCCCATACCTCTCCTCTTCTCTCCCTTCTAAATGCAAATTGTTCTACATGCTGTTTTTCTGGTTTGAATCATGTTTATTTTATTGCTTCTGTGTTCCATGTTTAATTTATTTTGGTTGTTATGCTGTAAAGCGCTTTGGTGTAAAGCGCTATATAAATAATAAAATACAAATACAAATACAAATGTGTGCAGCGTGATACGAGCTACATCATGAGCACAACGATGCACATTACAGTAAATTATACAAAGTGTGATGCCTGTCACATGGATTATGACACAATAATAATGGTCCGCTGCACTGTCGCCCACAGGCACCTCATCAGACAGCGAGGGCGAGCTTGCTACTACACCGACGACCACCACTGCACGTCCCGACAGTAGGAAAAACACCCCCCAGCAGCCAGGGTCCTGGAACAGAGCGGCAGCAGACATGAGTCCACGGCCTCAACTGCACAACCCCCCAGCTAAAACTGCACACCTGCCAACCTTAAGAAGAAGGCAAAAACACCGGCAGGCAGCAGCAGCATGGTCCAACATCAGTGGCAGACCCGGCATGCGGCCCCAGTCCACCAGGCATGAGACAAGCACCACAAGAACCTGAAGAAGTGTCACCGCAAATGGACATTGAGGAACAGCCACATTCACCATCCCTGAGCATGCCCGCCGATCCTCTCTCCCCAATCAAAAGCATGCCAGAACTTGTGATTCTGGTACACCCACCCGTACACCAGACATGGGGAGTCCAAGGAATGATGCTGGTGCACATGGCACCGTGGAGGCTACTGGTCCTGGAGACAATGCCAATGTCCACCAGAAACAGGTCCATGTATTCAGCCCATCAGGCCCCTGCAGCCCACCACCCATGCCCATTGCCAGACTCTGCCACATCCACGACATTGAGGCCCACCTCAGCCGGACCAAGGAGCGATAGGAGGCGATGCATGCCCTAGTGAACTGGTACCTCACCGAAGCAGAGGTAATCCGGCAGATAATACAGGACAACACCCAGCAAATCTCACAGATGCTAGGCTGGGCAACTGAGGCGGTATATCAACTGGCCAGAAAGGTGCGTGAGGGCAATGAGGTAATGTCTTCCATGGCCGAATCGATCAATCTCTTGGTGACTGCCATCGCCGAACAAGGGCACATCATCACGCTGCCAGTAAATTCTGCCAGTGCCAGACCTAGCCCATCAATACATGGGATCCCCGTGCGGCGCTCACTGAGGATAACACGTCTCCAGGGACCTCAACCACCTGCACCGAAGATGAGAGGCAAGTAGGCCTGGGACTACAGTGCGTGGTAGGGGAAATCTGCTGGGGAAGGGATGTTGGGGCAATGGTTGCTTGAAAATTCGACTTTGGGGTGGTGTACATGGGATGGGTGGGTTCCAATGTGTTACTCGGGAAGGGTGTGTTGGGGCCTTGTCTGAGGGGCTGTTGGGGTTTTGATAGTTCAAACTATTACGATTGGACAGATGTGTATGTTCAATGCGTTTCATGTTGTACATAGTTCACTAAACAATAATACACTGGTGTTTCAACAAAACATTTGTCTGGCCATTTTTCAGGAGTCTGTAAGTATTTAATGATACACAGTGCATGTCACCCAGTGTGATCCATACCGATTCCCATGTGTGAAAGTTCATCAGAAATAATTTGCAACCAAGGCTTGTCGTGCAGCCTGTCCATCATGCCCATAGCTATGCTGAGGGATCCCGGCATCCTCATCATCCTCCTCAATATCATCCCATGGCATCATGTCCATGTCCGGGAGCAGAGGTACATTACGACAGATGCAACATTGCACAGACCATCGCAATACGCCCCACCCTCTCGGGGCGCATTGATGAGGGCACCACCAGACCTGCTCATGCAGTGGAAGCGACTCTTCAGTAGTCCAAATGTCTTTTCGATAGTCACGCGAGCAATTGTATGCCTCTTCATGTCGGTTACGTGGACGCCTGATTGGGGTCAGCAGCCAGCCCATCAGTGGATACCCGGCATCACCTGCACGTTGGCAAGAAAAAGGGTACCTGTGATGATTTGCATCATTTCACCCACATAGTTGTGTCTATTGTGTTTTGCCAGGATTCACAGGGATTCCATCCGTGCAGTGAGCACCTGTACTCCAGGATGGAGCAATGGTGTGATATGTACAAATGCACAACATGGCCCACCCAGCAGGCAGGTTCCCAGTGCTGGCACCAACCCCCCCATCATTACCCCACATGGCCCACCAAGCAGGCAGGTTCCCAGTGCTGGCAACAAATCCCCCCATTATTACCCCACATGGCCCACCCAGCTGGCAGGTTCCCAGTGCTGGCAACAAACCCCCCTCCATCATCAATGCGTGTGCCCCGGTGGTCTCACCCAACTGCCATGTATGAGATCCAGCATCTCGATCCATGTAGCGGGGCAGCGTCGACTTCTGCAGGACCACTGCGTCGTGTATGGAGCCTGGGTATCTGGCACAGCAGTGTGTTATTATTTGACTGGCATCACACACCATCTGGACGTTTAGCGAAGGGTACTTCTTCCTGTTGCGGTATACCACCTCAATGGCATGCCGTACCACAAGCTCAACATGTGTGCAGTCCATCGCACCAATGAAGTTTGGCATGCTGCTATCGCATGGAATGCAACTTTGGTTCTGTTGACCTCCCCTGCTGTCCGTGGCATGCTGATGTGGTCAAGTACAAGTTTGAGGAGTGCCTCAAGTACCTGTGTCAGCACATGGGAGAAGCAGGGTTGTGATATACCGTGCAGTTGCCCCACTGTGTGCTGATAGGATCTTGTTGCCAAAAATTGGAGCTCACACACTACCTTCAGCAGGGTGGGGGGGCTGTACATATATTGATGACACTCACGATGTCGTCATGTATGAGGTTCACTAGTGCATTGATGGTGTCCCTGTCTAGCTGGTACAGGGTGTGGATTTGTGCTGGGGTTAGGGTGAATGGGCTGACACGTTGACGTGGGATTGTTGGGAGCCTGTGGGGCACAATGGCCTGCACATGGCATGTGCAGGCCCATGGGCAGACCTCTGTCCCCTTCTCGCCCTCCTTCTCCTCCAGCACATTTGCTGCATGGCCTGGCTCACTGCCTAATCATAGAGTAGCTGTTCCTGCATGTACTCCTGCTCCAGCAGAGCTAGTGGTAGCATTTTTGCTTTGGGAGGGGTGTGATGTGTGGGTGTGCTGCTTTTATGCTGTGCCTGGGTTTCAATGGTCTCCACCTGTGCTGATTTTGTACACCTGTGCCAGGTTTCTGCTCACCTGAACCCTGTTTATGCCAGTCCTGCAATGGCGATATTTACGGCAAAATTTTTGGTCTTTTTACCAGTATGTTCATGCCGGTATTTGCATGTCCGTGCACCTCGGAATGTGCACTGGTCTGCAGCATGCCAGTATCAAAAGCACAGCAGGCATCCATCAGGGCTGATACCGGCATCGGGGATGCCGCTTACGTAGGGGCCATTGCCAGTGCCGTTGGCACCGCCCTCACGGGTCACAATGATCCAGTCCGGTAAATGATGCTGGTATTTCCGACCGCCACCGATTTTTCAGGACCGGCAAGCTTGTAATGAGGCCCAATGCCTTTGATTTGCTTTGCTTCATTTTGTAACTAGAAAGTACTTGAAAGGACAAGAATCCATGCCGAAATAATTGCCATCGTCTTTTGGTCTGTGATGCTTAAATATATATATTGTATGCAAAGAGAGTGGTTTTATTATGTCTTGTTAGGTTTTTATATCTATAAATGTTTTTATTTTGTCAAATTGTTTGCGTAAAAGGCTCAATAGTGCCAAAATAAATGGTGATTGGTGCACCCACCTATCACCTTTCTTCACAGTAGAATTTTAGCACAGCACAGTGGCTATTCTCACCAATCAAGGCTGTTGAATGGATAATATGTGCATGGATAAATGTTGTAATAATTTGCCCAAATCCAAACTTAGCAGGGACTTTCCTCACTTAGGAACAGTTAAGGAAGACAAAAGCTTTCTTGGCATCTAATGCTTAAAGTGACATTGAGAAGGGCTGAGAGCTCCTACCAGTAAACTCTACCATATCAAGTGTCCTTCGGATATTTTCAATAAGTACCCTGCGCGGGTCAATGAGCTTGTACAAGCAACCTCATTGGCCCTCGCCGCGGCATCACCCAGCTGACAAAGCTCTGTCATCGCCGTGGCTCCTTCCGCGACTGGCTTCTATGGAAATGGAGAAGTGACTACGTGTAGTCACTTCTTCCTTTTCCATGGCATCCATTTTGTTTGTTTATTCTTTTTACCTTGATTTCAATTGCCGACATGGAAAGGGAGAAGTGACTAATTGTAGGCCTTTCTCCCATTCCCTGGCATTTGTTGCTTCTTATTTCTCGAGTCGAGAAACAGTCGCAGCGCCGTTTCTCTACCTGAGAAAAAGTGCAATTAATACCCAGGTACCATGTGCCGGTGTACTAATGGCAATATGACCCTCGGAGGAGGGCCATTACCGGTCGTGTAATCAGCCGGGGGCTCCATTAAATCCAGAGTGAATGGCCCCTGGGGCATTAAACGACCGGAAGTGGCCCCCCTCCTCGGGTCATATTGCCTGAATGTTTGTCTATTGGTATTACAACTAGCTTAGTTGAGTTGGATTAAATGTGGCATCAAGGGACCAAGCTGCTGAGATACAATTTTAGGGTAGATTTTTGCATCTTGGTTCACAAGCGATATTTGATGATAAGAATTTTTTTTAAAAGTATCAGTCTTTGTGTGGTTTCAATATTAACAACACAATTTTGACTTTTCTCATGGATTGTGCAATGTGTCCAGTCTGCAACAAGGTATGAAATACTATTGATAAGGGCTTAAATAGAATACCTTTAAAAGTTATTTGAAAAGTCTAACAGACCCTTGGGTCCATGGGCCTTCTTAATGGGGAACACATTAATTGTGGATTTAACTTCCTCCTCAGTAATGGGCTTTTTACTGCTGACATATCCTACGCAGATACCTGAGGGAGGGTTTGCTTTCTCAATAATTAGGAATGCACTGTGGCTCAACTGATTCCTTGGAATATAATTTAGAGGAGAAGGTATGAAAGAACCAATTTATTTTGCTTCTTAAAATTGATCTTCTGTTCTGATTTTTGCTATTCAAGCTTTCCCACAGCTGGCTTTTAATTTGTATGAGAGAAGTCGAGAAATATTGTTTGCATTATCGAAATATACTTTTGTAATTGTACAATGACTCTCGCAGCCTGCTCGCTCTGAAGCAAATCCATCTGGCCTCTGATATTGGTTAACTGCCACAGAAGCCTTGAGGAACCATTATTTCATGGCCTTTCTCAACCTCCGCAATAATAGAATTCAACTCTGCAAACCGTAGCAGTTACGCTTAAAAACTCATTCCTAATTGCCTCCTTACAGGCATCCCAAAAGGTCTGCATGACAACTCCTACCACAGTGTTAATTGAAACATTATTTTTAATAGCTATGTATGGTGTTCTCAAATACTGGGCCATGCAAAAGATCGTCACCTTGCCTCAATCTTTAGTAATCAGACACTGAATGTTAAACTGTAAATTAACTGTAGCACGGTCTGCAACTTTGTGATAGTTTATACGTGTTTTGATTGTATGTTCCAAAATGGCCTCTGAAAAAGAAAAAAAATCTATTCTTATATAGACAGTTATGAGGAGAATAATAGGTATAATCTCGCTCAGTGTTGTACAGACGTCTCCAGCTATCTGTGAGTGCTCAGGATTTTATGTGATGTACTATCAAAGTTGAGCCACCAAGAGTGCTGTGCCAAAACAGTATAGTGTTAAATGTGCCTCTGAGAATTAGCTTGCCCCGAGCAAACTGGGCTAGTCTGGTGAAAATGTCAGTGAAAAAAAAAATTAAACCTGGACATAAATCGAACACATTTTTACTAAAGGTCATCAATCTTTCACCTAATTCCAAACATCCTTCCCTCATTGCCTTCAAGAACATCTTCCAGTGTATTGGGAAACCCTGAATGAAGTGAGTTTAAGAAAAATTGCAGAGGAAACAATTTATGGAAACAATCTCCACTTGTCTTTCAAGAGCACTTGTGTTTCTTGTCAAAAACTAAGGTCTGAATCTGAATGAATAGAGACCAACATTAAGACTTACTACTTAGTAGGGGAGTTGAGCCCTTTTACATTTAATGAGAGATTACGCACCTCACTCAATAAGGGTATCGTAGAGTATCAGATCCACAGAACGTTTACCCTGCTCCAAATAGTGTTAAATCAGACATTATACAATTGAGCTGCTTGCCACATACATTCTATGACATAATGTTGTGGAAGAAGAAGAGAAAACATAAGCAATTATAAAACAGTAATAAAACCCTTAAGGCCAATTCCATTACTGCTATTAGCCAGCATGGATGTCACGATGCCCGCTCCCGGGGAGCCGGCTCAGGCCCTGCGTCCCCGAAAGCGGACATCAAGTCCCCGGGGAAGGTCCCAGCAACCCCTTATAGGGGCCCTTTGGACAGCGTCATGGCGCCTATGGCGCCAGGCTCATAGAAAACGTCAGTCCTGGCGCCATAGGCGCCAGGCTCATTATGAAACTGTTTGGGTGCACTTACCTGATGCAGACCATGCTGCAGAACCCCGGCCTCCTTGAGGCCTACAAGGAACTACTTACCCTGTGGGACTCATTTACCACCCGGGCGTGGTCAGGGAAGGATACATGCCTGATTGGAGGAAGGACACATTCTAGGAACTTCTTCCAAGGCTATTTAAACCACACCCGATCAGCCACAAGTGCTTCGCGTTGTTCTGCATCTAGCAGCTGGACGCTCACCGTGTCTGCTCCTGCATCTTGACTTCTGCCACACCTGCCAGCATCCTGAATCACCTGCAAAGGAAGGTAACAAGAGAACAGAAGAAGGAAATGGCCTCACCTGCTAAATCTGCATCCCAGAGACATTTCGCCGACAATCCTGAAAAGGAAGACATTTATTTTTAAAAGCACATCGCATTGATCGCTGCAGGTCCGCATTCTACTCACCTTTACAGGGCGCCTCCATGTTCAGCAGCGACCATCCGGATTCGCAGTCGCGCCCCCGCGCCTAGTGAGAAAAAGACAAGAACAAAGGTGAGAGAAAGAAGGGAAAAGGGAAGCTAAAACTCCATGTCAAGACTTACCTGTTGGGTCATTCCCTTTTCATTTCGGGGCCGCATCAGGCATTTTCGGACCCCGGCCCCTAAGGGGAAAAAGACATCAGAGTTAATGAGTGAATGAAAAGACATTACCAAAACACTCATTAAAGACTTACCTGATTTCCACAAGGATTTCACCGCTCACCTCGGGTCGGTGCCTGTTCCCCGGCATTCCGTACCCCGGCCCCTATGGGGAAAAAGACACTAGCAGTAGAACATTAATGCATGGACACAAGGGGAACCACTTATAGAAAAACTTACCTGGAAGCCAAGCAAGTTTGGTTCTCACCCATCGGAAAATCCAGTGACGTAACTGGATACCAACGCGCCCCTGCATCAGAAGCAGGATGGAGAGCTCGTCCTTCCAGACCCTAAGGTGAGACGCTACGGGGAAGCACAGAAGGGTTTTGAGGAGGGTGAGAGGGGTAAGTGGGAGGCCGATTGCATTACCCCGCAGACAGTTAACCCCCTATTCTCACCTACAGAAGGATACTTCTGCGAGTCAGACAAGCCAGATCTGAGGCCCGTTCCAATCCGTCTTCCGAACCCTGCGCATCACCTTAGACGAGGTCACAGCAGCGCGAACCAGGCCAGCGCCCCCGTGGGAGTCAGGTGAGCGTTACAATGGACTAATGCTGAACCATATTGGGAACTGTTTAATGGGGAAACATGAAATAAGAGAGGGGTTCGGGCTTCCCTTACAACTGTTTTAATAGAAAGATATACCTTAAATCAAGACATGTACTTTTACCCAGAAAAACACCACACACACCTTCACAGCCATCACCGAGCAACCTAAACAGATGTTATAGAACAATCATCTGTACAAAATTATCATCCATTTGTCATGATTTCCTGTTTGTCTCCTTTTCTTCTCTTCCCAGGGTAGACTTTTCTTTCAGTGTTAGTGAGCAGTTTAGTCCAATGTGCAGAAGATAGAGCGAGTGAAACATCCTTCTCCCATCGATAACAGACTGCTTGATTCATCCCCAGCACCTTGAAGGCCTCTTCTTTAATAGTAGGAGCACATGATGTTCTGTCTAGAGTTTGGAGAAGAAAACCTTGGAGGTATGAGACCTGAAATCTATTCAGTTTTGCTGTAAACGGCCACATCTCTCATCTCTTCGCAAGTGTGATAGTTGGCAAATCTTAGTAAAGATGAAGTAAATGGAAATGGGTCCCAATTCTTTGCTCTCTGAATTATGTGTGCTTAACTTCAGAGAAATGTACTCTGGTTAAATCAACTTGTCCTGGAGTAGCTTGTGTGACTGCAACTGGAAGGATGATTGTCATCACCTGCAAACAGTGATTATTGCTGCAACTCATCTTCCTCCATCCTGTGAAGTGTCCTGAAGAGGTATGCATCATCAAATTCTGCATTTCTTTGCCAACAGGGATTGCATCTTATAGTTGCACTGACCTGAAGAATCATAGAACCTGCTATCACTGGTTACCTTTAACTGGAACAAAAGGCAGAAGATTGAGCCCCCAGCAACCCACAGGTGATCAAGTTTAGCATCTGGGAATATCTGAGTCAGAGTGGCAGGTAAGCACACATGTGCCTGTCCTCCATGTTCTTCATAGGATAACATTGGGAACAAGTCTCTTGGTCTACTGTCTCTCCTCCACTCACCTTTGGTTGTTGAACCTGGGTTGCATGTGCTGTTCCTGGGCCTACCTAACCTTGGGTCAATTGTTATAGAACTTTTTTTTTTGTTTAACCAAAGTACCACCACAAGCCCATTGCATCTTTTTTTTTTTTTTAAAGAGAACTCAGACAAGTGAGAAACATTGTGTTGGATCCTGTCACCTTTGGGCATAAGGCCCCATTAATCATAGGCTTTGGACTTCTAAAGGTAGAATAGGGTACTTGTGACTGGTTCCCATCATTGTATTGCATCTGCATTGCTTGATTAACTTAGTTGATTGTATATATTTGTATTTCAATGTATTGTGTGATAGTACTACCTCCTAGTTTCATTTTTCAGTGTGTTCTAAAGGCCTACATATATCACTATCTATTTTATAACTGACTGTCTACACTGAATTATGTGTGTGCTATTCTGTGTGGACTCATTGAGGACCCTTGATCCCGTTCACGCTCTCCTGAGACTGAGACTTGACTGCTCTCCATTGCTACTTTGGTTGGGTTTTGACTAAACTCCCAGAGCTCCCTGTTTACCAGCGTGGCCTCCAAAATCTAGAAATCTATCTTAACAGAAGATAAGTGAAACAAGTTTAAAAATAGGAAACATATCAAAAAGTAAATGGGTTTTAAAGTGGGGCTTAAAGATAGAGTGGAGTTTAGGTGCTTAGATCTGCATACTTACAAAAAGGATAATTAGTCAAGACCTTAATGGGCCATTTCTAGTACATTGACAAAATGACAAAGTTGTTTTAACATGGAACCATAGCATATAGGTAGCAGATAGGTAAAGAAATGCTTCTAATGGTGTGTACAAGTATAAAGGAACAACATACAAATACACATTTAGAAAGCACCCACCCTCAGCATATTATGAATGAAATGAAGACTTTACTATTGTATGAACATTCGATTGCTTCTGCGCTAAGGCTACACTACAAGAAACATCATATGCATTCATATATACATTTGGTATTGCGGCTCTGGGTAGAGGTCATGATTGACAAGAATTTCCAAGATGTGCCTCACTGAACAATTATGTAACAACCTTTCCCGCTAGAATACAGCACATGACAGTAGGGCATAATCACAATACAGACAATGAATGGCTCAAATAGGGAATCCTGGACTTCGGAATACCAAGTGTTCCCGCAATAGAAATGGCTGGTAAGGATATATGCTGCATTGTCTCTGTGCTCCACCCACTGCAATTCTGCAAGAGTGCGCAGGTGTCTCCCAAAGGGCGCCCACTGGCAACTATTGAGGATAGAGTAGAGGTGGCAGGTCATTTCTATTGCTCAGTTAGTGTAATGCATGTATCAGTATTATAGATGCTTTTATCACTAAGCAACCAGGTGTTTCCTTATTGATCACCATCAAATAGAGGGTTCATTTGAAAGGTTTTATTGTGGTTGTAAATGGTACCGACCCAGAGCACAGTCACTGTGCAGGGCCCACAGAGAAAATGGGAGGAGAACAAGACATATGAGCATAACAGGCTTTGGAAACATTCACATCCGTTAAGTGCAAGGAGGGAGAAGAGGAGCAAAGATCAGTGAATGAACGAGTTCACACAAAGTGCCAGGCACGTCGGTCCGAAAGAATAACTGATATACAATAGGGACCTGAATCGGTACAGAAGAAGCGTGGGGAATCAACTCAAGGCCAAACGATTACCAGAATAGGAGGCATTGGGTCTTTTAAAATAACTACTCATTATGCTCGACCTCTTTGAAGGTTACTGGAAGATCATTCCCTTGGGATGCTTCTCCTGCATCACGACTTCTGCCTCCCAGCTTCATTTTCCTGTATGATACAATTGCAATCAACCTTGCACCAGCAGATCTCAAGAGTATGGGTGGTAGGTATTTATGTTCCCTCTGCCTTATGTGCAATGGGTGCTTGTTCCAATAAGCCCTATGTATGATGGCGAGAACATTGACTCGAATGTTAATTTCGACAGGAAGCAATTGAAAGGATAGGTGAGCGGATGAGATATAGTCTCAAGGTTTAAGACTCAGAATAATCCTGGCTACTTTATTGTGTATCATTTTCAGTTGTTGAGTGAAGGTGCTAGGGAGACCCGACGGGAGAGAGAACCATAGCAGTGGTGACTGGGATGTTATTGTACATGCAAGAATCTTGTATGGATCCTGGGTAGTCAGCATGCATATTCCTGATGATGCTGGGGTTGCACACTATCAGGGTGGTGGATGCCAGTGTAGCCTGCTCCATTGTTGAGGCTATGTGCCAGTGAGTGGCTTGAGGCCATATGAGGGAAATAAATAGCACCACCTCATGTGGATGTGTCAGGACACATCCGCATGAGGTGGGATTGAGCCCATGACTTACCACTAACCTGCATTATGCTTCTATTCACGCAAGTCAGCAAGGCCTGGATTTGAGAAAGGCAAGTCAATTTTTGCCGAAACACGTGTCATCCACTAAAGGCTACAGTAATATGCAAATAAAGCAATTCCAAATATTCCTCAAGACTTCTCTTTTCTGTTGAGAATCCTCGGGTCTGTGCATGACTGATATGATACTATTTATGGGGCGCACTAAATGTGTAAGCTCATTCTACCATTGTTTTGTTTATTACCTACACATAGACTCTCATGGTTATTCCAGGTAGGCATTTGCCAGGCACTACGATCATATGCCCAGTCATTCACATAATTTGCCATCTGTTGCCATCCTAGTAAAACATAGTGGCAGTGCTTATCCCATGCCCACAATATAGCAAAAACCATTGGCTTTACAATACTTGTTTCACTTATTTTGCTAAAGTTGCATATTTATGATAAATGTATTTGCATTCTATTTTGGTGTATTGTAACTGTTAAGGTTAAACTATCTGTGTTCCTATTTGTAATGTGATATTGTTTACACAAGGGGTATTATTGGAGGAATCCAAACGCTAATTTACTTTAAACGTACTTAATTTAAACGGACTTTATGGGACAGTGTAAGAGGGAAAGTGAGAAACAAATGTTCTTATTTAGCTTATTTTAACAACTTCCAAGGTAAAAGGTATGTGGAGAAAAGGCTCGATGTGGATGCAGGCATGTTATAAAGTGTGAGTAATAGCTGTGTTTCCTGTGTTGGTTAATGAGGATGCTGTGTTATTGTGTTGTACGATCTTTTGCTGCCAGTGCCGCCTGAAATTTTAGAAAGTTGTTACATTGAGCTTCTCTGTTTATACTTTGCTTCAATAAAAATGCCAAATCTTAAATACAAGTTTAAAGACCACAAATTACTTTGCATACACAGTGTCATCCTTCGAGAAAAAAAATAATAATAATGATGGCCCTGTGTCAAGGAAAGGCAAATGGAGAGGAATTACAGTGATAGAGACAAACGAGGACCGGGAAGGCGCTTGATTGAAACTGCGTAGGTTAGGGTGCTGATGGCGGCTGAGGAGAATGATTTGCAGATGGACAGGCGTGTGACTACGAAGGGGGAAGGCCTCTCAGAAGAGCTGCATTTTAAAGAGCATTTTAACTTTAATGAGCGCCAGGATCTGATGGCTAAGAAGGAAGCCGAGCTCATGAAGAGTGAATGTTCACGGCGTATGAGAGGAGAAGGCGTGCACTGACAGACACAGTGCAGGGCTAGCACTTTAATGCATTTTGCTGGTGGTGCTTCTGTTTCTGTCACCGAGTTGAAGATAAAGATGTTGCATTCCATTCACCTTCATCCCACTTCGCAGCTCCGGGTGACCCCCGTGCACCCTAAAGGTGTCAGCGTTCTATAAGGCACGCCAACGCATATGAGACATGCCTGCCTTCCGATCATTCCTGGGCCATGAAAGCTCGTGACTTTGGAATCCCCGTTGATAAAAATGCTTGCTCAGTATCTGCTCTCCATTTTGCTGATGCTAGGTATTTGCTTCTAACAATGCCACAAACACCATTAGCCACAATGTCCTACTCATTGTTATAGCACTCCTATATCCACTATAAAGTCTCGGGGTTAATCAGTAGACCTTTTCGCCCTGTCTCACTTCACCTTGTCATGACCGATGCCTTCATCAAATATTTTTAAAAGAAAAGAAGAATCTGTTTTAGTGATGTAGAAGAAGGAGAGTGCCAGGTGTAAGTAAACAAACTGCAGACAAATGACTAAATACATTATTTAAAGAGATGTAGTTAAGACAAATAATTCTGCCTCTCTAGAATGTAAAGTCATGGCATTATGCCACTTCATTGTTGTTGCTCTTCGTGAGTTGGTGTAAACCTCTAAGAACTCTGGATTCTATTCAACTATGCCCCACTGTTTCTCTGATTCCATCAGCCTCCTGTGAATGTAGGCAAGGGCCTGATCAGAAACTTCTCAGCTGCACTGAGTCTACCCCAATTTCAGTTTTACAGGTGCCTGCCTGGCTTTTATTTGCCTGCCACTAGCCTGGGAGTCCTAGAACTGATGCTCTACAGGAGGGAGTGAATTTAAGAAGGTACGGTGCGCCTCTCCTGTGTACTCAGTGCCTAGGCAAGAAGGGACAGAGTGCACAGGGTCCATTTTTAAATCCATATGGGGATCATAAACATGATCTGACAAAATGTCCCAGTAACATCTAAGTGACCTGCCAGTGTGTCAGGAGCAAAGTTCAGTAGGTAACTCCTGAGACATTGGTGAACAACGAACTCCTGGCTGTGCACTGCCATTGAATTCCTGGGCTCTGTGACATTGAACTGATCAAGGCTTTCACCTTGCAACTGTTCCTGCTTTTGGAAGAGGCCAGGGCTTTCGTTCTGCACTTGTTTCCCTTTTTGGAGTGGGTGGCTTAGGACCTCCACACTGCACCTGTTCCTCAGTCTGCTTCAACGGACTTGCTCAGTGTGACTGATTCTCTGTGCTCGTCAAAGTCAGCCTGGACTGTGGCTGAAGAGAACTCACTCAGTGCAAGCAGTCTACTCAGGTTTGAAACTTGCTTGTCCACCATCTCAGATTTCTTTCCTATGCCAGTAGGCAACCTTGAGATCACTGAACCCGGTGATAACTTCATAGTCTCCTCATTGGATACTGGGTCCTCTCTTGCAAGAGGCATCTCACAGGACTTCAGGCATGGACTAGGAGTTACCGGTGAGGCCAGTCTCTCGCATTCTGCAATGGAGGAAGCCTCCTGGTTTTTGAATAGGTCAGGAATTTCACTTTGCACCTATTCACCTTTTAGGAGTGGTTCAGAAATTCTGCCCTGTGTCTACTCCATGGTCAGTTTCAACAGTGTGTCCCTCTCAAATGTCAGCCTGAACAGGGACCCCAGCTGAAGACAACTCACTCAGCCCTGGTGTGCCCTTCAGGCTTGAAACTACCTCATCCACCATCTCAGGCTCGTTTCTATACCAGTAGGCAACAATTAAATCACTGAACCTGATACTAGCAGAATAGTCACCTTATTGGCCACTAAGGCATCTCTCGCAAGAGAAGGTGCCTTAGGGCACATCAAGCTTGGATGGAAAGTTAATGGCGAGACTCTCTCTTGCACACCCGAGCTGAGGAAGCATCAGGGCCGCAACCCCCAAGTACCCCCCTTAATTGCTTTCAGAGCATTTGCTCTAGTTAGTAGAGTGACCACATCTGGGTCAGGGAGGTAATTACCCAACAGACACACTACTGAAATGGAGTCCTTGATTGCAACTCTGTGCAGCGAGGATTCACTCCTCCAACTAAACCCTATAATTTCCAAGAGGCAGCTACTCACATCATCAAACCCTATCACCTGCAGGATTCATGAGGTGGTTTACTGCCATATTTTCACCAGTTTTCCTGACAGCTGTGAGACTCACAGCAGTGCTACATGAGGTGTCAGATTTTTCCCCATTTCTGGAGACACGGTCGAGAATGATCAGAGTCTTGGTGGGAACTAGGGCCCCCTCAAAGGACCCAGTACTGCTCCCCCTAAGAGTGAAATTTCGTTCACTCCCTGGCCTAGAGGGATTTCATCTGTTAAGATGCCCACAGATGCCTTATTGTTAGAGAGCCACAACTGATGGCTGGTGGGAGTTAACCTGCCACAGGTCTGGGATCTCCCTTTGGGTTTTTGGAGGCTTTCCTGGAAGGAGGGACAGAGGTCCGTTCCCTCCTGGTATTTACCATGATTTGGGTGCATGTGTCTTGAACTTTTTGCAGACTTGAGTGCTCAGGTACCTGCCTGCAGCCTTCCCAGGCTCCACGGGACTGTCACTCATGAGCCATGAACCCTGGCGCAACTCCATCTCCCACTTTTCAAAGGTATTGTCACATGTCTCTGAATTAGATATGCCCGAGTTGTGTCAATTGTGTTACCTGTGGCCCATCCTTATAGAGACTCTACAAGCTGATGTGTAAACAGCTCAAAGGCTTTATTCACTACCTCAGATGGTTGGACTATGTCCTTGGGGCTGTCCTTGGGTGCTACCACACAAGATACTTCCTTCCCTTCAGTTTTATGAATATCCAACTCAAAAGAATTGTCACCAGCATCTAATAATGCTCATAGGTTTTCCAGCAGTTCAGTCTTCCTAATCCTACTGCCATGTGGGAGACCCAGATCTCACAAAGCCTGTGCAAACAACCAGTTCACAGAACCTGCACTAGGTCCTTTGTGAGTCACATCATAGCAATTAAAACATACATTGAAATTGAATTTAACATTAATTGCACACTTTTAGTTTGACTGACTAAGCTGTAGACAAATACCAACCTCTGCTTCCAGTGTGAAAAAAGTACTTCTGCCCTGCAAGAGGACAAGGGTGATTAGTGGCTATAGCATTTACTCAGCCCTCAAACTCGTACAAAACAAGAGTGATTGAAATCATTAAGGTAAAACAGGCAGCTTAGAAATATACCTCCTTTGACATTTGAGATAACGTGAGCTGAAGGAAGGCTATACTTTCAAGAAGGGTGTGAATATGATTCATAGCAACCCAACAGTCATAAAATAAAAGTAATATACAATCAAGGATCTATAAAAATATAGATACTTTAATTAAAAACACCATCTGCAATATTAACTAAATAGATAAACATTACACAATATCTACACCAAAAGAAAGAGCACAGAATATGCAAAGGATAGAAAGATACAGCGCTCTTAGTAATGAACCAGGAGTGAAAGGCAATAATATTCATAATGTTTGTTAAAAAGATATGTTCTAGTACCATAAGAAATTAAGGGTAAGTCTCTAGGGTCCAAACGTGGACCAATGGGACAGTTAGCAGTCAATAGTACCTTTCTGCGGTTCTTGGCAGATTGAGGCGCTGAACCAAGCTTCTCAGTACTGTTTGTTCAGGCCCTTTTTGTATGCAGTACCCTGGTGTGAGGCTAGTCTTTTTATGAAGGGTGTGCCCTTTTATTCCTGTTCCCAGGACAGCTTTTAGTGGAGTGGTTGACACACTGGAGAGGGCGTTAGGTGCCCTCACAAAGGATCTAAGAGAGGAAGCCGCCATGGCTATAGTCTTTCTGGGAGCAGCAGGAGCAACTAGGCTGGGGGAAATACACATAACCCTTTCAGAGCTTAGCTGAGCTCACATGGTTGAAACATGTGTGATATCAAATTGATGGGGATTCGATAATTATAAGAGTTACTAACCACCATACATTAAACTCAGATATCGTTTATAATTTCAGATTTAATGTGCCACAAGGATGCCAAATCCCATAGTTATGTAGTCTTTGGTGCATGGCTAAAATACGGCCCTTGTGCTGTAGTGACATGACTGACACAGCAGCTGTCAAATGGGCACCTTTGTCTCCTGAACCTGCTCTGTGTAATTGGAGAGCAGATCATTATACTGATCCAGCAGTTTACAGATGTACACTCAGCTTTTGGCATGCAGCTTATAAACAGAAGAAATAACAATTTTTTTAACAGGGCTTCTACATTCCCCTGGATGGCAATCTGTCACACAATTGACAAGAATCAATTGAATTATGGTCAGCACTTTATATATTGTAAATGTAATGTTTAGTGAATTCTCTCTTCCTCATTGAGTCTTCTTTCTCAATATTAAGTTCTTTGTGTAATGATCAATGCTGCCACAACAAATGTGGCAGATGTGTGCTATGCAAATGCCAAAGAACACAATATAACTGTTAATGTTAATGAAGATTGATCTTTTCTATTGTTCAATAGTTCTTGATAATATCCCTCAGGAACATTGCCAAGACACCCACTCTGCCCACACATAGACCTGAACAAAAAAGGAGAAGTTGACGGTACCCTTTCTGCTCACCTTACACCTCAATACCAAAGACAGACAATGAAGAGCAATCACTCAGGGCCAGCTGAATTTAAAGTTATATGATTTGGTCTAATAATATTTAGTATTAAATTGCTAGAAAGCAGAAGGAATGCACCATGAAGTGTTAAATACAAACAGGCTGCCATAATTATGTTTAATTGACTCCTTTTAATGTCCATGGAAAATAGTATGGATGTGATGAATCATGCTGAGACAAGATCTGCACATTCTTTAACACATTTGTGCCACATTTGTGATAGGTTATAAATAACCTATCATATCATTCCATTTTCATCTGGATGCATCTCCAACCTTCTTTGGATTCTGTCTACTCTTTTGCATGTGAAAAGGACAAGAAGATGTCATCCACTGCCGTCGAGACTGGCGGATACTTCTGCGGTATCGCTGGCAGTATGGGTTTAGAGACTGGTAGTCCTTTCTCTATTTTTACGGCTCTAGCAGCCGTCCCAGTTCCCTCAGCGCAAAGCCTGCACGGAGTATTTATTCCTCCTCCTTGAATCTACACCTCTTCCTGCTACATCACTTCGGAAGTTCCTACTTGGAGTCGGACAGAGTGCAGTTCGGCACCTGACAAGGGTTTTTTCTGCCGCTTGGCTTTTTCCCTTGTGTATCGACTTGCTCCCGGAGAGGGAGCCACAGGCGTGCTGTTCCATCAGCGTTCACTGTGGCTTCCCTCCGTGACAGGCAATTACCACCAAAAAAAGAGAAAGACTACCTCGCCAGGAGAAACCTGTCCAGCGAAGCCTTCGACTCAAGCAGCTCACGTGAGGAGAGTGTGAAAGCAAAGGGGGAAGTGGGAGAAAAAGGGTCTGAGAAAGGACAGAAGAGCCCATAGGAATCTATAGTAATGGTGGACACCATGATTTTACTTGTTCTCACCACTTCCAATCACTTTTTTGTGCACATATGTGCACCTTGGTATTCCTGTTGTACTATTATGAATTATTATTATTATTATTATTATTATTATTATGACATTTTTTATGAGGGTATTTATTGAGCATGACCTAGCTTCGGGAAGCAACAGAGAACCTTACAATCCCAGGTGGAAGAACACAGTGAGGGAAGCAGAGAGAATGGGAGCAGGGAGCTAAGAGGAGAGGGCGATAGTGGGCAATTGGCAGCAAGAGTTCTACCAGCAACCAGGGGAGGATACAGAGGGGAGCAGATCGCTGAGTCTCAGGTAGGGTGGTGAATGCAGGGTGTGTGGAGACTAGCTTGTTTTACATAACATCAGATCCTCAATGTAGGTAGATCATTAAAATCCAGCATACGAGACCCAGGAAACAGACATGCGTGCAGTCTCTGTCCACTCAGAGAGATTTTGGGCATCATCATAATGAGGCAGTAAGTTTCCCTGATGAAATAACCTGATGTTTGAACCGGTGATCACTTCTTTGGTTAGTTAGCTCCGAAACATTCAGTGTGTGAGATTTCACAACATTTCTCTTGGATGTAGCAGTGGTAGAGGTGCACATCTGGCACAAATTGCCATCCACCCATAGCCCTAGTTTGAGATGTGTACATACACATCCTTAATAAAATGAAGATCTTAAACCAGAAACACCACCGAAGTGTTAAGATTTCATAAAATCTTCGATGTGTGCTACAACATATTTTACTAGTACTCAGTTTATTGGCTTCAGAAGGATGAATGGCAGAGTCAGTCTGTGAGTATTCACATTTGTGAGTGTAGATTGCAGACAAATGTCTCAAGTGAGGGCTTGACTCTTTTGCCAACTTGATTTAATTCCATAACTTTTACAGAGGTTTGAATTAAAGATGGAGTGTGGGGAATGGTGTAAACATCTGGAAAACAAATGATTTTTCAATACTTTTGGTGGATGTTAGGGGTTAAAAATCACAATTGGAGAAATTTGAGAAATGTCTGATCAGTTATGGACACTGCTTTGAGTTTTGGAACACTGTGTTATTGTAATCGTTTGAGTCTGATTGATTGTAATTCTATTTATTGCATGGAATTTTCAGCTGAAAATCCGAATCAGAAATATTTATTAATAATCAGGGCTTTGTCAAATATAGGGAGGCATTAATGGATGTGTTCTTTTTCATTGAGATTTCACGTTTCCTTAGATTAAATCCAGCTTGAAAGCCAACCCAAAAGAGAATATTGAATTCAGGGGGACTTATGATGTCTGCCAATACTAGCCTACCAGCTTCTTTGATCCTCAATATCCCCAGTATTTACACTAATAAAAGCCACCACCATCCTAATTATTTAAAGCATGTAGAATATCTGGCATGAATAGATTTATAAAAACATACCATTATTATTATTGTGTTTTTGCTATTGAGTGAAGAAACTCATACATATATGCCTCTCTAGAATCAGTCTTCTTGCAGTTCTTTTTCACCAGTCTCCATCATTGTCACATTTGCTTTCCCATACATGATATACAGAGGATGGTCCACTCTCACATCATACTTGTATACATCCTCCATCAAAAGCCTCAACCCACTTCTAACCCTTTCTGAACAGAGGTGCTTGACCAGATTCTATACAGCCCCATCTCAGCTGAGCACCAGATTTGCATTATCATCTTTCATGCATAACCTACTCCTAGGGTCGGTGCCGTATTTAAACCATCCAGACACATCCCACCATGCCTCTGTGAAAGACTCCCATAGCAGCCTTCATGCACCCTACCTTCCTTAGAACCAGTTGCCCATTATCAGCTTCTGTGCATCTCACCTTAGCATACTGATCTGCCATTGGCAGACACTGAAATACCCTATCGTCATCTTATCTATGGTGAAAAAGAACTAACAATTGATAATTGAAATGAAGGGCAGTATGTTGTAGAAAGAAGAATATGTTCTAACTCCTGACTGAATAGCTGTGTACGTAGCAGGTTTTGTTGGTGATTGGCATACGATAAGTACAAAGTTAGGCTGGTCTTACTTTCATTTCTATCCATGTTTTCGGTCAAAATCCATTGCTGGTGAATTTAACAAGTAGAAACCTCTGACATTGTGCATCCTGACTGGTGAAACTCTGAGCAGTACTTTGTGACCAAGAGTTAAAGCATGAGGTTTCACCAACATCACTGTGCCTCCGCCTAGCCTCCACTTACCTCTTGCTCTCTGTCACCTTACTTCTCTGGCATCCCGTGCCACACTGATGGTGTACTTACAGGTCTCAGCTCACCGCAGCCATTTCTGTCTTCCTGTATATGCCCTCCTCCATCTCATCACTCACTTCATGGATGGAGCCGGCAACCAACTCTTTGGCCTGCCTCATGCAGTAGCTGCTTATATAGTATTATTCAACTGCTCCCTGGCAATCTCACACCTAATTTCTATCCCCGAACTGAGCACTCCAAGTAGCCAGTCCCAAGATACTAATTGCTATAAAGTTCTTGATAGGAAGCTTTAATGTTTGGTATCAACATTGGGGACCTTCTTAACTTAAGGCACTGTCCTCTAGCGTGGTCCCACTGCCACTTCCAGGAGTTATAGGCCCTGCCTCTGGGTTTATTGCACAAAGAGCACAGGCCACCCACCAAGGCAGGAGCGCATAGCTGAATGGGCAGAGTTTTTGAAGTGCCAGAAAGGCTTTTAGGCAGGAACAAACATGAGAGAAATAATCAGATGTCACTGGGCAGGTATTGTTTGGCATGGGGCTTAAGTGCAGATTCCAATCAATGTTTTACAGGCTTCCATAGCACCGCCCATCTCCAACTCGTGTAGTCTTTGTCTAGAGATGGATGTGCCAAACAACATATAATTGAAGATGGGTAAATATGGATTTCCAGGTTCCAGGTTACATTATAGATAACTTGAGTTTCACTCTCCTTTTCTACTAGATTTCATGCAGAATCTTTCAGTGGAATATTTTCTCGACTGTGATATCCTTGTGGCAAGAGCTGTATAATGCAATGTGTTCCAGCAAATATAACGTTTTACTTCTGGCTTAAGGAAAGGTTTCATTATGGTTGGAAGAGGTGTGTGCCATTACTCTGACATTTCAGACACATGAACCAAACTGGGAAATAAATGCAACTTCCCAGTTGGGATCAAATAGGCCAACAGTGGCGAACCTCAACATTACAAAATGCATTTCATGTTAGATAATACTGCTCAGAATAGAGTTAAACACATATTGGACTTGGAATGGTACTTATGCTCATGCCCAGCACATTTCTCCCAGATGGAGAAAATGCCACTCAGTAAAAGATGCACATCCAAGTGGAACAAAGTGACACAGGTAGAAACAAAGCAGTAATAAGTGGCAGAGTTCCTGTGGGCGCTGTTGTGGCATGTGACTGGGACTTACTGCAGAGGGCATCGCAGAGTGGAACTGTTTCTTTTCCAATTGGCATTGGACCCCGGACACCTGACAGCATTACTCTTGAGGTGTTAAGAACCCTTGTGCGGTGCGAAGTGCGGCGTAGTGCCTCTGAGTGCTGATGTGGCTGTTGCGGCAGAGGAGGCGACTAGAAGACCCAGCACCTGTGTTTAAGGTCCCGGAGAGCCAGTGGGTGTTGCCATTGTAAGTCCAGCCGCAGCTTCAGCTCCAGCATTGCAGAGGAGCTGGCGGCTTTTGTACACTGTGAACACCATAAGGTAACCAACCGTTTTACAGTGTGTTTAGCTAAAACTGTTTATGGTGGCATGCTGACGCTTATTGTGCAAAGGGCACATGTAAAATAAACTACTGTGAAATAATTGGTGTAAGAAGTTCATCAGGTTCATGCAGAGCGGTGATCTCCTACTGTTGTGATCTGTCAGCAGGGCCCGCATCACCTTTATAATTGTTCCATTGCTCCGTTGGGCTGTTGCAGTGTGGCTGCCAATATACCTTTGTAATTCTACTCAGGCAGCAGTTTGATAGAAGTTTGAGGCGAAAGTCTGCCTATTTATTACGGAGCCAGGCGGTACCAGCTGCATCAACTCCTGAAGACAGCAGTGACTTCCAGAAACTGGTATCACCGCAAACGGAGTGTAGGATGACCTCTTTGGTTGACGTGTGTGGTCGTCAGCAATTTGTCTGCGTTTTTTCTGAGGACGCTTTGGTTTCGGAGATTGCACACCGCCTAGGGTACCTCTAGTCCAAGTCACCAACCAGTTTTTTCATATAAAGGTGCCAACGATGACATTAGATGATGTGGTATCGCCGATTGTGGCCAAGAGACCAGGGAGGGGCAAAGCTGGAGAAAAAAACTATACATTTAGACCCAATGTCTCTGACGCCCATTGCTGACTTTTCCCCTCGCTGGAACAAGCACCGAGATAAGGCCATATAGAGGGTGCAATGCTACTGCTCTGTTGAACTTTTCAAATATTAATAACCAAAGCCTGATAGACTTGGATGTTAATATATTGTCTGCAGATGTTGCTGCAGTGGGTGAGGTCGATGGGCCTGGAGAAGGGTTCTGAGGCATTTTTTGTCAACTGATGGACACTCCTGTCTCTCTAAGGAACATTCTGTTATTAACATTTCCTCCCCAGCTACAGAGACTGCATTAACTGATCTAATATCAAAGCACAGTATGAACTTGAAGTACTCGCTGACACAAGAGTCCGGACATAAGATTTATTTAAGGGAAGTTAAGTTGCATAGATAAATAAGGGGATATGAACAGTGTGTCACTCCTAGCTCCTTCTCCTTCTCTTGCCAATCACTACTCTCGCTCCCTTCGCTCCCTCCCTTCTTTCCTGGGATTTTCCTTTCCACGTTCTCATTCTAGGATTCTGCCCTATACAACACTACACATCCTCCATCCTTCACATGAACATCCGCTACTCAGCGAAGTCCATCATGTGTCTCAGTCTCTGATAACTCCTCCCAAATCTTGATGTTGATGCCGACGTCATCTTCAAGCAATCTGATTAATCTGGCCAGGAACAATCACTTTTTTCTCCATGGATCTCCTCACTCCTTCTCACACTGCCTCTACCAGTCAGTACGATCACTCTTTCATTGTTCCACACTCTTCCTTTGTTCTTATGGCATGCTTAAACACTTCCATCACCTCAATAGGTTTGAACCATTTACATCTATCATCCCTCAGGACCACTGGTAACTTGATCCTAACCCAATATCCAACCTGTGGAACCTTTCTTGCTTTAAACCTTGTGTCATCCTGCAGAGACTTAGTGCTCAATTGTCTCCTCCTGACACCCTCTTTCACCTCATCCAGTTTCACACTCATGCCAGTCACCACACCCATCCATCCTGGAAACAGTTGGGTATTCGCCTTTCTCCACCTGCTGAGTTCAAAAGGCAATACCCCAGTTGTGCTGTGTGGGTTGCGCCTATGTGCCACAACAGTCTTCTCCACCACTTCTTTCCAATAATTCCATTCGACCATGCCCTCCTTATTGCCTCCTTTATCACTCTATTGTACCTCTCCACAATAACGTTGGTCTTGGGGTGAGGAATGGCACTGGTTTTGTGTGTGATGGACCTTCCCCTGAGATATTCCTACATTTGCTTGGATTTACTTTGTGACCCATTATCCATCAAAACCTCGTCTGGATAGCCCCCACAACCACATATCTCTTCCAAGAAGTCAACTGCCCTTTTCATAGACACATTCACTGACATGCTCACCTCCACCCATCTTGTCAAAATATCAATAACCACAATACAAAAGGTCTGACAGCCCTCACTCCACACAGGACCCAGTACATCAATAGCTATTTTTTTCAAGGGTCTGTCTGCTATATCTGCCAGGACCATTAGATACTTCTCACCCATGCACCCCTTATAATAATGAATACAAAGGATGCAGTTTCTAACGTTCCTCTCAGCCTGCATGGCACATCCCAGCCACCAGCAAACAGACTGTGAGATAGGCACTGAAGTAAAGCATATTAAATCGTGTAGCTCAGTAAAGTCTTCTAGCCCTCCTGCTCTGGATGGTTGTTCCCAGGCAATCGAGCAGGGCCAAAATCTTCTTACAAGCTAACTATTGGGCGTGGTGAACTCTGGGAAACAGAATGTTTTGACTTTGCATTTTCTAACCGTGGCAGGTGGTGCTATTAGCCCTTTGAATATGAGATGGCATCCCAATGTGTTGAGTGTTTTGAGAGGTGCTGCTGGAGGCAGCGACCTGTGTCATGCCTCAGCTAACTACGTACTTAGCCATAATGGAGGCTCAAATAGTCTCAATTCACTTAAAGAGGCAGCACATACATCAAGTACCATTGACTGACAACTGTCACTCACCAAATACAGGCTTATAGTGCATGGTACGGGCCAACAACCTGTATTTATGGTCAATGTTAACGCTCATGATGCTAGAAGTCGCTTTGAACATAAGGATATTCATTAATAATTTTTAGATGGGGAAAGTAAATATGATTATTCAATACACAACCTTCTGGTTAACAGATTGTTTTTTTAAAGCCTTTGTAGGGACAATAGTGGAGACTACTTGAACAGATCCAATATATTGGCACTTTTTTATGGAGGTCTAACATCTGACACGTTTCGGCACTATTAATATGGAGAGGGTTTATTAAGTATGGACTGTGTATTTTTGGACATAAGCTCTTGTCTGGTGTTCAAGACAATATTAAAGGAAGGCGTTCATCTAAGGCAGTTGGGTTATGACATTATTGAATATTCAAACACCGTGCCCCATTATAACTGTGATCTGGTGATCGAGAAACGTAACAACATCATGGTCTTACGTCATAATGGCAATGCAAATGGCAGGGAAGTTAAGTTTGTAAAAGAGGTGAAGGACTTACACTTGGGTCAGAAAGACTGGTCATGGGTGTCATAATCTTTGTATTATACGGGCAATTAACAAGGTTTAAATGTACAACTGAACTTTTTGCAAGTTTCCGCGCCTAAAACTGTTATCTTGGAACATGAGAGGTAACAAACACCAGTTTACCAACCCAGAATGAGCATCACAGTTGCAATCCTTTTGAGTGATGATGCTTCAAGAAACATAGCTAATGAGTAGGGGTGGCTGACCTATAGGGAACTCTGGAGATTTCCTGGTGGGATCCTACACCCTGGGCCTCTTTTGTTGGGCAATCTATTTTATTTCCAAATGTTTTCATAGGAAAAGGGTTGGGCTTGGTGAAAATGAGGAATACGGGGCACCTTTGAAAAATATGTCATGGTCTTTTTTGTGTTCCCAGTCCACCCCTGCTAATGGATTCCCCTGATATGGATGGATTTGTTGTCTGTGCACAAACTGCACGGAAGGGGTCTTGGGGGCACCCCTTTGGAGGCCTGCTAATCGTAGTTAAGTCAGACAAGGACCTTCAAGTTGTCAATGTTTGGGATTTCGTTTTTGGAGCTTTGGGGGTTGAGACTAGATTGCGGGTAAAAGGCTGTAAGAGACTTGTTTTATTAATAAACATTTATTTGCACAAAGGTCTCCATCCTTTGGATCATTGTTTGGACTCCCTCTCCAGCTATATGGCCTCCTGTGTCCATGATCATTAATTATCTGTGGAGGATGAGGACTTTGGTTTCCCAGCTTTGTATGAGAACCGTCCATTAAAGGCGGTGAATGGAGGGATATGGCTGTCGTTTTTGTCCTCAATGGGTCTGAAAATGCTGAACAGTGCCATTCCTGGTGAAACACCCCCACGTACCACTTGGCACAGTGGCTGGAGTAATTCAGTTTTGTATTATACAACTTTGAGTGACCATCACATGCTGAGTGTTGAGTTTTCAACTAATGGGGGTACGTTAGAGAGGGTTGCCCCTGTGAATCTGGGATTCATTCTGGCAGAATAAATTTGGAGTGGAGGGAGGGACTTATTGGTCACTTTAATCAGGGAATGTCAGAGTTAATGAATAGGTGTACTTACAAATGGAAACTCTCCTCCTTCAGTCTCTGTCATTTTGAGGGTACCATAGCTGAATTAAAAAGGGAATTGGCTGGTGTCGCAAACCAAACTAAGAATAGGGCCTTGTTATGCCCACTTTGTCTCTGCAGAGGCGTTTCGGCATGGTTGCAGCCCTCCCGGGGATGAAGTCGCTCGGGTCCGACTTCACCCTCTGCGCTTATGTGGTGACTGGTGGTAATAGGTGATGCTGCTCGGGACTGCTCCTCCGTGGAGAATACAGGGCGTGAGTATGCCAGCTTGTGCACCTGATTCCATTCCAGACCCCTTCTCCCAAACCGTGGTACCCGTGGGATGCACTGTACCTGGAAACCTCACCTGTGGATTTGTTTTGGTGAGCACTCCGTCCTGCTGCTTCTGGCAGGGGCGCTTGTTGTATGATCTGGACTGAGTTCCATCACTGGTCCCTTGCACGTGGTAGTCCAGTCCTGCTGCGTCTAAGCCACTATACTTCAGGTAAGTGTTCCTGTTTGCCTTTGTCTTTCCTCATCTGTTTTTGTTGTATTGTAAAGTTTGTTGTCTTGTATTGCTGTCCGTTCCACTTTTGATGTTTGCTCCTCTGCTTTCTTCCCTTGCAGGTGATGTTGCCGGCCCGGCAGAAGCTGCAGAGCTCGAGGTGACAGCTGGAGGGAATGAGGAACGAAGCTGCAGTGGTACAGTAGCTGGTAAATTGTTAACTAGTGGGCACGCGGGGTTCAAATGTGGCGCGTCCCTAGGAGGGATGTTCTAACCTTGTCTTTCTTCCTCTTCAACGGGTCCGAGTTCATGGATGCAGAGTGTAGTGCTGCGGTGTTGGGATCAAGATCACTGGATGTCAGGAGATGAGTCTGCAGATGAAGCAATGAAGCACCGGTTTCCTGGAGGTGAGAATGCAGGAGAACGTCAGGTTTCAAAGGTAAGTTAACTGGTCCAAGCGGCAATGAGCGCCACATTGCATGCGAGTGCACAGTAATGTGAAGTACCTGCCTTAAGGATGAAGCAGCTTATATAGCTGAGCTTCTGAAGCCACCAGGTTCAGCCTGCATGCCACACCCAACCACACCGGATGAGTCAGCACATGAAGACCAGGCCTATGGAGCCACACCCGATTAGTCAGCACATGAGGGTGATCTCTGGAATAAAGGCTTTCAGCTCCTGGAAAGATCTTGTAAAATAAAAGCACTCCTGCACTGAAATAAAGTATTCCTGCTCACATCTCTATATGAGCCTGGTGCCAAAGGCTCCAGGATTGAGTCCAGCCAGGGCCTCTGTGTTTATACATCCCAAAGGGACATAAGTGAGTCAAGTGACCCATTGCCCCCATCACTAGATGGTGTGGTGTTTGTGTTCTGGGGCCTGTGGCCATGACAGGCCTTAAAGGGAATGGTTCATCTGCATGTTTTAGCTCAGGCAGAGGCATCAGCTAATAGGGACATGCGTTCCAAAATTAGAGAAATAAAGAGGTTGGGACTAGGTTTATCTGACAGGGCTTGCATTATCACGAAAATCAAGAAGGGTTATAAAAAGTGGGTGAAGCAACATCATTCTGTGTTATTGGAACATGATGTGGTACTTATGCTTGTCATTTTTAAAAATAAGAATGTTAGTGAAATATGTGATGTGGTGAATGCTTTGCAATCCGGCCATATTACCAGTCAAGCTAATCGTTTCGCTGTGACTGTGTGGCTTTCCCACTTTGAGGCACTTTACTCAAGTGACCATGGGGAGGTGGCCCCCGATCTAAGTCAGGTATTGGGTCAAAATACAAATTAGAAAATGGCGGTGTTAGTTGAAAGGATTCAAGATGTGATTATTCACAGTAGTGATTCAATGCCCCCCGTGGCTAATAACCCATCCAATAAACTGTTTAAAGGCCACATGGGCTGCTGGACTAAGTATACTTTTGAAATAGATTGTAGAGTTGGAGTAATTTCCCAGCTAGCTGGCACACTTCTTATGTTATTCCTATATACAAGAGGGGAGCAAAGACCGATCCAAAGAACTACAATCCAAAATCCATCATGGGCACTGATAGCAAGGACTTTGCATCCCTCCTGTTGTTCAATCTGGAAGAATGAGCCATCAGCATTGGCCGCATGAGTAAGTGCCAGACCGGTTTTAGAAAAGGTCATAGTACCTCTATTAATGGTTTCATTGTGAATCATCTGCAAGAAATCCCTTGGTATGGATACCGCTCATCAGAGTTTGTGGCCTCAATGAATCTGTCTGCAGCCTTCGATAAAGTCAATTGTACTTGTCTGTTGTCCAAACTTGCCATGTGGATCACACCTGATGGGCTTTTAAGACGTATAATTGGCCTGCACAACAATTCAGTTATTCAGGTTTTCTTGAATCGAAAAGGTCTGCTCTCCCGCAGAATTGAAACAAAATCAGGATTGAGGCAGGTATGTATATTAGCACCCTGACTCTTCAATTTGTATGTCTCTGGCATCTCCCATCTCCTTTGTGCCACCTAAGAATGGCAATATAGTTTTTTATATGGCTTGCGTACACTGATGATATTTTACTTTATCACTGTACCCTCACTAGTTTACAAAGACTTTTATCTGCTTTCCAGTGACTACTAAGGTGCTCCAAGTCTCAAACAAACGCAGGAAGGTCTCTTTTAAATGTGTTTTAAATAATGATCCCTTAGGATGAGTTGATGGTTTAACTTAGGTAGGTCATCTCTTATTTTATCATCCAAAGAAAACTAAGATCATGGATATCCTGTCTCTTAAAGAAAACACATTGGCTAATCAAATGATTAGCTTGTTACATTGCTTTATTCAACATGTTTGCCTTCAGCACACACAATTCATATACATCAATATTCAATACAATTATAAAAAAAATAACAATTTTATATATGGGACCAATACAAGATAAAAATATGGATTAAAAAATGCTAAGAATCCATAAAAAATGACTTGATCACAGGCCAGAGATTTCCTACGAAGCCATTCACGATGAATAAACTTTGCCACAAGATAAAAGTCATTGATAGATTTTGTGAATTTACATACTATTACAGCTTCTGCTACACTGCTTCTGCTACACTGCTACACTGTGAACACAGGCTTTCTTGAACAATGGAAACAGGTACAAATTTCTCAAATCAATTAAACTTCTACAATTAAACTTGTACAAAACAGTAAAAAGTGTGTAACTGTCTCAATGCCTACACCAAACATTGAGCAGATTTCAGAAAGATCATTTTTCCAACTCGAGGTAATAGACGCGACAACACCACACCTAAATTCCAGAAATAGAGAATGTGCATATGCTAGAGTAATTAGGTCTAGATATCTCTCAGCACCTTGGTCAATTTTCAAAGTCAGATAATCCGGCCATGTCTTCAAACACAGGCAGAAAGATTTTCTTGGATATTACATTTAGCAATCAATTTTATTTCATTTTTAAAATGTTTAGTCTGCAGGTTCTGCCACATGTCTCCTAAACCCACATTAATTAGCTGTTGCCTAACCTGAATCACCCAATGTAGGGAGCAGCCACCAGGATGATTTAGTAGATCACTATAAGCATCCCGGTACTTCCCAAGCTCTCGGGTTACCCAAAGTCTAACCCAATACAGTACTGGTTTCCAGGCTAATGTAGAAGCAATTGGTACGGGGCCAAACTCCATCAGTAAGAGAGCACTGGGAAAGCTTCTTGGTAATCTAAAGGAGTTTTAAACAATGTTTTGTCACAGCTACCTCTAGATTCCGACAGGTTGTATGGCTCCATACTTCTGCTCCTTACAATACAGCTGACGTGCTTTGAATCGTATGAATGTTGATTGCATGCGATACAGCCCTCTCTCCATGTGCCACAAACATCTTTTTAAGGCCACTCATATTTATTTCCATAACCATCTGTGATTTTTCTGACTTAGGTACCCATGACCCTGGATCGGAGAACCGAACACCAAGATAATCATAATGACTAACTTGTTCAAGAATGTTTCCATTTATCTTCAGAGAACATACACACGACTTCACTCTACTTGGTCTAAATACCACTGGGCCTCGTTGCAAGTTTGCCGGTCAGGGAACTACGGTACCGGTAAGCTTGCCGGTACCATAATTCCCACACCGGCAAACTATGAGTTTTGCTCACAGGTCCCATTACGGCCGCCAGGTCTGTCCTGGCGGGCATACCAACACCCGCAAGCAGAGCATGTCGGATGCACTGGCGCCATTCTGAATGGTGCCGGCGCATCTGACCTCCCCATTCCCATTGAGCCCTATGAGGCTCAATAGGGCTCAATGGGAATGGGGAGTAAAAGTGTCCGGCCCCTGGCAATGGGGAATACAAGGTCCGCCAGGGTTGTAATGGCCCTGTATTTCCCCATTGCCAGGGGCCGGAAAAATGTGCAAGTTTGGCGGCAGCCTGCCGGTTTTACCGGCAAGGCTATGGCCAATCTTGTAATGAGACCCATTGTCTTGGTCTTGTTCTTATTAAGAGTTATACTCTGTTCAGAGCATCTGGTGACAAAGTAGTCCAAGCAAAGCCCGATCCCCGCAGGTGTTGTAGTCAATAGGACAGCATCATCAGCAAAAAATATTGCCCGATACACGTCAGTAGCAAGGCTTGGGCGATCGAGCCTTCCCTCAAGACACCCTGCCACCAAGCCCAAAACAACTTAATTGATATATAAGCAAAACAGGAGCAGGGCAAGGACACAGACTTGCTGCTCACCCCTGTCCACCCCAAACTGCTTGGTGGTTTCCCCTACCAAACCCCATCACACTACCACAGTGTTTTTTTGATACAGTTGGGAAACCATTGAAAACAAATCAGCAGGTACCCCTCACTTCAGAAATGTTTGCCACAGCTGGGCTCTGGGTACACTATCAACAGCAGTCTGGAAGTCCACAAAGACCACATACTCCCGCATTTTCTTTAAAATAGTCTATTTCTGGGTGACAACAGAGAGACGAAAACATTGGTCAATGGCACTCAAGCCCTTTCTGAAAACCAGCCTTCAAATGAGAGATGAGATTGTTAGAGATCATCCATTCCTGATGCTGCTTTAGTAATACCTTAGAACAAATTTCCTGTAGCATCAAGTAAAGAAATAGGCATATAATGTGCAGGGTTTTCTCTTCCACCTTTTTTGTAAGCACTATATCTGAGCTACGCCAGGAATCAGGGATCTTATTCAGCCTAACCACAGCTTGAAATAATTTCAATAATATTGGGGCCCAGAAATCAGGTTCATCTCTCATCAAATTGGCCGATATGCTATCCGAGCCATGTGCTTTCTGAATCTTGCTGCTCAATATTATGTCATTAACTGCTATCAGTGTTAGAGTAATTAAGAATCTACAGTAATCATGATTCCGCAGGTCTATCATACCCATGCCATTAGTGCTGATGCACTCATGATCTACATCTTCTTAATATAGACCACAAAAGTGCAAATACCAATCATCCATCGCAATATGGCAGTGGATTTCATTATCTTTTGGCTCTTTTTGGTTCAAAATTACTGTCTAAATCTCTTGTTATCATTGCTACTTTGATCTCTTCCCATTTAGTTTTGTGATACTGCTCTTTCCTTTCCTTCATTTTATTTCTTTATGTGCGTCTTTTTCTACGTAGCACCTCCTTATCCACTTTCCTTTCATTTGCCAGATAATCCATTAGCTTGCGTTTGAACTGTCTACAATTGTCATCAAACCAGCGTCAGTGATTAGAGTCAACAAAAAATTCTGTAGATTCTCACTGCATCCTTTACTTTGATATTGCAAAGGAAAAGTGGACCTACTGCCTACAGTTCATGGGCAGTGGATGTTTTTTGGGACAAATTTGAAGCCGTGATTTGGTGTAAAACCCTGATATTTCCAATTGTGGTGCCACTTGCAGCAATCCAATATGAATTGGCAATTAAGTCGATGCAAGTGAGAGTGAAAAGCATCTTTTAACACTGTATCAAATTATTATACCCCATGTTTTCAACTCCCTTTATGAAAAAATCACTGGTGTATTGGCTTAGGCCACCGGGACCACTTTATCATCTTTTAAAGATCGATATTAGAGTGTCCTTTTCGATTGTGGGAAAAACTGTGAAGATCTTATATCAAATCCGGTGGGAGTAAAATATGCTTTATATAAACAGGATTGGTGTAAAACTATTGGCAAATTCCATGCGCGCATGTCTTTGAACCACCTGAAGAACAAACATAAGAGGTTTGGTGAGGTTGCACCATTCCTCGCTATCTTCCAAAATCCCAACTCTACAGATGGCTTTAATCGCTTCAGGTGGAATTGGGGGCCTACAAAAGAAGTACTGCTAAAATATTGACAGATAAATCAGGCAAATGCCCATTGACCATTCTGTGCTATCAACAATGTTTTGGAAACCGCTAAACACTTGTTAGTTTCTTGGTACTCATTGAATGTAACACACACTAAGTATTTTAGACATTTATTTGAAGAGGATAATTCTATTGACTGTGCACTATTTTGGGAATCGTGCCTGAATGGTCGTCCTCTACCATTGTGCTTTTTTTAATGTAGGGCCTGATTCATGCTGAAAAGTGACTTTGCACTACCGACTTAAACCCTAATTCATGGAACTGTGCAACGTGTATTTTTGCAGTGCAAAGTTAGTGCAAATTCAGTGCATAGTCATTTTTGCTGTACAAAATGACAAAGGCCATTCAAGCACCAACGAGAGACAGGGTACCTTCCCACATGGGGACAAGGTGTGACTCAGCAGACCCCGTCCATAAGAGGCCATGAGTGCATCTACTCAGATGCTCTCATTCACTCCCACAGGTTGCAGTTAGAGGAGACTCGGGGAGAGATTCTGTCAAACACTTTGCACCCTTCATCCCGTTACCACCGGCCACATGGAAGCCAGGAAAGAGAATTGCTCAGGAAAATGTGCTTGTGCACTCCCGACACTAATGTATGCAAGGCAGTCTGGCAGCACATTTCTTGCGCTGCTGCTCTTCCCCTTAACTGAGAATAAGATGGCATGTGCATTATTGCAGCTTAGGCTGCTAAACACATGCGCACTCTTCGCTCTTCTTTTATTGGTTCTAGTTTTGGGAATTATCTTTCCTGAGCTGCTTCAGGCTACCGCCTTGTGCTCATTCTCTCAGGCTAATACAGGTAACGATGTACACCCCACCTCTTTGAAGATTTTCCAGGCACCTCTCAATTAGCAAGGTGAACAATCCGCAACGATCTCCATGGATCAGGAGATGGGCCACTAAAATGCCACCAACCACAGCAATTTGCAACATGCGGGTGGCAAGGCAAAAGCATAGAGGGTCTGTCCGGCGCTAAACCATGGCGAACATTTGCACCAGAGTCTCTCTGACAGCCAGGCAGAAGTAGGAGCAACTTCACTTGAAATGGCAAGCAATGCAAGACCAAGGCACAAAACACTTTGGATAAAAGTGCCATATACATTCCCAGAAAAGTCCCCCTTGGTGGCATTAACTGAGGGGGGCGTTTTTGTGAACGTACATGGCACATTTGTCGGCCAACACTCCAAGCCAGGGGCCGATCCAGTGATCCTAACAGCGCATCACTAACAATGAACATTTCAACTAGGTAGTGTGTGTTATACAAACGGTGCACAGAGGCCACATACTCTCAGAAATGGGGAATCCCATATAACCCACCCAGGAACTGGAGACAATCATCAGTAATACAGAACAATGTTCCCAAGGTGACAATACATTTAACAAGTCATGTGCTAATTTCATCTTTTTCCATTCAATTCTAAATAATCAGAAACTCTCCCTAACATTAAAATAAAACAAATAAAACTGTAGGTAGAGAAATTATTAGAAAAATAATATAGTATTTTAATAGTCCGAAATTCAACTAATAATTGCAACACATCAAATGATCAAATCAATTAAATATGAATAACTCTCCACCGTACTATATCAAATCAATTCGAAAATCTCAATATCATAAAGGTATCCATGCAGAAAACCACAAACACAAAAAGAAACAATCAACCACTATAACAGCAACAAAAAATGTATTTCTTTATTATACTAGCTCCTTGAATTTGTGAAGGAAATGTTTTTACTTAAAATAAAACAGACCATGACTTAATATTATCTAGATTCTCACAAATAATTAAGGAGTAAATCACATCCTCCAAATACTTAACTATTTTGTGGCAATTTCCTGTTTTGTAGGTCTATAACTCTTTGGAATAGTTAAGGTAAAAGGTAAGTATGTCTTGAATGCTTTTTAATTTCAAAAGCTTGATAAAAAATAATATACTGATATGTGTTTTAGTTGTTTTGAATGGTAATAATTATTATTAGTACCCAGTGAGAGTCAAGCAGAATGCAACATGCATTCTGATTGGCTCTCGCCTGGTCGTTACCCAGCTGAGAATCCTTCGATTCTTGGCCGGGATACCAGCCGCCTTGTCTTCGGCAGAGGATGTGGCAGCCCCTCAGCCAATGAGGAGGCTCGAAGCTACCTTTGCCCCCCGCCGGGGACTCAGGTAAGGCTTTTTTTTCCTTTTTTTGTTCTCTTTCGTTCCTCCTCTCTCCTCCCTCCTCTCTGCCCTCCCTACCCCACTTACCTTCTTGCTCCTTCATCCCCGATGGCAACCTCCATCCGTGTGGAGACTCGGAGCAGGGCCATCCCCTCTCCGTGCCTCCACACGGCAGGAGACTTCCATCGTCCCCCGCCGGGGATGCAGATACCTTTTTTTTTTTGTATATAACTTTTTTTCTTCTCCTCCCGCCCCCCAACCCCACTTACCTTCTGCTCCTTTTTTTTCGGGAGCGGACGCACTGTGAACACTTTTGTTCCCAGCGCGTCCGCTCCCGATGGCCGCCATGGAAAGGGAAAATGGACTCTGTTTTCTCTTTCCCAGCGGCCATTTTCTTGGTTGTTTCTTTTTTTTTTTCTGGCCCGATACGCTGCAGCGTTTCGGGACAGAAAAAAATGCTTTTAGTGCACCGTCACAGAGATGTTGTGGGCCGGGGTACTAATAGCAATATGCCCCTCGCGGCGTGGGCATTGCTGATTCAGGTAATGCCCCAGGGCCTTCGTTGAGGCCCTCGCGATTACCTGAGTTGGTAATGCCCCCGCCGCTTGGGGCATATTGCTTAATTATAATAATAATAACAATAATACTAATTATTATTATTATTATTATTATTATTATTATTATTATCATGTTACATGAGCAAGCTCTTTGTGAATGCAACATGTTGGCAGACAAGGTGGTGCGCTCGAGTTCTACATGCCTCTCTGGAATAAATATGTCATGGATGGTTATATTAACTAATGTTTTATGGAATCAGTGATCCACAGCAAGCTGATTTGATGATATTTGCTCGCATATATTTTTTTTAGTGGACCATGGGCCTCATTACGACCCGGGCAGTAAGGGATTACCGGTACCGATAAGGGCACCGGTACCGGTAATCCCTTACCGCCCTACTACGAGTTCCCTTTGCGGGTCCTCCCTTAACGCCTGGTTTTACCAGGCGTTAAGGACAGGACCCTCAAAGGGACCTTAGAGCTAATAACGGTACCGCAATTTGTGGTATCGTTATTAGCGCCTTCCCCATTCCCATTGAGCCCTATAGGGGCTCAAATGGTAATGGGGAAGGGCCCTGGTGAATGGGGAATTACCACCCCCGCCAACCTTGGAATGGGGCAGTAATAGCCCCATTCACCAGGGCAGAGTCGGTGAGGTTTTGGAGACAGCCATGGCGCTAATAGCGCCGTGGTTACCTCGAACCTTGTAATGACCCCCCATGACTTTCTTAGCAGCTCTGCATTTGGCTGTGCATCTGTCCTACTGAATGACATACACGCGAGGGTTCTTTGTTGGTGAACATTTAATTGTGTTGTTTCAATGAATGGACTCCAGTGGTCTTGGGGATCTCACACATGGGAAAGAATCCCTATTTGGTTGTACCCTGCCCCTCCCATGTGTTCAGCAATGCAGGGTAATAGGCACACTCACATGAGTCCGCCGCCTATTCCTGACTGCTCCGACAACTCATTGAAAGCTGATGCTGCCCTGCAGAATTGTTGTGATATACCTGGATACTGAGCAGTAGTGCTTAGAAAACTCCCCTGGCCTATACGTGGGGGATTGTGGCGAGTCTCATTAATAGTGATAGGGATTGACCCATCTAGTTAGTGAGTGTGATTTTTCTCTAATTTTCGCCCAGTGTGTGCGTTATCAGCGGTGAGGGAAACCTGCACAGGATGGGTATCCCAAATAGATATCCCCTGGCCCGTGATATCCTGGCATTGTGCTGATGGATAGCATTAAGCTCTCGCTCTCTCTGGATTATAAGGAACTGGTCTGTCATTGTCCCATCCAGACCTTCTCATACTCTCTTAACTCTCTCTTTACCTCTCTCACTTTCTCACTATGTGGGCTGCAACTCTTCTGTCTACAATTGCCAGAAGGTTCATTATGAGAACTTTTTTATGGGCCGGCCATGTGTGTTCAATTGTGATGGCCTTTCAGCCACTTCATCACTTACATCCGTCTGGGGTTGTTTGAATGGTTCACTCTGCCCTACCTTGCAAGTTGGATTGCTGTTATTTGTGTAATTGGTTCTGCATCTCAGGAGGTCCTTGTTTCTTGCTACGTTGGTTCTGATTGGTCTTTTATCCACATTCAATGGCATCTGTCGCCACCGAATCCAAGTGCATTCGTCTTTTTTTCTTGTAAGGGCCTTTTTCAGACTAACTCAGCGCTGTACTTATTTTGGGCTGTAACAACCACAGATCCCCGCTGTTATTTCTTGTGCCATAGTTTTTACGGTAGTATTTGAGTTTCATCTGGTTGGCTGGCTATTGCCTTCAGCTTTCGGGCTTTTCGGCCTAGCAGTATGGCTGCAGCTGGATATACTCTGGCATTCCTGGGCCATTTGTAAGGCTCCTTCTAATAAAGCCCTTAATGATGCTCTCCGTGCTACTTGTTTCAAACAGCAAGCAGTGATATTAAGTAAACTGCCTATGTGAGGGTATGTGCTAAGGGCTGCCTTTAAGCTTCTCTACCGTGGATGTTTACATGCCTGAGTGCAGATGCTGGAACTGGGGCCTTCCAGAATCTGAATTGCCTAAATGTGGAAGAGATAGTGTTTTTGAAGCTGTTTCCAATTGACATAGTGTAGATGCATCCAAGGACATTGTGCCACATTTCCATACATGTTCGGGCCACAAGTGGAAGTATGGACTAGTACATGCATTTGCATTCCTTAATAAATATGTGTCTGATACAGATTCGGTCACTCGATGATTTAGGTGCCCTTAGTTCCCACTTTTGCGCAATTGCACAAACTAGGAAGCAGAAGGGGGCATTTTCAGTCAGAGTCCCATCCTGATTCTCAAACGAGATGAGGTGCAAACTGCAGAACAATTGGCAACTTTCCTCTGCACCTGTTTGCTCTGAAGAGTCATTTCCGACCCTTCTGTGCATTGATTTGTTTTAACTGGAGTGGCACAAGTAAGAACTGCGGCATTGCCACTTACATTTCCATCACTTAAAGAGGGATAGGTCATAGTGAAATTACCCCCCAACTCCCATGCTGGTGCTAGTGAAAGCTTATAGTACATTGGTGAGTGTGTTCAATGGCCTAAGGGGCAGACAGCACATCATTTGGAATGGTGCTTGCCCCTCGAGAAAAGCGCCGGACAGCCATGCACTTTTTTTTTACGTCTATGTTATTTTCAAAATTGTTTCTTTGTGTTTAATTTGTCGCTAAAGTTCTGAGGGGCTTCTCCATGGCTGCATTTGTGGGCGATGGATATGATCTTGAGGACAATCAGCCCTATACAGGAAGCCAATGGCGCGTCATTAGGGTAAAAAGCATCAATAGCCAAGGATACTTTCCAGCTGCGAGTCTGTCTTCAGTTTCATTGATGCCGTGGAGACAGAGGATTTCGTATTCCTATAAAGCCTGCATCGCACTTGTTGGCCTTTCGATTTGTTAATAAATATATAGTAATTATATTTACTTGAGACTTGAGCAAATGGATACACCTTAGAAAAGTGTACGCATGAAAAATTCTAAACCATCTGTGGAAAAGTACTGTAATTTCTTTTGTTTTTTAGGGAGAAAAAAACAACTATGTCAGAGATGTACGTGTATTGCTAATCTACCAAGCATTATTTTAAGAGTACTGGTGAGAAGAGGAGGCAAATAAACTTGTGCTGCGTATCAAGAGGAAGCAGCTGCAGGGATGATAGAGGATCGTATTCGGACAAACAAAAAGGCCCCGATCGTGCCTGGGAGCAGGAATATTAGATGTGCTACGTTCCTCTGACATCACGGCGGAGATAAAACATATGATACCAAGTGGAACAGCTTGTCGTTTGAGAGGTTGCCAAATGAGATAAGTGAGTGTCAGAGTGGCAAATGCACACTGGTCGTCCATCTTGACAACATCTGACGTGATTTAAGGCTGCAGCTTTAGTACGGTGTCACATTGAGCATAACTGTCCTGGAACAAGTGTATAAAAAAGAACTCCGGATCTTTATTTATTTCCTATTCGCTTTGGCCAACAGCTGTTGCCATCTGGGAACTGGATGCGAGTGCTGTACAGCTGGACTTTCATAAACAGGGAGGGCTAAAGAGTCTGTAGAGCCTCCTCCATCCGCACACTTCACAGGGTTTTGCTCTCAGCAGCATACTGCAGGCCTCACTTCTAATTATGCACCGAAAATCCGCTGTTTACACAGCCACAGATAAAACTACAACCACAAAGGAAACAAACGTGAACTACTAATTGACTACCATGTTTTTTTTCTTTTTTGTGTGTTCTTGTATTAACAAGTGCACTGCAACAGCCTTCCGGCGCGGGAGGAGTTCCGTTTACATAGCACGTTTTTAAAGCAGTATACCGAGACATTTCTAACTGCATCTTTTGATTTATCGGATCTAGGGCAGTGTTTCCATAAATACAGACAATAAAGTACCAATAAATCACCCCTGGGTGCACCACGCTATGCAATGTTTGTTGAAACTTGGCTCCCATAATTATTTGGAGGCACCTTCCTGAGCCCAAGCACCAGAAACATAGACGACAGCGCTTACTAACACAGGTGAAATATGAATACCGAACAAACAAGTGCAACTTTCTACCTCAACAGCTTCCCAATAAAATAATGTGACCCAACTACAGTATATCTGTTCAGCGCAACTCCAATAGAAATAATTTTTGGTTGAGTTAATACTCAAGTGGGAAATGATGTACTTCTCTTCTGAATTCGTCAGATGAAATCTCTGCAAAATGCTTATTATCCAGAGTAGAAAAATGTAATTTTCACGCCCCGGCGACGCAGCACACATGGACTTAAACGGCCTGACAGCCCGAGCTTGTTTGGGCCTCAGCTCATGCTATGGGTCGGGATTTACCGGGTTGTGGCTAGTTTTCTTTCTCTTTTTTTTCTCTGTCGGGAGATCAGCACAGAGTGCACAAGCCCTCCTCCTGATGGAGAAGAAGAAAAAGGAAAAGCAATGGCCGCTGTCATTAAAAGACTAGGCGCCTCATTAGGACCCTGGCGGTAGCACGGTGGCACGGCTGCCGCCGGAAATTAATTTTTACCAGGTCCATGAAATGGGCAATTACCGGGTCATGCCGACCTAGGCGGACCTGATAATTGCCCTTTTCTTGGACCCGGTAAAAATTAATCCCCATTCCCATTTGAGCCCTATAGGGCTCAATGGGAATGGGGGGCATGCTAACAACAGACCCATTAATGACGGGCCCGTTGTTAGCATACTTGTCCCCTCGCAGGACCCGCAAAAGACGTCTGGTAAAACCAGACGTCCAGAGCGGGTTCCGCTAGGGGACCTCGTAATAGGGTGGTATGGGGTTAACGGCTTCAGCACCTTTACTGGCACCGTTAACCCCTTACCGCCCTCCTCGTAATGAGGCCGTACGTCTCTTTTTTGGATGAGGGTAGCCGCAAAAACATATTAAAAAATGTCCGCCATCATCTGAAAAGGGACTAATCCCTTTTCTATTTCATGCGACAGGTGCGGCCGGTGATTGCACAATCGTGCCCGGGAAAGGCAGATTTTGATTGGTCAATCGGTCTTTTCCAGGTGCGAATGGGTCTGTGACAACTCAATATTGAATTCCTATCAGGCCAGCTTCAGAAGCGGGAACAGCACAATAGATCACCCTTTTACCATGAACAATATAATAGAAAAGTATTGTACGGTAAGAGATAAGGTGAAGACGTGCATATGCAGCCTTTTTCAATTTGGAAAAAAGTGATTGATTCGGTCGACTGCAATATATTGTCAATTAGACTTGTTTAGGAATGCTAAAAGGAGTTCTAAATTTAGTGTAAGTATGCTAAACAAGTATGCTAAAGAAGTACCACAGCACTGGTCTGTCTATCGGGAGATGGAAGCTGTATAAATTCCTTCCCTACCTATAGATCAATAAACGAGGACTGCCTGTGGGCCCCTCTTCTTTTCATTCTGTTTTTGACAGATTTCGATCCAAATGTAGCAGGGAGCATAGTTTGTCCTCCGCAATTGAAATCTGTTTCTTATACTGTACTCCTGTATGCCGACATGATACTGCAATTTTGGAACAGACAGCAGCCGGTCTTCAGCAGGGACTACACTATGTTAAAGAATACCTGGGTGCACATAGGCTGAAAATAAACAAACATAAATCAAAAATGTTGGTATTTGGGGAAAAAAGGCAAGCCATACAAATGGTTACTTAATAACACCAACATAGAACTAGTGGATCAATATTCATACATAGGGATAACATTTATATGCCGACGGAAGTGGTCTGCGCATATTAGGAGCAGAGTAGCAAAAACATCCCTGAAGGCCAAAGGACTCAAAGATTTGATTATATCGATTGAGCCTTAAGACTTGACAAACGCCTCGAAGTGTATAACCTGAAGCTCCACCCAATGACCCTTTTTGGCAGCGAAATCTGAGACTGCATAAAATCCACCGAACCTGAGACAGTACAAAACAAATGTTTAAGTCAACCAGTTGCCCAACCACCTGGAAACCCAAATAGCGCACTGAGAGTGGAACTAGGGGTCTCGAGTATAGCCCAAGAAACAAATTAAGGATGTTTAGTTAATCTTCTAAAGAATAATTTGGTATTCTCCACCTAAGTAAATGTGAATGCACGTTATCTGAAATGGCGATTGGCCAGGCTGATAAAAATACAAGCGGTACAATGTAGACATTAGATTGTAGAAGGCTTATTCGATTGGTAACATAAATAACGATATAAACTGCTAAATTAATCCAAGCATCCTGCGGAAAGGAATCAAAACGAAATCAACCAAATGTGGGTGAAATGCAGAGATGCAATTAATAAATAATCCACCCTCACTTACATTTTATGCCGACTCTCAGCCAGACGATCAAGTGGATATTTCCTGGGTTAGATTGGCGGTCTGCAGAAGGTGGCTGCTTCTTGTCAGATTACATATACTGCCCCCAAATAAATGCACATGATGGAAAAATGGGGAAACCAAGTGGAAAGGTTACATGGGCAGGAAAAAGATCTGACAGATTTTTTATGTTTTGTCCTTGCTTTTTTTAGACCTTTGCATGCTCCGACTCAGGGTAAATGAAATAAGGACATGTCGATCATAATTGAGGTATATGATGAACTGTGAAAACCCGGATTTCATATACAGTTTGGTGGAGTTGCTTAAAAGAGCAGACCTTTTGAAAGAAAACTACAAGAAAACTACATTTATTCTGATGGTTTGAAAGTAATGACGAGGTAAGGATGAAAAGTTGTTGAATCGTTGCTGTTGTTTGTTGGGATTGTTTTTATGTAAATGGAGAAATCTGAATAAAATATATATTTGTGTTGTATTTGCATAGGAAAAGGTTTAATGTGAAAAGGGGACGTATTGTGAGCAGTGAAAACGAGTATGTTAGTGTTGCTCTTGTTTGAAAGTTGTTAGTTTTTGGTTGCTCAAACTTGAATATTGTATGCTACCTGACCTTGGCCTGATTCATGGTATACTTTGTGGGGTGAATCTCGACTTTGCGGGCCATTCAGTGTGCAAAACCCCCCTTTGTCGATTCATGGAATCGAATTTGCCGGAAAAATCCACAAAGTGTGGGGCCTTCATGCAGGTCCTGCGCATCCCGGCGTGCAATCGAGCATGTTGTGTGAGACTCCACGCAGTTGGTGGGTTGGACCTATGCAGAGCACAAAGTAGGGGGCAGAACATGCAGAAGGAGGAAGAACAAGGCAAGTTGTGCGCATATCGAGGGACGACCCACGCGAGTCAATAGCATGCCCACAACTGCATTGAAGCAAGCGTATTCATGAATGTGACCACACAAAGCTTGCGAGGCAACTGCCACCCAAAGGCAGGCGTAAAGACCCAGGCACATCGGATTCACTGCGCAAAGTTAAAATTGGAACTTGGATTTAGGGTTGTGTGCATGCAGTCAAGGTTGCGATCAGAGTTAGGGGTGCTCGTAATCATTGTAGCAGGGTGCATACAGGGTTTACAGGGGTTTGCACGCATAATTACTGGGTAATGACTATCTTTAGGATACATGCTATGCATGGTGAGGGGGTGCTTGGAATAGTTATGGGGGACCCCACACTCTGTCGCCAGGGTGCTGCCTTGGTTGTAGGGGTTTGCATTCAGTATTGCTGGGCTGCATTACTTTGCGGTCGCGGTATGCGCAAAGGTCTGTATATGCAGCAGGTATTTCTATGCGTGGGGGTGTGTTGTGGGCATCCTGGTCACGATTTCTGCATAGGGTTACTTTGCGGAAACTATTCCATCAATACGCTGAGCGTGCAGAAAATCTTATGCATGTGGGGACTCGCAAAGTCGTTTTAGGCACGCAGTCTTAAATATATCCTGAAGCAAATAATGGGAACTACAGTTTTAGAAGTCAGAATTTGAATGTATAGCACACATCATCAGTGTTTTGGTGGGTTTTTAAAAGCATGCAGAAATAAATGTGAAATGTATAGCACACTGTTGGGTGTCCTGACCCACGTTTAAGCTACCCTGCTACAACATTTGGTGCTGTGGGCTTAGGAAATTCAAGATGGCAGAAAACCCACATGTGCGCCGAAATCCAGGAAAGCTGCGCAGTTTGTGCGCCCACCAAAATGGTTGCCTCACTTGCCACCCACCAGTGCGAGAATGAAAGGCCGGGTTGCCATGAGGGAAATGGGTTGCCAAAGGAAAAACAGTAGCGCCGGTTAGCTTCAAAGCGCTTTAAAACCACCATTGGACTACCCGCACAGTAGTCTGAAACCATTGGGAATGGCAATGCTGATTGCCAAATGCAACCTAGAATTGTGGGGAATTCATTTCTTAAATCCCAAAAATGGGTGCAGTACCAGTACTCACCACTATCCAAAAGCCGGCGTTTTAAAACCACTCTGTGTGTTTCTGAAGGCAAGTCAAAATGCCTATTTTCAAACATTGCAATATGTGCAAAATATTTACTGAACACCAGCAGACATTTGGCAGAATGGAGTTTTGTGTGCCTACAGAATCTGGGAAATGAAGATCATAAGACAAGGTTTATAACAAGACTGGCTGAGCTGTGGATTGCAGCAGTTTAAGTTGCACTGGATTTAAAGACACTAAAATCGAAAATGTTTAGATTAAATGAGTGACCTATGTTTGGTGTCACATGCCTTTGTAACTGTTGAAATGTCATAGTTTTGCACTTAGAATCAGCATTCTAGCTGCATGTGTAAAATTACAAGTTATTTTAAAAGCAACAAAAAGTTAGCTGAAGGTCTGGCTTAAGGAACTTGATTTTGCCTAGCAACGGATCCCATCAGCAGTGAAACTTGAGTCACCACTGTGTTCCCAGGCCAACCTTCCTTTTGCTGCCCCCACTGAGGATATGCCATCTATCTGATAATTGAATTATCTGTGCTCTGCAAGAGAGTGAACAAAGCCCTCTTCACTCAGGCAAAGGTTTTTATTACAGACGTCGTAAAAAGTGGCTTCCTCCTGGAGAAGCTGGGAGGAGCACTGCCTGTGAGAGCAAGCTGGCTTGGCAGAACTGGAAAGAACCAGAAATTCAACCTTGTGCTGAGGGTAAACCACACCCCTTTGGAGCCAGAACATAACTTTAAAAAGATGAATAACTCAGAGCGGACATGTGAAAATTTTATAAATGATACCATAATTCTTGTGATTTTTCTGCCCACAGTTTAAGACGTGGTAGGAACCGGTGGTATGTTCAGGGGGGTTTTAGCGGAAAAGTGGATATTACTCTAAATGTGTGCATGTTAAAAATCTGAAACTTCATCAGTTAATGTCCCTACCCCCTGCACACATGTATGTAAAGTTGGGTCCATGTCGGAAATTGAAAAAGCAGTTAAAAAGTCAATTATGTACACTCTTTGAATGCAAGCTCCGAGAATGAGCAGATTTGGACATAGACATGGCTAAATTCAGCCACACCATGTATATGTAATTTCAAACAACTGTGTAACTCTGAAGTATGGATTTTGATCATATATATATTTGGGTGCACAGATGACAAGGGAGGTTGTTTCAAGAGATCATAAAATGACATCAATCTGACTCACAGTTCAGTTTGCCAATCAAGCGGAGGAATGGAAGCCTGACCAATGACGAATGAGAGGGGCAAGTCTAGTGATGCAACACACACACCCATTCTCAAAAAACAGATAAAAGCAGAGAGTCAGGACACATAGAGACATTCAATTTCATCTGCCGCTGGAAGCCCTGCCGGAAAAATCCATACTTACCTCCATCAAACTCCAGAAAGCCAAACTAGAGACTTCAATCTATCCAGAGCAGAGAGAAAGCAGTGCTGTGCCTAGCAGAGACCAGACCAGAGAGAAAGCAGTGCTGTGCCTAGCAGAGACCAGACCAGAGAGAAAGCAGTGCTGTACCCAGAGAGACCTGACCAGACTGAAGATCGTGACCAAGTCGCTTTCCTGTTCAAAATCTCTTGTGAGTACTTAGCAAAACTCAGAACACATCTCTTAGTTTAAATTCATCTAATTCAATCTATTTAACCTAAGTAGAACTGCCTCCTATCTGTCGCCTGTCATTTCTAGTAAAATTTGTCATTTTGAAAAAGTGTGCGTTTAAAATTTACAAAACCAAAAACGACCTTTACTAAATTACTCATATCTCCGCAACCGTTTGGGCTAGAGACTTGCAATAACTTTCATTTGGAAGCTGAGATCCCAGGCTTTCCTAGGACCCCAAAACGGTAGAGATAGTCCTTGCGGTTCCTTTGTAATAGCGCTCGGCGCATCCGCGAATTTTGCCGCGATTTGCAATTTCTTCACATGTAAAAAAACTGCTGCTGCCTGATTTCATTTGCCAGAAATTCGTTTAACCTGCTAACTATCCCTGCATCATTGCTAGTGTGAGCCTGGACTAATATTAACTAGATACCACTCATCCTGAACCTCTAAAAGGGAATTAAGAGCGTTTCCAGCATATTTCTCATTCATTGCTAGCACCTATCAAAGCATTTGCCTGTGTTTTCAAACTTCTGTTTAAGCTTGCTGGATTGAACTGAATTACAGTTGATTGCATTTCTGAGAACTGTGTGTTTTCCTTCCATTTCCTTGCCTTGCATCAAGGGGGGGAGGGGAGTAGCCAGAGAAAAGTGATTACATTGTTTGGTTGAAATCATATTGCGTATTTTCTGTACTGCATTCATTGAATATTGCATCCACCTGAGCCTACATAAAGCATCCTCTACCACATTATACTTTTGTTCCTATTTACCAGTGTGCTACCTTATCCATTTCATGTCAACTCATTAGTGATTAAAGAAGTGTGCTAGTGCCAGATTCTCCGTTGTTAATATTTACCATATCAGATTAAGTGTGATATTCAATTATTAATTTATTAAAAAGTGTGATATATATTTTAATTTATCAAATAAACCTTTTAAACTTGCAAAACAGAATTACTTCTTGGCTCAGTGGGGTCAGGGGGATTCCAAGAGAGGGGTGTTATACAAGGGTAGTCATCCAGAACGCATGAACTGGACCTAAAGATATATCAATAAGGGTTTTCATTCAGTATTCTAGACTAGGCGTTAACTTGGCTGTAGTGCTGAATTGAATCCTCTTACAAAGTGGGGGCTCGAGCCGAGACGTTGGGTTAGATTTACCAGTTGTGCAGCTTAATACAGTGTGCTAACTGACGGGATACATACACCCAGTCGGATCACCACGCTGCATTACGCTGTGAAGCATTCCTCAAAAGGGACACTCCAAGAAAAGTTCTGTTCTGCAAAAATAAAATACTAACTTCTGTAAGTCAGGACAGAGACCAATCTCTAGAATGACGACCTTAGTAGACATGAAAATAGCCAGAGAGCACCTCTTGCATAAGCTATTTGTGAGAGGTGAATGGACCGAACAGGGCCAGGATGTGTGGTTGCAGGCCATCACACAACAGGTAACTGAAACAGGGTCAGATATATATAGAGATCAGGGTCCCTTACATGTGGCCCTGAGTGAACTATATATGGCTCCTAAAGCCAAAGAGGAACACAATAAGATCGCCAGGATAGCAGCATACCTGTACCTATATATGGGAGACATGCAGGATAGATGTGCTGAAAGCCAAAATCTGGCAAATAGGCAACAGATGGCATTACAGAAGGCCCAATCTGATCTGGACTCTTCTGAGCAGAGGCTGCAGAGGAGCCAGGAGTCAGAAAATGACAGCAGACGGTACATCACTAAAATAAAGGAGGATATAGATATAATGCAACAGGAAAAGGCTGACCAGGATACCAGATTTCTGGCCCTGCAGAAGGAGCACCAAGACAGTTTGGACTCCTTACTGCAGAGCCAGAAAAAGCTGGAGCAACAATTAGACTTTAACAGGGCATGCACGGAGCAGGTAGCCACCCTGCAAAGTCATCTAGATAGAGTGAAGGTAGAGAGCAACAAGCTGATTTTGAAAGACCTGGATACCCAGGCAGAGTTTGATCAGGAGCGCCAGAAAGCTGGTGCCCTTCAACGGCAAAGGGACGACCTGGCGGCACAAATGCAGGCTCTTAGTCAGGAAAGAGACGCCTTAGGCCAGGAAGTCTGCCATTTAAAAAGGAAAATGGAAGAAAATCACCTGGCCCACCAGGGACTGGGTGACCTCCAAAAAGAAAACCAGAACTTGCTAGAGCACACCAGGAGGGTGGAGGATGCTCTAGCAAGAAAGGAGCGGGCCAATAGGGACACAGCTCAGGAGGTAACCCTCCTGCAGCAAAGACTGGCCCAGTTCTCCAGGACCAACCAGGAAGCACAGAGGGAAAATGAGGCCCTCTGTCAACACAATGATAGGCTCCAACAGCAGGTAGCGATGCAGGAGAGACTGATAGAGTCGAGTAAGGCCTTAACTGAGGAACTGAAGGCACAAATGCAGGCTCTTGCATTGCAACAGGGAGCAGGGGCGGATAGAGATGAGGTTCGCTGGGAAATGGAAACTCCGGAGCATAACCTCAGGAGCCCTAGTACCAGAGGCCCTCATACCTCTCAGTCCCTGGACTCTGCCACCCCCATGTCCCCTGGCGCACATGAGCACAGGGCCACAGGGATGGCAGATTACTATCCAGCCAGAAGCATGGGGCTCATAGGCCAGTACCATCCAGGAATGGAGGGGTGGGCATCCGGGTATGGGCACCCAAGTACAATACAGTTCAGTGGGGAACCCCAGGAGAGTAGGCCCATTAAGGGCATCCTGAAAACCTCTGCCCAGTTAGGTCAGTGGAGGGGGTACCCATCAAATCCTGACAGCAAGGAGGAATCTGAAGACTCCTCTGAACTGCGCAGGACACAGGAGACCAGGTCCCCACATTCTGCCAGCCATTCCCAGGCTCGCAGAATCCGGGAAAACCTGGAAGAACAGACGGGAACCTCTGGGAGCAGTGCCTCTGAGTCCGACGAAGAATGGACAAGGGTTACCCGAACCAAAAAGGCCAATAAGGCAAAAAGGGCCTTGCTCAAGGACCCCTTAAAGCAGATTAAGGCGATCAGGAGCGTCATCACGCCTTACCATAAGAACGCTAAGTATTCTGTTTGGGAGCACTTAGAGTTGTTTGAACAAATGATGGAGACTTTCCATTTGAAGGACAGCCAAAGCTGCATTCAATATGTAAAGTGGACCTTCTCCCCGGAATACTCCAGTTTCTTTGCGGGGCTGGAGGACCAAAATCATTTAAGATGGTCCACCTATAAGGCGGCCATCCTGAAACATTTTTCTGTTCACAGAAATCCTCAAGAGGCTCGCAAGGCAGCCTACAATTTGCAATGTGGGGAGGATCAGGCCCCACAAGAATTTGTGCAGGAGTTAAAGCGGGCTTTTGCACAGACCACAAGAAGGGTGCGCACGGATAGCCGTGAATTTATAAACACGTTTTTCCATGCCTTGCCCAAATATATCATGACCCAGCTCGTGAGGGATTTTCACGAGAAAAGATCTTTAGACTGGGTCATTGAACAGGCTACCCGCATCTACGAGGTGCAGAAGCCCATAGAAAATAAAAGCAATGCCCAGAAAAACCCCAAAGCCAACAGCACCCCTGCTGCTGCCAAGGTGGCAGAGGTAAAGGTCACCCCCGTTTTGGATTTGGAGATGGGGGGGCCTAAAAACCTACCTGCACCTAATAATGCTAGGCCCAGAAGGTCCTCGGGCCAGTCACAGACAGGGAGCCAGGGAGGCAGCCCCACAAATGGGGTCCCTCGCTCTCCTGACTATGTAAGTCCACGTTACAAGGGAAATCGACCCATCCTGGGTTATGTGTGGACTCCTCCAGCCCAAGGGGGGGGGATCCAGCCAAGCACCTAACCCAGGGAACTTCCCTCCAAACTTCCCACAGGAGGGCAGAAATTTACCAAACCCTGGGCAGAACTTTTTCCCCAGATATCCACCCGACTTCCAACCCCAAAATCATCCATCCTTCTTTCCCCAATTCCCCGAGCCCAGACCACTGAATCCGGGAGAGGGGAGGCCAAGGGTGGAGGGGTACCCAAATCTTCCCAACCAGGGGTACTACCAAAGAAGGGACAGCTACCCTTCCCGGGATCAGCCCAGGGGAGAAAACAGGGCCCCGTATCAGCCTGAGCGGGTTTCCCAGTTAGAGCGCCAGGTTCAAAACATGGCGCGGGATCTGGGTCACATACTGAGGGCACAGCATAACCCTCAGATCAGCATGCTGGCGCAGAACGCACCCAACTCTGGACCTGGTGCTCCAGAACAATGACGGGGGCAGCACCCCGATAAATCACCGGTTCCCAGGGAGGAGGCACAAAGGGAAGGGGGGTGTAAAGCCTTGGAGGAAGCTTCCTTCCTCACTTGTAAACAGCCCCTGGAAACCCAGGAACCGGAAACAAAATCTCTTGCCCCTGAAAGTCTGCCTCCTAAGGAGCAGAGGGGGGGTAGGAGAAACAAAAGACCCAAACAGACTCAGTTTGAGGAGGAGGTACAGATCTTCCAATTTGAGGGAGAGGGATCCTCAGAGGATCCTGGGAAAAGGATCTTCTCCTTCAGAGAGGGGGGAACTCCTCCCAAAGAAAAATGGGTCCCTAGGGATGCAAATCCAGACTGGGGAGATGTGGAGACTGAGCTACCGCCGCCCACCATCTCATCCCAGAACCAACAGCAAGAAAATCCCCTGGTTCAAACCCATCCTGGGGACTGCCTCCAAAAAGGGGGGGGCAGCCCAGAACCGGAACCAGGGGAACCCACAATGGCTCTGATCTCCAGTTGCCAACTTTTTCTTTCAGATTCCCAAGACTCTCCACAGAATTCTGCCCAAATCTCTTCGCTATCGATGTCCAAAACCAGAAAGTTAGCCCACCAGTTGTCCAAAAATGTACATTATCTGTGCCCCCTTGAGGAGAAGGAGGGAAGATATTATGCCCCGGTACAAGTACAGGGGCAGGGTACGATTTCAGCGCTGGTGGACACTGGATCTCAAGCTACCCTTCTGTCCAGAAGGGCCTTTGACGAACTGAATGCAGGAAGGGGAGAGAATTACCAAATTCCTCTCACCTCTCTTCCTGGACAACTGCAGAACTTTGACGGGAAGGAAATTCCCGTCGAGGGGACGGCAGACTTGGACATTAAGATCGGGCGACACAAGTTGAAACACCCGGTCATAGTTGTGACCCCAGAGGGCACCCCTTGTTTACTAGGGAATGACCTCCTGAGAAGGTTGTCACCCCTAATAGATTGTGTAAACAAGGTCCTCTGGACCCAGACTAGCCGACCAATAAAATTAAAACAGAGTGTCAACCATGTTAGTTTAAACGGCACATGCCACATGGTTGAACAAAAATCTGACCAAGTAGAATTTCACTTCCAGAACAACCAAATTCCAGACGTGACGGTAATAGCAGTAGGACAACAGACTGGTGATGGGGGGTCCTCTCTATTTCTGAAAATCAACCTTCCTTCCAGTCTAAAGTGGTATTCCACGCTGGAAGGAAACACTCTGAAATTCTATACTAATCCACAATCAGAAACCCCCACTCCTATAGTCCAGAAAGATGTGAAATCAGCTCAAAGTCTGGCTGATATTCAGCAAATTGGAGAGCAGTTGTTCATCCCTGTTCAGTTAAATGATGGGAAGGACTCTGTTCTCGCTCGAGTGTGTGTGAACAACGGTAAGAGCTTCATCAGCGAAGCCATGGTCCGCCAACTCCCAAAAGATCCAGCCATTCCCACCTTCAAACTGATAGACAAATGGGAAATGGACCTGGAAGCACCTGACTCCAAACATCTCCTGCCAAGCAGGTGTATGCTCAAAATCTCCATTGGCAACAAGAGCATAGTCCATAATTGTTGGGTCGTGCGAGACGTCACTGCCGCCTTTTACTTAGGCAGTGACATTCTCAATCGCTTTGCCATTAGTTTGGACCTAATAAACTTCAAAGCTTGGTCCCGATTAGCGGATAATCCCATGGGCTTTGATGATCCAGAAAAAGCATTTAGGTCAGCTCAATTGCTACCTTATGCAGTTGAAATTCAGGTTAAAGAGGAAGTCACCATCCCAGAAAGGACCCGACAATTCTCCCTGGAAGTGAAAGTTAAAAGGGGACAAGAGTTGAAAAACCCTGATGCTTACATACATCTAAATGCTTCTCTCCAACAGCAAGGGTTGGGGGTAAACCCAACACCATTAGTCAACATAGAACATGACACCATTCCAATAGAGGTGGATAACAGCGACTTAAAGAGTATTACTCTAGCCGCAGGCACCATTATTGGAATGGCGGTTGATGACCGACATTTTTCCATCGACTTAGTAAATGAACTGTTAGGACCAATCCCCAAGGATTGTTTTGACAGTGACAGTGAGGACAATACAACACCAGACAGGATTTTTACCCGGCATGGGGGGAACTTCCTGGTGTACACTTCCTGCCCCTATGGTAAGGAAGATGTGACGTGTGACTTCAGGAGGGATGAGGTGATTGTCCAGGTACATGAGGGCTGCCTTTCCCACCTGAAGCCTCCGGTCCAAATCAGCACTCTAACCAGGGACTTCTCCACCCAGCTGGAGGAGGCCGCTGAAATAGCCAAACCAGAAGTCTTTCCAGGCTTCAGGCAGATGGTGGAAGAGAGAGTCAACCTAGCTGATGCCTGTGTGACTCTGGAACAAAAGCAAAAGTTGAAACAAGTTTTCTTGGATTTCCAAGATCTCTTTGCGGTAGACTCATATGACTGTGGTCGCACTGACATCCACACAACAATCCCCACGGACCCTGGCATGACTCCAGTGTTTGTGAAGCAATATCGCTTGCCTCTCGCATCAATGGAGTCCCTTACTGAAATAATTAAGAACCTTGAGTCCCGGGGAATAATCCGTCCAGTCCACAGCACCTTCAATAATCCGGTGCTGGGAATATTGAAGCCAAACGGCCAGTGGAGACTCTGCGCTGACCTCAGGGAGCTCAACAAACGGGTCCACACTTCCCGATGGCCTCTTCCCTACATTGACCAAGGGCTGGCCCAGATTCAGGGGTCACAGGTATTCACTGCAATAGACCTGACCAATGGATACTGGACCGTGCCTGTCAGTAGGGAGGACCAATACAAGCTGGCTTTTACCTTTGGGGGCCAGCAGTACACATGGACCCGGACTCCCTTCGGATACCTTAACTCCGGTAATGAGTTCAATATTTTCCTACATAAGGCCATGCCCGACCTGGGTACGAGGGGTAACCTGGCTTATGTAGATGATGTCCTCATCAAAAGTTCATCTGTGGAGGAACACATAGCAGAGATCCGTTATGTTCTGACACAGTTGAGGGCCGCCGGAGCAAAACTTTCCTTTCAAAAAGCACAGTGGTGTAGAACCCGTGTTAATTTCTTGGGGCATGAGATTACTCCTCAGGGTCTCTGTCCCCAGGAAAAGAAAGTGGAAGCACTTCAGAAACTGAAAGACCCCACAACTCTGCGGGAACTAAGGAGCCTCCTTGGACTGACTAATTACAGCAGAAAGTTCATTGAGGGCTACGCAGAGATCACCAGACCCCTGATTCATCTCCTGAAGGGGGGGGTCAAGTGGGAATGGGGTCCAGAACAATCCGAGGCAGTAAGACAACTCAAGAGAAGCCTCTCACAAGCGCCTTGTCTAGCTTACCCGGTCAGAAACAAGGAGTTCTTCCTGGAGACAGGGTTCTCTAATACGTGCTTGACGGCAGTATTATATCAAAAGCATGACAAGGTCAATAAAGTAATCTCCTATGCGAGCAAAACTTTATCCTCTGTGGAGGAAAAATTCAACGATTGCGAGAAGGCACTCCTGGCAACGGTGTGGGCATTGAAGAATTACCGCCCGTTTATCCAGGGGGAACACATCATAGTGGAGACTCCACACCAGCCTCTGCAATATCTCCAAAGTGACAGAATCCGGGCCGGAAATGTGAGTAATTCCCGAATTACTTCCTGGATTCTGTCAATGCAAGGCTTTCCTGTGGAGGTCCGATATGGCCAAAACAAGAAGAGTCCCCTCGCGCAAGGTCTGGCTGACTTGCATGATTGTGCCAGAGAAAACTGTCTCGAGGACGAAAGTCTAAAAATCAAGGACAACATGGAGGCATACCTTAATTCCCCACACAAAGTCTTTGAAGAAGACAAGTGTGAGGGAATGCCCACTGTGTATGTGGATGGATGCTCTTACCATGTTGACACCAACGGGGAGAAAGAACTGGTGGCTGGCGTAGGGAATGCATGGGTGAATGAGTCCCCAGAACCCTCCGCTGGATACAAAATTGGTCCCCGAAGTAGTCAGGTGGCAGAATTGATGGCTGTGCATCAGGCCATCCTCACTGCTGTCCAACATCAACTCCACGAACTGGTCATAATCACAGATTCGGATTATGTACGGAACGGGTTCGTGGAGCACCTGGTTAATTGGAAAACCAGAGGCATGTTATGTGCTAACAACAAACCCTTGAAACATGGGAAGTTGATCCAAAACATTGATGATCTGGTCACATCGAATGGGATGACCATCTACTGGAAAAAGATCAAGGGTCATTCCAAAGTAGAGGGACCAGACAAAACTGGAAATGACTTAGCTGATCAGCTGGCCAAAACCGGGGCCATCCAAGGGGATCTAATTGAGATTGAGTCCCTGTTGGGGGAAATCCAGGTCACTGCCATCACTAGGTCCCAGGCAAATGCTCACAACGACCTTTCAATTGCACAATGGAGTAAGGAGACCCCTGATGATGATTTGATTACCGCTCAGAAGGGGGATCCAATAATTGGTAAATTTTACCAGCACCTTGAGGACCCTGAGAACTTTCCCCTGACGGATACCGATTACACTGGGAAAGAGGACCTAAGAGTGTTGATGAAATGTCCAAAAATGTTCAGAATCCAAGACGGTTTGCTGGTAAGGAAATCCAAAGCTGGCCACGATCAGTGGGTGGTTCCTACCTCATTCCGAAGCCTGATGTTAAGTCACGCCCATGATGCGGCCACGGCTGGTCATAGGGGGTTTCACACAACACTGGAAATCTTAAGAGAGGTTGCATACTGGCCACACATGGGCCAGGACCTCAACCAATATTTGAAGGGTTGTCTTGTGTGTGCACAATTTCAGCCGACATCCCTCACACACCGGGCGCCTTTACAAAAGAGGGGAATGACACTGCCATGGTCAGATTTACAAATCGACTTTGTAGGCCCTGTGATTCGCTCGGCTAGGGGGAATAAGTACATGTTGACTGTGACATGCTTGTTTACCAAGTGGGTGGAATGTCTCCCAGCCCCAAATTGCAAGGCAGAAACTGCAGCTGCCTTGATGATTAACCACATCTTTTCCCGTTTTGGTCTACCTCAAAGGATTGAGTCAGACAGAGGTAGCCACTTCACCAGTGAAGTAATGACAAAGATGTGGGAGATACTGGGGGTCAAGAGAAAGCTGCATATTGCTTACAGACCAGCTTCTTCTGGGGCAGTAGAGAGATATAACCGGACAATTGTGAGCATATTAAAGAAGTTTGTGGCAGATTCTGGGCCAAGTTGGGATATCCGATTACCTCTGGTCCTAATGGCCATCAGATCTACCCCTTCATCTGCAACCAAAATGTCACCATTTGAGTTGATGACTGGGCGCAAGATGGTGCTTCCTCAGCATTTGCTCTACAGGACCCAAGAGCAGACACTGATAAATGCCTCCACTACTCATGAGTATGTAGAGAATTTAAGGAAACACCTCCAACATGCTTTTGCTTATGCTCAGCGGAATCTAGAAAGATCGACTGATAGCATGAAGACCCATTATGACCTGAAAACTTCCAGGAAGGAATATCAGGTGGGAGACCGGGTCTATCTATACAACTTCCAAAGGAACCAGGCCAAGCAGCGCAAATTTTTGCCTACATGGAAGGGACCCTTTGAGATCGTCGATAAGATCTCCCCTGTGGCCTACAAGATCCGCATCCCCAAAGGTGGTTCGGCAGAGGGGGAAGACAAGTGGGTCCACATAAACCAGTTGAAATGTTGCCATCCCAGGCACACTCTGCAACAACTGGAGGAATCCTCTGGAATCCTAGCGGGTACTGTATCAGACTAATTCAGTTCCAATCATAAAACATACCACATCTAGTCTCTAAAATATTGTGATTTGCATGAAACTGTCTCTTAGTTATACTGTTTTTTTTTATCAAAGTAAGAATGTAATGTTTCGTCATGATGAAATGAATATGCTGTCCCACCATCTCAACAGTGGTGGAAAAACGTCTATGAGTAGATATTGCCGCTTTTGCTTTATCATCCTAGGAGAGATGAAACCATGAAGGATGACCAAGAAGGACGATCCGGAGACCGGGAGCAGAGACGCAACGGGCCCGGGGTACCGCCCAATCTTCCCATCAGGACCGGCGAGGAGAACCGATCGATCAGTACCGGATGGAGAAGAAGACGCTGAACTGTGCCATCTACAGAAGAGGAAGAAGATTATGCGGACAGACCGGTGCATGGGTCAAAACCCTTGTGCACGCGACTCCCCATCGACTCAAATTCAAAGTGCAGTCGCGTAGGGGGGACTTGTTGGGTGTCCTGACCCACGTTTAAGCTACCCTGCTACAACATTTGGTGCTGTGGGCTTAGGAAATTCAAGATGGCAGAAAACCCACATGTGCGCCGAAATCCAGGAAAGCTGCGCAGTTTGTGCGCCCACCAAAATGGTTGCCTCACTTGCCACCCACCAGTGCGAGAATGAAAGGCCGGGTTGCCATGAGGGAAATGGGTTGCCAAAGGAAAAACAGTAGCGCCGGTTAGCTTCAAAGCGCTTTAAAACCACCATTGGACTACCCGCACAGTAGTCTGAAACCATTGGGAATGGCAATGCTGATTGCCAAATGCAACCTAGAATTGTGGGGAATTCATTTCTTAAATCCCAAAAATGGGTGCAGTACCAGTACTCACCACTATCCAAAAGCCGGCGTTTTAAAACCACTCTGTGTGTTTCTGAAGGCAAGTCAAAATGCCTATTTTCAAACATTGCAATATGTGCAAAATATTTACTGAACACCAGCAGACATTTGGCAGAATGGAGTTTTGTGTGCCTACAGAATCTGGGAAATGAAGATCATAAGACAAGGTTTATAACAAGACTGGCTGAGCTGTGGATTGCAGCAGTTTAAGTTGCACTGGATTTAAAGACACTAAAATCGAAAATGTTTAGATTAAATGAGTGACCTATGTTTGGTGTCACATGCCTTTGTAACTGTTGAAATGTCATAGTTTTGCACTTAGAATCAGCATTCTAGCTGCATGTGTAAAATTACAAGTTATTTTAAAAGCAACAAAAAGTTAGCTGAAGGTCTGGCTTAAGGAACTTGATTTTGCCTAGCAACGGATCCCATCAGCAGTGAAACTTGAGTCACCACTGTGTTCCCAGGCCAACCTTCCTTTTGCTGCCCCCACTGAGGATATGCCATCTATCTGATAATTGAATTATCTGTGCTCTGCAAGAGAGTGAACAAAGCCCTCTTCACTCAGGCAAAGGTTTTTATTACAGACGTCGTAAAAAGTGGCTTCCTCCTGGAGAAGCTGGGAGGAGCACTGCCTGTGAGAGCAAGCTGGCTTGGCAGAACTGGAAAGAACCAGAAATTCAACCTTGTGCTGAGGGTAAACCACACCCCTTTGGAGCCAGAACATAACTTTAAAAAGATGAATAACTCAGAGCGGACATGTGAAAATTTTATAAATGATACCATAATTCTTGTGATTTTTCTGCCCACAGTTTAAGACGTGGTAGGAACCGGTGGTATGTTCAGGGGGGTTTTAGCGGAAAAGTGGATATTACTCTAAATGTGTGCATGTTAAAAATCTGAAACTTCATCAGTTAATGTCCCTACCCCCTGCACACATGTATGTAAAGTTGGGTCCATGTCGGAAATTGAAAAAGCAGTTAAAAAGTCAATTATGTACACTCTTTGAATGCAAGCTCCGAGAATGAGCAGATTTGGACATAGACATGGCTAAATTCAGCCACACCATGTATATGTAATTTCAAACAACTGTGTAACTCTGAAGTATGGATTTTGATCATATATATATTTGGGTGCACAGATGACAAGGGAGGTTGTTTCAAGAGATCATAAAATGACATCAATCTGACTCACAGTTCAGTTTGCCAATCAAGCGGAGGAATGGAAGCCTGACCAATGACGAATGAGAGGGGCAAGTCTAGTGATGCAACACACACACCCATTCTCAAGAAACAGATAAAAGCAGAGAGTCAGGACACATAGAGACATTCAATTTCATCTGCCGCTGGAAGCCCTGCCGGAAAAATCCATACTTACCTCCATCAAACTCCAGAAAGCCAAACTAGAGACTTCAATCTATCCAGAGCAGAGAGAAAGCAGTGCTGTGCCTAGCAGAGACCAGACCAGAGAGAAAGCAGTGCTGTGCCTAGCAGAGACCAGACCAGAGAGAAAGCAGTGCTGTGCCTAGCAGAGACCAGACCAGAGAGAAAGCAGTGCTGTACCCAGAGAGACCTGACCAGACTGAAGATCGTGACCAAGTCGCTTTCCTGTTCAAAATCTCTTGTGAGTACTTAGCAAAACTCAGAACACATCTCTTAGTTTAAATTCATCTAATTCAATCTATTTAACCTAAGTAGAACTGCCTCCTATCTGTCGCCTGTCATTTCTAGTAAAATTTGTCATTTTGAAAAAGTGTGCGTTTAAAATTTACAAAACCAAAAACGACCTTTACTAAATTACTCATATCTCCGCAACCGTTTGGGCTAGAGACTTGCAATAACTTTCATTTGGAAGCTGAGATCCCAGGCTTTCCTAGGACCCCAAAACGGTAGAGATAGTCCTTGCGGTTCCCGCGATTTGCAATTTCTTCACATGTAAAAAAACTGCTGCTGCCTGATTTCATTTGCCAGAAATTCGTTTAACCTGCTAACTATCCCTGCATCATTGCTAGTGTGAGCCTGGACTAATATTAACTAGATACCACTCATCCTGAACCTCTAAAAGGGAATTAAGAGCGTTTCCAGCATATTTCTCATTCATTGCTAGCACCTATCAAAGCATTTGCCTGTGTTTTCAAACTTCTGTTTAAGCTTGCTGGATTGAACTGAATTACAGTTGATTGCATTTCTGAGAACTGTGTGTTTTCCTTCCATTTCCTTGCCTTGCATCAAGGGGGGGAGGGGAGTAGCCAGAGAAAAGTGATTACATTGTTTGGTTGAAATCATATTGCGTATTTTCTGTACTGCATTCATTGAATATTGCATCCACCTGAGCCTACATAAAGCATCCTCTACCACATTATACTTTTGTTCCTATTTACCAGTGTGCTACCTTATCCATTTCATGTCAACTCATTAGTGATTAAAGAAGTGTGCTAGTGCCAGATTCTCCGTTGTTAATATTTACCATATCAGATTAAGTGTGATATTCAATTATTAATTTATTAAAAAGTGTGATATATATTTTAATTTATCAAATAAACCTTTTAAACTTGCAAAACAGAATTACTTCTTGGCTCAGTGGGGTCAGGGGGATTCCAAGAGAGGGGTGTTATACAAGGGTAGTCATCCAGAACGCATGAACTGGACCTAAAGATATATCAATAAGGGTTTTCATTCAGTATTCTAGACTAGGCGTTAACTTGGCTGTAGTGCTGAATTGAATCCTCTTACAACACACCATCAGTGTTTTGGTGGGTTTTTAAAAGCATGCGGAAATAAATGTGAAAGACGAATGATCCATTTCAGATAAATCACACATGCCACGTTCTTTGTCTTCCAAGCCATTTCAAAAGGGTAAAGACCATATGCAAATCAGTCTTGGTCCCACCCCAACCTACCATCCATCATCTCTTTTGTTTCGCTGAAATCATCCTGAGATACATGCCTGAAAATGCTTGTGGTCTTATGCAGAAGGAATGTGACCAAGCAGTTCGGGCTGGGGTGGAACCGAGCCTGATTTGCATATGGTCTCCCTTTTGTAAAGGCTGGGCAGGTGAAGAACGATGGTCCGCAGGGTTGCCCAGAGCAATGCCAGAGGTTAAGATTAATTCTAAACCTTCCAGCAAACAGCTCTTTTCTTTTACCTTAGGCACAGTAAGCACCTTGGCCAGATTTGTGTTTTTCACATTGAGCTTTAGGCAACATGTGATTTTATTTAGAGGGAGTGCTGAGTGAAGAAGACGAGGATATGGACTACTCTTCATCCTCCATGTCAGAGGTTGAAAGGATCTGCTAGTAGGGGGAGAAAAATCCAGAAATGTTGTGGGGGAAGATAGAGTTTGAGATGAAGCTTGAGGTGAGGGTGACAGTAGTTGAGGATGAGAAGATGGTAATTGAGAAAGGGGTTGAGGAGCCTGAGGAAAGGGAGATGGCTGTTTGAGGTGGAGGAGATGGTGGTTGAGGTGGGGAAGACATAGCATGAGAAGGCGTACCTGCAGAAGGTGGGCAGGAATCTGACTTTGGAGCAGGCAGTATTTCATGAGTAGCAGTGAGCGGTAGCCACCGAGGTGCAGATGGATAAAGGGCACAGGGGAGAGAAGGAATTGGTGCTGCGGGAGACTGAAGTGAAACAAGATAAGGAGCCAGAGATTGTCCCCCAATTGAAGGCTCAGGAGATGAAGAATGGGGACACTGCATCATTTCCTGCCCTTATAGGGTGGGCAAGGTAAACTCAGGCTTTCCTCAAGATGGTGAAGTCAGGTCTGCCGATATACCCATCCATGACATATCTAAACATATGGTTTTGGATGTGGGACTACTTCCACTTGCCAGTGGCTTTGTCAGTTGGGGGACAGGCAGTGCGTTCAAGGAGCACACATCATATTCTGCAGCTACAGCTACCGTAGCACCATACTCCAGCAGCGTCATTGGCCATATGGGAGTGTTGTATGATATTCTAACTCATAGCTGTTCATGATCTAGCAAGCAACCTCCTCCATCCGCTGACGCTGGGCTAGCCAAACCATCTCCCTGATCGCTCCATGTCTGACCCAGCGCAGCCTAGCCCAGTGGCAACATAGACTAGGAGGGCTACATTACCATCAATCGCAGGGCTGTTTCCTGTTGGTGATTCTGACATTAAACACTCTACAGACAGTGTACAATGTTGCAATTGTAATTGTTTATTTGTACAGCGCGTATAAACAATTGAAGTGCTTCAAAGCGCTTCAAAGCGCGAAGGGAGCAAGGGAATATAGTAGTCATTCTTAGGCCTTGAGGTTTCTGAATGATCTAACAATAACGTTACAAGCATACTAGGCCTGGCAGCATTTCTCCTAGTGCAAGTGCAACAGACAATTGCATGACAATCAGGCACATATTGAATAAGAAGTACGGATTGTCACGTTGTACACTGTCTGTAGAGTGTTTAATATCAGAACGCATAGGCCTATGGGGTGAATGTATCATATGCGTTCAGGTCAACAATCAAATAATGGTAGTTGCTTTACAATGTATTGTATTGTGTTGCATTGAGGGTGGGGTGTGGAACTAGTGTACATGTATGTGCATGGCATGGGGAAACCGTGTAAGTGATGTTTTAGGGGTTGTTAAATGTTATTTGATGAATTTGTCGTGATGAGCATTTCAAATTGTTATATAAAGTCACACATATTAAAACTCAAATACAAATCGTACCTATTACTGTCTCCGATTGTTTACACAGCACTTTATAGATTTGTTCTGCATTTTAAATAATTCTGGATTCATCTCGTATGACAGAATTCTTGTATTTTCGCTGCATATATTAAGCCAGACAGGGTGAGTAATCTGCTCCACAGTGTCCTATATTGTTCCACTGATTGAAAGCACACCTTGGTGCCACCTGAACTAATGTAAGGAGTTGTGCAGAATAAGGGTTCACTATCTTTCACTATCTAATACACACAGTTGCAGTGGTGGAGGCCAGCATGGGTTGCTGAGCTCTGACCTTTGGGCTTTGAAATCCCTCTTTAGCACAGCTTTATCCATTGCTAGCACATCTTCATTTGAATGACATTCACGTGTATTGTCCTCCTCCCCATGTATATGCTGTTCAAAAGTTGCCACCTTGAATTGAGATAATCCTCTTTCCACTTCTTCCCAAAAAGTCATGGATCTTTGGATGGTTGAGAGCAAATCCATAACCCTTTGTCCTGCGTTTGCATCACAAGACAGTTCATGTTCATGTATTATGTTGGATAATTGTAATAAGAACAGCTGCACACATGGCAGCCCCTGACTGAGTGAAGCAGCATGCAGGCTAACCTGCTGCATGAACTCTTAAAATGGCTGCAGCAAAGAGCAAACATTGTCCAACATATTCCACTGTGTATGTGTTAAATAGGCACCGTCCAGTTGCCGGCTCCTCATGGCCGTAATTCTAGAGGGGGGACAGGGGTGTTTGTCCCCCCCAACTTTCAAGGCACACCATTTGGTCCCCATTCATTTGGCTCGGGCACCTTTCTTCAGATTTCATGTCCCCCTGAACATTTTTAGCAAAGTTACTCCACTGCGGCTACTTCTCTTGCACTGACTTGGCCTGTACTTGCAGAGACACCATTGTACAGTGGGTTGAATTCAGGCACACCAATTTATGGAAGGTCGAATATGACTAAGTCAGCATTGCACTTTTCAAATAGCTGCAAGGGAGATGGTGACACAACTTCAGCTTTTGTAGCATATTCTAGAGACCACAGGAGTAGCTAAAGTGGATGCAGATAGTCTGGGTCACACTTAAGATCCCTTCTGTAAGTGGGTATTTGCTTTTGAAGTAGTTGACCACATGATTGAGTACATGGCCAAAGTGATACACATGCATGTTTCCATTCATCAGCAAGGCAGCTACAATATTATATCCAGTGTCAACTGCAACAAAGCCCACTTGTAATCCACAAGGAGTGAACCAATGTGCCTCAACCTCTTTTGCTTTCTTCCAGAGATTATCTCCCTCATGGAACCTTCTGTCCAACCCTTCCATACACAGGGTGACTTGCTGTGAATGACATTTAGCAACTGCTAGCTTGGGCTGTGCTTTTGAGAGGCAAGCAGTGAGGTGACCCCGTGTCCAGTGGTGGCCTGAATTCTGTGCCTTGAGCACTAGTTCACATATCGATTGCTAGGTGGACTTGCTTACCCTCGTAGAGGTTCACTGTCATTACCACTGTTTTTATAGCACAGTTTCAGAGGTGTAGTGCTGAGGTTCCCATGAAGTAGGGGTGACTAAGAATTCCACAGTATGGATTAACAATTTGTGTGTCCTTTGTAATATTTTGTGACACACTCATACGCGTTGGGAATAGTAGGCTGATGCATTGCATGGAAATAACAACTTGTCAGCAAAGTTGTCACCATACTCTGGGATATGGAAGCAACCATGGTGCTAAGGCAGGGTTTGTGAAAAAGTCTGAATCAGCCAGATTCTCTGGTGTAGTGTTGCATTATGGTGATGCAAATGTGTCCACCATCTTCAAATGAGGAGTTCTGTAGGCTGCACTGCCCCCTTTTACTTTTTCCAAGAACACAGCTGATGCCTCATGTGGACCCACGGGGAAGAGATGCCCAAATGGGCACCAAGCATCCCTTACAAGATTATTTTCTTGCATACACAGTAGGTGGCAAGATAAGATTGTTGCTTTTCGGACGTAAAATAGCTCCAAACTCCTGACTTATTAAGAGAGTTTGACAGTGTATGCTATGTAGTTACTCTTGACTGAGGAGTCTGTGCTGTTGATGTGACAGACTACTTCTAAACTGTAGTAGTATTTGTTTTTTAGGACCGTGTTTTCGAAATCAGGGAGTGTTTGCAGTTGTCCTGTGTGCAGTGCTTGTACTTGGCAATAGGATGGGTTTGTTAATGTTTGCATGCCTTTTGTCCTTCTCTTGATCTTCCTCAATATCCTTGGTAACATCAATGTAGAGTTGTGTGCCAATCGATCTAGAATCACAGGATAGATTACAATCTTTGCTATGGCCTTCATTGCCATCTGTTTACAAGGAAATCAAAGAGGCAGAATGTTCAGCCATCACCACTTCTTCCTCATACATACATGTATCTCTTTGTGCTGAGCTGATGTCTTTTCTTCTCCTTTTTGCATCGAGATGGTGGTAGCTCAACTTTTGCCTCCTCCTCTTCCTTGACTTCATCATTTGACACCTGATGCTTGTCCAAAGACGATATATGCACGATTAGGCTTCTTCCCAATGCACAATATTCTTTTGAGACAGATACTATTGAATGGCATGTCAGTGCAGAGGCCTGACTACTATCTGTGGCTTTGACCTATGCCTTGTGAATGCATGTGGGATTTTAAGTACTTTGACATTCTCTTCCACCTAAAAAATGCTCATGTAATTCTCGCTGACTTGGCCCTCCCATTTGCTAGAGAAAGGTGTGGTTCTTATTGCTTTGGCCTTCTATTACTCCTAGTAAATGCATATAGGGTTCTCAGTGCTTTGTTTCTGTTCTTATGTCTAGTAAATAGTAAAGGGGCTCTCAGTGCCTTAGCCTCCCCTTACGCCTATTAAATGAAGAGATTTGTCTTCTCCTCCACATATAAGATGCATGTGTGTGTTCTCCGTGCTTTGGTCTTCAACTAGCCGATTAATTGCATGTGCTTTCTCAGTGCTTTGACCTTCTCCTCTGCTTAGTAAGGGCATTCCAGTCTATCAGCGCTTTGGCCTTCTCCTATAACTATAAAATGCAAGTGGGTTGTACTGCCCCCTCCATTCAGAATTTACGAATGCAAATGGGTTATAATGCCCCTCTGTCCACAACTCACTCATCCAACCGCCCACAAATCATGTGCCTCAAACCCCTCTCAAATAAATTCCAGCCTAACTCTAGCTAGGCCCGATTGTTTATTGAATTGTAAAGTAATCTAACTAACCTACAAATCCCGTCTCTAAGAAGTCTGAACTGCTCCTAGCTCTTCTAAGGCCAACCACCAGATGCCCTGAGCTTCTACTGGCCTATTTTTTCATAGGCACAAGGTTGCAACCTGTACAACCTCATATTTTGAACTTCAGAAAAAGTCTACAAAGTTCAACCTCAGCAAAATCGATGGAAATTCTCACGGTTTCAGTTTTGTGTAAACTTTTCTGTTCACCCTTACGAGTCTGAGTATGTGTACAATTTGGTAAATATGCTCTACAGAGCATTTAACTTGCAACAAGAGCTCCCCATTTTAGTGATCGAATGTGCATTATTGCCCTGTCTTTCCATCATGAACATGAGGCACTACCTTCAATAGCGCCACATCCATAAAACCGTTTCATTGCGCAAAAGGATTATGGGGCAGATGCTTCAAACTTTTTTGTGTGCAAGTGAGGGAATGTGCTTGCACATCAATTTACTTGCACGCAAAAACGTTGTTGTGCCTTATTCACCAAGGGCATCTGAATGCACGTGCATCAACGATGTACTCATTCAGATCTTATTTCTCACCTCCCCATATGTATTTACGCAAGTAAGAGGGACTTTCTGTGCATTTCAAAATGCATCCTTAATTTAGATATTGGATGTGCTTTGAAATGTGTAGAGATTAAAGATATCCCTTACATCTGTTGATACGGGCACATGGGAATGTGCAAAGCATGACAGGGTCAATACTGGCATGAACAACGGCAGTTCAACTTTAAAACAAGTACACGAGAAAATTAAGTTTTTAACAGTGCTCCTAGAAAGATATACAAGCATTGAAGCACGCACTTTACGCTTATCAGTTACCAAAGTTGGGCAAAAAGTACGTAAAAACTGAAACTGCAAGTTTAGTAATAGGAATACTTGCTCTGGCCCATCTTTCCCCACAAGAAGACATTACTGTGATTTCAGTTTCCATTTTTCGCAAGAAAAGCCTACATTTATGCATGATTTATACTTGCGCTTTGCCGGTGCTGCTAAAAGAAATGTATGACAGGCAAAAGATGTTGGCTTACATTAATTCACCTTTCCACTGTTTATAAACGGGTGTCTTATTAGACGGGTGCAGCACTTTAAAAGATCAACATGCACTGCAAGTTTGTGTCAGGGAGCAGGGTCATCCAGAAGGCATGACATCTGGGGCTGCTCGGTATTATTGTTCTGCATTAAGAAAAAAACATCTGAAAGGCAAGCCGGGCCAGTGGAAAGGTAGGAGTGGATTAGAGCGACTGAAACGCTGTACTTCCTAGTCAACCTACCACAGGGACAGCATGAAAAGCAGAGGTGAGAGCATGGCCTTTCGTCTGACTAGCTCTCCCACTATCTGTGTGAGCTATATTTAATCACTATTGGCACCAACAGGGGCATTCCTGCCCTGTATATGGTTGTTGACTTGGAAACATATAGAGCATGCGCTGTTCAAAATCTTGATCAGTCTTATAGGCAGTAGAAACATGTGTTCTGCCGTAGTTGCGGGTGTGGTACAACATTTAAATAGTTTTTAGTTGAGGGAGAGTTAGACCATTTAAATAAGCGTTTGTTGGGAAAGAAGTAGATCATGAAAATTCAAACACTTTTTTTAAGGAGTTCAATCTCAAGCGGACTCGTTTCCCGAAGAATCATAATGACGACGTTAAGACATTCCCTATTGAAAGGAAGCCATCAAACGTGTTTAATGAGACAGTAATGGTTTTCTATATCAACACCACATTATGCACCGTTTTCCTGGGTGTTTCTGTTATTTCAGCTGCAGAAGAAGATCTATAGCATATAATGTCCCCCTTTAGATGCAATTGCCCTAAAATAGGAATGAACAACAAAGCAATGGCAGCCGTTGTGGCCATTCACCTGTCAATCCATCCATCTGAATGATCAGGAAACCCCAGCAAGTATTTCAAAAACATGGTTTACTTATGTGCATTTCTTTAAAATCAGAAGTCCTTTTACTATCTGGATATTTTAGGATGCCTACCGTTGCTTACAGTTTCACTGCCAACCGTTTCGATCCAATATTACAATCCTAACAAAGATTGTGTTGGTTCAGTGAACTAATTAGGGAATCCGGTCCCTCTCTACCATTCCCTCCTCCCAGGACTCAGCTATGCTCTCCCTCAAATGGTGTCCCACCCATTATTCAATAATTTGAAAAGAAACAACCAAGTCCATGTAAATGGTCAATAATTTAATCTCCAATCTATTGGAGCTCAGAGGAGCCCTCTCTCTTCCAGTTTCCCCAAGCAGTCCAACATCCCAATGCCCTACAATTGACCACCAGAGAAAGCCACTGAATTTACATCAGTTTTGTAAAGCGAATCAGTGGTCTAAGTGAGCTTCTACCATACATTTGAGGCTACTTGCTTTATAGGTTGACTTAAAAGCATGGTTTGCCACTCTGCTTGCAATATTCTTATCACAGGTCCAGACTATTATCACTTTCCTAGAAGGTATGCCAACCAAAAACAGGTTAACAAATCAGCTAGGGCACTTTTAAAAGTGTAACCCCATTGCTGCTCCTGTAGGTGTCATTGAAATTTGTAATTTTGGCTGATATTTCACTGCCACCTTAACTCTGAACAAGACCTCTTCTATCATTGAAGGGCCTCCAGTAGATTTATTTATGTATTTCCTTTCACCAATGGCCCTCTTTCTCTACTGTCTGGTGCCTGAAGCGACCAAGATCTGACATAAATTCTGCATCCACTAAGGCTGATAGAGACTAAGTATAGCATGCTTTGCATAACTGCCCTGAAACAAGGGTACACTACCCTTTGCGATTCTTGACAGGAGATGCATGTGTTTTGCATGACAAGTGGCCAACGTGTGATGAATCATGGGATAATGTTACTTCTCCCGATGGGGGAACCATTCTCTGTGAGGCTAGGGAGGTGAGGCCACAACCTGATATTCCCCGTAGGGGTGGTATAAAGTGGGAAGGCCTCACAGGGATGGATTTCCCTCATGGGGATGTGGACTCCCATTCCATGATGCAACTCCCTAACTCGTTTGGCCTTGAGGACTTAATATCTCCTCAAAACCCATTTAACTAACCTGACAGTACTACGGTCATGTATTGTGATATTTCCTCCTGTACTCATTTAGGGACTAACCAAAATATGACCAGGAAAAGACAAGAGCATTAGCATACCTTTTCCTTAAGTACTGAGAAGAAGAAGACGATCAAAGGAGTGATGCTGATTACTTCATTATCAAAGCTAGACAGTACTGAGTAGAGCAGGTCCCGAGGAGGCATGAAGATCACCCCATGGAAACCAGAAAAAGACTTTGACAGTCCGCGGGGGAGGTATCAGTTTCAGAATATAAAGAGAGAGAAAGGACTACAGAAAGAGAGACGTTGGGGTGGATGCTGGAAACCCCGGGAAGTTCAAACCTGAGAGTGGAGAGACAAGCTGCAGAGGTCGATCCTCGATGGAGAAGACACTAGCAGCTGGAAGAAGGTTGTCGGTGGCATGTGTAAGAAGATTCAATTCAACACTACAGCTAAGTCAATGCCTAGTCTGGGATACTGAATGGAAACCCTTATTGATATATCTTTATGTCCAGTTCATGAGTTCTGGATGACTACCCCTATATAACACCCCTCTCTTGGAACCCCCCTGACCCCACTGAGCCAAGAAGTAGTTCTGTTTTGCAAGTTTAAACGGTTTATTTGAGAATGTAAACAATATATATATCACACTTTATAATAAATTAATAATTAATATCACACTTCAGAACATGAGCAGTTAACAACAATGGGTAATGTTCTACTAATAAACTGATTTTATTACCCAGGAGTAGTATAAAGGATGAGGTAGCACGCTTGGGAATAGGAACAGAAGAATAAGGTGGTAGAGAATGCTTTATCTAGTTTCAGATGGATGCAATGTTGAATGAAAATGCAATACAGAAAATACTCAATATGATTTCAACAAAACAATGTAATCACTTTTCTCTGGCAATCCACTCCCCCCTTATGCAATGTAAGGAAATGAAGAGGAGAGCACACAGTTCTTAGAAATGCAATCAAATGTAATTCAGTTCACCCCAGCAAGCTTAGACTACAATAGGAGTTTTGAAACACAGGCAAAATGCTTTGAATATGGTGACAATGCAGTGAGAAATAGGCTGAAAATGCTTTTAATTCCCTTCAGGAGGTTCAGGGTGAGTGGTATCTAGTTAATATTAGTTCAGGCTCACTCTAGCAATGATTCACGGATGGTTCTTAAGAGGCAAACGAAATTTAGCAGTTCAGGCAAAAGCAGCTATCTTTTTACAAGTAAAGAAATCGGGCCAAATCGCAAATCGCTGCAAAATTCACGAATGCGTGAATCACGATTACGAACAGTCGGTTCTAGGTTCGTTGAATAGCGGAGATTCTAAGCTTGCAGAGGAAAGTTAAATCAAGTTCCTAGCCCAAACGGTTCCAGAGATACGGGCGATTATATAAAGGTAGTTTTTCGGATTTGAAATTTTAAAAGTTCAAAGCGACAGGTTACAGCTTGCAGCTAGAAAATGACAGGTGACAGTTCTACTTAGGTTAAATAGATTGAATTATATTATATTAAACTAAGGGATATGTTCTGAGTTTTGCTGAGTACTCACAAGAGATTTTGGACAGGAAGGCGACTTTGTCACGGATCCGGTCACTGCGCACAGCACTTCACAGCGATCTGGTCTCCGGTTCCGAGTACAGCTCTGCTTTCTGGGTCACCGGCACTGCTCCTGGATCTTGGGTTCTGCTGGTCTGGTCTAGCACCGGTCTGCACGGCTCCTGGTTCCGCTTTCTCCGGACACAGCGCTGATCTGCACGGCTCCTGGACACTGCTACCGGTCCCGGCAATGTTCTAGGCAGGGAATTCAAACAGCTCGCCCGGCTGTTGATAGTCTGCAAATGATTTTTGGGCCTGCTGACAAATACTTTTGCTTGCAGTGGGCCTTCTTGGTTCAAAGTTCTGTAGTCTCTGTTTAGCTTGGAAGTATAAGTGTAGGATCTCTGGATGTGAAGTCGTCGGTCAGCATGCTCCGCAGCAAATGGAATTGAATGTCCTCTCTAGCTTCCAGTGGCTCTTTTTATGTCTTTTGAAAGTGGGTGTGTGTGCAGCATCATTAGCCAGCCCCTCTCTCAACCGCCCATTGGTCAAGCTTTCCGCACTGCTTTGATTGGGGAAGGAAATGTGTGTCATGGTGATGCTGTTTTATGGTCTGCAGAAAGGATACTCCCCTGTCATTTTGCACACAAATCTATATTTGACCCAAATACATATTTGCACAGGTACACATTTGTTAAAATTACATGCACCCATCACATATCACATGAGGTATACTCTGTTCAAACTCTGCTCTTCCTGGGGGCTTGCATTCAGAAATGGCAACATTTTGTGCTTTTAAGTGGGTTTTGCAACATCAGATTTTTCTCCAGATTTATACACATGTACACCCCCCTCCCACACATATCTCAGTAACTTTCCAGGTCGCTAGCTTAAACACAGAGTATGTGGTGTCAATAAATAGCTGGGTTTTGCCCCAGAACATTACACAAATTCCCAATGCGTCTTAAAACGTGCACAGAAAAATCACAAGAATTATGGTATCATTTAAATAATTTTGACAAGTCCGCACTGTGAGTTATACATCTTTCTTAGAATCATATTCTGGCCAACAGGGGTGTGTCTTTTCAGGTCACATGGTGTAGAAACCAGTTTATCCAGTTTCTGCCAAGCTCAGAGACCCTGCCCCTCCCAGCTTCTGCCAAGAGGAAGCTGTTTTACGGTCCCCCCAATAAACCATCTGCCTGAGTCAAGGCAGGGCTTTGTTCAAAAGGAAGCCATTTACGACAACCCTAATAAACCATCTGCCTGGGCCCTTTCTTTAGTTTCTTGCAGTCCCCTGGTAATTCAATCAGAGAGTGTGTGACCTCCTTTTGGCAGGAGCAACAGAATGCAGCCAGGCCTGGGAATGCATTTGTTGGGCAAGCCCCCACTCCTGTCGGGGGTAGCTGTCAGGCAGAATTCCAGTTTCCTTAAGCCAGGTTTCAGGTAAAATGTCACTTTTTGTTCCCCAGTTTAAGTCAAGACAATTTTTACATATGCAGCTAGAATGCTGATTTTAAGTTCAAAACTATGACATTTTAACAGTTAAAACTATGTGACACTCAAAAGTAGGTCACTCAGTTAATTTAAACATTTTCGATTTTTGGTAGTTTTAAATCCAGTTTCAGTTAGGCTGCTGCAGACCTGCAGAGCTCAGCCAGTCTTGTTATGAACATTGTTTTGGGGCTCTTCAACTTCCCAGATTTAGTATGCACACATACTTCATTCTGCCAGATGTCCGCTGGTGTTCAGTGAGATTTTTGGATGTGTTGCAATGTTTGAAAATAGGCATTTTGAGCTGGCATTCAGAGAAACCAAAGGTCATTTTAAAGTGCGGTTTTTCCTTTGGCACACATTTCACTCATGGCACCCCGGCCCATCCTGCTCGCACTGGTGGGTGGCAAGTTAGGCCGCCATTTTGGTGTGCGCACAAACTGCGTGGTTCTCCTGGATTCTGGCGCACATGTGGGCTTTTTGGCCATCTTGGATTTTCTAAGCCCACAGCACCAAATGTTGCAGCATGATAGCTCAAACGTGGGTCAGGACACCCAACACATGGCCTCGCTGAGGTGGACCATTCAGTCCGACAACTGACCCAGAACTGAAAAAACCAAGTTCCGTGCAGGACCAGTGGGGAGTGGATGGTAGCAGAGAACAGAGAAGAAAGAACAACCAAGCAGAGCGGTCAAATCCAAGACCCCAGGAATAACCGGCAACATGGTTTCTCCCAGAAGTAGGTAACAGGGCCACAGTAGAACTGCTAGGCTCTTGGATAGAACTAAGGAGTGTATCAGGAGTAATGACCCTCATCACAAAAGCCACCCTAAAGCTACTAATCTTGAAGAGTGCATCAGGGACAATCTCCCTCGTCATGGTAGCCACCCTAAGTCTACTGACCCTGAACATTGCAGAGATGGCGCTCACTAATAATTTTTTTCAGTTGATGGGCAAATTTTACATACAAGTAGAAGGAACAGCAATGGGAGCCGCCATGGCTCCCTACTTAGCTAACTTGAATGTTAATATGGTTGAGGAGACTGTCATCTACCGCAATCTGAATCCTTTCCAAGACAACATCCTATGTAGGCTAAGATATATAGATGACATTTTTGTCATCTTGAAGGGGAGTAAAGATGAGGCTAACCAATTTAATGGGTGGCTGAATGAACAGAACAGATACCGCAAATTCACTATGAATATGAGCAACAATCTAGTGAATTTCTTGGACATTTCCATATAACATCATCAAAGCACTCTGTTGGTCAAACCATTTACTAAAGACACAGACAAAAATGCTCTCCTCCACTTTAATAGCCACCATGCCCAAGATGTAAAGAACAATTTGCCGTTTGGACAACTTTTGCATATTGAGAAAAATAGCAGCACTAATGAATCGTATGAGAATGGGGATAACAACTTAATTGACAAACTGACCACTCTGGGTTATCCCATATGCCTAGTGAACGATGCAGCTAAGAGGGCATTTAACAACAACAGAGAAGCCCTCCTAGATCAACAACTACATAGGAATAGGGACACAAAGGAGACTCCATTGGTATTCGTTAATACCTTCAGTAATCTATCCTACAAAATCAAAGGGATTATCAATAAAAATTGGAACAAATTCATGACAAAGGAATGTGACAAACCTTTGGTAGCATTTAAGAAGAGTACCACTATACAGAATTGAGTGATGAAGAATGATATTGGGAATGGCAAAGAGAAAGAATTCCATCACACAAGGCTGTGGGGTTTACCACCAATATCAGGACACCATCCATGTGGTAACTGTATTATGTGTGCTCAGACTAGGAAGACCACAACAGTAGATCTGGGTTTAGAAAGGGAATGGAATATCACAGAACACACAAATTGTAACACAGAGAATGTGGTCTATGTAATCAGATGCCCATGTCAATATATCTATATTGGCAAAACCATCCGTAAGTGTAAAACGAGAATGATTGAGCACAAAAGTTGTATTAAAAACAAGGTAGATCAAGCACCACTTGTCAAACATTTTTTGGAAAAGAATCGTAAGTGTAGCGATTTCAATGGGACTATCCTGAAACACGTGAGAGGAAAAACACAAGAACTAATTGACACAAATTTATTGAGCCTTGAACAGAAATTAATTTTTTTGACCAAGAGTCATATCCAAGGTCTCAATGAAAATATTGAATGGCATAATGCATAGATGTTACATACTTGTGTGCTCAATCAACCCGTTAACGACTTTGAATTGTCATCTATGAAGACAATTATTCCCGCTTGACATACCATATATGAAAACCTATGTATTTGCATAACAACAAGCTGTTCTTGCCTGTGCATTTATTGCTCTAACTGGTTAGACATTTGATCTCTCTAGTATTTGGGTATATAATCGCTCAGTGTAGACTATCTGAGTCCCCTATTGTCAAATGTGGTTTTTCTACTGCCAAACATGAACGCTGTAAAACCATTTTGAAAATGGATATCCATATAACTGTATTTGGAGCATATATGTGAGTATGTCAGGCATGGACTCTCTCTTCTTTTTTATATATACCACTGTTATTACAACTTATTTACCTCTTGGCTCATGCTCACACAAACATTTCCAGTTCCTTTTGAGTAAATAGGAAGGTTGACTGTGTAGTATTTGGTTTCCTGCAGTTCAACACCTTTTCAAAAATCATTTCCCTATGGCATTGCGAGACAGGCAGGATGGGTACAACGATACGCGCGAGAACGCGATGACATCATCACGCCATGACATGATGATGTCATAGTGTTACTAGACGTGTAGGCATGCATAGTTATAGTGACTGTTTTGAGTAGTAATTCGACCGCAAAACAATGGCCATTGAACCCTCCATTGAATGTACTCGATTTTGGGGTGAGTTTTCTGGCCTTTGGGCTCACATTTCATTTTTATTCTTACTCTGACGTAAAAAAAAACCTTGGTAAACTCATCTAAAATTATTTATAGTCATTTCGTTTAGATGCTAGGTTGCTCTCATTCTGATTCTACAAATGTTTGGAAGTCAGAATTGTAAGAACCACATAAGAAATGTCACCTAGAAACTATATACATTAATTATATCACTGACTATGAGGAAATAATAATAATAAAAAATAAAATATATATATATATATATATATATATATATATATATATATATATATATATATATATATTTCCCTTAATCTCTCTTTTTAAAGGTGGAGATAAGGCAAATTGCCTGTGAAAATGAATAGTTTGGTGACACCGAGATCCAGCCACATGCAGAAGTGAGCAACCTTGTACTTATTCAAGTAAGTACATTTGGCCCCCCTTTTTTTAAGGTTGCCTCAAAGGGTTTTCGAAGACTGGGCAACAGTGAAGACCCTACTGTTTGCAATAAATACACATCCTAAGTAAGGCTTTGTTGCCTGTTTGTGTTTTTGTCTACCTCCTTTTAGAGTTTCTTCGTGGCTATATACATACTATTACCAATTCGTATGTCTACTACATGTCGACTTTTTACAAGCGTGGACAAAATCTATCTACAATCCCTACAGGTAAGAGGACCTACAATAGGGATAGAACAGTCCTGAGTAGTTACTACAATTTCTAGATAGTTTCCTTTTGTGTCCCTGTTTATTACAGATTAGAATAAAAGTATGGAGTGATATTCCCTAACAAAAAGGAAATCTTCCCTACTACAACCAATTTTTGGTGTTTTTCAGACTGTGGAAATGTCTACTACACTCTACAAGATATGTAAGATAGAAGCATATCTAGTCCCCTAGGTGGATCAGGGAAGCTCTACTAAGGTCTAATGATAAGATTGTTAACAAAATAGTAAATTCATTAACGGTTTGTCTTTAACCAACAGGGTTCGTCTTATTGAACAAATATGACAGAAAAGAAGTGATAGGAAAGAAGACTTATCACTATAAAAAAAACACAAGCAACTTTTTATCCCTGATTAATGTCCCACATTTGTCTGTGTTTTAGGGACAGAAATTTGTGCAAGTTGGATTTTGAAAATATACTAATAGCATTTCAAAATAAGGTAAACTACTTCAATGTGAAGTTTCAAACCGAGTGGTGATTTAGTTATTAGAAGAACCAACCCACAGTGAATGTTTGTTTTCCTTGTTATGTGATATATATGTTTTATATGTTTTATATTAAGTTTTATGTAAATGTGATCATTTTATGAGTGCTAATTTCTATATGTTTAATAAAAATATGTTTTAATGTTCATGCATGAATCTTGGGGTATTAGATACGCCACCAGTCTTTTCCTTTCTTTTCTTTCCTTTGTCGTGGTTTAGATACCTGTTAATACATCTTCTTTTTGTATAATATAGATCTTATCCATGTGGTAAGAAGTGTATGATCCCCATAGCATGGTACATGCCATTTGAGAATAGTGTATCTGGACTATCCATCGAAAATAAATTAATCGAATTGAAATCCAATGAAATGTATTCCTTGAAAGCCATTTTCATCGAAATGCACTTTCGTTGAATACATTTCATTGGATTTCGATTAGGGTTAGGGTTGGGTTAGGGTTGAGATTCGAGTTAGGGGGAGCTCTTGTGGGATGGGGTTGGGGTTTGGGAGTAACCCCCCCAATAAAGAAAATGTTACATGAAGCTGGCCAGTGCCGAAATACTTTAAAGATTTCAGGACTGGACAGCTCCCTGCAATGTTTTAACGTGAAAAATAAATGCATTGAAATGCTATCTTTTACATTTAAAAGCACATATCCAACGAAAATTGTCAATTCCTATATTCGATGGACAAGCTTCGATGGATATGTACTTTTAAATGTAAAAGATAGCATTTCAATGCATTTATTTCCATTGCATTTTGTTCGATGGATTTCCATTTCGATGGTTGATTCTCGATGTAAAGACCATATACCGAATAGTGCATCAAGAGTAAACTTCCTCATCACAGTAGCTACCCTAAAGCTACTGACCCTGAAGAGTGCATCAGGAGTAATCTCCCTCATCATAGTATCCACCCTAAAGCTACTGACCCTGAAGAGTGAATCAGAAGTAATCATCCTCATCACAGTAGCCACCCTACAGCTACTGACCCTGGATAATGTATCAAGAGTAATCCCCCTCATCACAGTGTTTAGAAGGAAAAGTACAACAAGAATAATCCCCTTCATGACAGTGTTTATAAGGAAGAGTGCGTCAGGAGTAATCTTCCTCAATTCAATGATTGTTAGTAAAGAAAGACTGACCAAGAGAGAACTAATACAAGTGTGCACAGCCTTGGGAAAAATCTCTCTGGCTCTAGCGACTCTAAGATTTGCAATCCAAGTACTTCGAGAAGAGCTTGGACGGAGTTGCAGGAACTCTTAGGAAAAGAGCTGTGTAAAGTGTTAATGCATTTTTGATACCAGGAGAAGGGAGCTCTTCTCCTAGTTGGTAAATCATACTCTAGTTCATCAGACCAACTGGTTAAGCCTGGATAGAATCCATTATTATTCAGAATCTTCAAAATTGGTGTAATAGTTGGAGAAGGGGAGTCATTTTCCCGATTCAATAATAAGACTGGAACTAAATTGAGGAAAGGCCATTGTTGTCTGTAAGAATCAACACTGCTGAAGACTGCTGATAAAAGCAGGAGTGTGCCATCCTACTGGATAACTTTAGTTGGTTATATTTTAGGGGTAGGGCTAGAGTGGAGTAGAATTTGCGACAGAGCACCGTTATATTGTGTTGGATAATCATCCTTATGACGAACACAAACATTTTCTTACTTAGGAAGGAAACTATCTTTAAGAATAAGGAGAGTTAGGTTTTACTTCCTTATTATTTAATAAAAGTTTGGAGCCAAAATTGCACCTCTTTGTCCGACCCCTTCCTCTAGTGGACCACCTATGGTACACACAATATTTAATAGGGTATTGGCCACAGCTCTTTATCTCCATTACTATACAGTAGAGTACAACACAGTAAACAGGGTCTACCTCTTTTCATTTTCATTTTGGAATGTGGATAGTCGACTGCCAGTTGTATGCATGCACTATGCTTTGGTGATCATTGTTAGTGTAGATATTCCATATTCTTACATAAATGACTCGTGAATGAATTTACAAATAAATTAAAAAATGTCTGTGCAACAATTCTAAATTACCATGCAAATGGTCTACCCCCCCCCGTTATTACCCCAGATTTGTATAATTGGGAACAGGTTATTGCTGAGAGCAGATGAAAGAAAATACTGTGCGAGTTCTCAAAAGTGACTGTGTGAAAGAATTTGTTGTATGTGTGCCCACCGATTCCAATTTATTTGTGTAGCCATAGACCCAATGCTTTGGCATTTGTGAGTTTGAGGAAGAGTTTATTTCTTTCCCTCAAGTTACCTGAGTTCCTGTCCTCTTCATAGGAGACATTAGTGACAGATTTAGCCCTTCTTCTATTTCTACATTTTTCTTTTCTATCCTGACAACTCAGTCCTTGTTTTACATCTTTGAGCTTATATTTTCTGTACACAAATTATTCATCTAGCATGTGATACCCCAGGGTTTGGGCGTAAAACAAATACAATAAATAAATAAAATAAATAAATATTTGTACCTTTCAGGATAAATTGCATTATTATTTTATGCCACAAAACATTCCCCGCAAAAGCTACATTTGATCTTGATATGAATGGGTACCTAAGAGGAGCTCTACAGACCCTGGTATCAAAGGCTCACCATAAGCACAGTGATTCCTTCTTTGGCTGGTATGTGGAAGCCACTAAAAGGTATTCCAAAACCAGAGCTCTCAAAAAAAAGCCAAGGGAAAACCAAGATTAGTCAAAGTACAAAAAAGAAGTCTGATCAAATGTGCATGTCTCTTAAAAACAGAAAAAGTTACAGTAGACTCAACTAAGCAATCCACGGGATACCCCCTGATAGAGACTCGAGACAATTTCTGAGAGTCACGTAATCCTGCTAATTGCACCCTGCACCTGACCAGAAGCCAGGAAAAGCACAAAGCAGCTGCATATGCTTCTCCGTCTCCATCAGGGGGCCAGATTCAATTTCAGAGGCCAAATTCATCTTACTGTGAACCACCAACATATGGTCAATCGACTGCTATGCGATCACATGAACGTTCTACATTGTGATTGCTTTTAACCATTGAAGCACTTTGTGAGAGATGGACAATTGCTAATGTTATTGATACCTCACCTCCATCAAATGCATCTGCAACCTTTGAAGAGTTCTCTAATATATCCCTTCGAGCTGTGGCTGCAGCATAGCCTGGAAGAGGCAATCTGACAAAAATGTGCAAGTCGCTTTAATATTGTGCAAAGATTCTCTAAAATCTGTAGCGATCCTTTTAAGTTTCAAGAAGAGCTATAAGTAAATATTAACTGTTACACTCTTTTTTGCTTAGATCTAAACTAGTTGTTAAGAGGTGCCCTTCCTCCTGTCATGTTCACTTTATTGAAGCAAAGAAGTAACTGGCTAATGAAAGAAACACATAAAGATACTTAAAGAGAATTTATTGATAGGCTATTCCTAACCAGAGTAGTGCCTAAGAGGCATATTGGACTGAGATAAGGGGGAGAACCAAGACAATCATCTCAAGAGGCTTAAGCATAATTATGATCGTTTTTGGGGGATCTCCATTGTGGTAACAACTGCACAGTAAGACTTGGTATCTGCATTCATAATAGGGCTGCAGCCCAAGATTGCCAAATAAATTAAGGGAAAACTCATTGGCTGGGAAGGCACCAAATTGACTGTAGAATTTACATGAAAAGACACAGAGACATAAATAATCTACTGAGGGTAGATTAATGGTGTTACAAACCCAGGACTGCAGCCTTTGAAAGGAAGGGTAGGGCACAGAGCAGGACCCAGCTCCTGGGGAAGAGCAACAGTAGTTCCTGTGAATGAAGGACAAGCAGGATCTCAGGTTAAACAGATGTTTGATGTATACAATGATCAATGGACATAGTGTAAGGAATTTGGACACTGGAATACTGAGTGCCCAAATAGACCAGCTCAGCACTTAGCATGAACAACGCAACTCCCTCTTTCTTTTTTGACAGTCATTTCCACCACTATGTGCTACATTGAACAAACAATTGGACATCCAGGTGGCTAGTAATATTGTTGCCTCTATGATTCTGTTTGATCCTTCTTCTCCTTATGTAAACTGTGCTGTTAGCAGGAACACATTCTCTTGTCTGGTTGATAATGAAATATCACATTGAAATTTGAGAGCCTATGCATATTCACATGTTACTATTCAGATGAGGTATTAAATGCAGTGTATTTAATCCTGACCAAGACTGCGAGACTTGTCCTTGGCCTCAAGCTCTGGCATCGTATCTCTCCAGCTCTGAAATCTCTCCATTGACTCCCAGTGGATGCAACAATTAAATTCAAAACCATCTGCACTTTCCACAAGATTTTCTGGAGCCTGGGTACAAAATACCTACATCTATCCCTCTGCAAATACCTCCCTTCTCAAGGTCTTTTCTCCTCTACCTCTAACTCCCTCAGAGTCAGTTGTTTTTCAAAGAAACAAGCTGGGCATAGATCTCTGTCTTCAGCTGGGGCCTCCACCTGGAACAGCCTCCCTGCCACTCTGAAGCTTGAGGAGAACCATCGCCAGTTCTGGAAGCACCTCAAGACCTTCCTCCTTGCTTCTGCCTTCGCCCCCCTCCCCCCTGCTGAACTGTTCTCTCTCGGCAGCGTGCACCTGGCCTATCTTCTGTCTCCCAGGCCCAGGTACCTGCTCACCCTGCCACCCTCCCGCACTGCATCTGGGCCACCCTCTGCACTGAGGTCTGTACCCATACAGTCCTCCCACCCTGTTTTCTTCTTGCACTTATCATACATGACATAACCTGTCTGCTGCCTTAACCCAGCACTTGCCCTCGCTGGCTGCACTACCATAATTTGTTGTCTTTATTTATTTATTATTATTTATCTGTTTTCTCTTTTGCTCTGCACTTTCCACGCCCCCCTCCCATGCACTTTCCCCTCTCCCTCTCCCATGCACTTGCAAGTTCTCCATGTCACTGGGCCTAGTAAGATTGTTGTTTGGTACTCCCCTGTTCCCCTCCCTTGCTTAGTCGTGCTCTGAAACACTTGTGTACGAGTGCGATATAAATAAAATATCAATATTGTGGGATATTTCAACCCATGCCAATGCGCCACACTACATCCCCTTGCCAATGGGGGAAAGAATCTGCCAAAAATGGAGGCGCTAACCCCTCTGCACACCAAATCTGCAAAAACTGCGAATGGTTCAGAAATCACAAAGAGGCTGCACCACCTTGCCACACACAGGCAACGTTGATGTCAAAACAGAACTCCCTGCAGGAGAATGCCAGTGAGTGCTGGTACCAGTTACATGAATCAAGGCCACAGAAGTGGGTTAAAATCCCAAAATGCCTTAAAATTCAGTTTTCCTAATCCATTGCAACCTTCAAAGTGCTGTTTTGGTGCTAAATTCAGTCATTTTCCCAGTAAATTATTGAACGGAAAAGGGTGCTGATATCATAGATTCTCCAGGTAATCAGAGGAATCCAGATCTCACTGACTGACAGCTGCATCAGAAAATTAGCTGTCAAACCCAGTTTAAAAGTGTTTCTGTTTCCTGATTAAAATTGCAAAATCCGCCTACTTAAAGCATGTTTGTGAAGGGCTAATTCTTTTAAAATGTCCAAATCCCTATTAAACTGTGCTTATATTTTATATGGTACAACAAGCGTCCCTTTCCCACCTCGCACCCTCTTCCTGTTCTCTGTCCCCTCCCGCCTCCCGACCCACCCACCCCCGCTCTGATTGGGCCTCGAGCCCTTCACCACTGGTCCTCTCAGGGCAGCCCTCTGTCCGGCAGCCCCCTGCGGCTAAGGGCCCAAGGCCAAGGGCAGCTCTAACAGAGGCGACTACAGGAAGTGTCAGCAGGTGTCTGCAGGGGAAGCCAGTGGCCAGCCATCAACCAGCAACTACAAGGACCAGTAAGGTAGGGTGGCTTGGGTTGGGGAGAGGTACAGCTCTACCCTAGAAACCTGACCACTTGGCAAAACCAATGTTTAACAATGTGATCACCCCTGTTACCGCAAACTGCATCGATAGGGTTCTCTCCCACTGTACAGGTGTCTCAAACCTAGCAGGGCCTCTGTGCCCAAATTGCATTGTGTGATCTCCAAACTGCATTGATAGGCCTCTCTCCCACTATACAGGTGTCTCAAACCTAGCAGGGCATCTGTGCCCAAATTGCATTGTGTGATCTTCAAACTGCATTGGTGGGCCTCTCTCCCACTGTACAGGTGTCTCAAAGTTAGCAGGGCCTCTGTGCCCAAACTGCATTTTGTGTTATTTAGACCACATTGATAGGCCTCTCTCCCACTATACAGGTGTCTCAAACTTAGCAGGGCCTCTGGGCCCAAACTGCATTGTGTGATCTCCAGACTGCATTGATGGGCCTCTCTCCCACTGTACAGGTACCTCAAACTTAGCAGGGCCTCTGTGCCCAAATTGCATTGTGTGATCTCCAAACTGCATTGATAGGCCTCTCTCCCACTATACTGGTATCTCAAAGTTAGCAGGGCCTCTGGGCCCAAACTGCATTTTGTGTTATTTAGATCACATTGATAGGCGTCTCTCGCACTATACAGGTGTCTCAAATTTAGAGGGGCCTCTGGGCCCAAACTGCATTTTGTGTTGTTTAGATCACACTGATAGGCCTCTCTCCCACTATACAGGTGTTTCAAACTTAGCAGGGCCTCTGTGCCCAAATTGCATTGTGTTATCCCCAAACTGGTTTGATAGGCCTCTCTCCCACCACACAGGTGTCTCAAACTTAGCAGGGCCTCTGTGCCCAAATTGCATTGTGTGATCTCCAAACTGCATTGATGGGCCTCTCTCCCACTGTACATGTGTAACAACTTAGCAGGTGCGTGGGCCGAAACTGTTTTTTGTGACTCCCAAATTGCATTGATAGGCCTCTCTCCCACTGTACAGGTGTCCCAAATTTAGCTCACTCGCAAATATAGCTCACTCGCAAGTGAGACAGAACCCACCAGTGAATTATGGTGGAGTGTCACTCTGACTAGGGCCCATTGCATCACAAGGCGAAAGTCCAAGCTGTGCCCATCCAAGCTACTTTTCAACCAGCAGACAGCCTTCCCAAACCCACATAGTCTGCTCACCAGAGTGAACCATGGTCAGGGAGACGGACAGTAAAGAGAGCCACCAATAACACCCAACTAAATAACCCTTACGACCCCCTTCCCCTCCTAGGACAGCGACTGAATGAGTCACCATCTTCACTCAGAATACCACCTACAGACAGAGCCCAAATTAGTAGCGGACACCCCCTCACCCACCACTACACCACAAGACAACCAGACCAAAGCAGGACCAACTAGACGTCACCAAAACAAACACTAAACAACTCTCAATGTTATAATGCCGTGCAAACGACCCATTCCAAGGAAAAGACAAAGAGAAGAAAGAACAAACACTCCAGAACAGCAACTAAGAACGACAACTACAGAATGGACCCCCACAGACAGGAACACAAATCGAACCGACATAGAGAGAAGAGAAAAATCCCTCTAACTAACTCCATACCTCGATGATAACTGGCCACCACAGCAATCCAACCCACGTTAGAGGCAGCAACATCAAACAACCTAACACAAGCAATTAGAAGAAGGATGAACAACACAAACAACAAACAGACGGCCAACGTGATAACACCCTACATCACAAAAACAAGAGAAACTTCCAATCAACAACCACAACTCCCAGAAGACGAACTCGATGAAAACAAAAAAAAAACAAGACAGAACCTAGAAGAACTCTTCGAAGACGCGGACACCCCGAATCCCACAGCCCAACAAGAGATTGACCAGGAAGGAAACCTCAACACCGAGTAGAAGACAACCTTGACAAGAAAGCCCAAACGAAACAACACCTTCAAACTTCACTGCAATCTAATAAACGCAAGATCCATGTCAAAACACTCAACAGAGATCTTCGACCTACTCAACGACAACGGCATTGACATCCTGTTCATCACAGAAACATGGCTGGAAGACAACTACAAAATCACACTCCAAAGCTGCCTTCCAACCAATTTCAAATGCCTGCAAATAAATAGAAAAAACAAAAAAGGAGGAGGCATCGCTATAACATTAAAAAAACACCTGAAAATAAAAAGTGACAAACTGCTCAACATCCTCAACTGCAAAACCATGGTAATACACCTAACAGCGAGCCTGAAAGCCAACATCAAATTCATCTTGGTATACAGACCGCCGACATATGATGCAACATTCGTCGACAACTTCATAGAAGCCATCACCAACTTAGCCATCAACCACAAAAACACCTAATCATCCTGGGGGACTTCAACATCTGGTTTGAAGACAGCCATGCCAACTCTCAAAACTCACTGATTGAACAACTCAGCACCACAAAACTACGAGAACTAGTCAAAGGAGCAATGCACTTGGCAGGACACACCCTAGACACTATTTTCGCCAAAGAAAAACTCATCACCACGGTACCACCAATACAAATACTGTGGAGCGACCATCTCATCATCCCATTCGTGATCACTCTGCCTACTCAAGTCTACATCCGACATCCGAAACTCACAACCACCACGAAAAGAAACTTGAAACACGTCAAAGAAAGCAACCTATTCAAACAACTGGAATTAACCAAGCCCTCAACTACAGAACTAGAGCTAGCTGACCTAGACGGGAAAGGAGAGATGCTACACAAATGGATTGCAGATACAATAGACAAGATTGCCCCAGAAAAACCATTCACCCCATCAAAAAAAAGAGCAATGGCAAAATGGTTCACCCCACTATTAAACGCCATGAAAAAGGAAAACAAAAAGATGGAATTGACATAGAGGAAATAATATAACCAAGGGGAAAAAAACAATGTACCAGAAACAAATCCACGCATACAAAAAAGAAATTCAAAAGGCAAAGAGAAGACATTACGATGACAGAATCAACAATGCCACCAACACACAAAAAGAAACGTTTAGCATCATTGAAGAAATGAGAAACCCACCAGGATGCGATAACACCTCAACCCCCCAGAAAAACTATGCAAATACCTGGCAGACCACTTAAAAAAAAACAGTGACATCCGACAAAGCATACAAAAGGGACTAACCAACCACAACATACAACCCAACAAATCTAACACGGAACCACAGCACAAACTCCAAAGCTTTCCTGAAATAACAGCAGAGGCATTCGCAATGCTGGTAAAACAAAGCAAGAAAGCGTGATCACCCATGGACCCCTGCCCCCCAGACATCTACAAATCAATCCTCACGCAAGGATCACTAGCAGAGCGCTACAGAAGCCTCCTAAATCTATCACTTGTAACAGGGACTGTACCGAGGATCTTCGAATCAGCATACATCAAGCCACTCTTGAAAAACACAAATGGTGACGTACATGACCTTTCAAACTACAGGCCGATATCTAACATCCCCTACCCAGCGAAACTTCTAGAAACCTATGTATATAGACTAACCCAAGAACACGTAGAAAAACACCACCTGCTGGACCAAGCTCAAGTCGGTTTCAGACCAGCAAGAGGAACGGAAACAGCACTACTATCCATCTGGGACGACCTCAAACACTACCTCAGCCCTTATTCTGCTTGACCTCTCGGCAGCCTTTGACACAGTTAGCCACGACACCCTGACTAAAAGACTAGAAGACATTGGCATAACAGGCATAACAGACACAGCACTACGCTGGACCAAATCATTCCTAGCAGATAGAACAGAAACCGTATGGATCAAACCTTTCAAATCCACTCCACGAGTTAACGACTTTGGAGTGCCACAAGTATCCTCACTATATTTCAACATCTATCAGACTCCGGTCATAAGAATCTTCAAAAAATACAACATTAAATGTTACAACTACGCAGTTGACACTCAAATGATCTACAAAATCAAAGACACCGATGTCGACCATTCAACCCTAATCAACTGTCTAAAAGAAATATTCAACTGGATGGATGCCAACAACCTGAAAATCAACCCAGGAAAGACAGAAATCATGATTGTATCCAAAGACCAAGAGAACGAAACCACCATCCCGTGGCCTACGGAAATGGGAAATGCACCAACACCATCGAAGGTAGTAAAAAATCTGGGATCCTAATGGACAACACCCTAACCCTACAACCACAAATAAATGCAACAGTGAAGAAATGCTTTTTCCTCCTCCACACAGCAAGAAGAATTCTACCTTTCCTCTCCTTCACACACAAAACACTCACTATCGTCACCCTAATCATGTCAAAAATCGTCTATGCAAACGGCCTCTACCTCGGAATACCAGAATACCTCCTGAAGAAACTGCAACGGATCCAAAATGCAGCAGCAAGACTAGTCCTCAAACTATCCAGAAGAGACCACATCACTCCAACCATAAAAACACTTCACTGGCTCCCAGTAAAACATTGCATCACCTTCAAAACAATGTGCATTACACACAGGGCAATCAGCAGACAAGGAGCAGAATTCCTACAAAAGAAAATAACAGTCTACAAACCAACGAGAACCCTCCGATCAAGCAACGAAATCCACCTGGAACTCAAACCATACCTTAAGAAAAAACTTGGAGGCACCTCCTTCTACCACTTAGCCACAAAAACCTGGAACAACATCCCAAAAGAAATAAGAAACACCGAAGATCACCTAAAATTCAGGAAATCACTAAAAACCTGGCTCTTGAACACTATAGACTAAAAAACTGAAAACCGAAACAGGAAAAAGGATGACCAAACTGGAAAGGACACGGACAACCCCGAACCGACAGGGAAGCTCCCACAGCACCTGGACGGGTGACACCAGGTAGACTGGAACACAGGCGACACGCACGGAGACTAAGTCAAATACCCCAGCCAACCCCACTAACACTTTCACCCGCCCCTTAGTTACCGCCAGGTACCACAGGGTTGTGGAATTGTCAAGATATTGGCAATCACCACACTACCTGAGATGTTGAAATTGGCAGGTGCATTGGCCACAGGAGTATGAAGGGAGGACAGGGGGGCTATGAGAGAGCATGATAGAGGTGGGGGCCAGAGGAGTAAGGAACCTTGTATGCTAGACGGACCCAGATCAGGACAGAGGCGCATCATGGGAGACTACGCAAGCCGAGTGCCTCAATTCAGGACAGAGATGCAAACTAACCAACCCCACTAACAATTTACCCTTCTGCATACACCTCTCAAACTCAAAACCAAACACAACCAAAACCTACAGCACAACAAATCGCCAAATTTCACTACATTGCAACAACAAAACAAAAATCACACATAGACTTGCACAAGAGTACACAACGACTACCGGCCGCAAACACTGCAGGCCCAGCCAACGGACCCACCAGCTGAGGCCGCCAAAAGCACATCACTGCTCTCTTGTACTTTTCCTGCTCCCTCCCACTAACTCAACATCCCCTCCTCTTTCAGAGCCGCCAGAGCGCCAGGGGACCACTCTGGTGGTGATAGTACATGGTACAAATGTCCTTTAACATTAACATTAACATATGTGTGAAATGAAAAGACTAATTTAAAGGAACCCAGTCTGGAGCTAATCAACTATTTAATTCTGATCTGACAGCCCAGCCTGGGAAAGATTCACATTTCAGCTTGACACTCAAATGCTACAGGAAGGCTAATGGCTGTTTAATGGTTCCCGCATATTGACAACAAGGAGCACAATGAGGCTGCATTAGACATTCGTCTCTGGCTGAGTCAAGAACAATGGAAAGCTGCCCAACTGATCTCTACAGGAGACCTTCCCTCTCCAGGAAGGGGTCACACCTCCCTGATCAAAGGACTGGATAGCTGCTGCCTGGGAAGGGGTGGTTACAATGGAGAACTTTGATGTTAAATCCTTATTTGTGATTAAAGTTTAAAACACTTTAGCTGTGCAACCGAAAGAAGGCTAAATCTGGTAGACATTAACCTAACTTCAGGCTTTTGATTTGAAGACTTTGATGAAACCTGTACCATTTAAGGAACCAAAGTTATGAAAACATTCTCATTGTAGCAGAACGATTAATGTTGCAAACCTAACATTGTATGTACATGATCCATTGATAAGCGGCCAGAGATGTACTGAATTAGAAATCATTAATCCAAACTGTTATGGTTAAAATTGATAAAAATCCATAGAATGAGAAAGACAGCTCGCACAAAGGTGGGAACTGAATGGGAATATAGACAGTCAAATATGAAATGTATGTGTCCGTTTTTATTAAAGTACATAATTGTAGAAAGGTACATGTGTGCAAAAGTTATGTTTTGGTAAAAATCAATGTGGGAGTTCCTAAATCCCATCGTAACGATGACAGCTCTGTTCTGACTGCCAACCAGAACAAAGCACGTGTCTGCAGCCACTCACAGCTGTGTGGGTGTGTTTTTGAAATTCTGCCCACACCATAAACTGGGGGATGGCATTTGACAGTATAAATATAGGAACTTCACAAAATATAAGACACACTGCTTCCAGAACACATCCAGATTTCCACGCAGCACCTTGTTCCAGAACTCTTCATCTTGTAGCTGACTCCAGACTTCTTTAAAGATCCAGATTTCTTTGTAGAATCTAGACTTTAAAATTGACCAGAACCGCACCGCTGATCCAATCCCTCCAGAGGTGCCCTGCTGCCGGTAGACCTGATCCGACCAATGACCAGAGCTGACGGTTCAATTTAATTACAAGGGACTGTAAGTATTAATAGGAAGAACTGTGACCCATAGTATATTTGCATTGTCTTATCCCATTTCAAACCCATCCCATCTTTAATTGTTAGAACCTTCTTGCGCTGATTTTTCTCATCTGTGTTACAAAACCATAACTCCTTAGTGATTTTGAGTAATTAAAGTAAATCCCAGAACGAAATCGAGAATGGTTCTGCTTGCCACGTAGCTGTGAAGATTCATGTGTGGCCTCTTCTTTTTCATAGTCATTATTATAGTGTAATAAAACTCATCTGTCATTTTTAAAACTGAATTCCTGTTGCATTTTTGCACCTATTTTGCAAAAAAATGCCTCTCACTAAAACCTCTATAACTTCTTCAATTTTAAAGATAGAAACGACATTTCAACTGTCACTGATACTTAAGACCCTTAGCTACATCCTCAACTAACATCTCGGAACAGTGTATTTGACCCATTTTTCTCCAATATCGCACAGTAAAAGTTTGCCGCAAATTTTCAGTTCTCAAAAGTTTACATGTGTCTTTTCCCAATTTCAAAGTGCTTCTTCCATCCCATCCTGATCTAAAGTGTGTGCTGTTGTTTATATTATAGCTCATGTGTGTTAGGGCCTGTTTAGTGTTGCTTTCCTTAGAATGTTTCTCCATTTAAGCATGTTTGCACCCTTTTGCATTATTTTACAAAGCGATTGTCACCTGCCAGTTTAAAAGTGTCACTTTCCAAAAACGGTTTTCTCTCTTGTTTGGGTTGGGAATATTGCATTTAAGCTCTAGACATTGTCTTTTATTCCTGAATACCCGCTGATTACTTACATCTGTGTAGGATTGCTCATTTGTATTTAAAAAACTTTTCAGGCGGAATATTATCCTAAACGCTATCTGTTCACAAACCAAAACTGTTCTTTTTCCTGTGTTTCTATTCTGCCTTATTATAAATTAATTGAATTGCTTTACTTATTTTCTGAATCGTATTGTCACCCCTTGGTGATTGCTGCTATATATATATATATATATATATATATATATATATATATATATATATATATATATATATATATATATATATGTGATTTGAATATTAAATAAATAAAAATAAATACATGTTTACCTTTGCAAGCTAGCCTGATTCCTAATCTAGTGTGACCTAGGGGGTATTTTGAGACGGGTGTAATATGGGTGGTATATTATTCAGAATATTGAACTTATAGACATAAATAAATAAGGGTTTCATTGTGCACTACATGCTAGGCGAGACCTGGGTGTGTGCCTGATTGAAATCCCTTACAGCATCAATAGTGGGCATTGGAGGTTAAACATATTGTCATCAGTTACGCCCAGGCGACTTCTTCTTTATCTTGCCAGATTGGACCAGTCAGTGACCCATTCTGTAAAGGGTGTGATGATTGGTGTAATCAGCAGGAAATGCTTGCACCATAGTGTCCTATTTTTAGGCAGAATTATCACAGTATTTGTCCAGTTTGCTTGGCCCATAATATCGGATAAACTGTAAAGACTTTGCCTTCCACAAACCTCGTACTGAAGCATTCTGAATGTGCGGATAGGCTTCACGCCATTACCTAAATGTCTTAATTTTAAATTTAAATGATTTCTTATTGTGGTAGATATGTTTACCCGGGGAGTGGAAGCCTACTCAGGTTAGAAGACTGATTCGGTCACTGTTGCAAGAAATCTCTTAATGGACATTATTACTGCATTTGGACTTCCTACAGATTTAGACAATGACAGAGGTGCACACTTTACTGGCCAGGTGGCTATAGATATCAGCAGTGTTTCAATAATGGTGAGTTGAGATAAAAAAACAGAAAGTAAGTAAACAGACGTGCCTTAGATGTCCTGAAGCCATACCACTGGTTGTGCTGCCTATTTAAAATAATCTGAAGAAAGAGTATGAATTGTTGCCAATGAAATCATGACTGGACACCCAATGCACATTGTTATGGCCGCTCTTTTGTCGCCACACATTTTGGATTTACAATTAGAAGATGATATGATAATGATATGATAATGAATTATTGTAAGTCTTTTGTGAAGACTGACAGATATTGCTATTCACAGGTTCGGGAAGGATGCCAGAACCTGCTCAGAGACCCTTTATTTCCCTTAGAGCCAGAGATGGGGTCTACCTTTCTGTACATCAGAGAAGGTCTGCACTGCAACCTTATTGGATAGGGACATTCCAGGTCCTTCTCACCACTCCGACCACCATCAAATGCTAGGGTTATCCAATGTATTTCCATGGCTCCAGCTACCGGAAGATACAGTCCAAATCAGAATCAACTATGGTGTCGCTGGATACCCCTGATTAATTGGCTTCTGGAGATATTGCATCAACAGGATCATCTATATCCGAATCTGCTTCTGTATATGACTCTACTCTGGTGGGTGCCATGCCTTTCATGCCTGTCCAGAGTAGTAGTGTTGATTCACCGTAGGCTCCACAGACAGCTTCAGTTCGTACTGCAGTATCATCATTAGTGAGTGCTGACACAGAAGCAGTAGAGAAACAGCAACAATCTGCATTTTCTATCCAAGGTTCTGATTCCACTTTGATATGATATGGCATTTATAACCCACCTATACACTAGTGTTTCAAGGCGTGACATGGCAAGCGAGGGGAAATAGAGGGAGGACAAAAACAACAAGCTTATTAGGCCTAGTGACATTGAGATTGCGCAAGTGCAGGGGTGTGGGGTGTGGGGTGGGGAGAAGTGGCAGGAGAGGGGGGGGTGGAAGGGTGGACAAGTGCAGGACAAGGAATCAGAACACAAGTAGTGCAGCCAACAGGTGGCACGTGCGAGTGTTAGAAGTGCAGACAACAGGTGTATAATAATTGCAGCAAAGGGGACTGCAGGGTTAAAGATACAGACCACAAGTGCAGGGGGTGCCAGGAGGCAGTGCAGGTATATAGCTGGACAGGCAGGGACCTGGGCCCAAAATCAGAGGGTTGCCAGGTGCCCAGTGCATGTATCAGATAGGAGATCAGCAGGGGAGAGGAAGAGAGAAAGCAGAAGCAAAGAGGAGAGTCTTGAGGTGCTTCCCGAACCGGAGATGGTTCTCCTCAAGTTTCAGAGAGGCAGGGAGGCTGTTCCAGAGGGAGGCACCAGCCGAAGAAAGAGATCTGCCCCCAACTTGTTGCTTGGAGAAGAGACTGACCCTCTAGGAGTTGGAGGTGGCGGAGCAAAGCGCTTGAGCAGGAAGATTTTTTCCATAGAAAGACTGTCAATTATTGCAGTCCAAGGTACCAGAAAGCCTTGTGGACAATGCAGAGGGTCTTGTACTTAATCCTTGCCACCACTGGGAGCCAATGGAGAGATTTCAGAGCTGGAGGGATATGATCCCTGGGCTTGGGGCCAAGAACAAGTCTCACAGTCGTGTTCTGGTTGAGTTGTAGAGGATGGAGAGTAGAGGCAGGTAGATTTAGAAAGAGGATTTGCAGTAGTGTAGCCTAGATAGAACCAGAGCTCTAGATGGGCTTTGTGGGTCAATTACCATTTACCAGAGGATGGAGCCGTTATTAAGTGATTCAAAGTTAAAAACATGTTCTTAGACACCTCACAGGAATGAGTAACCCACATGTTATATACTATGTTACATTTTGAACAAGGTGATCACAAGAGGAACTACTGACGAAGTTTCAGAGACAACTTTTGTTCAAGGCTCTTGCTTTCTATGATTGTTCTGCTGGTATGTATGGACAATTTTATTAGTCAGGGGTGAGCTAGCCTATAGGGAACTCTGGAGATTTCCCAGTAGGCCTCTGCACTCTGGGCATCTTTCGTGTGGTTATCTATTTTATTTCCAAATTCTGGCATAGGTAAAGGGTTGGGCTTGCACAAAATGCATAATAGTGGGCCACTTTGAAATGTATTTCCAGGACATCTTTTGGTTCCCAGTTCACCCCTGCTATCAGTGCACTACAGTGCTGAATTTCCAGCTCATCCATTGGCACATCCATATGTCTTCCTCTGTTTTTGGTCTGACCTGCTGTTCTATGTGCTTTTAGGCTTGTATGCAGCAGATCATCCTGTTGAAAGACAGTGAAGATGAAACCCTGAAACCCACTTTTAGACTTCACCTAGTTTCCCGAATCTTATATATTTTGTAAGGATTATACTTACCGTAATTCTTGGAGCATTTAACACTATGTGTCATGAATCACAGCACCCTAGTGCTCATTCAAGTAAAAAATACGTCCCTACATGCCGCTTAGCAACACACCTGCATCCAGAATGTGCCTAACTGTGTGTATATTCTGCATGAGATAGATTCTGGCTTTCCTAAGGCGCCAGTACCTTTCAATTGGGGTTCCACCTGCATTGATTTGAGATTAGTTATCAGATACACTGGCCTCTAAGCCTTCTTCTGGTCATTATTCACGAATGTGTTTTTCCAGTTTACTGAATGTTCCTCCTCATCATCAGCTTTAGAGGAAACATGCTGCCATTTGGCTACCTCCTCCTGCCACAGGCCTTCTCTGCTGCAGTAAACATGGTATCCTGTATGTGGGTATTAGTGAAGATCCGGCTAGATGCCAAAGGCAAACTATCTACTTCAATCCGTACAAGATATGGTGTCAAACAGGGTTGCACTGTTGATCTTACATTATTCAATCTGTATTTGGCTGACCTGGGTGTTGCACTATTGAATCCCCTCTCATGTCCTCTGAAAATGGGACGCCACTGAACTAGCTGGTTGGCCTACATGGATGATTTGATCTTAGTTGAGTATACCCCTAAAGGTTTACAAAGATTGATTCATGACTTAGGTGCATATGTCAAATCTAATGGTCTGAGCATCATCATGGAGAAGGTAAAGTAATTAAATGTGCGCCTGCTAAAACAAATAATGGGCACGTCAGTTGTTCCTTGAATGGGCTCCCGCTTGCCAACGTGACTACCTATAATTACCTAGGTGTCTATGTGCAAAGTGACCTAGGATGGAAAACACATTGGGGGTCATTCCGAGGTTGGAGTAAAGGGAAAAACGATGCCGGTAAAGGATTACCGGCATCGCTTACCGCTACGGGCCATTCCGACCGGTCAGACCGCTATTTACGGCACCGTAATCTACGATGCTGTAAATACCGGTCTTGGGTCGAGCGCGCGCCCCACCATGATGAAATTAGCGGCATGGCGTAAACCGGAGCTGATCACAAGTATGGCGCACATGTAAATAACGGCCTCATTAAGGCTGTAAAGTATCTTACCGGCATGGAGTACACACAGGCATCTCGGAGAAGGAGTAAAGAACCCTGAGCAGTGGTCCACAGAGCCACAGGTGCACACAATCAGGACAGGTGGAGGCAATGGAGTGTGCCACAGCACAAAAGGATCACACCCACACACCACACTCCCTCCCACACCAAGAAAAGACCAATAGTGGTAGCAGCACATGAGGCAGGAGGCCCTGCCAGCAAGGTCACAACCACTAGAACTACACCAAAAACACCAGGCTTCCCAACTGAGGAGACACAGGGGGATAAGGAGGGGGGACAGGCCCAGCATGCAGCACCAGTGCAGCCTCTGCCACCACCCCAGAAGCCCCCATTCCCATGCAGCAGGTCTGTACCTCAAGGAAATCCCTGAGCAGACACACATCCCTACCCGCTAGAATGTGACAGCCTCACCACCATAATTTGGTGGCGAAATTACTAGATAAGTGAGCAGCATACAAATACACACCACTCTCCCGGCACAATTGAAGGTGGTGCCTGTGCCCTAAACCCATGCCACAGGCACCTATCAGCACACAGTTGGACCCATGCATGGCATGTGACAACCGTCCAGTACATGGACGCAGAAGGAAGTGCTGGAGCGCCTCCTCAGGCACACAAGGGGCTACAAATCCCTAACAAGGACTACCCAAGAGATATACGACACAAAAGTTGGCCCCCATGCATTGGCAGGCATGCCAATTGACATGGGTGCCCCTGACAGCACCCACGTGGATTAGGTTACCTTGCATGGCATGCATGTGGCGGATCAAAACCGCAAGCAATACCATTCCCCCAACATGCAGACGGAAAGCAACGCAAGCAAGAACAGTTCCCCTACATGACAGTCCAGACACTTACCTAAATTGGCTACACATGCAGGTGTTGGCGGCTGTCCCTTGACACCATGGTACCGGACCCTTGTCAGAAACCCACAGACCAGGCCCAGGGAGCCCTATTATAATGGCCATACCTGTGCATGTGTGGAGATGAAGCAGCCACCTGGCTTGCATAAGGCACATATGAGTAGCCGAAGCTGGACTGGTGGGGGACCCATCTACTGCAATGTACTGTCCAAGACCCCCCTGTCATGTGTACAGCTCAGCAAATTGTGCATCCCTTGAAATGTGGCTCTGTCCCCTGACATGGGACTGCTACTATCAGATGAAGATTGAGTGAAGGAGGAGGAGGAAGGGGCAAGACAGCATCATGGAGGCGGTGCATGGGAGGGGCATGTTGTGTGGCTTACAACGTTTGGACATAATAACCAAAACACAAGACAGCAGAGGCCGGCATTATATGGGCACACAGGGCCCTGGGTGTGTGTATACTTGTAGACCATGCACTATCAGATGTCATGATACACATGCTGAATGATGAATGTCCACTTAAACTCTGCAACTCCAAAGGTGTATTTAAATGTTGAATGGAATGTAAACAATCCCTCCACCCACCCAACCACCTCCCCCCAACTCCACAACAAACCCTCACCCCCCCCCCCCTCACCCCCAACTCCACAACAAACCCTCACTCCCCTCCCTCCTCCTCCCCAACTCCACAACAAACCCTCCCCCCTCCCTCCTCCCCCCCAACTCCACAACAGTACTCCAATGTAGTACATTAAGGCCACATGTGGCAGCAATGACGATTAATGCATGCTCCCGGGGCCCGGGGGAGGCATGTCGCGGCGCCGCATGGAACGCAGAGTGCGTCGCGGAGCAGTTGCCGGTGTGCCACGACTGGATGTGGCTGTGTCCTCCTGCTGATGCTGCGGATTGGAATGTGCAGCCTCAAGGGCATCAGCTATGCGTCCTAGGACTTCACACAACCTGTTAGTGCTCTCAGTGACTGCCTGACGCATTTCCCAAAGTTCATTTAGCCATTCCACCCTGGCCTGGCTTTTGTCCTCCATGAAAACAGTGATGAGGTCAGTCAGCTGAGTTGCACGACGTGCATCAGATGATGGGTGTTCATCACTGGAGTGACTTGGCCCTGCGTGCTCTGGCATGGACTGGACTGGTGAACTTGGGCCACGATCATCGTATCCCTGTGTGTCTGTTGGCGCACTACGGCCAGGTGTTTCAGGATCCCCAGAGTCACTGCATGTTGCCAGGGGGGCATTGCTGGGCTCCGGGGTGTGGACTGTGGGGTAAAACTCCTCCTCGGATGCCCCACAGATGGATGAAGGGCTGTCCATATTCTCCTCGGGGCCCGTAGCTGCAACCTCCCCAGCAATACTGGACTCTGCCGATGTTGGGGTGGCCATTGTGGCAGGCGCAGATGCTGGGAGGGATTGGGGTGGTGCAGCCTCCACTGACCTTTCAGGAGCCGGTGTGGGTGTTTTTTTCGGTGCTGGAATGCGCCAGACCCTGCCACTGCCCATGGAGGTGGTTGGACGGCTTGTCTGTGGCTCACCGCTGTCATGATCAGTGCCTGTGGGGGTAGAAGAGAGGGCCAACATGAGTGATTGTATGATGTCCTAATAGCATACATGGCTGCATTCACATTTCAGTCAATTTGGGGTTTGTGGCCTTTTGGGTGTAGCAACAGCAGTGGTACATGTGCATGAGTATGATATGTACCCAGGTTTCGGAGTGACTCATCCTGGCCTGGTAATGTGCTGTCTGGCTGGCACACTGCCGCACCTGCTGCAGAGTGTGCATGATGGGATGTGCAAGTTAGTACACTAATGTTGATGTGCGTTCTGTACTTGCACTTGGCCCTTTATTGCGTGGCAGTTGGCTCTGCATTAGTTGGATGGGGGGGGGCAACATGACAAGGTGCCTTTGATGGCCCTTGGGGGAGTATACATCATGCAATTGCCATTGGCAGTGTTGACTTTGGACACTCACCTCCTTCGGCAGACGATGTTGCCCCACACTCCATCTCGTCGGCGCCCTCAATCGATTTGGTCGCGATCAATGCTGCACATGTCTCCTCCCATGGCTCAAGTCTCACTGGGGAACTTGGGCCCCCTCCAGTCTGCATTGCCTGACTCCGGTTGGCGGAGAAGAGGCCCTGCACCCTCACCCGCAAGTCATCCCACCGCTTGCGGCAGTCCTTGGAGGTGCGGGGGGTGGTGCCTACTGCGCTCACCCTCTGGGCGATTTGTGCCCAGATGTTTTTTTTACGGATTACTGACTCTCTCCACATGTCGGGGCTGAACACAACGTCAGCATGCTCTGCCATGTAGTCCACCATGGCCTGCAGCTCTTCAGGGCTGAAACTCTTCTTGCGGAGCCGGTCCGCAGACTTCTTTGGGGCTTTTGGCATAGTTCCTGGTTGTGTGGTCCTTTCCCCGACTTTGGATTGCTCCCAAGGGTGCTGCCTGATGAGGATGGCAATGGATTGGGTTTTTAAAGATGGCTGCCGCGCTCCTTCCCGTTCCTGTGCGATGATGAAATTTCCGGTTCCGTTGTTTTGCGGTGACCGTAATTTACGGGATCTGTAAATTACGGTCACCGTTATTTACAGACGCTGCTGCTTCCAAGGCGGTGTTGTTATGTACGTGTCGCAGCATGCTGGTAGGGGGTTTTGCGGGTCATTTAGTGGCATGCCACTAGGTACTTTTCCGGCATGGCGAAAAGCGATTGTCCGCGACGTCGGAATTGTCCGCAATTAGCGGTCTGACACCAGACCGGTGTCGTACTTTCCGCCATGCCGGAAAGTACCTCTACTTACCTACTAGCTCGGAATGAGGGCCATTGGCTAGCGACGAGGGAGAAATGTAATAGAGCTGCTGGTGCTCTTTCTCAATTCATAGGTCAACAGGCTGGAATATCCATTGTGACCATTCTCCTCTTGTTTCAAACTAAAATCCGATTAATTATGTTGCATGGGATAGAAGTTTGGGGACACAAATATGGTGATGAACTAAAGCGCTTTGAAGCATCTATTTCGCGTAAATTGTTGCTGTTACAGAAATTTCTCCCAACAGAATGCTTATATTTGGAATGTGAGTTCACAAATATATTTGCAGACTCTATGGTAAAGGTGATAATGTTTAGTGATAATCGTTTTAAACTGAACAGTAAGACTATGATGGCGACCTTCCTTGTGACTTTACTAAAGTTGATAACTACAAAGCAATGGGGACCTTCGGTCTGCTGCTATTAAAACATGCAAAATGGATGGAAGGATGTCTTAGAATAACTGCCAATGGAGTGACGTACATTATAAAGTCACGACTTAAAGCCAAACTTCAGGCATGCTTTAAAGACCAACAACTGGTTAATTTGTATTCTGGGCGCAATGCTACTGCCTTTCTGAACGTACCCATAAACCTACGTCTCTGACTGCATACCCGAATAGTGTCATTGCCAAAAAATATACGAGACTGAAATGTAATAGAAGCAACGCCTTGATTACTCAAGGCACACGTCTTGGTATCACATTGTGGGATGTTTTTACCCATGCAGCCAAGCCCTACCATAAAACTGTGCAGTACTGGCATGGAAAACATCATGATGGCCAGAGAGTGCACAGGGAAAACATGAAGAATAGGCTGCCACCCATTTTTGCCTATGTTGTGAGCATAGAGGGCACTGCCTAAAACCACCATTGGGCTACACAAACAGTAGCCTGAAACCATTCGGAATGGCAATGCTGATTGCCAAAAGCAACCCAGAACTGTGGGGAATTCATTTTCTTAATGTCAAAAATGGATGCAATAGCGGTACTCACCACTATCAGAAAGCCGGCGTTTTAAAACCACCAGACTTTTGTGTAAAACTGAACAGATGAACCCAAACCAGGCCAAGGAAAGACTTGCTAAGAGGTGGATACAATGTAAAACTATATTCTGAAATGACTTGAAGGAAGTAATTATTTAATGTATATGTAAAAATTGTAAGTTTGATTTAAACTGGGAACTAAAGGGAACTAACCCATCTCCCTGGTGCACATTTGTGTAAAATCTGGAAAGGTTTAGAGGTCGTTATCTGGATGAAAAGGGGAGAATTCTGTCATCACTGGACACGACATCGTACAAAGACAGGGATCGGATGGTTTGGTGCTACAGAAAATATGTTAACTGGACCTATAATATTAGAAAAATGGTACATAGATAAATATGTATTTGGGTCAGAAATAGATTTGTGTGCAATTTGACAAGGGGAGGTTCCTCTGACCATAAAACCTACAGCATCACTCTGACACTCCATTTCTTCCCCCCAATCAAGGGAGAGAGGAAAGCTTGGCCAATGATAAGTGAGAGGGGCAGGCTTAGCTAGGCCCAGGCACACACGCATTTTCAAAACACATAAAAAGGGCCACTGAAACCACGGTAGGGGGTTCACTTTCCACTTTCTTGCGGGACGCTTTGCCGGGAGACTCCAGACTTCAAATCCATCAACCTCCAGAGACCAGAGATCCAGAGAGCCCAGAGATCCAGAGAGACCAGAACTGTGCAGTGCTGAGAGCAGAACCAGAGACCAGACCGCTGTTCAGAACCACCCGCCACTAGTCCCGTCCAACCTGACCAGACCTTGACGGCTTATTTCAAAAATATAGTGTGAGTACTCACTGTGCCAAAACCAATTTCTTAGTTTAAAATAATCTAATCCAAACTATCTTAGCCTATTAGAACTGGCTCCTAGAATCGTGTCATTCTGTCATCTGTAAAACTGAAAACTGTCATCTGTCATTCTGAGCTTTAAAATTTCAAATCCGAAAAACTACTTTCACAAAATCGTCCGTATCTCCGGAACCGTTTGTGCTAGGAACATGATTTAACTTTCATCTTAAAGCTAAGAACCTAGAACCGACTTCCTACTCCTTATAGTGCCTCCGTAATTATGCTCGACGCGCGCGATTAAATTTGCCGCGATTTGACATTTTGCACAATTTCAGCCACGTGTAAAAATCAGCAGCTCCTTGCTATCCTTTGCTAAAATTCGTTTTATCCTGCTAGTTACTCATAGGGCATTGCTAAAGTGAGCCTGAACTACTATAAACTAGATATCACCCACCCTGAACCTCTAGAGGGAATTAAAAGCATTTTTAGCACATTTCTCACTTCATTGTCATCACATTCAAAGCATTTTGGGCCTGTTTTTCAAACTTCTACCTGTTTCCTCTAAGCTTGCTGGGGGGGGAACTGAATTTCGTATTGTATTTAATTGCATTCCTGAGAACTGTGTGCTCCTCTTTCCATCTCCTTCCATTTCTTACATTGCATAGGTGGGGTGGGGGGGTGAATTGCCAGAGAAAAAGTGATTATCTTATCTTTTGCTAAAATCATATCAAGTATTTCTGTACTGCATTTTATTCCTCATTGCTTTTCCCTTGAAACCATAAAAGTATTTTCGCTGCCTTATCCATCCTATACCAACTCCTGATTGATTGTAAAGAACTGTGCTACTGTAGGGTTACCTATTGCTGTTTACTGCTCATATTCACAAGTGTGCTATCCCTTATCAATTTATTTATAGAAGTGATATATATATATATATATATATATATATATATATATATATATATATATATATATATATATATATATATATATATTGTTTAATTTTTCAAATAAACCTTTTAAGTTTGCAAAACAAGCCTACTTCTTGGCTCAGTGGGGTCAAGGGGGATTCTAAGAGAGGGGTGTTATACAAGGGTTCATCATCCAGATTATAACTTGCCATAAAAATATATAAATAAGGGCTTGCCTTGGGCATCCAGACAAGGCACTGACTTAGTGGGATTGCTTGATTGGAGTTACTTACAACATGCAATTCTAGATATTATGTGGTAGTAATGACCTTGAAACCATTGAACATCTGATGACAACTTGTGAAAGCCTTGATAAGCTTCATCGTAGTTACTTAAATTCTTATCTTAGTGGTAGTATGGTCTGTTTTTAAGAATGGTTGTGATCACAATTTGATCTTTTATCTTGTTAAATTTTAATGGAAATGGGTTGAGATTATTGATCAATTATTGTGCTGAAGTATTCTGTCGCCCCCTTCCTTCTCACCTTTAGAATGTCCGATTTGTGTATCAATTTTAGTGGTGTTTTTTTTTAAATGGTTCTATTTTGTGTGGCTCTAATTTTATCCTTGTTCATTGATTTTTAAGCAAGTCTTTTTGAAGTGCTGCCTGATTTATGCGAATCTCTTTCATTGTGGTTATTTTTATTGCGATGGATATTTTTATTCTGATGTTTTTATTGTGGTTTAGTTTTACAATCTTGATGTATAATATTATCCTAAATGTGATCAATGTTTTGTATATTGTTTTTGTTGTATATACAAAGCTATTTGCTGTTTGTATATGAAATAAACAAATACATAAATTAGTGAATGCAGATGTTCTCTATCCCTCAGTATTAATGTCACTATAAAACGGTTTCCTTCTCTTTTCATGAAAGATGTTCTTTTACTTCATCTGGTTATGCCACCTACCATGGGGCCCACTATATATAAAGCATTTCAGTCTATAGCTTGCTACCTAGAGATATTGATGGAAGTTCTTATATGGGATATGTGTTACCTGACACTAGACACTCTGCCACACTCCCATCACCTCTAAGAGAAGTGATAATCTGGTTGGGAAAATTTTGTTGAAGGCATGGGTTCCGTAATGCCTGAAAAAGGCATCCAGTTTATTCATTATAACATCGTCATATTTTCCATGTTACTTTAAAGTTTCATTTTCCATTTCAATGATTAATCATGAGCTTGTAGATTGGTATAATATGGTACTGCACAATTAATAATCAAATGACATCAGCTACTGTTCTAAAGTCAAAAGGAGATGAATGTGCAGTAACTGGGTCAGCATGTTGTAAATGTATCGCAATCTACAAAGATAACCATAATAATATTGTTACTGACACTAGAAAACCTGTTGCTATTTTTCACAAAGAGAATCTGCATACAGGATGGTCCGTTTGTTTCTCACTAACCAAGTCTATAGACTTGCCAAGAGCTTCTATAATCCATGGGATCAAGATGATTTTTATTATAGCCTTTTGGGAATTCATTGCAGATATTTACTATTCAGATGTGTTTTTACTTGTTTGGAGAACAAACATGTCAATGCTTTGAGAAGTCTAGAGAGGACTCTATTAATAGGGACAACTGAAAGGATGTTTGAGAATTAACCTGGTTTCTTGGGATTGATTGTTCAAAGTGTTTAAATATGTGAGGCTGGTGGTAATTAGCATGCAGATAGAGGCACATGAATGTCTCAAAGAATGTTGATGTAACTACATTTAAATGTATATGAAGAGAAGTGAAATGAATTGGGAAGAACTGGGCCTTTATATTCAGTACTAGCTCTCTTGTAGTATGGAGAGAACTCCATCTGCTAACATGACTACATTTTTATTGCCCTAACATTTTATCACTCTTACTTGCAATGTTGCTATTTGCTAGAATGCACCAAGATATTCATAGGTGTTGGAGATTGTCTTTTCTACTTATTATTATATGTGCAATACATAGATGTGTAATTCCATATTTCTGCTTTATTTTTCCTTATGATGAAGCTACTCCCTGCTGTCTTTGATTATATGTTTTATGCATGATTCTAACCGTGCAAAGGAAAACGTTTGTTTGTCCTCAATGATTACCTTTCATTTTAACCAGGCTTATCACAGCGACAATGTACTACTCTCACTGGGATAGCAGGAACGGTGCATTTTGAAAGTTGAACGTTGCTACTGCATTTCAAAACACATCAGTGGGTTTTCATTAACGCTTGCCTTCGTTTATGTTGGAATGACAAGTGAGTTGTATATTCTAATGACATATTAGTACAATATTCAGAGCACATTTTTAGATGAAGGTACAACTGATTTTTAATGTCTACTGTGCACTGCAATCTTTCAAGGAAACCACCAAGTGGATCAATTGGCATAGTGGTGAAGTGGTCTCTTTTTTGTATTTGATGATGATAGGTTATTTATAATGCGCTTAATACCCAGAGGTTTCTAAGCGTGGACCCGGGGATCGAACCTGAGGTGCTCCGTGTCGTCTTGCTTCCAAAGCGAGCACAATGCCTCTGAGCTATCCTCCCAAGACTTTAGTTATGTTCACATTGAACAACACCTTGAATATCTCTTTTGAACCTTTACTGCTAATCATTGCATGGTTATAGTTACAGGTTACGCTAACTATCTTTTGTTTCTTTTTGGAGCCATGTTTTAATGTAAAAATTGATGTTTTTAATTCACATGTCTTATAGGAAGAGGAGTTGCAAAATGATCACACAAGAGATACATGGGCACCTTTCTAATTAATTACATCTTTGATCTTGACAGTCATTCACTTCTGTCTTTACACAAGCTCCTTCCACCCACTCTCCATAGAAGCAAATGAAAGAGATGGTAAATGTAATAGTTCTCTTTTAAAAACAATAGGAAAGTTTAAGAATTCAAAAAATATTACAGTTTTATAAAGTTGGGAGCACATATTTTTTTTGACAGTTTAAATGCATATGAAATCAATATATGTTTAATTAAAATTAAAACAACTCACAATCTATATCATCTAAAAGTATATTAATCATAATATGAACATTTTAAGTGTTTATTAACAGAAGCACATATTGTGATACACTTTTGATCTTAAGTGAGCAATTAACAGGTGGATTTAATTGTAATACAATTGTTACAAGTTAATTTAATCAATCCTTTTTAAAAGAAGAGAAAAAGAAAAAGAAAAACCCAGTTGACCAGATTTTGTGTGGGTCATGTCTCCAGTTTTCTCAAATTATTCCTGAGGAAATTCCACATCATTGAAGTCAGAAATCCGATAATCAAGTAAACAAATCAGATCAGAAAGGGCAGAGTAAAAGAGGAGAAAATAGAAGTAGAAACAGAAATAACAGCTATGTCTTCCTGCCACCTAGTTAGGTAGGTTGAGTCGTTTTCTCTTTTCCGCTTTACTCTTGTTTTTGAAGATCAACTTTTTGAAGAAACTGCGCTACTGCTATTACGTAGCAGGTTTTTTCTCCTTTTATTAAGCGGTGCTACCAATCCACTTCGTCATGTATTCGCTGCTCTTGAAAAAGGTGGCTCATGTGAGTGTTCCTTTCTTTTATCAAACCTGTGCATGATAGAAGAAAGTGTCTAACTGTTTCTACTTGGTTCAGTTTGTTGTAGAATCGACAGGTGTTTGTGGGCAAAGTCCATCTAATGGCCCTGAATTCATTAGTCAGGACTAGGTTCAGGCGCGCCCTCATGAAAATGCCACGTAAAATTGTATTAGGACATTTTTCCATGTATGCCCGTAGTTCAGGTAGTCGCTTCGTTGTTACCAGTAAATGGATATTAATTTGTATCAAGATGCCTTATTTAGGGTCTGTATCCAATCCCATTTTTCAAAATAATTTTTCACCTTATTTGGATTGTACTTAAGTTCATCTTCTGCCTAATTTATCTCTTGTAATTTAGTCAGGTTTCTCTGTGCCCAGTCTGTCAGTGTTTTGTTCTTTTTTCCCTGAATTTCATTATTGATGATTTCAACGATTTTCATCTGATCTAACAGGATTGTTTTCCTGTATAGCATCATGCTCTGTCTATCCACTGTTGCTTGCAATTAAAGTGTACTCAGCTCTTGACGCATTGGTGCCATAGGAGTCGACATCGGATGGCCCAATACTTGATGCCAAAAATAGACCTCCATTCTCAACCAGAATTCTTCTGGGATCATTGGCACTGCATCAGATCCATAAGTCAAGGTAGAGATGACCTTTGTCTTATAGAATTGTATTGTCGGAGTCATGGAGAAGCGACAACATTTTTTGTCAATTGCTCTTGCTTGTGCCGATAGTTTTTTGGCATTCTCAAAGAGACTAGCTTGCATATTTGTCTCTCTTAAGCTGTTCAATATCACCCCAAAATATTTAAATTCTCTCACATGTTGGATTCTGGAACCCTCCAGATACGACAGCAGTTGGTCGTTTTTCTAGTTAATTTTTCAAAAGTCGTAACTTTTGTTTTGTTTTTATTGATGTCTAAGTTGTTCCTTTTGAGCATAGAGGAGACGAGAGACTTTAAACCCTCCTATTGCCAGGGGACAGGATTTAACATCGACTTCAAAGTCCTGGAAGTCCCATAAATACGAATTAAAGCGAGTCAGGGTGAGGGGACACACCTGCTTCACTCCTATTGCTGTTGGAATTATTTTAGGCAGGGTGTCTGCTTGATTCAGCCGAACTCTCATTGATGTATTTCTGTGCAGGGATTCTATTGGATCCAGAATCTCCTTTGGGCATTTCTTGACAGAGAGTTTCTCCCAAAGGATTTTGCGGTTGACCTGGTCAAATACCTGGACCAGGTCAACAAAAGCTACAAAAATCCTAGAGCTAACTTCCATTATCCTACCCTACAGTGCACTAAGAAGTAGGTTAGTCTCTGATGTTCCTGCGTTCTTTACAAAGCCCGATTGGAAGGGGTATGCAGAGCCCGATGCTTTAACACACACTTGAAATCGATCCAAGATCAATGAACCAAATATTTTACAGATAACATCCAATAATGCTATTGGTCTGTAATTTCCTGCGTTGTCTCGTGGTCCACTTTTATAAATTGGCACCACTGGTATGGATCTTGTTTCCATACTTTTTTTAATGACCATGTATATAAAGTTGGCCATTCTGTTGGAAATTCTTTTAGATGTGCGTTGGTGAGGCTGTCGGGGCCAGGAGCCCTTGAGGTATTTATTTTTCAAATATTTTCCATGATCAATTCCCTATCACAAGGGACGTCCCAGATTAATTGGGGGCTTCTTTGTGTAAAGAGGTGGGAATAGCCGGTTTTTGAAAGAGAGCTGAAAAGTGCTTGATCCAAGCTTCTTCACCCACATTGTTTTGCGGTGAGTTGTTTGTGTCTTTTGATGTTGTTTTAATCAGTGACCAAGATGCCGTTGATTTTCAGCGACATATCACTTTTAGCACGTTTTCTGCATATGTTTGATACAGTTTTGTTTGATGACATCTCAGCCAACCTTTACATGTTTCCACTGCCGTTAAGGCCTTTTCTATGTGTTCCACATTTTTGGTTTTTACTGCCAGTTGTTTTGCTGTTCTTAGTTTTCCCCTTTCAGCAACAAGCATTTTATCATACAGATGACGGTTTGATTTTTGTGTAGTGTTATTTTATTTTTTACTTTTGTTCGGTAGATGGTTAGAAAAGGTTGATACTCGATGTTCGGTACATCAGGTTCTTCATTATTTATAGCGATTGCGGTGTATGTAGATGTTAAGTTTTTGACAGTGTTTGCAGTTAGTCTTAGTCGTGTTCCGTCACTGCAGTTTTCTATCTCTGCTCTCAATTTAGTTCTTATCTCGCACCTCGTTTTCCACTTTGTCATTAGCAGGTTATGATTGCTATGTTCAGTTCGAACTGTTATGAAAGTTGAGATATGAGGTAGAAATTCTCTAGACACAAAAATGTGGTCTATTAAAGTTGTTTGACCCTCTCTCTCCCAAGTTGGTACTGGTTCCGTATTCCTCTCCAGTACCCTGTGGAGATTGTGTAAATCTCGGGATATCATCAGGGAAGACCACAGAATACCTCTCTCTACAGTAGATGGAATAGTTCTGCATCTACTCTTAGTTCCCGAGATGGATTATTCAGGTTTAGGTCCCCACATAAGATCATGTATTTAGGTTGGAGATCTGTATACATTTCATCCAAGATGTTTTCTGCCATTTCCATGAATTTCTCATTACTCGTAGCTAATGGATTCCAGTATGTGTTGATTATGATCATATCATCTCCATCATCATCAGTTTTTAGAGACTCTATGTCTCCAGTTTAAAAATAACACTTGGAAAAATAAACTTAAAACTAGTGTTTGTACGAAGTGAAGTTCACTGCTTGATCGGATCGCGGTCAGCAAGCCGGATGAAGAGCATCCATATTGGCCTTTCGAGGCTGGCGAGATGAAAGTCTTGTAACCATCCAAATATGGTTTCTCCATTAGCCAAGTCTCTTGGAGACGTAGGATGTCAAAGTCACCTAAGTTGACATCGCTGGGTGAGAGTAAATGACTAAAATCTCTCGTGTTCCAAGAACCCAGCATTATTAGGCATTGGTCCAGGGGGTGATCTTTCACCTCTGCTTTTTTTCCCCCTCCCCATTTTTGGCATCTATGGTTGGCTATCTTCTGGCTGGGATGGCTAAGGCTGCAGAAATCCATTCCCATTTCAAGTGATCTTGAGCTAGTGGTCTTTTATCAGGAATGTGGTTTTCGCCAAATTCAGGAGTTGGACTTGTATCTGCTTTAAAAGTCCCTGTCAGTTTTAACAGCGGACCTTTCGGCTCACGCCCTATATTCAAATGTTCTTCAAAGAGCTTAGTTTCTCTTCTCTGCTGTTTCCACGGGTCGGCCTCGCGAACAGTGGTTTTTGGCTGTTCTCCATCTTTGCCTCTTCTTCTTGCTCTTTGAGGTTGTTGTTTATATGTTTTGGCGAAGATCCATTGATATCTTTACATTAATTTCTTTGATCATGTTTTTGTTCATCTTTACGTGTTTTTAAATTTGACTCAGGTACATGGGGTGTTTTATTTACACTAGGTCCCACATTTTGCTCTGATTGTTTAGGCACATTCAGTTACGTCAAAGCCTATAGCATTAAGAAACTCTCTGTCGCTGCTGACAGCATCATTTGCACCACTAAAGATAGAATATGGAGATAAACGCAGTCCAATCTCCCCCTAGACCTGAACTCTACTATTTTTACATCGTCCGTACGGATCTGCTGTAAGTTTGGAATTCATTGAAAAAGGGTTGTGATGTTTTTTTCTGTTGAGAATTGTATCTTCTTTTATGCCACCAATTTGTTCTAGTTTGAAATTCCAAGTACTCGTCACTTTCTTTCGTTCTCTGAGCTCTGTCAGATAGTCTCCATCGGTTAATTTGCGGCGATTCTTTTTTTCTCATTTTTTGTTTCAATGTTGATGTTTTTCCAGTAAACTTGTCATTTCTTTTACTCTGCAGGCTTGTATCGTGACGTGATATGGTTTGGCTTCTTCCTAGGTGCTCCATAGATTTTACATGGGGCACTTTATTCATTTTTTCCCCTGTTATTGTATGGGCTCTTTGTCCCAAATCACATGTTCTTCCTTCTTTTACCAGTTTTTCGCACCTATCCACTAAGGTCAGAAAAGTCGGCGAGCTCTTGTTATTCATAAACTGATTTGTAACTGATTTCTGACAGTTTGCGTTCTTTAGTTTCCCTCCTGAAGGTAGCATAGTCAGTTCTGATTTTGACTCTTCCACTGAGTATTGTGATAGATCCATCAAATCTATACTCTCCACTTATTCTTCTATGGTTTTCGTAATCCTGGCCTTTGGGTGGAATGTCAAGGAATTTTACCTGAACTGCTGGTAACATTTTCCTCGGTGCAGGGATAGGTGTTGATCGGTTTATGGTCTTTCGATCAAAAATAAACCATCGAAAATAAAATCCATCGAAATAAAACCAATGAAAAAAGATTAATCGAAATTACATTTGTTGAATTAAAAGTGTATATTCGTTGAAACCTTTCCATCGAAAATATGGAGAGGTTCAATGGAACCCTAAACCATCAAAATTAATTCAATGAATATGCTTTTTGATGGAAAATCATTTCAATGAATACATTTCGAAAGATAGTAATTCAATGGTAATTAATTTGATGGAAAGACCTGACACTGTGTTAATCTTGATTCTCCAATCTCTTTGTTTTCTTGTGAAGATGAATGGCCCTCTTGTTGATGATCGGAAATTATCATGACATGTCTTTTACTTGATGATTTGTTACACCTTTTTTCTGAGAATATTGGATAGTAATCTGTGTCACTTGAGATGATATTCCCAACATGCTTAGATGGATGCGAGTGAACATGTGAGATCACCACTTGCTTATTTAGTTCCAGGACTAAGCACCCGTCTCTCGGTTTTCTTGATCAATGTGATACATTATCCGTGCACTTCCATGGTGTATTACTGAAGGGCTCTTCCAGTTGTGTTTCTGTCACTGTATCCTTATTGTTTTTGGATACCGGCTTGATTTCTTTGCTGACGTTGCTGACATCGTCAGGTTGTGGAATGATGATCATACTAGATTTCAAGTCTTTGTTAGACTCAGGGGTTGTCTGAGTGCTTTTTGTCATAGCTACAGGCTCTCTTGATGCTTGAGTTGTTTCCAAATTTCCTGAATCCTTTACTTTCAATGCTGCCCTTTCTTTACTTATATCTTGTGCAGCTCCTTTATTAGTTTCTAATGCAGTGATATATCCCTCCAGATATATCAATTTTGTGTGCTGCATAGCTGCCAGCATGGTATGGTCTTTCAAGGTGTCGTTCAGAGCCTAATATAATTTACTGAACTGGGCCAATGCAACCGTCACTGCAGACATAATGGCAAAGAGATCCATTTTTTTAATAGGAGTCTCCTTGTCAGTAGATTGGTGAAGTTGGTAATTGTACATGTTGTGTGTTCTGCACTTTGTTCTTGTTGGAGATCCACTGCTGCTCCAAAACACTCTCTTGACTCCCCTGACATATCAATGATTTATTGATTGTCAAGTCCAATGTCCTTGTATCCTGAACTTCAGTAGTTCTTAATTAATTCAGGAGGTGATTTGGTACTATCCTGGTTTATTTCTTGAGGAGGAACTCAATTCTTAACCGTGGTCATAATTTCTTTAAAGGAGGTAAAGACTTTTTGGGTGTCATGAATGATAACACAAGTGGGGGGGGGAGAGTTGTCCTTCCTCTGATCAGAGGTATGATGATGGTTTTCTGCCTGTTTATGGCGTATGTCCTCCGGAATATCCACGACTACTTGAACGGGAGCCGTAGGGTTCTTCATTTGGATATGAGGCTTTTTTCCCAAGAACTTGATTGGTATATGTGTGGTGCCTATAGTTTTTACCTGGGTAGACTGTCTCGAAAATTCTTTGGACATCTCTAATGCAGAACGAATACCAAACCAGGTAAAGGCCTGTTTTTCAGGTATCTCGTAACTGGTCTGGATGTGGGATCCTTCCAAGATGTCTGCATTGGAGAGTTCTGCAAAGTTCACCCGAGTGGAATTGACATTCTTCTGGAAAAAATATGATAGTGAGCCCACAGTGTGGGAACCTGTTGTTCTTTGGGAAGTAATCTTTCTAAATATTCTTGTATTATCCATAATTTTTAATTCCTTAGGGGCCTGTTTCATCTGAGCGTTTTTCTGAATGAGTTTTGATTTATATGGTCCTTTGAATTTACCCTGTTTATGCATTCGTTTTGCGTTGTTCATCACTTTTTCATGGAATCCCTTTCTTGCATTTTGCATTTGCCCTTCCTTTTCATTTGATTTTCCAAATCTGTTGAATTCATGGGGTTGTACAGGTCCAAATCAGAGTCATTTGAATCCTCAATGTCTAAATTCAAATTCCTCATTGGGACTTGAAAATCTCCCATCACATCGTCTCCTCGTAATGGGTCGGGTGCATTCAAGGGGATGATTGGCCTTTCCAAGTCCTTTCTGTTCAGTATTGTATGCATTTCAATTTCAAACATTATTGCTGGTTGCCATATTTATTCATTATGTTCTTCCATGCGATTGGTGTTACTTTCTTTTTGTTTCTGAGCATTGCTAATTTATTTTTTCCAGCAGCTGCCACATGCGGGGAATTCTGATCTTTTGTAGACAGTTGGATTGTCTCCAGTTCCTCACAGTTTTCAGCATTTAGTATCGGAGTAGCGGCAGAGTAGCAGTCTTGGGCAGTGACTGCAGGCTGCTCTTTTCTTTCCAGTCTGTCTACAGTGTCTACAGTGCAAACCGGACCAGACCACTCAAAAACCTCTTGACTCCGCGGAGCGGCCGCGGAGTAGCGGCAGAGTAGCAGTCTTGGGCAGTGACTGCAGGCTGCTCTTTTCTTTCCAGTCTGTCTACAGTGCAAACCGGACCAGACCAGTCAAAAACCTCTTGACTCCGCGGAGCGGCCACGGAGTAGCGGCAGAGTAGCAGTCTTGGGCAGTGACTGCAGGCTGCTCTTTTCTTTCCAGTCTGTCTACAGTGTCTACAGTGCAAACCGGACCAGACCAGTCAAAAACCTCTTGACTCCGCGGAGCGGCCGCGGAGTAGCGGCAGAGTAGCAGTCTTGGGCAGTCATGGACGCCGTGGACGCCACTCTGTCCCCCATGCTTCACCCGCCGGTGTGCGGTAAAGACTTGCACCAACGGAGCTCCCGTTCCCGTACTCGAGCTGAAGAGGGCAAACTTCTGCCTCTGAGTACTGGGAAAGTGATAACTCATACAACACATACAAGCTCGACTAACACCAAGGAAATACTGGCAAAGAAATGCACCACTGAGGAAACACTTTGCCTTGACCACGATGACCAAATTGTAGGCACTGGGAGCCTTGGAGGCTCGTGTCCGAAAACTATTTGGGTCAAGGAACAGGTGCCGATGTCAGAGAATACGCCTCCACCCGCTCAGGGCACCCAGACAAACACTACTAGCGCTAGAGGCGAGGACTCAAGGGGTGAGACAATTATGGTCACGCTGGCCGCACATCGTAAGACGGAGCACAGAAATCACAACTTGCCTGTGCTGGAGGATATCTATGACCCTTCCGACGTGCAGGCCTCTGGTCGGCTGAGTGAAGCTGTAGTGGCGTCAAAGGGCGCTGAGTGCTCTTCCTGCACGAGAGACATCGACTCCCCAGTGGGAAATGGCGCGGGTGTCGCCTCTCACACGCAGAGCGGCCCCCGGTCGACCGCGGACCCTTTGCCGCCCGTCGGAGGACAGTCGGTATCGGTTCCGGGGGAGACGGGAGGGGCGGACTTGCGGGAGCAAGCGAGAAAAGGCGAGAGCCAAGCGACTGCTTGGGACCGAGAGGTAGTGTGCCCTCTGGTGGAGACCCATGGGCCGAAGAGTTTGGAGAGTGCTGCCGATTCCCCTGGGGTGGACGCCCAGGAGGGCTTCCCAAGGGGCGAGCCGCGTGGGGATTGCGAGGCTCGTGAATTGCCGAGGGATTTGGATGGGGCCTCTGATTTTGGGGACAAAACGAGAAACATACCGGTGGAGGTGGATGTGGAAATCCGCCTCCTGCCTCTCGACATACCAGGCGAAACATCTGGCTCAAATGAAGAATGCCAAAATAAAGCCAGGGATGACTCGAGCCAACAGCCGTTTTTAAAACCACCGATAGCCCAAATAGAAGACGGTCCACTCCCAAAAAAATTGAAAACAGCCCAAAACAATATGGAAAAAAATTTACCAGCGGCCACCCCCCCAAGTAAAACTGTAAAACCAGCCCGGTTACGAAGGTTCAAAGGAGCTGACGCGAACAACACTGACAAACAGAGAGCAAAACGGACCATAAAGCGATCTCTGAACACTACAGACAAAAAGTGCAAACCAGAAAACAACATCTTCTTATCACAAAACTTAGTGGAATTTTTTGGGAAACACCGCAAGAGAAAATTTGAGAACATTTGTGAAATAAGTGACAGCGATATGCTGGAAATTGTCTATAGTTCAGAAGATCTGCTGCTTGAGACACCTAGCACAATTCCAGTTGTACGGGGGTCTAGCCTAGAGGCTAAAAGTAATCTAACCTCCGATCAAATGGACAAAATCGAAGAACAAGAATTCATAAACAAATCTGGGACGGAATATCAATTGGACGAAACTCTGTTAGTAAACCCAGAAAATGAGGTTTTGATGGACAGTATCGAAGCACACATACTTATAACAAACGAAACGCAAAATGAAAAAGACAAAGAGGAGACAAACAACGAGAGCCTTGTGACAAATGACGACATTATTGTGGCAAGTTTGATACCTGAAGCGGATATCTCAATGGCTGAAGATAGATATACACCTAAAACTATAATGCCTGCAAAAGAAAGGGATGGAAACCCCTGCCAAAATTCTATGCCAGAGGAAACATCTGAAAAAAAACGGACATGGTAACGCTGATGTGTGCAGTTGCAGTGGCCATGGCGCCCTTCACAAAATTGTACGAGGCCATAAATGATTCCTTAAAGGACCATAGCTCCTTACTGACAACTATGCATGCAAAGTTTATGTTTTTGGAGGGCTATGTCACTGCAGTAGAAAAAGAAAAAACAAAGGCCTGCACCGTCCAGCACCGACCAACATCGCCAGAGGAAAACGTAAAACCTTGTGCAAATGGAACCACCGAAAGGGGGTTACAAACTCTGCATATTGTGTCTAGCAAGACTCTCTTATCATTGAACGAAACTAAGACCACCGAAAGGTCAAAAACAACGCTAAACACGAATGTTCGGCTTCCGATAAACAAGGCCAACCCCTTCTACTTGTCGCAGAGCAACATTGAAAAAAAAAGCACTACTGGAACTCGCCAGGGTCAGAAGGATTTCCAAGCCAGTTTAAATGAGAAAAAAGATCATACAACGGGCCTTGATCAAGAGACTCATACAACAAAGACTATTAATTCTCCGATAAACAAAGACTTTCCTATTTTCAAGGACTGCAGACCGACAAACGTTCCAGATACTAACAGCGAGAGGCAACTGGTTTTCTGCCTACCGGTGGAGGAAAAAAGCTTTAATGATAGAACGAAGCCTCAGAAAGGTGGAACAAGTTTAGAATCAAACTTAAACTGTTCAACTCCAACAAACCAGGAGGCCCAGACCCCAGTGTGCATTGACCTAATAGAGACGTCGGGGGCCTCAAACACCTCTAAATCTACAGAAGACCTTTTGATGGAAGACGTCCTCGAAAACTTAAACCATCCTTGCGAAAAACCTGCCTCTGATCTCGTGGAGTGTCAAACGAAAAGAGAAACATCACGTGAACATCAATCAAAAGTGATCTTGGACAAAGGCCTAATAGATATAGGAGACTACTTTCCATTTGTTTCATTAGAAGATCGTTGCAAGAAGCTGACCCGAAAGGCAAACTGGGGCCTAGATAAATCGCCCGATAAGGACGAAAAAAACACAAATCAAAGATTGCAACAGTTAAGCCACAGAAAAGCGTCAAAACTAGATAGTGGCACTGGGGCAAATCCCGTACACAAGGAAATGGAAAAAAGTAAGCAAACAAGTGATGGATATAGGAAGAAGGATAGACGGGAAGACAATCAAGAAAACGTAAGATCAAATAGAAAGGAAAGAGATCATGAGGATAGTGGGTTCACTTCCAAACCAAAACCTGACCCGAGGAGGGGTGTTCCCGCCTTTAAATTGGAACAAATTGGAAACTGTCGAGAGTATGTAATCCTCAACAGAAGAACGGTAATGGAACTGCTTCATAGTATCCCTAAATTGAGATCGGTGGAATCAAGAGACTTGTTACTAGTGGAACCAATACACGAAGGTCGTCAAGCAACTGCATATTTATTCATCTCATGAACATCAGTGAAACAGAAATTACGTGATTCTTTAAAACAGTTAATGAAATTAGGATATGACCTAAGTGAAACCGAAGCAGCTAGAGCTACACAAAAACCTGAACGCTGGAAAGCCAGCTCTTCCTACTGCAATTTAAGGAAAAGAACAGACTCCTCTAAAGACTCTAGATCTTGTGAAAAGAGGATTCAAAAACAAGTATTGGGGCAGAAAAACAACATAAAACCCCTATCACTAGCCACAGAGAAGACATTTAGTGTGGAAAAGAGAAGTCCTCGACCAGAAGCTGCAAGAAAACTGGAAACATCTCGAATATCTAAAACCAACGATAAAGAAAGATTGAACGAGTCAATAACAAAATATGAAAGAAATCCAAGAGGTCCACCAATACAAATTAAAAGAACATGTACGCAGAATGTGAAAACATCGCAAAAAGATGGAAAAGACAAAGAAAAATCAAATCCTTTGCAAAATCTCTGGGCCTGGCTTCCCAAAGCCTTGACCACACAAAAGAAATAGCAACTCGTTTCCACAAAGCTCTACGACGACTCTACACGAGGAACAAACATCAAACGAGCCAAACTAGGCTCGTGGAACACCCGTGGATTTAAGCACCTTACAGTACAGAGTGATGTTGACTTGCCTTCTTTCGATGTCCTGTGTTTACAGGAGACTTGGTTAACTACAAAGCCCACCCTAGACGGATATGACATAGCCTTTGAAACAGCAAAAAAGGGATCAAAGGGGAGACCCTCCTCAGGGTTGTTAATCGCAATCAGAAATGGAAAAGGAATGGAATTGTTAAACATCCTGACGTCATCATTACTCATGATCTCAGTACAGATAAAATTGAACTACTGGAATACCATAACGACCAAATCAGTGACAACATCCCTGATTATCATAAACCTGTACTGGAATCCGGATGCCATTTCGGATAAAGACTTTCTGGACTCAGTAGAAAAAGAAATTGACAAGGCTTACATTGAATACTCTGAGGTCCATCTGCTTATCTGCGGAGATTTAAACGCCGTATGTGCTAAGAAATTTTCAGGCAAGGCGAGAACAAAGGCCGAACTGAGAGGTGAAAAATGGTCAGCTTTGATGAAATTAAAAAATCTTGAAAATGTGGCCACGTCATTTCAAACGATAAATCTGCCTCCAACATGGGAAGGTAGAAATGTTATGGCCACAATTGACTACATCTACGCCTCATCCACACTCTTGCCGATCATTGCATCCCTTGACATTCAAAAAACTAAGGCGAGTGATCACAATCTGCTATGCCTAACTTGGCCAGTCACTGCAACTGAAAAAACAATGTGCGCTCCAAAGCTTAAAACGAATCCTCAAGGAAATCGGCTCGCTTTGAGTCAAAAAAATGTCATCTCCCTAACAACCAACTACATAAAGCGAGATCTGTTGGAAGGCGCCTTTGCACAACCGGACTATAGTGACCTGCTAAACGTTTTCATGAAACCAAAAATTAAAAACAGTACACTTACAAACAAGTCAATGAACACGTATGACCAAATTTTGGTCATCAGAAGACGAAAACTTAGAAAGCTAAAGAGAAGATACACGAAATCCGGTTCAAACATCGATAAACAAGACTGGTCCTGTGAATTAAGGGCCTATAAGTCCTGGCTGATAGAGCGCCGACACATCATGTATCAAAAGGACTCAGAAGACATGCTACGGTGTGTGTCCTTCAAAAATCCTCGAGATTTCTGGGCTCTGATAAATGCGAGTGATCAAATCAACTCAGATGCCCTGATCAATGGCATTTCGGAAACAAAGTGGAAAATCCATTTTGAAAATCTCTTCTTCGACGTCGCTGCAAACAACATCATTATCCAGGAACAAAACCAATCTCTGTGGGTGGAGCTCCACGATGTAGAAGATATCTTATACATCTTGAAAAAGTTGAAAAACTCAAGAGCCCCTGGGCCCGACGGCCTGATCAACGTGCACTTAAAAGAACATCCGGAGGTCTGGTCAAAGTTTATAAGTGCAGTCATTCGAAGAGTGACCACAGTGAAAGCTCTACCAAAATCCTGGACAAATGCGGTGATTGTCCCTATTTTCAAGAAGGGGGTGAGAGATGACCCCAGAAATTTTCGACCAATCGCTTTGCTAAATGTGATCGGCAAGGTTTATGGATCTCTACTCCTTAAACACTTCCAAAAATGGGCAGAGAACGCGCCATGCAACAACCCGGGTTCAAAAAGAACGTGGGAACAACCATCAACATTCTCACGGTTAACATCTTAAAAAGTAAGTCTCTTGCTGGCGGCCCACGAACTTACATGGCTTTCGTCGATCTTAGCCAAGCGTTCGAGCAGGTAAATAGATCGAGGCTTTGGGAAAAGCTAAGGGTCTGGAAATGTCCAGCAAGCATACTACAACCACTCATAGCCCTCCACACGGCCACTAGAATCCAAGTGAGGCTTGACCACCAAGGAACACTCTCTGATGAGATCCCTACAAACCGAGGAGTCAAGCAAGGATGCCCGTTGGCCCCGGCGCTCTTTTTGACCTTTATAGGGGACTATAAAGAAACGGAGCACATGGTTTGTTCCTTCCCTCCACAAATTGGAAACACGAAAATCTCAAGAATTTTATATGCGGATGATATCATTATAGTAAACCAGACAGCAATAGGGCTGCAAAGACAACTGACAAACCTTGCTGCATATATCGCAGCAAATGGCTTGGAGATAAATAAGCCAAAGACTAAGATTCTGTTCTTTGGCAAAGGAAAAACAAAAAGTGATCTTTTCACATGGACTTTGGAAGGAGAACCCATCGAAAAGGTGACAGAATTTAAATATCTGGGTATCATGGTGGATAATACGCCAAAGGAAAACGCCATGCAAAAACAACTCTTGAGAAAAACAAAGAGTTTAATATCCCAAGCAAAAGCAATAGACAAGAAATTTGGCCGTTTTTCTCTTATACCAGTTATAGAATTTTACAAAACCAAGGTCACACCCACACTTGTGTATGGAGTCGAAGCTATGCCTGGCCTTCCAAAAAAAAATCTGGCCCATGTTAGAAAGCCAATATTGGAGAGAAGTTTTAAATCTACCGAGTTCCACACCTCTGGTATTAATAAGACGCGAAATGAGCCAGCTCTCGTTGACCGCAGTAGTAGAAAGGAACACCATGATGCTTTTCAGAAAATGACTCCTTGAAAAACGCTCGAAACTACTAGAAGCGATAGATGTAGAAGCTGAAAGTGGTTGCTCCGCTGTCCTGACCCAGTGGTACAAGGATCAAGAAGCGAAACTGGATGAAATTAATTGCTCAAAAAAAGACCTGGTGGAAAACCCAATGAAAATTCAAAAGAAATTAAACAAGCTTGATTGGGTCAACACCTTGGAACAAGCAGGTTCTTACAAACTGGTGGCCGATCTACCACTCATGACCTTTAAATTACATGAAATCCAACCCTTTGTGAAAAGATATCCTGATCGTAAATTGAGGAACACTTTTTTAAGAGCTCGTCTCAACTTACTCCACACTAACGAAATTCTCAAGATAAGAGGTCTAGCAACAACAAATAAATGCAGATTCTGCATAGACCCAGTAGTGGTAGAAACCACAAGACACCTACTCCTAACTTGTCCAGGCGTAGAGCTTATAAGAAATTCTTACCTGAAGACGACGTTAGCAGCGGCACATATCTTTGACGAAGAGATTTGGTGGGCAAGGTTAATCGGAGGTGGGCGTACTACATGGGTTACTGCAACCGCCAAAATCTTGGACACAATACTCGCGACTGCAAATAAAGAAGATGTGTAGAGTAAACTGTAAAAATCCAGAAACGAAGAGTTTGAACACAAAACCTTTTAAAAACCTTTTAGATTAAAGAAAGTATAAAAAAAAAAAAAAATCTCCCATCACATCGTCTCCTCGTAATGGGTCGGGTGCATTCAAGGGGATGATTGGCCTTTCCAAGTCCTTTCTGTTCAGTATTGTATGCATTTCAATTTCAAACATTATTGCTGGTTGCCATATTTTTTCATTATGTTCTTCCATGTGATTGGTGTTACTTTCTTTTTGTTTCTGAGCATTGCTAATTTATTTTTTCCAGCAGCTGCCACATGCGGGGAATTCTGATCTTTTGTAGACTGTTGGATTGTCTCCAGTTCCTCACAGTTTTCAGCATTTAGTATCAGCAAAGCTTGCTCAAATACTTCTTCACACTGCAATAGATGTGTTTGTTTTGATCCATTCATTTTGCAAGTAACTGTTTCCTTTGATGCTGCAGCATCAAGCTTGCAGCTAGAAGGAGGGGGCGGGCCAGCGCAACTCCCAGCAACCAGCCTTCCAGTTTCCCTCGTCAACATTGATCACTGCATCGGGGCTCAGTAGGGTCTCCCGATTCCCTTGCACACCCCCCCACCTTTGTGCACCTCCAAGGAGTCAGGTAGGGTGTTAGAGTTTTTACTTATTTGCGAGTGTGCAGTGTGTGATCGTAAGGGGCGCTTGTGTGGAGTCGCTGCTGTCTTAGCGGAGGAAGGCAAATTCACTTGTTGGGATTCTAAGGAGTAAGTATTTCCTACCTGCAGCATGATCTTCAATCCTTTCATCTGACCGATGCATGATCTTTTTTATACATAGAGGTGATGTTAACGGGCTTCTGTGTTCCAGCCCGTGATCTTCACCGTGAAGGCGCTGGCTGCGTAGACGGCATCCTTCATCTTCCGAACTCCGCTTTTACGCTATGGCTGCCATAGACTGATGCAGACTGCGACAACTCAGCAGCCATCTCCGAGGCCGCTCCGTGGCACAAAGGTGTTTTTAAAGAGCCTGCTCCCCTTTGGTATGAAAGTGATAAACTGCTGGTAATCCAAAACTCAACAATTCCAGATGGAAAATAGATAGAAAGTGATAGATAGACTGCTGGTAATCCAAAACTCAATGAGCCAGAGTAGCAAGGAATGCTGCAGACTGCGACAACTCAGCAGTCAACACCGCGCCCGCTCTGTGGCACAAAGGGGTTTTTAAAGATCTTCCTCCCCTTTGCTATGAAAGTGGTAGATAGACTGCCGTTAATCCAAAAGCCAATGCACCAGAGCTCCAAGGACTGCTGCAGATTGCGACAACACAGCAGCCAACTCTGTGGCCACTCCGCGGCACAAAGGGGTTTTTAAAAAGCCTCCTCCCCTTTGATATGAAAGTGGTAGATAGACTGCCGGTAACCCAAAAGTCAATGAACCAGAGTACCAAGGACTGCTGCAGACTGCGACAGCTAAGCAGCCAACTCTGCACAACATTTCTTATTAAAAATACTTAACAATTCCAGATAGAAAATTACAAGTAGTGGTTGTAGGAGAATTGGCCTCCAGAGGAAACTTTATTGTCAGACAATACTGTAGCTATGCAACAACCAGAAAGGGTGTAATATGTATCAATGTACAAGTCTGAAATTACTCAAAGCTTACCAGACAGTGTTGTGGCATGGTCCTGTCACTCTTGTACTGCTCCTACAGCTTCTAAGGCAATAAGGGAATGAGGGGCTCTTTGCAAATCCTCTACCAACATTTGGTAGATATAATGTATATTTCTATTAAATAAGTCATATGATTGAGGTGGGCATTCAATTAGCACCCTGAGCTTTCAACTGATGTGACTATAGCTATACAGCCTGATTTCCTAGCTTGTAGCATAATAACTCAGGTACATTGTACCCCTTAGTACAGTTTGACCTTTTACCTTGCACCTCAGGATGTTATCATGGTCCGACACACACTGCTGACCACACCTTGGATGCTCTCATCTCCACAGACATCCCTCTCTCTACCCCTCTCACTAACTCACTCTCATGGATTGATCACTCTCTTCTCTCCTCTCACTTGAAGCTCTCTTTTAGCACTGGCACACCCGGCACTGCCCACCACCTACAAGGTCTTCCGACCAATGAAAAAAGTGTCAGTGTAGTGGTATTGCTGGCGTGATCAACAGAGTGCTAAAAGAAAATCTAATCTGGATTACGACTTTGGGACAGTGATCCTGGGGGAAACCACCTTGTTGGAGGATTTGAACCATCATCAAATAACCTGGGTTTTAAAAGGGGCCTGAGTAGCGAAAAAACGAATTTCGCAAAATTGGAAGACAACAAGCTTTCTGACATGGAACAGTTGGATGGAAGAAATGTATAATACTTGCAACATTGAAAGGGTAGTATTGTCAATGTAAAAGAAAGAGTGACTTTTCCGAAGAATTTGGGGAGCCTTTTTGAGCTTGGACCTGGCATGACCATGAATCCTATTGAGAAGTTTGCTGCTAAAATAAGTAATTCATCCTGTCATATCTGTGTGAAATACAGTGTAGGCTTACATATACTGTGAATACTGATATTTGTATATTGTATATTGTGAATCTCTACACTATATATTATTTTCTCTGGTTGGTTTGTGGTGTCCCCTCCACTTTTTTTGACCTTCCCTATTAGTTGGTTATGTTCATTACATCGTAGTTGCTTGTTGGGGTGGGTTTTAATTATTTATAGTGTTTAAAATTTGGGAGGTTTTAGGTATATTTGTATAGGTTTGTTGTTTTTATTTCTTCATGTTTATTGTAAATTTTGAATAAAATGGTTCCAAAAAAACAAAAGAAAAAAGTGTCAGTGGCTGCCTTTGCCTCTGCCTACTCCCCTCCTCTAGTCTTGCGGCTGACGCCCACCCTGACATAGCCCTTTCTAATGTATACCTTTCCATCTCCAAAACTCTCAACATCCTTGACCCTGTCATGAGGATCTGTCTGAAGCCTCCCAAAAAATGCAACTCTTGGAACAGCTCTGATCTGGCTGACCTTAAACGCAAGTGCAGGGCAGTGGAACGGAAATGGGGATCTTCGGGTGCACCCTCTGACAAGCTGGCCTGCCGCCTTCTGCAAAGGAAATATAGACTCAGCATTCAGCACAAGAAAAGTGTCCATATTCAAGCCCACATTTCCGTGGCATCCAACAACACGGCCAACCTTTTCAAAGTTTGTAAGTAGCTGGCCAACCCTACTGCAACCTCATCCTCTATTGCACCCACCCAGGCCCTTTGCGGTGCCCTGTCTGCATACTTCACAACCAAAATGCAAGACATCCTCGCCTCTCTCTCCTCCGCACCCACGCATGCATCATCATCTCATGGGCCCCCCTCAGCTGCCTCCACCACGCCCCCCTTTTCTCTCCTCCCCCTCACCTGTCACACCTTAGGAGGTTTCTAGACAAGAGCGGTCTATGAAATCCTCCTCCAAACAGGTGGACCCTTGCCCCGTCAAAACCGTCAAGGACAACATTGACTCTCTAGCTCCAGCCTTGGCAGACCTTAACAAGGTCTATAATAATATTACAGAATTTGGTAACTTGTAATATGTAGTTCAAAGTAGGTGTCCAAGTTTCCCTAAACATGGTCTCGAAATTGTTCTGCATTCTATTTATCCTGCACTGTAAACAAATATTTTTGTCAGAACTTATAGGATTATGCAAGCTGAGGAAAGTGAAATGCACTGTGAAACTGCTTCTTAACGTTTTAAAGTGTACTTTTTAAAGAGACAACTTTGAATGTCTGTTTCATAAAATTGTATACTAGTTAATTTTACTGGTTTCTTTAATATTTAGATTATTTTATAAATAACAAAAAATAACATAATACAGTAACTAAAAAAGGAAAAGTATAGTAAGTGGAATGTGTAAAATGCATAATTGTAAAAAGGACAAAGTAATATTGTAATATTTATTTTAAACCACACCTTCTTTTTAAGTCATGTTCATGTTGAAGGAGGTGAATAAAATGTGTTACAAATGATTGTAAAACATGTCAATCACATTACATTTATGAAGATTGCGCTTTACATTAATTAAAGTACAGGAGATTGTAAAACAAAATGGAATTTATTTTCTCTCCGATGAGTAGTTGTTTACCCTACAGCCAAGTCATTACAATTAGCGACCTTATTATTTTGGTTGCTAATAATGCATATGCTATTTTAACAGTACATGCATGATAGATCAGAAAATATCCTTTTGGTAAATACATATTTCTCTTTCATATTTTAATTGGATCTTATTAAGACGTAAGGAAAGCATGTCTGGTTGTGAAGCATGTAAAACAATGTGTAATCTTGATAGACTATAAAACATAATTATTGGAAACAGAAAACACTTGACCCTTTTATTTTTCAAGTAAATAAACACATTAGAAACATGTGAATGCAGACATGTCTAATCAGTACACCCATGTACATTAGAACATATAACATAACAGAACTCTTGAAATTCAGTGAACAAGCTCAGTTAAAAAACAGTAATTATTGTGGTGAAATATTCAGCACAACAAGACCCTTGAAATTGAAATTCAGTGAACAACCATTGGTTAAAGTGGTGTTAAAGTATTGATTTAACAGAACACAACCCCAGACTACATAAGTTGTTGGAAACCATTCCATCTTAACTCTGTGCCCCTTGTTGCACGGCCCATGACCACAATGATTCCATCACAGATGACATAACAGATTACATAACGTTTGACATCACAAATAACATTACTGGCGATATTATGTATTACATCCCACATGACATCACTGAAGACATTACTTATGGATTTGCTTCCATGGGTTCTACTGACATTATTTAGGGAACAATAAGGCTGGAGGACAATTACCTTAGAAATTCCAGTAGACCTTAGTCAGAGCCAACCACATGGCAATTATTCATGTTTTAGACTCTGATGTTACTGAAAGAATTAGCACGTAGTCAGGTAGGACTGAAATGTTATGAGCTCTGTAATTGGGTAACACACAAAACATATCTACTGTAAGCGGCGCCTATTCTCAAATTATTTGTTGGTGCAAGTGACTAGACATGCCCTGTTAAAATATATTTTGAAATTGTGAATCACAGATTCACACATTCAGATTCCCCTTTTCATCTGAACGTGTGCACAAATAATGGGGTGCTTTTAATTCGTGTGCACAAACAATGGGGTGCTTCTGCACATTTTAATTCGTGTGCACAAATAATGGAGTACTTCTGCACATTTTAATTCTGAAAATAAATGCACATTAAAATGTGCAAAAAACAAACACATTCATTCACCTGTGCCTTTATGGAACAGGCACAGTAAAGGGCAGTGCATGACAGTGTAAGTTCTGATCCGTTTATATATATTTGTTTTAGTGTGGAGCAGCAGCAGCCAAGCCGTTTCTCTCCCGCTTGCATTACTATCGCACAAACAAGGACAGAAATGTTTTTTTTTTTTTATATTTACACATTTAAAAATGAGAGGCCCTTTAAGTGCCCATCATGATTAACACACTCACAGCATGCAAGTCTGGGCATGGGACTCCATACATGCTCCAGATATAATGTATGCAAAGGGACTGACGTGCATCATTTGTGCATCCCCTTAGAAATGTGCAGGCTAGAATAAAATCTATCCACTGCAGAACCTCCTCCTAATAGGGCCCAACTTTGTTGCAGAACCTGAAAGTATTGATGGTCGGATCTGTCTCTCTTCGACAGGCCCAGCAGGTGCTGGTAGGGAGCAGTCTACACAACCATATCTTGGCTGGTGACCAATACAAATGATGAATCGACATTTGCTGCATGTAGGCTTCACAGCACCAATCTGTTTGAGAAATGGTCTGACCCAAATCAGTCTCCTAGCAACTCTTGTCTCATGATAAGGGGTGGTCTACACTTCCGGGGAGATAGGAAGTTTGTATTTTGAGGAGGCCATCAAGGAGGACACTATTGAAATTGGCCCTAATTTGGTTTTACTTCCTGATTCGGCAGCTGTCGGAAGCGGCTGTGTATTGCAGTGCGGCTTGACGGCCAGTGGTAACATTGCAACTTACTCCTTTCTGCCGGTGTTGGATCCTGACATGGCTGCTGAGGTAGACGGAGCCAGCTTCTGTGCTTCTGAGGAATTGATTTATAAACCGCCTTGTCAATCTGAGCACCCGGAAGCGCCCAGAGGCTTTCTGGATAACCACGAGGGAGAGAGAATGCCCCAGGGGGAGCCCATCGGTGCTGGAGTGAGAGTCAGGTGTGCAAGGCTTTGAGGTTGTGTCCCTCCAATAGCCCTCAAGTAAGGATTACCTCCCATGCCGTGTAGTGAGTCCTGCGGCAAGTACAACCCGTACCCTGCAGATTTGCTGCACCACAAGGGGGAGTGCAAGGGGGGTTTTGCTTGCACTGCGTGGTTTGTTTGCTGGCTTTGTACGCTGTTTGCCTTTATAAGCGCCAACGCGGGCAGGAACACACGAGTGGTGGCAGGCTAACCTTTATATTGACTCGCAGAGCAGCTGCAGTAACCTTTGGTTACTCCCCTGGGGGTGCTTAAGAAGCACTGTGAGCACACAACTTTGATTCCATCATTAGTTTCACTTCTCGGAGCCCTCTGTAACTTGTGCGCGTGTTTTGCCTGCAATGGTATCGCAATAGTTTGTTGGTACTTGCTCACAGCTGCCATTAACGAACGTTGGTGACTGCTGGGTTTAACCCTTGAAGCACACTTACAGTCGTGAGCTTACAATAAGGAGCTGTTTGCCTAAAGCAAGAATCATTTACAGCTACCAAAAGTTGTTGGTGTGGGTATGCTGCTCTAAGAAGCTGCTATTATCACATCATGAGAACTGTAAACACGTTCGGAAGTGGGCAGCGTTTAGCTGAAAAAATCTGGATTGATTGGAACCACCAGAAATAGAGTTCTCGGGGTGCTGAGTGGGGGCAGAGTGGTCTTCTGGGGCCAGATTGGGCAGAGACCTCTGTATGTTGCGTGAGATACCATTGTCAGCGGTAAGCCTTGTCATATTGAACATTATATTGACTGTACCGCCACTTCGTTGCAGTTAATAGTCAGCAACCTTCAGAGAACCCCCGCTCTTCTCCCTGGCCTCGCTGTCAAGTTGCTCAGCCCCCACCATTTGGATCCTGGGCGGGCAAGCGCTGGTGTTTCACTTCGCTGGTATTCCATTTTAGAACTAGCACCAAAGGTCCCGGCTGCACCAGGAACCCATGATTGGGTGTTAACTACTGAAAATTCTATTGGAATCTGCTTATTTTCCTTTCTTTTTATTTGTTTTATCCTGTTGATGGAACATTGTTCGGCGGTTGAAAATTATCCCACAAACTGGGACTTGTGTTTCACAACAACATTCGGCGGACCACGGAAACACTGGACAGGGGGGTGCGTCAGACTCTGGCAGCCCTCTAGTCTGATGGGCGTTGCCTCCTCCAGAGTGTTCACTTAGCACTAACTAATTTTTACCGTTTGCTCAGTCTGTATAGTGGTCTCTCTGCTCTCCCTTTCCCTCTTCCCTGTAGCGATATCTGTATAGCCGTAGATCATTTATATTGTCCTTGCATTAATTATGGACAAAAGGAAGTCCGAAGTGCCTGTTTCTCTTGAAATTAAGAACACAATGTCAAAGATAGTGAGCCCTTTAAACAAGGTCAATATTTTAATCAATGAAATAGAGGATCTGTTTTTGGGCAAGAACCAGTGGTCGAAGTGAGCGGGAGCGGTCGGGAGCGGTGCTCCTATACTTTTTTTAATTCCCTTGTACAGCTCCTATACTTTTATTTTAAAAATAAACCGTTCCGGAATGGTTTTCTTTTAAAATAAAAGTGTAGAAAGAAGTTGAAACCTTCACTTTCAGTGCACTGCACTGAAAGTTCCCTTAAACATCAGGTGCAAGTGTTTGGGGGGGTGTATTGTGTGTGGAAGGGGTTGTGGCAATGTGGTTTATGGGGAGCAGGGACAGGCCAGCAGGGAACATAGCTCCACTACTTCTATTCATACACTTCGACCACTGGCAAGAACATAAATATTGACGGTCTTGTTGATACAAACACCAACAAACTTCGTAGCAGAGACCGCGAGGCGCCAAGCTGAGCGAATACTGGCCCCCAAACTTAGTGGCTCAAATTGTGCAGTTCCAAATAGTAATGGTATCATGGCTGCTCCAAATTAACCTCAAGCCCATTAATCTCGACTAGAAGATATAAAAACCGAAGAGCACCAAAGAAAGACCAGTTGGCACTCTTTGAGACTAGCCATCACCCAGGGCAGGAAGGGGGGGAGAATTACAGCTCCCCTGCAAAGGGCACAGAGGCCACAGATTGTACTCTGGGGGTAAACACAGTAAATACAATTCCACCCAGGAACAGGCATGGATTTGTGAATACTATACGCAAACCCACTAGATGGGACTGTGATTAGCCTCCCGGAAAATTCAAATGAATGTTGCATAACAAGGAAGGGAACACAGGAAATGCCCCAACTACCAATTGCTAATAGATTTGAACCACTGTTGGAGCCACAAGCGGTTTTGGACAGAGCACCAATTAGATCAAATGGGTCAAGACAGGCAAAGAAGAAAGTTACTTTCAGGAAATGCAAGAAAGTGTTTTAGAGCAATGACCCTCAGTGGAGAGAAAGAACCCCAAAGCTGTATACATTCCCAAACATCAATTAGCCTCTCCAAAACCAGGGATCTTGCCACCACAGGAATTGGCGGACTCACCTATAAAACACAAGGCTATTTTAAATGAGATCAAGAACCTAATGAACAACTCAATAGGCAAGTTGAAAGAAATAACAGGTCTGATAAGAGAAATTAAAGACATGGTGGCTCTGCTGGGTGAAGTCGGGGAACTATTGATAGATGCTGACCCAAAGGCGTCAAATAGTATCCAAGATCCACAGGTCACAAACCAGAAAAGAGCTGTGTATACTGCACACAAAGCACTAGAAAGAATGACCCAACCAACTCCAGTCCCTAAGTGCCCCACGCCTGCCAGTCCTGTTGCAAATTGGGCACGTAATCAGAATAAAACCAGAGAGGGAGTAGAATAAAACACTTTAGGGCACAGTTCATCCACTAACGTGGTCAGGGCTATTTTAATAAACAAATTCCCAACCCACTTTCTCAAGCAAATACTGCAATAAGAACTGTGCTTTTGCTCACAGGCTTGAACCATATATATCTGGGGAGTTCATTTCTGCCCTCTTTGTTGGGAACAATGGAACGTGGGAAGAGGGCGTGCCCCCTCACTAGTGGTTATGGCAAATGTTCTGTGTCTGTGCACCAGCTAATATGAAACCTAAGCAACTCTAATTAACAAGTGTATCCACTGGTTTCTTCACACAAAGGGCTACTTATCTATAATAAGAGATTACATTATGGGCTGCTGCAGAAACTCAATCCCAAGTCCCTGTTTTCTGATCACTTGGTTCTTGGTAGAAGGAGGCCTGGGCATAGACGTCCGGACTTATCCACCCAGCAGTGTCACAATCGTCCTGAAATTCCAGGAGTCCTTTGCCAATAGTGGGAGCTCAAATCAATCCAATCAGGGGGACCGGTGAAGACTTTTGCATTATGATCGCGCAAGGATAAATAATATCACTCATCCTTGCCGCCTTCATCCCACCGGGCTTGCTAGGGAACATGTTAGTCTGGAGGCTGTGGATTGACTGGGGGTGGGAACATCACAGCGGACAATAAGCATATGCACACAATTTTATCCTGGAATATTGCAGGTTTGTCACGCCATATCGATGATTTCGAATGGTGTGAGTTTGTTCAGGGGCAGCTGGTGATTCTCTTCCAAGAAACCTGGGCAGTCGAACCCATAATGTTTCAAGGGTTCAGAACTTTTTGCATTCCGGCTGCCAAAGGACAAAAGGGGAGGCCAAAGGGTGGTTTACATGTGTGGCTGGTTGTTAACCTGGGATAGGAAGTAACTAACCTGTATACAAATCACCAGACTTACAAATGCTGTCAATAAAAACTGATGTGGGAGAACATATGCTGCTTTGCAATCTGTATAACAGGCCACAGGGCCAGCAAGTCATGTCAATACTACACAACCTCCAAAGTCTGGTTACTTCAAAAAGCCATTTCAAACTGTCAAGTAACTGTATACTGGTTGCTGGTGACTTGAACCTCCAAATCGAACCTCTCAAAGACACATTGGGTCTCTGGGATGATGAAGACCAGGCATGAGATAAACCTGATCGCACTGCCGCCCCCCCTAGAGATTTCATCCACTTGTAGTGGAGCCATTTTGTGTTTTACAGGCTCTCAATTTGAAAGCATGCAATGGCCGTTTCACCAAGGACCAGCCAGCTAAATTGACCTTTAATGGGGGACCTGGGTCATCACTATCTAACTACATTATGATTTCAGGCAATAGATGGGAAACTGTTCAGGATTTTGAGGTACAAGTCAGACCCGAAAGCGACCACCACCCTCTGGTTATCAGCATTCTGTCATCAGGCATGGCTAAGAAGGTAGCTTGTAACTCCATGAGACAACATCCCAACCTGTTGATGGGCCAGGTGTGTAAATCAATGAAATGGGACAGAATAGTAGAACATGGAGTCATACCTGCATTGTATAGTGTGATTCTGGGAAATTTGGAGGCCATTTGCAATGGCCTGGCAACAGATACTGAAATAATAAAGGAATTTGAGCTCCAGAAAGAAAATCTGGTCCTGCATATCTCCCTGCCAATAACAACTGCAAAAGAGAAAGCCCAGGTAGCCACTGGTTGGTATGATAACGCCTGCAAAAGATAATCTAGTGAAGTGTGTACAATCAGATATGGGGTGGATAAAAATTAGCTACTGTTTCTCAGATTGCAATACAAAAATCTGATTGCATGGAAAAAGAGTGAATTTGCGGTTAATCACTGGGCTGCTCTTACAAAAGCAATGATTGATAGAGATCTTATAACAATTTGGAAACTGGTCACGGGGAGAGAATTAAAGGGGGACAAAATTCATCATTGCATGAAACTCATCATTGCATGATACCTGCCCTTTCTTGGTACTCCAACTTCAGCACTCTAAGAGCGAAGAGGGAACAATCTACCAGGCTAATGAGCTTCGGTCCTCAGGGAACTTGATATCTTCTGGGCTGTCAATATCAACCAATGAAGTCGTAAGGGCACTGAAAGAACAGAGAAGTTCCTGTGTTGCAGGCCCAGATCTAATCCTGCTGGATCTCTATAAGGGCGAGCCAGCAATTTGGGCCCCAGTGCTGATGAAACTTTTTAATGCCGTGCTTAGCTCAAGATCCATCCCCAAGCCCTGGTTGAATGCAGTAATATTTCCAATTTATGAAAAAAAAGGGGGCAGGAAGTTGTCTGGGAACTACCACCCGATTTCCCTACGAGATTGTGTGTGGAAGATATTTGGGAAGGTGATTCTCAATCAACTGCAGGAATGGGCTGACAATAATAATGTGTTGAGTGACTTGCAAAGTGCTTTTTGTGCAAAAAGGGGTACAATTGACCACTGTTACTTATTGTTTACAGTGGTCCAGAAATATACAGTATTACACAAAATGAAATTATATGCTCTATTTCTGGACCTGAAAACTGTGTTTGATGTGGTGTTAAGGACCTTACTTTGGCAGATTTTAAGAAATCGCAATATTCCCAACCCACTGCTGACCTCCATAATGCTATTATATAGGGAGAACGTAGCGACTGTACCGTATGCCTTAAGGGAGGAGCAGAGTGATGCTTTCATTGTAGTAAACAAGGGGGTTATACAAGGATATGTTCTGGCCCCCCTTCTATTCTGTATTTATATCAAGGAGGTAATAAAAGCCCTGGTGAGGGGCTGCCTTGAACACCCAAAGATGGCATCCCTGGTAATCTTTGGCCTTTTTTACACGGATGACAGTTATTTTCGCCGCCACACCGATGGGCTTCAAAAACTCATTGAAAATTTTTTGCTCAAAATGCAAAGACTTGCATCTTGAATTGAATGCAGAAAAAACAAAAGTCATGGGGCCTCATTACGAATGTGGAGGAAAGGCAACAACGGCATCGGTAGCACTACCAGTGCCGTTGTTTTCTTTCTGCCACATTACGAGTTCTGCATGCCGGTGCCGTAATACACACGTGGTCTGACCAGGCGTGCAGACCGGCACCCGCAAGCAGAACTTGTGATTGCACAGGCAACGTTATTAATCTCATAATGGGTCGGTAATGGCCCATTTGCGGGTGCCGGAGACGGTAGCGAATTTGGCGGTAGCCTTATAAGGGCACTGCTACTGCCAAACTGGTAATGAGGCCCATGGTGTTCAACCCACAGTTTTCCAAGTACTGCTCCCTGTTGATCCAAATAAATAATGTTAAACTAGAGCAGGTTAAATATTTGGACTACTTGGGCATTAGATTTCAAGATTCTGGGGTATGGTCGCAACAAATTCTCAAATCAGGGATTACCCTGGAAAAAAACATTGGGGCAATTCAAACATCCCACAGAAGGCATGGCAGCGGTGCAATATCCGGGCCCTGGAACTGTACAGGAAACAGGCTGTTCTGTCAAGCTCCTGAGACTATCTCTGCAACCACACGTTATTTTTGCAACTGCCAGATACACCCATAGAGTGGGGTTGCATAGATTAACATTTTCTAAAGGCCCTAGGATCAGGAGCTCAGCCCACACAGCCTTATGATACCTACACTGGGGCTGCGAGTTTAATCTCCCCGTCAGTAACTACCTAACAGAACCTACCAAACAGACTAGTGGTGTTGTTCTATGATCTCTAGCCCATATCAAGTGAGACCTTACTCTGTGTGTCTTTCCCTTCCGTTGGTACCCTGTTTTTTTTTTTCAACTCTTTATTTCTCATTTTGCTGTCTTAGAATGAAGGCTTTTACCTGAAGATGTTCCATATTTTTATTACATTTTTAGCTAAGTGTACATTTATGAATGTTACTAAGAAAATTGTATTGTGTTTTATTGCTGTATAACTTGAAGGTCTTTTTACACTTAATACATGTTTTTTTGTTTGTTTGTTTGATTGATTGATTAGAACAACCGCATTCATCGAGGAGAAAAGGACAGCGAATAAGTCATGGAGTGGTCGTTAGCACAGGGCTACCCATGAGTGTGGCATACACTTACACTTCAGCAACTCACAATCCAGTAAACTACTTCCATTGAGGATCTAGCCCAGGTGCCACATCCCAGCTTTCTGCTAGGTTTTCTGGGAGATAGTAAGATTATCAATGCTAATGGCAAGATTCTTCCAGAGATGTCACCTTTTTGGCAGGAGGTATTTCTCACCCTTAAGTTTGTTCCCATTTCAGCACACCAGTATAATATATGTAATGGGTGACAGCATATTGGAAGCCGGGAGATTTTTATCCATATAAAGTAAACAGTTCAATGGATTTGGGTGGATGGAGGCTACACACCTAATTTGGGTTCTCATAATAGTCTGCATTGACCCAGTAGTGAAGTGTGGGTGGGGAGTATGCCCAATGATGCATCTTTTTCCTAGGGAAACCAAAACCCTCTGAGTGACAGAGCCCTGTGGTATGTCTATGGCAAACCTCTTCAAACTGGATGATGCCCTCCACATGGGAGGCACAGCCTGATGCCCAATGGGTGGCAAGGCACCTCAGCCTGAAATGAGGGAAAAATAAATGTTGATTCTCAATTTGACAGGGCCAGGCTTAGGTTAAGAAACTGATTGATGAACTAAGCACCCTGGAAATGCACTCTCTGTCCTGTCCAGTGAATTGGCAGAGTAGGCAAGGCTTCGGGAACCAGTGGTGATACCAGGTAAGCTGGTTTGTGACCCCTTGTAGGGTAGGGATTGAGGGGCCTTTCTCCTATGCGGAAGTTGGGGTGTGGGAGGAGTCCGGTCCTGTAGTAGGAAAACATCCTGATGCACCAACTGTTAAATAAAAAGGTAATTCCAGCAAGGAGATAATGAAGGCAAGCCCGAAGTAAAAAGTAAAACATCTGGTTAATTTCCAGGGGTTCATGATGGATTTTATGAGAGGTAAATGTGTATGGGTGTTCTCACCCTACCCACCCATAAACATTTGCCTCTCAGAAGATTAATCATTAAAACCTGTAAAATATCAAAACAGGGGGGAGTTTCCTATAATGTTGCCTGCAAAGTATACAAGGTGCTGCTCTTCTTTCATACCTGAAAAGCTGTGTTTAAATATTTACTGCAGAGTACAATCCTAACTAGAGATTGTCCATTCAGTTTATCAGACACAATTTGTCTTGAGTGTGGTCCAAACGACCTGGGTTTGTATCCCTAATATTTAAATCCAGGAAACATCCAGTCCAAAGTCAAGCACAGATGGGAGGGGGGATGTAAGCAGGCTGGCATGGACCTCTTTCCTATATGGCTGCCCTGGCCCATTTGCAAGATGTATGTGCAGAGTTGGGAGTGGCAGATGGTTCTCAAATGTCCAAGTATATAGCTGATATAGTCACAGCCATAGCTAAATGAGGCCCCTCCAAAATGTCCTTCTTGTAGTTCAGTCTTAAGCCATTTGATGTGACAAAATACAGTGAAGCACAATTCCCTACATTGGCATTTAGGGCATTATTCAACTATGTGCAATAATTCATGATAATTGGGACTTACTAGCCATTTCGCACTTTGGGTGGGGATCGGCATGCCCACAATTTGCTCGGAAGGGGGGGGGGGGGCTCAGCATAACATTTTTTTTTTTGAAGACCACTAATTGAAGGGTATCTTTGCCCTGAGACCTCCCCCACAAGAAATTGCTAATACGTTATGTATTCCAGATGTCATCCTTCTAGGGGGCATGTACATGATGGGAGTATTAAAAGATTTAAGGGTAGAATCTAGGTGCGAATCAGATCATAACTCCCTCACACTTCCCTAGGAATGTTCAAAAGGGAGGAGTACAGGAGGCATTAACCCCCAGACGTGGTCCTCCATGAGGAGGTTGGGAGATTGAGAGTGACTTGGGAGTGGGAAGTAACATTGAAGCAATGAAGAGGTGCTTGATGTTTTTGTTGTTTGGATGGTTACAAATCTGCCCAACCTTATTGGTTACAGGAGGGGGCAGGCAGAGGGGGGATACATGCATGGCCCAATCAACACTGTAGGAGAGGCAAATGGATTTCCTAGATACTAAGTAAAACTAGCAAAGAATTATGTGGGAATGATAACTTGGTATCGTGGTATATGAATCTGGAATGACCATTTTGGAGCACCAATTACTCTGCATGATAATCCACTAAACTGGGGAAATATGAAGCATGCATGACAGTGTTCAAACTGCCAAGGTACCTGTAATTACATGCATTAGCTCTTGCAACTCGGGGTCTTCTGCCATCTCCCGTTATGGCCTGCATCGACTGGGAACCCTCCTTGATGATGGTGGGAGTTCACGCCAACCCACTATCAGTATTGTTCCCAGTCTCAGTGAGGTTCTTTGAGGAGAAATTTCCATCTTCTAATGTCCAAATCAGATACCGTGATCTTACTGCTTCAATGTCTCATAAACCTAATCACGAGAGCACCAACCCCTGACTAACTTTTCTTTCTCATTGCAGGTTTCTTCTAGGCTGTGGGTCATGTGGCATTCAAGAGGAGGAGTGGCCTGTCACAGTTAGGGAATCCAGGTCCTTGCTAGGGAACAAAGTTTCTTACAGGTAAGTAAAACAATGAGAATTCTATTGTATCTCGCCAGATTCAAGTTCTAATGAGCGTCGTTTTCTTTTGCAAGTCATCAGATTAACTGGAGTGAAAGAGTGTTTATGTAGGTACCAATGCAATGACTAGCACTTCCTATGCCTCACTGGCCTATCATTGTTGAACTCTAAGCACAAGAAAATGAGATGTAGCATGCAGGACGTGACACAGCTCAGGGACAGCCAGCACAGTTCCCCATGAAAATAAAGCATACAGGTCGACTGTGCTGCCTGGCACTCAAGTGAGGGGACAGCACCCTCCCCAGCCATAAGGAGGAGCCACCACTGCACTTAACGAGACCAAGTCAACCATTTTCTAAAGCTACCTGTCTCCAGATTCTGCACGTCTTTGACAGCATCCTTATATAAAGCAGCTTTCAGGTTCAACCAAATCCTAAGTCACATCAGAAGTGGTCTTAGGCTGATTATATCTCCTATGAGGTGAATGCCCACCTCTGAGCAGACACAAGAAATGGGGGAGCATTATCTTTCATGATTACCTCTCGAGATGCGTTTTATGCCCACACATCCAGCCCAGATAAACCTGCCAACACCTCCTTGTCATTATAAATTGCCTTGATATTTCTCTGTCAACAGCTCTCCAGACTTCTCACGAAAATTAGGATCTCATTAGTTGCCACTGCCACTGCTTCTCTGGCCTTCCGGTCCTGCACCCTCCAGCCACACTTGGAAGAAAAGCAAAGGCTGAGAAGTCAACATGATCTATTTTAACAAGTCCAGCCCAAGCCAATTAGACCAAGGCCCTGCTTGTTGACTGGTTGCCCCACCTGCCACAGGATCCTTGATTTAGATTCAAATGCGTCAAGTAGTGCCAGTAGTCTGCAGAGACTAGAACCTGAAGTGACAATAGCAAATGCCAATGTGGTGAGGAGGCGGACACGAGTGAAAGTAAGATTATACTCGTTTATTATAACAGAGCCCGCCGGCACAACCGCTCCTTCTCCCTCTCAGTCCACCGTCGCTCTCGTCATGCGAACACCCGTCTCCAATGATAACTATGAGGCAGGGGCTCGTGTGACGACGCGCGCGGCTCATCACATGTATTCAATGCTATTCTATACATATCTTCCCCTTTTGGATGAAAATAAACATTTCAGACACCAAACTTACAAAAGAACATATTACATTTGTTTTTCCCAATTAGGAAACTATCAAGACATAACTGCTACTGTAAACTATACTAGAAACCTAATATAATGTATTTAATAAACACCACTGTTCAACGCTTTATTTGACATAGTCTTTTAACCAGATGGGTTTAGACCTTGACCTGCCTGTATTCTTGACTTCATCCTCCTTCCACTCATCTTCAACTATGTTTACGCCATGGTGGTTGGCGGATTTACCGCCCCATTCCAAGGTGAGTGGGGCGGTAAATCCCCATTTCCCATTTTACCCTTCCCCATTCCCATTTTTGCCCCATAGGGCATAATGGGAATGGGGAAAGGCGATAATTACGGCACCGTAAATTACGGTGCCGTAATTATCGCCAAGGTCCCTTTGCGGCATGGCTTTTAACGGCTGCAAAAAGCAGCCGTTAAAAGCCATCCCGCAAAGGGAACCTTGTAATCAGGCGTTAAGGGTCGGTGCCGTTTACGGCGCCGTAAACCCCTTAACGCCTGAGTCGGAATGAGGGCCAGAGGCTGCAGAAGCTAGCCCAAATGGCATTCTGCAATATTTGAAAGATCCAAAGGGCGTTATGAACGCTGTGAGATGCTGGCAGTCTTCTTTCAAAGGAATCTGATGATATGCCTGAGAAAGGTCGATCACCGAAAAAACTTTAGCTCCCTTGAGTGTGGAAAATGCATCTCCAATAATCCTGTAAAGGATGTCTGTCGATCAAAATGTTCCTATTGATATCTCTCATGTCTACACAAAGTCTCAAATGTCCATTGGGCTTCATAGCCACCACAATAGGAGACAACCACTCTGAACCCTCACTTTGTTCTATAATGCTCTTCTGTAACAGAGTTTCAATTTCCGCCTTCAATTTTCCTCATACGTCATGGGGTACAGGTTTTACTTTATGTACTTGTGGTATTGCACCAGCCTTCATTCGTATTTCGTGCTCAAATCCTCTAAGCATCCCCAACCCTGGTTGGAACACCTCAGGAAATGTATTTTCCCACTTGTCATTAACATCCGCAACTGTTACCGGCTCCTCTGCATTTGCTTGTATACGTATACCCAGTTTATGTTGCTCACTCCACCCTAACAGGGAGGATCCTTCTTGTGTCACATATATGTCTGAGTCACAACTTCTTCCTTTGTATTCAACAGTTGCCTGGAATTTTCCTAAAATCTTGATTCTAACGTTGCCGTATGCATATGGTTCTATACTGTGATGTCTGAGATCATTGATTGAGCCATGCAGACAGTTCTCATAAGTCTTTTTGGATACTAACGTCCAAGGTGAGCAACTATCCACCTTAATCGTGACAACTCTTCCATTTATCAAGAATACATTGGTGGGAGATTTCCCCTTGTTTGATAAGTCCGCTATCTCCAACACAGGTTTAGTTTGTAGGTTTTGAAGTGGACTTTCACTTTTTTCTTGTTCAGGCACTCTCATCAGTGGTTCAATATAGTTGACTTGGTTAGCACCTCTGCATACTCTATCAAAATGCCCTTTCTTATTGCATTTGAAACACGAAGCATTTCTTGCAGGGAAAAATGCGCTCGTGGAGATGTGTCGATTGCTGCCACACTTGTAGCACTTGGTTTCTTTATTCATACTGGTTTTACGGATTCCTCTCACAGCTGCCACTTCACCTTCTTGTTCTTCTCCTTTCATGGTCGCCATGTATTTATGTGTTTGCTCCATCCCTCTGGCAGTCTCCACCGCCACCTCCAGAGATCCATATTTTGTCAACAATCTCTCCTGTATTTTCAAGTTACTAGTGCATCTCACTAATTGATCTCGTATCAAGGAGTCTGTTAATTGACCAAATTCACATGTGTGACTCAGAGACCTCAATGCCGCAATAAAATTGTCCACTGGTTCACTGGGATCCTGTGTTCTCTGGAAAAACTTGTGTATCTCGAACGTTATGTTTTTCTTTGCTTCAAAATAAATTTCCAGTTTTCTTTCTGCCAAGGTATACTGATCCACCTCACCTTGGCCTTCTAGCGGAGGCTGAGGGAGACCATCGTATACACTGCGACCCTCCATGCCTAAATTATGTAGAAGTATTGCTTCTTTTCTGGACGCAGCAAATTTATCCCCTCCAATTGCCACTAAATAAGTGTCAAATAATTTCTTCCATCTGTCCCATCTTATTGGTGGGACACCAGGCTCCATCAAGAAGGGTGGAGGTGGGGCCATTCTAGCTGCTGCCATGTTGAGAAACTCTGGTGCCCCTAATTTCCACTCAATATGTAATATTACCTTTGGAGCAGTGCAGACAATACAGAGATATTTTTCTAGTTTATTTTTCCACTGTTTTTATTTTGCATACATTTGAACTCCTTCTCTGTAAGACTGCAACTTTTTCTCTCCGTTCCAATCAGAAAAACAGCCTCCGTTTGTTTACTTTTTCATTTTCGTGTGGCAATAGGGCATGTTTTGTCTCTGGTCGTGGGCGTATCACAGGAAGCATGGCTTAAGAGGTAACTTGATTATAGACAGCGCCGCCGCAATCACTCTCCTGCCGTGCGGTTCACTCACCTCCCCGCTCCCTCAGTGCCCCTCCTCACCTGTCAGCCATCGGAGGCCGGGCAGCGGGGCAGGGTTCTTGAAGTTGCTGCCACTCGTGAGCGAGCTGTTAACAGGCTCCGCCGGCACCTCGCACTGTGCTCCGTCCCAGTCAGCGGCACAGGAGGCACCCGGGCTCACAACGTGTGGCCTTGAAGTGGATCATGCTCCGTCGCGGGCTCTGTGTGTGGTCCTCTCCCTCGTCGCCAATTGTGGTGAGGAGGCGGACACGAGTGAAAGTAAGATTATACTCGTTTATTATAACAGAGCCCGCCGGCACAACTGCTCCTTCTCCCTCTCAGTCAACCGTCGTTCTCGTCACACGAACACCTGTCTCAAATGATAACTATGAGGCAGGGGCTCGCGTGACGACGCGCATGGCTCATCACATGTATTGAATGCTATTCTCTACAGCCAACTGCAAACATTAGGACTGGTATATCGCTTTTCTCCAACATTGGTAGTGGCTCACACTTTCTACAAAATCCCCACCAGGACATTAATATAGAGATTAAATAGAATTTGGGCAGAACACACTCCTTCCAGACCCCTCTTCTTTTATTGATGGGTGAAGTTAATTTCAATACCATACAGTGGCTGTATTGTGCTTGCCAAGTTCTGTAGCAATGAAATGATAAAGGTATTAAACTCATACGCCTCCAGAACTGATTACAACCTATCCCTATTTACAATATCAATGGCCGGGCAGAGATTGAAAAAGGGCAAGTACAAGGAATCTTTTTCTGCCTTTCTGTTTTTTGCCCATATTCAGTGGAGCAAAAAACAGTCCTCCACTGTTCATAAACCCACTGAGAAACCTGCCTGGAGTGGTGAAAGGACCCCAATCTTCTCTTCTGAATATTACAGTCTCCTCAAGAAGACTTTTCACCAATATCTAAGCTGCCATGTTATTCAAAGAAATAATTTGGTAAGAAGTCAGATCGCCTCTGTGCCCCCTTTAAAAAATGGTAATCACTATAATTGAGCTCCATGGTTTGGGGGATCCTTTACTTCCCAAGCATTGCATTATATGCGTTGCATAGAAAAGGTGCTCACAAGAGAATACTAGATATGTTCAAGCATTCTTTGACCACATCAGGACCATGGGCTTTATTAGTCTCTGGGTCAGGTTTGCCCTTTCCACCTGATTAATCTAAATGGGGCGGCAGCTCCTTGTATGCATCAATGTAACCTCTGTGAAAACCACCCTCCTCCCCAAATACACCCTAAACAAGTGGGCTACCCACACACTGGGCCTCATTACGAGGCTGCCGGTGGCTGCTGCCGCCGGTATCCATTTTTTTCCGGGAAACCCGCAAATGGGCAATTACCGGGTCATGTCGAGTTTGGCGGACCTGATAATTGCCCATTCGCGGGTTCCGGTAATAAGGGACTCCCCATCCCCATTCGGCCCCATAGGGCTCAATGGGAATGGGGAGGGTGGTAGCACTGGTACCGTTAATAACCTTATCGTTGCTACCATCATGTTCTGCTCGCAGGTACCGGTACGGCCACCAGGTCAGACCTGGTGGCAGCAAAGGCACCCGCAGGCAGAACTCGTAGTTTGCCGGTATGGTAACAATGGCACCAGCATGCTTACCGGTACCGTTGTTACTGTACCAGCGAACTCGTAATGATGCCCATTGTGTCCCACATAATCTCCTTATTAATAATTTGCCAAAAAGCTTCAGCATCTTTAATTACTGCTGCCTTTTGCAGATGCTCCAATTTTTCACATCTAACTTACTACCTTGCTATTGGTTAGCTTATGGTACCTTTCGTTAATGGCTTTAATTAATAGTCCCATGATCAACTGTTTTAGCAATCTGCAGTTCTCACATTTCAGTTCACATTTCTAGAGAAAGGTGGCTGTGCTACAAGCCAGTTTCCCATCCCTTACAGAATATTCTCATGCCTGTGCTAACAATGACATGGCAGTTTCACAATACCCCATACTATGTCGTTGCTGTAAAACACCATACGTTAGTAAGCTGCTTTCACATTTCCCCAAGACAACTATAATTCCATTTTCACATGGACATTGTCCCATGCTAGATTTTCACATGACTTCAAGAAAATGTTCCTTGTCAGGCTCATATTGCCACCAGTAATATGGTATATCAATATTAACAGTGCCTTTACAATTTTACATTGTCTAGAATAGGACAATTATCGAGGTTGTTGGTTCTACACTGCCTCGCAGAAAAGTATTATTCCTCATTGCCCCAGACAATTAGAATTCCAGTTTCACATTGCCTCCAGAAAACTGCCCTAGGCCAGTTTCATAATGACGCTACAAAATTGCTTCATGACAATTTACATTGCCCCCAGAAAATAGCAATGTTTAGTTTTATATCTCAGGTAGAGGAAAATATATCTTATAGGTACTGTTTAGAAAGGGGGGAGGGTTACAATCTACCTATTCTGATTTCACAGACAGTTACCATGACCATTTTAGGTTTCCTCTGCTGAAAATTAGGCCTTACAGGTACTCTTTGCTAAAGAGGGGGCATAATTGACTTACCATTGGGCTGCTGGTTTTGGACAGCGCAGGGCTAGCAGGTTGTTGGTTGACGCTGAGATAACAAGAAGATCATTCTTATTCACATAGTCTATGTACCATCATCTGTATTTATCCTAGTCATTGTATTAGTCTGGTTTGCTTTCTGGGACCAGATTGTGTTGTGGAGACAATGTTAAGCAGGTGGATCTCTGATCAATTGAGGGTAGATGATGCTTTGCAGAATGTGTGAAAATAGTCCTCTACATTTCGAGGTTTTTCCTTATTGGTGTTCAATTTATAACCTCTAGATCCTATACCGATGTAGATCCCTAGCATTTTCTAATTAATCAATAATTTAATTAATACTCACAAAGTCCACAGACAATGGAGTGATTTTGGGGGAACTTAAAAATTCCCAACGTTCATCCAAGTGATGATAAAGATATGGGGGACCATTACGAGTTGGGCAATAATATGGCAGTAGTTCCGCTGGGTGGAATAACCATTACCGCTGTGGTGTCTGGCAGAATTGCCGCTGCATTATAACCTACTGGGAGTGTGTACACACCATTGACAGAAACGGTAATTCCTCCCGTGTGGAATTACTGCCAAAACAGGTCTCCCCAACGGTAACCATGCCACGATGCGGCGGAATTAGGGTTACCGCCGTGCAATCAGTGCTAATTCTGCCGATGGAATTACCGACAGCGAAAATCATCGCCGGAACGGGAAGCCCAGCAGTGGCCATTTTAAAAACTCAATCCACCACTTCATGTTGCCATCCACAGCAACAGGATACAGTACCAATGTCCCAGGACACAGCCAAAGCCAAGTTGCCAGAAAACAGGCTCAGAAAGCCCAAATTCAGTTAGCAGGAGCTGGCGGTCCTCACTGATGAAGTGGTGGTATATGTAGATGAACTTTATTACATGGTCAACCATGCCACCCTGCTCAACCGTCTCTGTGATAATCTGGGTATCACCGATCAGGCCCTGGCCTGTCTGACCTCATTCCTCTCTGATCAACCCTCCCAGGTCCAACTTGGGTCCTTCCTGTCCTCTATCTCACTCTCTACCTGTGGTGTTCCCAGGGGTCTAACGTCTCTCCCTGGCTTTTCAACCAATAACTAGCACCTCTTGCCCACCGGATTGCCTCTCTCTGCTCCAACTTTCCGTGCTATATGGATGACACTGAGCTTGTTTTCAGGCTCCCCTCTGCCCCTCTTCTCCTTCTCCTATCTCTGACTGTCTGTCTGCTATCCAGGAGTGGTGTGCTGCTAATGATCTCTGCCTTAATGCCAGTAAAACAGAGGGACTAATTACGAGTTTGGAGGCAGCCATGGTGCTATTAGCACCAGGGCTGCCTCCAAAACCGGGTCCAGGTCTGGTCTGGTTGAATGGGGACTTACCGGGACATTCCGACCTGTGCGGACCCGGTAAGTCCCCATTCAACCAACCATTCCCCATTCCCATTTGAGTCCTCATAGGGATCAATGGGAATAGGGAAGGCGTTAATTATTATTAGGGCGTTATTAGCGCCCTGGTCCCTTAGCGGGACCCGCAAAGGACGTGTGGTTAGACCACACGTCCTTTGTGGGTCCCGCTAAGGGAACTCGGAATTGGGCGGTAAGAGTTACCGGCACCGGGTTTCTTAACGGTGACTTTTAACCCTTACAGCCCAACTCGGAATGAGGCCCAGAGATTCTCCTCATTGGCACACCTGCACCCTCCTTTCCCATCACTCTCTGGCTGGCCTCCCTTGGTCCTCTTCCTGCTTCCACCTGTGAGGCTCGGGGTCATCTTCGACTCCACACTCTCCTTTTCTCCTCACATCTCTGATGTCTCTAAGAAGTCAAACTACCAACTGCATTTTCCCAGAGGTATTCTTCCTTTCCTCTCCTTCCCCAGAATCTCACTGGCTCTAGAACTCTGGTTTCCTCTAGGCTGGACTACTGCAACAGCCTCTATTTAAATCTGCCTGCTTCCACTTTTCGCGCTCTGCAACTCATCCAGAACAGAACTGCAAGACTTGTCCTTGGCCTCAAGCCCAGGGATTGTATCTGTCTAGCACTGAATCTCTTCATTGGCTCCCAGTGGCTGCAAGGATTACATTCAAGACCCTCTGCATTGTCCACAAGGCCTTCTGGGGCCTCAATACCTACAACTCTCTCTTCATAAATACCTTCCTAATCAAGCTCTTCGCTCCTACACCTCCAGCTCCCTCAGGGTCAGACGCTTCTCCAAGCAACAAGTTGGGTGTAGATTTATTTCTTCGGCTGGGGCCTCCCTCTGGAACAGCCTCCCTGCCGCTCTGAAACTTGAGGCGAACCATCTGGTTCCGGAAGCACCTTAAGACCTTCTTCTTTGCTTATGCCTTCTCTCTTCCTCTCCCCTGCTGATCTCCTGTCTGATACTGCACTGGTCACCTGGCTACCCTCTGATTTTGGGCCCAGGTCCCTACCCGCCCAGTTGCACACCTGCATTGCCTCCTGGCAAACCGTTGCACTTGGGTCTGCATTTGTAACTCCAGAGTCCCCCTACCTGCACTTATTGACACCCATTGTCTGCACTTACCCTTGCACCTGCCACCTGCTGGCCGCACTTCTTGTTATTGTGATCCCATGTACAGCACTTCCCCCCCTCCCCTGGCACTTTTCTCCTCCCCTCTCCCCTGCACTTGCGCAATCTCAACGTCACCTGGACTAGTAAGATCGCTGTCTCTGTCCTACCTCTGTTACCACTCCCTTACCTGATTGCGCCTTGAAACACTTGTGCATAGGCGTGTTATAAATGCCATATCATATCACATCATAACGGTACGGCAGCTGCCACAGGAAAACCTCAGGCCAGCGCACCTCAGTCATCTGGGCATCCATCTCCCAGAAAGTCACGACTGTGGGCACAGTCCCCCGGGATGGAGAGGACTGTAGGAAGAGGTGGTATGACCTCAAGGTGATGGTGCGCAGCCTCCTGTCACAACACCAGCAGGAGTCACTGGCCAAGGGATGCGGCACCACAGAGCACCTCGCCCTGACCCTGTGAGAAGAGAAGGCCTCCTTCATCCTGGACATTGAGGGGATAGAGGAGTTGGTGAACCTGAGGCAGGAGCCAAGAGCCAAGACCAATCTGGTGAGTCTGAAGCCCCCCTTCCCCTGACAATGCATTAGGGGATTGTGCCCAGTTCATCAATATTCCCTGGGTGCTGCCAGGGCCAATGCCATCACTGCATGCAAGAGCAGGTGGGCAACTGTGTACGTAACCATGCACAGGGGTATGACTATGCATGAGTGTACACGCAACCATGTGCCGCATTGGAGCGGGCATCAGGGGCAGGGTGCGACATCATCCCCCCCATATGCTGCCCTGCCACAGCTGCTCGGGTGAACCATTCAAGGGCTCCTCCGAGCTGACAGGGTGGGTGAAGTTGCTCAATTGAAAGGAAATGTGCCCTGCTCTCATTTTGGTTGCAGGGAATTCGAGCACGGGAGAAGGGTGCATGACATTACTAGGGTGCTGATGCCAGACCAGCACGAGGCAGCTGCCCCATGCTGGTGTGGCAACAGCACTGTATTGAAGTATTTAAATCCCCACTCCAGCATTGGAACAGGGAGTCAAACACTGAAATGAAAGTCACCCTCCCCTCTCCCTGACACCAGGGTGGGAAGTGGCAAAGTCACTGTTATGTCACCACGTGCAACATCACAATCATGGACATGGAGGGGACAGAGGGAGTGCAGCTCCCATTAGTGCTGAGTAAGGCCAGTTGCCATAGCAGACCCCTCCCAAGCCCCCCCATGGAATGTCCACCTTCGCAGAACAAGAGGCAAAGAGACCCTATCAATGGGGAGTACCCCTCAGCAGCCACTACACCCACCTCTCTGGGGTCATGGACAATGGCCTGCAAACAACCATGCACTATAATCCACATGTGTGGGATGTCTCTCCACCATGTATCATGTGTGACTAGCAAGCCAACGTACCAGTATGCATTTTGAGTGACTGCATGTCATTGTTCACTCAACAGGGTCACTGCAAACCCAGAAGGAGGAGAGTGAAGGGCAATCGGGCTCCCATGGCCGTGTCTCCATGTGCACACCATCAGCCACTACACCAGCACTGGCCAGCAATGGGAAGGGCAGGTGAAAGGCACGGCAAGCAACACCAGAGTCCAGCTGCACCACACTTGTCAGTGATGGGGACACAGCCACTGGGATTGCACCCTTGGCACCTGGGACTGCCCCAAACAGCCAGCCAGTGTGGAAGTGGTGGGGGAACCATCTGCTGGCAGGAGTGTAGGAGGTACGGTGCATCCCATTGCCCAACAGGTCCATGAGAGGTACTTGACACCTGAGTGGGGAAGCCAGCATCATGGGCAGGAGTCAGAGTGTGACTTGGACATCAGGTTTTATGGGTCACTGTGCTTCAGCCTCAGCCCTCTCCACAGCCCTCAGCCCATTCCCCAAGCCACACATGATGAGGTAATCATGAGGAGGGTGGGCGGGATGGAGAAGTGCCAGGTGTGCATGGAGACACTCGCAGATGCACAGGATCTCCACCTCCCGGCCATCCAGGATTGTGTACAGGTTACAACAGAAGGCATCTCAGCCTTCGCAAGGCCATGCAGGCCAACATGCAGCTGACCATGCTGCACATCTGGGGACAAGGTCTGAGCAATCCAGCTCCATCACACCCGCAGAAGGCTCGGTGGCCAAACGTAACTGGGGGGGAAGCCCCTATGTTAGGAGGAGTGAGGGCTTAAAATGAGTGTATAAGGAACACAGGGTGTCCTGTCACTTGTTAATTAAACATACCGTCAGTAATGTATGTAATGTTTATCAGACATAATGGCTAGAATTAATCTGCATACAGGTAGGTTGTGAGTTTATAGGAGCGACCAACCCCTGAGCTAATGTTGCATCCACTTGGGTGTTTAGCTGTATCCTGCAGCCTGGTAAATGGAGTGCTTGGGAAAAAGCTCTGAAAATCCCAAAGGAGAACAATAAGCGAGTGAGTGTGCAAACCTTGTTGTTGGTGGTGCTGGATTAAATTACCACCCTGATAGGGTTCATTGTGTAAGAAGGTCAGTACACCTTGTCTTCGTTAACACATTCATGTTTTATTTTTTATTCAAGTGATGGTTGTCCTAGCATGTATAGTGCTAGTTACATGTGAGAAGAGCCAACACGTGTTTCGACCGTAGTCTTTATCAAGGCTGTGCATGTGTAGTGATGTGTAATTGATTTTGTGACATGGTGAATTAGAAACAGTGCGACAAGTTTCAATCATATACATTTGTAGAACACACATTGTTGAATTGCATATTGCGAGTGGTGAGATGTGAGGTGCCGTGACAGTAAAGAATATAGGTGCACATTGGGAAAACATAAGTAGGTCACATATGATATTGCATTTTCATGTAACATGCAATCATCCGACAAAGGATACCAAGGAGCAGAAGGGAGGCGGTGGGAGAAGCGGTACAGTGTTAGTTTTGGGTATAGCTCTATTGCTGTATATCAATGATTGCATACAAAAGTGGAGGGATCCTTACCAGAGATGCAATTTGGTGCGACACCTTGGATAAGAAAGTGGTAGGCCACAGGATGATCATAAATACTGGTCCTGAGTAGGGGAGGCTGGGTAGCCCCTGTAAAGCGGTGGAGAGAGGGCATCCATAAGTTAGGGTACATGGTTAGTAGTCATGGCATGCAGGGCTACAGTAGCCAAGTGGCTATAGTCCACAGGTGGATTACCGGCTGGGGGACATATGGCAAGTACCGTGCTGAAGTCGGAATAAGCTGGAAGTCTCCTAGTGCCAGTGGGCTGGTGGCAAAGCGCAAAATAGTGGTAGTGCCACCCATAGGGTCAGTGACCCACCTCCCATTTGTCAGGGCATGTCAACGACATGGCATAGCCAGCAAGGTCAAAGGTGCATCCCTTGGGGGGGGGTGGCTTTGGGCATGGTGCCTAAGGGCATGTGGGCAATACTACCACACCGAAGGAGGGCATTCCAGTCTGCCCCCAGATTGAGGAGTGTGTTGGGCATCGTGAGCGGGTTACGCCGAGTGCAGTGCGAGGCAAGGTTAAGGGCCTTGTGGCTTGAAATGGTGGGTTGTGTCGAGGGGCGAGAGGCACCCTTGATGTGGATGGCGGCCTGTGAAGAGCCGTTCAGGAAAGTGAAATCATTCCATTACTTTATGTAATGATTGCTATACATCAAAGCTCTGCAATTTAAGAACCAAAAGGTGTGCGCCAGCATTAGTATTATAACAAATTGGCTGCAGCCTGTAAAGAGGGATAGACTTCTCCATTGGCGGTGGTGACCTCTGTGGAATGCTTCACGGAGGGTGCTGGCTCACATAGAGCGTGTTCAAAACCCGGTGGGTCTCAATAAATGCCAACAAACCAGCAGGAGCTGCTCTTGTCCGATGGCAAGTAGCCACTGTTTGGTGCTGTGGTCGGGAAGTGTAGAGGGGGGTTGGTGGGGGAATTGTGGGGCACAAAGGTGAATTGCTTATTGACAGTGCTGGAGTGCTGGTCATTGCATATTAATAGCAATGCCAGGTTGCAACTCGGGGGAAGCGACGTTCAGTGTAACTGTTTTAAGGGACAGTGCGGGAGATTGCGAGCCGTGCATAAGTTCACTGAACGAAGTAGCATTATCTTACCTGAAGTGTCAGGGTTCCTTGCATTTCTGTGCAGTGGTGGCGATCAAGTGATGAATGGTGCCGGTGCATCTGTCGAGTTCTGCGAGCGGGTGTTGGTCTGCCCGCCAGGTCAGACCTGGAGGGCTGAAAGGCACCCGCTCGCAGAACTCGTAGTTTGCCAATCAGGTAACAATGGTGCCGGTAGCTTACCACTGGAATACCACCGATCTCATAATGAGGCTCATGATTTGTCTAGCAAAGCGCTCTACTCTGCCTGTCCTACCACACTTGCCCAAACTTATGCTGCGTGTCGATGAGTTACTAAGACATGCCAAAGTAGACTACTTGTCACTTAAGGTCATGGCAAGCATTGGCAAACCTTTCTTTTGAAGCTTGTGGGATACCACCCCACATACCCCAATGCACCAACCACACCGCTGAGAAATGTGCAGCTATTGCTATGGTTTAATAATGTGCCGAGACTTACACGTAAATTAGGCAAATTAGGTAAATCTTTCAACCGTAGGAGAACAATATTTATACCAGCATTACATGATAGAATTCTATTTTGTTCAATTCCTACATCGCACAGTTTATTTTTTTTTTATCATAGAAAGCAAGATAAAAGGTAAATATTCAATGTCCATTTCTTGCTATTCTGTATATTGCACTGCTGGGGCAATGGTTTTCCCAATGCACTGTGCATGGAGCCCAGAGTGGCATCGATAACTAGTAGCGATCTAGTGGCTGCTCTATTAAAGAAATATGAAACAATGTCTGAAAAGTAATGTCTCTGTAACATCAATGGCAATCGCAATTGCAACTATTGGCTAACAAAGTTAATTTGCATTGTGCGGTTGAGGGACAATCTTCTTATGTACGTGTTTCGTAAATATCTTGCGGACTTATTTCAGCCTTACTGATGACAATTGAAGCCCAGTGGGTGAAAGGGATTTGCACCGCTGTAAGCAAGGACATGTCACGAGTAACAAAGCGTGTCAGTCTAAATTCTAAAGGCTCCTCAAACTAATGGTACGTAAGCGTAACTGCTATGATATTGAAGTCAGTTGTATTGTCTACTGAAAAAGAAACACTTGCCCAGAAAAGTCAGCCTTTGCCATATCGCGTCCTATTCATGTTTGAAAGTAGAGTGACAGCTGCTGGGTGATTTGTCACTTTTATTGACTAAGGTACCTTCTCTTTCACAGCAAGTGATTCTCCAGCATTTCAGTGTTCTTGAATGAAGCAAAGAAGAGGTGATTTTTTTCAAGATGGCGGTAAATAACAAAGAGCACAGTAAACAGGTGAAGAAGCACACTCTACCTGCCCATTCCATTCCATACCGTTTTGCTTTTTATTTTCATGCACACAGCAGGTGCATGTAGTGCAAAATCTGCTCTGCCTGTTACACCTGCTCCATGTAGGACACCTGACATCGGCTCGGCCCGCTTCTAATTTTGATGCAGGCAGAGACGCTTACATACACATTCTAACTGCTGTTTACCTCTGGAAAAAGACAACCTCCATAAAGAAGTTCATGGTTTGTGTATTTATGGCATCGGAAAAAAATCTGGTAGACTCATAGTTTTAAATTTCAGTTTCTTTATGTAAAGAAGAATCTTTATTTTAACTGATAGGTGCCATACTGTGATGAAATTACATCTGCCCTTGCAAAAGTATAGGGGTGAATAGTGACTAAACCACCATACGTAGCCCTCACACTTCTACAGAGCAACAGTGATCCCAACCATTAAGCTAAAACAGACACAATTAACCTCCTTTGCCTTTTCTGGTAGTGGGGACCGAGGGAAGAATATACTCCCAAGAGGGGTGTGAATGGGATTCAGTAGCGACCCAAACAGAAACATCAGTCCAAAATAAAGAAGGTCCAGTCAAGGTTCCAATAGAAATATAAACACTTTAATTAAACACACCATCTGAAACAAAAGAAAATAGAAAAACACTGTCCAAAACCCATCCCTGTGGAAAGAACAGAGTATGCAAGGATAGAAGATGCAGCACTCTTGGTAATGAAGCAGGGGGCTCCTTCCCGCTACCCCTCAAGCACTCCCTTTTGCACAGTCTCATCAAAAAGCCTTCTGCAGACCCCTTCTGCCCTGCTAACTACCACCTTCTCTCCATTACCCCCTTCCTGGGCAAACTCTTGGAGAAGCTGGTCCTTTCCCAGCTGATCCACCACATCAAACCTGTTGGTTGTATCGACAACCACCAGTCTGCCTTCAGAGCAGCCAGAGGCACAAAAACTACACACCTGAACACTTGTGAAGACTTTCTCTCAAACCTCGATTCTCACTCTCCTTCCATTTTCATCCTATTGACCTTTCCTCTGCCTTTGATAAGTCAATCATGCCACCCTTATAAATCGGCTCTGTGATACCCTTGGCATCATCAGCCTAGCACTGGACTGGTTGACCTCCTTCCTCTCTGACTGAGCTTCCCAGTGTCAACTGGTCCCTCTTCTCTCCCACATCACATTCTCTGCCTATGGCGTCCCTCAGGGCTCTATCCTCTCATTGTGGCTCTTCTGCATCTACCTCGCCCCTCTAGCCTATTTGATCTCCGCCTTCTCTCCTCACTTCCAGTGTTATTCAGAAGACACACAGTTCTCCTTCAAGCTTCCCTCCCCTTCTTCTCTCATTCTTGACTGTCTGACTGCTATTCAGGCATGGTGTGCTACTAACGATCGCTGTCTTAATGCCAGAAAGACTGAGATCCATTTCATTGGGACCTCTGCTCCCTCCTTCCCTCCTACTCTCTGGCCACACTCCATGGGCCCTCTCACCTCACCCTCTTGTGGGGAAAAAAAATCCTTGGTATCATCTTCAACTCCTCGATCTCTCCTTCCCCTCCTCACATCGCAGACCTTGCCAAGAAGGTGCACCTCCTCAGAGGCATTCTCCCATTCTTCACCTTCCCCCAGAAGCCCATTATCTTCAGAGCTCTGGTCTTCTCCAGACTTGACAACTGCAACAGAAAATTCACCAATCTGCCAAAATCCTCCCTTCACCCCTTCAACTAATGCAGAATATAACTGCAAGACCTATCTTTGGCCTCAAGCCCAGGGACTTGATCTCTCAAGCCCTAAAATCTATCCACGGGCTCCCAGCTGTTGTGAGGATCAAGTTCTAGACCCTCTGTGTCATCCAAAAGGCTTTCTGTGGCCTGGGACCCTGCTACCTCCAATTCTCACTCCCTAAATACCTCCCTGCTTGAGCCCTTTTGTCTTCTACCTCCAACTCTCTGCAGATCAGACATTTGTCCAAGCAGAGAGTGGGGGGAGATCTCTCTCTTCCATAGGAGCCCCTCTCTGGAATGGCCTCCCTGCCCCTCTCAGGCTTGAGTCAGATCTCCTTAAGTTACAGAAGCTTCCCAAGACCCTCCTTTTCTCTTCTTCCTTCCCTCTCACCCTCCTCTGCTAATGTCCCTCTGTGCTGCATTTTGACTGGCTGCCTGGTTCCTTCTGAGTCATACAGGGCACCAGGGCCTCCTCGCCCAGTCTACCCCAGCACTTCATTCTCCCCTGACCGCCTCCCCCAAAACTGCATTTGCCCTACTGGGCCCCCCCCCTGTACTAGACTGGTGCGGCCTACACCCGACTAAGCCTGATCCAGCCCTGTCCTCGCACTTTGCATGTGGACCCTCATTCCCTGTACTCCCTGCTTTCCCCTGGCACATGTCCACTTGGCCTCCCCGTAGCGCTTGCTTAGCCCAGGGGCCCATTGCTCTCTCCCTCCACTACTTGGGTGCTCTCCACTATTCCCTTCTTAGCATTAAGGCATTCCACTTTGATATGCACTGCCCCCTCCAACTCCCCGCACTTCTTGTTACAGCACTTTCACGATGCGAATGATACAAGGCCTAGTAGGACAGTTTGTTGTTATTCTTTATCCCTGTCCCCCCTCCACCTCTTTTGTCTTGTGGCACTTTGAAACATGATTTGCTGCATAGATGCATTAAAAATACCCAATAAATAAATAAAGGCAATAGTTAACCACAGTGACTGTAAAAAAGATATGCACTGGAGCAAAATGGGATGAATGGTGACCTAGCCAGTTCATAGAGATCAGAAATGGACCAAGGGGGCAGTTACCAGTCACTGGTTTTTGTCGGTTTGATGATAGTGAATAAGGCTTTTAGGTACTGTTCATGAGATTCAAAGTATTGGGTGCAGCAGTTGCATTGTTCTAGACGGGGAGCAGTGTCGAGAGGGTGTTGAACCGGAGCTTGTTGTGGTTCAAAGAGATACTTGAAAATGATGGATTGTGAGGGCACTAGGGTCGGCTCAATGGACCAGTCAACTGTGAAGATGCTGGTGATTGGGTGCACTGTTCTATGTGATCAGCTTGATGAGGTTCTCGAGGAAATGCAGACTGAGGGGGCCACCAGTGTCGGTTCGGCAGTTAGTTTGACTGAAAACATTCTGGTGACTGGATGTGCAGTTCCAGTCAGACAGTTTGATTCTGCGTTTGATGGTCATTGTTCAATGGGCCACCAAGGTTGGGTAAACTAGCAATGAAGATTGGCAGTGAAGATGCTGTTGAGTTGGAAGGCGGTACAAAGGCAAAAGGTGCAGTGTGGCGCTTTGAGTTTGAGCCGAGGTGATGATGTGCTCAGCTATCAGGGTTCAGCTTTGAACAGGTTTGAATGTGCAGTTCTGTGGTTCAAAGGACGGGTGATTGCCAATGGAAGCCCCAGAGGGTCCTGCATGTTGGATGCAGTCAAACATGCTTGAATCATGTCTTGCAGTGTTCAACAGTCGGAAATGCAGGAATCCTGGCTATCTTGGCTCTCAGGCGCTGTGAGTCCCTCTTACTGATCTCAGGGACACGTGCAGTGCTTTGTCTTGGGCTCTGGAGATGGGTTGCGAGCAGAGCTTGCCTCCACCTTGGACAGTGAGTCTGCATCTCACTGGTGGAGGGCTTTGGAAAGTCAACTCTCCCAACAGAGGTCCAACAGAACTTTTCCTAAGGTGTTTGTTCTGAAATTAATCTAATAGGGAGTGGGAGACCTCTTCGTTTAAAGGCAAAACCTTCTCAGTGATTGGATAAAACAAACCTGTTTTAAGTGTCCATTCCCTCTTCTAAGAACAAGTGGACTTTGCCTTCTGACATCACACTCAAAGTGCTTTGTGTTAAAGGAAGTAGTGGGGGGCAGGAAGGAAGAGAGATTAATAGAGAAAACAAGATAGTGGAACCTTCCTTCAGCTGGGCAGAGCTCCCTCTTCTCAGACTTACCCATTCTCTCCCTTTGTCAAACTATCAAGGGCCTGATTCCTGTTCCCATGACAGCTTCCTGTGGAGCGGATGTCTCTTTGTGGAGGGTGTGGCCTGCCCTGGCCTGCCTTCACAAAGTTTCAAAAAGAGGACACTCCCAAGGAAACAGTATTGCTGAGAGCAGCAGAGATAGCCTGGCAGGGGGAATGTACATGTCCTTCCACAACTGAGCTGGGCTCACACGGGTGACACATGTGTGATACCATATGAATGTGGCTGGGTCAGCAGGACAGCCACTGTGAGAGAGTATTACCTGCAACATTTTATATTTAAATACAAGTTTTAAAAGCCATGGCTTTGACACCCTTGCTAGGTGGAAATCCTTCCACATACACAGCATAGTTATTGTATCATTTTAAATATTTATTTTTTCCATTTCAAAGTCTGTTTAATGGATGCAGACATGATACAAGCACATATGCCGCCAAAGGCACCCATAAATCTACAGATAGGACACTGTTGGGTTTTATTTTTAAGATTTAAAACAGAACAGGACATCTTCGTGTGCACCTGCACCCAGAAATCACGACTTTGGAGGAAAGCACAATTTCAATTTCAGGGTCATTAAATAATACAAAAGTAAAAGATAGTAATAATCCTAGGAGATCAAAACCCTGAAAGGTAAGATAAATAGACAGGGATATGAGAGGTGAGACTGTCAAATGAGACATGTCTCCATCAGTCTGCAGGCCCATATTTCTAGTCTTCTCCCTACCCAAGATACATTAGGGCTCTTTATCCCACCAAGGAGCCATATCAAGAGGTATACCACACCATTCAATTTGAATACCACATCATGTTAGCTTTGCAAGGTGAATAGCAACAATACCTTCACCCTCTTGCTCATTAACTCCTTTTTAACAATTTGCAGCTCTTGCCTGCATGTTTGCATTTCACTGACTAGGTCAGGGAACTTCGGGATCCTTTGCTCTATAAATAGTGTTGTACCTCAAGAGCACCAGAATGCCAGATGCATGAGTCTTTAGGAACCTATCCCTTATCTTGGGGTAGAAATCAAAGTACCTCTGTGGATTTCTGCCCGACTAGAAAATATAAATGCACTTAGTATAACCAATGTTTCTTCTGATATCTCTTGAGACACTACTTCAGCCAAGGGTGTACGAACCATGCCCACTAGAAGGTCTTGCCAGAAGTGCAAGTAAGCCTTGCATCCTCCGGTTGGTAAATTGGAGAAGATTCCAAGTGTCTCAAGCTTCACCTGCAGGTTTACTATGGATGATTGTGAGGAATTGCCATCTGGCAAGGACGTGAATGCCCTGACTTTTTAAATTGGTATTAAATAAAATGATGAGTGTAATTCCATCTCAGAAAGGGCAATCTGCTGTTCATATTCCCCTTTCATAGGCTCCATGCCAAAAGCATAGTGTTATCTGTAACCTGATGCATCAGTATCCTGATTTACAGCACCTGCTCTACCAATGGCACTGATCAGCGATCACAGCTGCCCATATGACAGTCCAGACTGGTTAGGTCACTTTGAACCTTTTTTGCCAACAATTACATATCCTCTTTTACTTGCTTTTCACCCCTGATTCATTACCCAGAGTGCGGCATGTTTGCTTATTCTATGTTCTTTCCTCCGGCGTGAGTTTAGTGTAGTGTTTTTCTAGGTCAGAATAACCTCCTACTGCTAGGGTTGTAATGACCCCCAAAGAATTGAATAGACATTAGGGAGTGAGAAGAGCAACTTCCAGGAATGCCAACCAGAAAGAGAGCCATGGATCTCAATTCCATTCGGGATCCAGATGAAAAGTATGTGAAAACATCCCTGAAGATATTTCTGTTAGCCATCATCTAGAAAACATTGTGTGTGTGTGTTCACATACGTACATAAAACGGGTGACAACAGGGGCAGACTCATATTTGTATGTGCAAGTAGGTATGCATGTAAGAATATTGGTCGTCTACCCTTCCAATTGTATTCATATTATTGTACCTGTGCTGCATCTCCTTGGTGTGGTGAGGGTGAAGCTTCAGGAATTATAATGCATACTTGAGAAAACTTTAGAGACCCTAAGGCACCGATTTTGTTTGGACCAGTCCAATATGTGGGACAAGAGGACTTAAGTGATTCTTTAAGAGCACATTTTAATGTTGGTATTGTAGATCTCGGAGCACCCTTTTTTAAGCCACAGTTTCCGTTCTTGTATCTGTGTGCAAACTGCAAATCATCAAGAGACACATAAATGCACTTCAAATTTTCGGGTCATTTGTATGTGTTACACAGATACACAATGGGGGTGATATTCCAGGTGCCCCGGATTGAGGAGAAGACATAAAGGCAGTCGTTAGACATTAAAGACGATCTTCACACCTTTTTCTCTGATCTGGGCGATTTCTTTTTTTTAAGCAGTGGGGCACTGAATGGCCTAACAGTGTGTGTGTCATGCATCCTAGCTACACCTCTAAACATGACATGGTTGAATACCAGCATACATTTTTATACTCACGTATGAACCCACCTACTTTGTCACTTGGTAAAAGCAGGCAGATTCCATAGAAACCTATTGTAAATGCCTCCTGCAATTGTTAGCTGTAGCAGGCATGTATAGCTCTTTGCAATCCTTGATCCACCGGGTTGAACATTTTTATCATACACTTCATATTGCAAATTAACATCATTGCATGGATGGGATCTTTTACCACGAAATTAATATGACCCCCAATGAGTATAACATATTTATGTTACATATCACACATATGCCACCAGACACACCCACGGCTCTAGCAATGTTGGTGTTCAGCAAAAGAATCAAGCCCGTCTACCGAAAATAGTTCTTTAACTATTGCTTACAATTAGATTAAACTCTTTACTCCTACCACATAGCTGACCATAAGAACATTTGTCTTTGGGCAATTCTGCCTATTTTTACAGTCCATTTCATAGCTGGTATAGAAAACATGTATGTTTGTAAGGTTTAGAAACAACGTACAAACATACATGTCCACTTGTCAGACATGCATTCATCAAATTATACTTTATCACAAATGCTCTAAGAGCTCACATATGTCATCCTAACACCTTGCAATGGTGTTGCACTGCTATTGTCTTTTTAATATATGTATGTATTTACGTATGTATGTATGTATGGTATTCATAAATTGCAAACATAATTGGGAAGCAACAGGGCACTCTATATACAGGATGCTGAGGGTAGGAGTAGTAGAGAATCTCTTGTGGGCAGGGGAAGCACGGAAGGGGGATCTCTCAAGGGGGAGAAGTAGAGTTAAGTGTATAGATCAGTGATGGTATCCAGGCATTGCATCGAATACATAGTATTGAAAGCAAAAGCATTAAAAAAATGCATCGAAAAAATGCATCGAAAAAGTTCATTTTTTTGTCGGTGAAGTTTTTTTTACTTTAATGGGTTTTAAGGGGTAAAAAAACGGGATGGTTTTGCATTCAATGCTTTTGCATTCGATGCAATCACTAGGAACCATCAGTGATCGGTGAGATGACCCTTGAAGAACATTTTCTGGTCCTTCCTCAAGCGTAGTCTGCATCAGGCTCATCCTGAGTTGATAGCTTCTTCCATAGACTCAGTGCATAGAAGTAAAATGCGTGCTTCTCTAGTTTTCCCTTTTGCAGGTCTTTGTTTGTAATATTATTATGTTGTGGTTTTCTGGTGGTGGACAGGCCTACAGAGATGGTGAGTTTCTTGGCCAAGTAGAGTAGTCATTTGGTTTTAACTGCTTTCTAGGTGATGTAGGCAGTCCTGAACATTATATGTGCTTGAAGTGGTAATCAGAGTAGCTCCATGAGAATGGGAGTGATGTGGATGCATTTTATTAGTCATGTGATTAAGCATTCTAAAGCATGATGGGTGGCTTTCAGAAGGACCAAGGTTGCATCTGGGATTCCTGCGAGTGGGGCCAGGGTTTGGACAAATGTTCTGGTTTGGGTGGGCCCCAGTGAGGTAAAGGGAGTTGTGAAGCAGGAAGGGTCTATTGTCAGCAGATAGGCACACCACAGCTCCATTCTATGGTGGGGTGTGCCATACCATATATTAGGCAAAACTGACTCACATCATTCAATGTATTACTTTTGCATAGGTACTTCCAGGAAGGTTGCCTGTTCAATAGCACAAAGCTGAGCACAAGTGGTGAACCGGTTTATGAGGGTGTGAACAAAGTGCGACATAGACCCACGACAGAACCCAAAGAATAGGTGACTTTCAAACGTAACATTAACCTAGGGGGTGGGTGGCAACTGCTGAAAACTAAAGAGCAGTGCTGTACAAATAGTCAAAATTACATTATTATACAGCAAATGCCAAAGTGATGGTTTCCTGCAGGAAAGATGGCAGTGACAATGGTGGCGGCCTTTAGGTGAAGTTTCAGCTGAGCTTTGCAGGGATGCACAGGCAGTCTTGCTTCGATTGTGATGGGCAAAGGGGAAGTGGCAGGACGCACAGGGGGCACATTAGGGCAGAGGCACAGCAGTCAGAACAAGATGGTGAGTATACAGAGAAACAGCCAGCCAGATATTGATGAGCATGACTATTTCTAGGTTTGCACACAAGGCAAAAGAACTGTAAAAGTGGAAGGTTATGCATGGAGAGCCCTTCAGCATGGTATTATTAGGTAGAAGTGGGGGATGTTCTGGGTAGGTTGTAGAGGGTGTAGGTAGCCAAGTTGAGCACTTTGTCTGGAAGGAGGAAGGAGTAGGGATGAAGGCCAAGGAGCAGGCACAAAACATAATTGAGTTTGCAAAGCATGAGAGTGGAGATGAGTTTTCATAGAGTGGTGAGTAAGAAATAAACACATTTTCTGAATGTTGGGAATGTTAAGACGAGACGCAGTCATGGTGGCAGTTAGGAATTTCTACAGGCACATTTCTCTATCGAAGATGACCCCAGGTTTGTGAGCTTTGCATGAGGAAGCAAGAAGGCCAGGAGGAAAGGAGAAAGGAGACGGGAGGGGAGTGATGACATTGGAAGCCTGGAGAAGGATGAAATCCATTTCTGAGGCAGCATAAAGCCATCCAGTGAAGCATTGCTATATGTCTTCAAAGATGACCCCTAGGTTGCAAGTTTTTGGTGAGGAAGCAAGAAAGTTATGAGGGAAGGAACAAGTAGAGGGGAGGGATAGCATTGGAATCCTGGAGATGGATGACTTTCATTTCTGAAGAGTTCAGCATGAGGCAGCATAAAGCCATCCAGTGAAGCATTGAAATGAGACATCAAAGATGACCCCAAGGTTGCAAGCTTATGGTGAGGAAGCAAGAAGGTTGCGAGGGAAGGAAAAAGTAGAGGGGATGGATAGCAGTGGAAGCCTGGAGAAGGATGATTTACATTTCTGAAGAGTTCACCATGAGGCAGCATAAAGCCATCCAGTGAAGCAGTGCAATGAGACATCAAAGATGACCCCAAGGTTGCAAGATTTTGGTGAGGAAGCAAGAAGGTCATGAGGGAAGGAAAAAGTAGAGGGGAGGGATAGCAGTGGAAGCCTGGAGAAGGATGACTTATATTTCTGAAGAGTTCAGCATAGAGCCATCCAGTGAAGAGTTGCAATGAGACAGTTGGTACCATTTTCAAGATAGATGGGATGAAGTAGGGAAAGGAGAAAACGATTTGAGTGTCATCAGCAAAGAGGTCATAACGAAAGTGAGTTAAAACGTTCTACTTCTTGCCCTTGACCAATCCACTGCAAAGTGTGTCCGTTCCTTATCTATGATGGCACGGGACTCCACTCACCAATGAACCTGCATAGCCATTCATCCAAAATGTAGCAATTGCATGTGTTTTATGGGGTTTTGTTGATTGCTTAATCTCGATCAGCCAACACAAAAGAACTTTTTGAATCAATCAGCCATTGACTCATGGCAAGCAATGGATGTTCTCAAAGCAGCAGATCTGGTTTATCCCTGTTAATTTTAGACAACATTTAAAGATGCAGCTCACACAAGAAGAGGGCTTAGGAGGCAGCCACGCTTGTAAAGGTTGACTCCATAAGAGTAAAACGATTAGAAATGAATTATGATCGTGTTTATGCTTCTAAATGTGGTTGAGAACTGCTGATATTCCTTTGTGCGAAATACCTTCCAGATTGAATTACATTATAACATTATAACACAAGAGTGCCATGAGAGAGTTTGGCGATAGAGCAGTGAAAATGGCAATAGGAATCCTGTACAATTGAGACTAGGAATACAAATTGTACTTCATGAGCTAAATCAAACACGCGTGCTGCAGGATTACAGAGTAAAGTCGCAAGAACTATACATGTGTTAACGACAAAGCTCGAAATGCAATCAGAGTGTTGGAAACGCCGTTTTATGTCCTTTCCATCTCCCGTCCACCCATTCCGCGGCACGAAATCGTGTGCTCGTTTACTGGATGGCTGAATTCGCCCCAGTTGGCGCCCAAGACTGGCTAATCTCAAGCTCCTGCTAGAACAAGGGCTGATCTGTGCTGTTGCTGAACTGGTCAGCCTTTCTGCCTGCTGGAACAGGAAACATTAGTGAGCATGGCAATTTGCCTGCCACTGGTGATTCAACAAATAGGCACATCAGTCAGGGCCAGCATTCCACTGTTGTGAATTTCCTACTTTGATAGATTGGCTACCAATGGATGGGTTATCAACATTCTGCGCATAATGAATGTAATACAAAACAAATGTGAGATGCCAATTCATTAATCAGTACATATAATTCAGAGCTGCAAGTGTGCGTTCGGTTCCCTGCGCCTGTACCGCGTGAGTCCAGCAGTTTTGAGGAAAGGAAAGCGACGGGTAACAACCATATACATGTCACATATGTGAATGAAACAGAGGCCTTCATTTCAGATTGGAACGGCGGCATGCTCAGCTTTCTTAATGGAAACACCACATGCATTGCGTGAGATGTATGATTAGGACAACAGCGTTGTAGAGTGAATAAATGCAGGACTTTAACACCTGGTGTTATTATTTGTCGATAAGGTTTACATTGCTTGGGGATCTAAACATTTCTCTCTGCATAATAAGGAATGACGTAGATGTAAAAAAAAAAACACGTTAAAGTCGTTTTATGTATCCCTTTTCTTATGACTATGCCATTGTGACTTTGAGAATTTTACTGCCCCATCACGAGTTTGGCGGTAACCCTTAAATGCGGTGGTAACGCTATTACTGCCACATTTAAGGGTCCGCCAAAACTGCTGCAATTTTGCTGATTTTTGCCACTCTTACTGCTGCGCTAATACCGCTGGCGGGAAAAGTGCCAAAAATTCCCCATTGGGCCCAATGGGGAATGGGGAATTCCCGTTCTGCCAAACCTGTGATCTGGCGCTAATAGCAATGGGGGGGGTTTGGCGGTAACACTAATAGCCCCAGCGGTAATACTGCTGGGGATACAGCCTAACTAGCAGAAGGGAAGAGCATGTTAAAAGTCGCATGTATTATAACGCACACTATAATCTGAATTGATTCTAGGCGCTACTCTAGTGGAGAAGCAACATGTATTGCGAACCCCACAAAAACAATATCATGACACATCTGTCTGTCTCCTGGCACTGATTGAACACGTCTCCAGCTGCTCACAAAGATAAAAAACATATCAAAACAAATAATGTGGTAAAGTGATGAATTAGTTTCCCCTTCCTTAAGTAACTCACTCGTACAAAATATATAGCAATTTTGCTCTGGCTGCTCATCTCACTGGATTCCAACCGCCAACAGCCCATAGCACCCTAAGTCAAAATCCACCGCCCTACCAACCATTATTGAAATTCACAATACGTTCACAATAAGTTCAGCCATTTGTACACTAGTAGTTATATCACTTTTGCTTAAACCAGCTCAGCACAATAAATACTGGCAAAGCAAGGAACTGACAGATACCCTAAACATAGGTGAAATACTTCCTCAAAACAGTAGAAACAAAACAATGAACAACCCATTGCACATCTCCTCTTCTTAGCCAAGTCATTTAAATAAATGTGTCAATTCACCTGAACACCCAACCATCATACTGAAACAGCAGTGTAGCCTTTGAGAGCGGTTAACCACTGTGATGGGGCCTTGCAAATAAATGACAATGAATTCAAAATCATAGACTGCGTTTCAGGACGTCAGCTCTGAATGTTCGACCTCTCCCTAGTGTTTGCCCAGAGAGACCAACTTTCTCTTCCCACCACCGCATCAGCTAGGATGGCAATTAGTAGAATGATCATGATTTGGATCTCCACAAAACCACTCGTGATTCATCCAACTGAAAACTTCCTACTCAATCCAACACACTTTGAGGTTCCTCGGATTCCATCCTCTCATTTATACCGTTGTATGTTCACATGGAGAAAATGCTCCTACTTGATTCAATGGGCCCTCTGCACCAGTACAGAGACCAAACCTGAATGCATCAAAACAACCCCCTATTCCAAGACATGCAGTGCCTCAAAGGGTGTCTGGTGACCAGACCTTCAGGGGCTAGAAGCTAACCCCATTCAACAAACATGCTCCCGTAGAAATGTGATCACTTCTAATCACTGCCGATCACTGTAATCTACTGGTGCAGTTCTATGTGCTCAAGCTATCAATGAATGGAGCTGTCCTATAAGAGCTCATATCTCTAAGCAGAGCCTTCAGAAACAAGGCCGAAACTCGGCGGTCCCGTGATAGGACTATTGTGATGTCCTACTCTTTTGCCCCTCAAGAGCCATCCCACTACCTCTGAAAGAAGGCTTTCTTGCGGCAGCTGCTCTGATAACTAGCGAAAGAGGGCTCACTCTCACAATGTATCCATCGCCATGTTGGTGTTACCATTGCTCATCACTGATACCCTCATTTTCTTTAAAGTTAATCCGTGGCACCCACGGGGGTTCACTCAAAGCACCCCACTGCGTGACCCTCACTCTCTTCACCACTGATGAACAAAACACATTGTAAGCCACAATGTCCCAGCCGTCAGCAAAAGCAAAACCAGTTCCGAGCAGCCTCGGTAAATGCTCCCCTGAACCTGTGCCCGTTTAGGGCATGGTGAATGTCTCAATTGCCCTCAGCAATAAAGGCACATTACACACGTGTATGCTCCGTTTGTAATACTGAAAGCACACCTTCTGTCTTTGCAGTCATTAATTCTGTGCTGGGCATTGCTTGATTTGCATGGGGCTGTGTCCCATGCAAATAAGTGAATCTGATTTCCTTTGTGTCATCAAAGATTGCATTTATGCAGTCAATTCCTCTGTGTGTGTGTGTGTGTTTGGGAGTCGGGGCCAAACCTTCGGTTGAAGGTGCAGTTTCCAGGTGTCACCCTCCCTCATGTTAGCACCCTTTACGTGGGCAATCTGGTTTGACCATCACTTAAGCTGTCAGCTTGGCAGAGCTGAGATGATTGCTTTAGGAAGGGTCAACACCACTTGGCACCCAGTGCACCATTCTGTGTTGTACCGAAGCTCTGCAGAAGCACTCGCGCGTGACTATATTGTTATGGGGTGCAAAGCTGCAGTCAGGAGCAGCTTGTGTGCACTGGGCCCGGGCAGGCTGATCTGGCCCCGTGAGGCCATTTTATTGTACATTTACTAAAGGACAAATCAATTTTGCACATGCAAAATCACATTATCACCAATGCCACTAACGTGATTGCACATATGCGAACAGTGTTTGTGCAGTTGTATATGTTCTTTAACACTGCCTCTAAAATTCAGGCAGTTGTAGAGAAAGGGCCTTATTACGGAATTACTGCCAAACTCGGTTACCATTACTGCCACTCTGGCGTAATTACCACCAAATTCTGTGTTGGGTAATTGTGGAGTTATTCCCCATTTGTGGTGTCCATAGGACTATATGGATTGGATTTTGGAGAATATAGAGAGTATAGCAATTCAAGCAGTGGTAAATCCTTAATTATTTAGAGCTAAAGTGGAGGAGTTACCTCCAACTATATGCTGCAGGTAAAGTGTAAAGATGTGAAAGAAAAGTCTTGACACCTCAGGTGAGGGAAGTAGATTACTTTATTATAGTATAAATACGCAACTAAGACAAAAAAAATAACAATTACGCAATCATTCCTGTAACAGCGCCTCAATGCCCGCGGACTGTGTGAGCGCTTTAAAAATGCAAATAAATAAATAAATAAATAGTTCCAGATTGACAAGGTGAAGATGTAAGGTAAGTCCGAGGTAAGTAATAAGGAAGGTACAGGAAAGGCAATGCCGACTCTCCATTCATTCCAAAAAAAGGGCCCACATCCAGGCTCGTGTATCTGGTGCATCCAACAATATGGCTGAACTCTTTAAAATCTGCAGGGAACTAGCCGACCATTCCGCAGTCTCCACCTCACCACTTACATCTCAGGCACTCTGCAAAGCATTGGCCACACACCTCACTGCAGAAACTCAGGATGTCCTGAGGACTCTCTCTTCCCTTTCCCACTCCCCTTCCTCCATCCCCCTGCCACCTATGGCCTCTCATCCCCCTCTACCTTTCCCTTCTCCTTCTCTCCTATCACATCCAATGAGCTCTCCTATCACATCCAATGAGATCACTAGAGTTGTTTTCTTTATGAAGGTATCCCCCAAACAGGTCGTCTATCCCTGTTCTCCCAGAACTATTAAGGACAATATCAGCTCCTTTGCCCCTACACTTGCTGATTTTTGAAATACCACTCTTGCTACTGGGTCTTTCCCCTCTTCTCCCAAGCAATCTCTTGTGCGCCCACTCCTGAAAAAACCTTCCACCAACCCCTGTGTGTGGTTAACTACTGCCCCATCTCTATCACCCCCCCACCTTGTGAAACTCTCAGAGAAGCTGGTCTTCCCCCAACTGACCCAGCATACTGAGCTTGTCGGTTGCCTACATGACCATCAATCTGGATTCCCAGAATCCAGAGGCACAGAAACTTCTCTCTTGAACACCCATGAAGAATTGCTTGCATCCTTGACTCTAACTCTCCAGCTGTTCTCATTCTACTTGATCTCTCCTCTGCATTTGATATGGTCAACCACCCCATCCTCATAAAACCCTTGGTATCTCGGAGAGGGCACTGGACTGGCTGACCTCCTTCCTCACTGACAGTCCCTCCCAGGTTATCCTGGGCTCTTTCTCCTCTCCCACTGCTATCTCCACCTGTGTTGTCCCCCAGGGCTCCATCCTTTCCCCCTGGCTCTTTAACATCTATCTTGCTCCGCTGGCACACCTAAGTTCCACTTTGTCCACTTACGTCCAGTGCTATGCAGATGACACCCAACTCTTCTTGAAACACCCCTCTGATCCTCTCCTTACTTCTTCCATCATTCCTGATGTCGTATCTGCCATCCAGTTTTGGTGTGCCTCCAATGATCTCTGCCTCAACGCCAGCAAGACTGAGATCCATCCCATTAGGGCTCCTGCTCCCTCTCTCTTACCCTCACTCTGGCCACCCTCTATGGGCTCTCCCCCTTCACCTTCACCTGAGGCTAGAAACCTTGGTGTCATCTTCAACTCCTCCCTTACCTTCCTCCCTCACATCCAAGACCTTGCCAAGAAAGCCACTTTCAACTCCACCTCCTCAAAGTAATCCTTCCTTTCCTCACTTTCCCCCAGAAGCTCAATGTCTCTACAGCTCTGAAACTCTCTAGGCTGACTATTGCAACAGCCTCTTCCTTAATCTACCCTCTTCCTCTCAACATCCCCTCCAGCTTCTCCAGAATGTGGCTGCAAGACTTATCCTTGGCCTCAGGCCCAGGGACCACATCTATCCAGCCCTAAAATCTCCCCACTGGCTCTTGGGTGCTTCAAGGATCAAATTCAAATCCCTCTGCATCATCCATAAGGCTGTCTGGGGCTGGGGACACCGCTGTGTACAACAGGCTCTCATCAAATACTCTCCCTCCAGATCTTTACGCTCCTCTGGTGCCAAATCTCTGCATGTCAACCGCTTCTCTAAACAGCAAATTGGTGGCTGATCCCTCTCCTTGGCTGGCTCCCTCCTCTGGAACACCGTCCCCCTTCCTCTCCGTCTTGAGCCGGATCTCCTCAAATTCCGGAAGCTCCTCAAGACTTTCCTTTTCACCTCCTCCTTCCCCCTTTCCTTCCCTTGCTAAACCCCACAGTCGCTGGGATTGGTGACCGGGGTCCTTATGTGTCCATCTGGGTCCTGGCCTTGCTACCCCAATCGCCTTCAGCCTCCACCCACTCCCAGCACTTGCCTCTGGCCTGTTCTGTCACACAGGGCTGCACTTATTGTATAGGCAGATGACCACCCTTACCAAGAGATCTCTGCTAGGCACTTAACAGCTGCTTGCAACATACTCCCTAGCTCTTCCCTCAGGGAACCCCTAACATTTACCCCCTCCCTCATCCCGTCTCTCTCTCTCTCTGCACTTGCACATCTGAATGCTCACAAGGGGTAATAGGACCGCCTCTTTCTTTCTCTTCATTGTTATTATATTTGCCTTTCGTTACCATGTTCCCTCGCTGTTTCCCTGTGGGCGCTTTGAAACACAATTTACTTGATGTATAAGTGCCTTACAAATGCACAGTAAATAAATAAATATCCACCGGCTCCCTCACTCACAGGGTCTCATACACCAACTGCCATTCATAAATTCACAGAACATTCCGGGACACTCACAGCACAACATTCTACAGGTGAGCATTCCAGCAAGCATTCCATCTCACTAGCATCTGTGCAAGACCAGGGCAAGGGAGACATCAGGCAGAACACATCTCCTTCCTCTACACAAACACAGGAATGGGGGTATGGACAAGAGCACAAGGAAACCCATCTAAAACAGCGACCTGAAGTCTATATAACCACCAACACTCCAAAATCCCACTCAGACACAAAGCAACAACTACCACATCCCTGCACTCCATTCTTCCATAGGAACAAGAAGTGATGCTCCCACCAAACCAATGTACCCTCAATATCTTGCAACAAGAATAGTCCAACTCAGCCAATGCAACCCGAGTCCACGCATGCTGGCCCTGCACCGGGACACACCAATCAATGGTACAAGCCTCAACACCATAAATCACATCCAAATCCATGAATCACAGAACACAACCCTATAGCCATCGCACCACCAATCAGCTACAATACACTGCAATATCAGTCAGCCCTCAAGCAACAACAATCACCAAATACTACCAAAATACCAACACCATACTCTCCCAAACACAGGGCAACAGGAAACCACAACCAAGCACCAATGGAACCAAAGACTGCCCCCTCAAGGGTACCGGGCATCCAAAACTGCATATCCAAAGGCACAAACAGGTAACCCTCCCAGGTAAACCTCCAGGGATCCGACATCCCAAAATAAAAACAGGCATGGGCTCTTGATTGCCTCCCCCCCACAAAGTGCTGGGTGTCCCATAGTCCTGACAGCCCATGGCAAGGTCAAACACAACTGTGGACACTGCACCACCAACGCACAACCATGAGGTCAGGGCCACAAGCGGACACTGCACTGTTCAAAACACACACAAGGGTTGGACCAACCGCAAACCCAGCAAGTGGTTCACTATGCCACAGGCTGTGTTTTAGAAACATAAACAAACACACACACAAAAATACCTCCTCATACATGAGATGGAAACAATATATTGTTAACAGGTAAGCAGTTGAACGCTACCTTCAGAAGTCCAAGCCCTAACACTGATGTCCATAACATAGATGGAGGCAAAATCATTAGAGAAATGCATCTAAATGGAGCATAAACTTACTAAACATGAGGCCACATCATACAACCTGGGAAATCACCTCCCGGAGTCACTCAGCACAACTCACTTTAGCACATCCACTCAGGGTATAAACCTACCATATACTACAACTAGAATGCACATAGATTCCCAATGCAGAAATACAAATGCAGATCTTGCAAAACAACTGATCTCAAAAACAGAATAAGGCTAACAGTGAGGCATTAACAGAAACACTATCAAAGAGTCATTGCTCATGAGACTGGACATCCAACCTCTTGAAGGATGCCATAAAATTCGGGTCCAGCTCCTTGAGTACTCCTCCAGATTCCCTAAAGTAGACCCACACCTATGGCAAAAAGCCCTAAAGCTCATGCCAATGTGCAAGCACTTCATCCTTAGCTGAAATTCTTGAAGGGCACAAAATAGAATTCCTGCAACAATACCTCATAACTTCTGGTGTGCACCCAAAATTCCCACTCTCTCCAAGTGTTGGCCGACTTGCTGCTCTGAAAACCTGAGGTGAACCTCCTCTGTCACCAAGCCACATTTTCCCATGTGCAAACGTTGTTGCAACCCAGCACCATCTTGAATGGCTAACCCCCACTTTTTTCCAGCAATTTGCCAAACTTTCTCACCCTCGCACAATGGTGCGTCATTATTCAGTTCCGAGATCAACCTTTTTTTTCCTTGTTCCCTGCATTGCTATGAGTTAGAGGAAGGGACCGCCAACAGGTGCGAGGACATCCGGCCTTTGAATTAGAGGCTCCGTCATCATTTGTATTTGTATTTAGTTTATTTGTAAAGCGCAGCCAGGCCCGAAGGCAACCGGGCGCATAGTCTTGCATACAAAGTTACAGTACATTACAGTAAGTGACAGGAAATTCAATCTCAAACTCCCCCAGTTTGAGCCGAAGTGAGGGAGCTGAGTTCACATATCAGACTCGAGCGTACAGTAGTGTACAGACATAGGCATAAGGTAAGCATGAAACTATACACAGACATTATCCAAAGATGGGCAGGTAAATAGAGGAACATACAAGAACACAAGGCAACCCTAGGTTAGGTGGGCCTTGTATTAAGTGCTTCATGAATTCTGCGTGAGGAGCCAAGATTTGGCTTTGTTCTTGAAGGTTTGAAATGAGGTTTCAGTTCTGATGGGAACAGGAAGGGTGTTCCAGAGCTTCGAGGCTAGGACAGGGAAGCTCACTCGTCCGGCTTTTTGGAGTTTAAATCTGGGTAACACGAGGCTGTGAATTTGTGGCGTTCTAGTAGGTCGTGTGGAGGTATGGAGAGTGACACGAGTGGAGAGATAAGGTGGGGCCTTGTAGTCCAGGCATTTATGAGTCAAGGCTAGTGTTTTTAAGGCGATTCTTTGTTTTACTGGGAGCCAGCATAGATCAGATCTGACATTGGAAATGTGGGAGTGCCTAGGGATATTGAACGCCGCCCTGATGGCGTTATTCTGGGTAGTTTGCAATTTGTTGAGGTTGGACTGGCTAGTCCCCAGGTAGAGGGCACTGCAGTAGTCGATCTTGGACATAAAGAGAGTTCTTGCCAAGGTGATGCAGTTTTGAGTGTTCAGAAAAGGTCTGCAAGCAGTGATAAGTTTGCAAGTATAGGCAGATGCCGACCTTACTGCATTCGTGTGTCTGTTCAGTGAGAGAGCAGAGTCTAGATAGACGCCGAGAGTTTTGGTGTCCTTGGAGACCTTAATGTCATTGCCATCGTTGATGAAAGACTTGAAGGCTTGATCGAGTTTATTGAGACAATGAGAAGAACCTAGTAATAGGAGCTCTGTCTTATTGTCATTGAGGCATAGTCCATGTTGTGCCATCCAGGCCTGAATGACCAAATAGACGTCATTCAAGGATTTGGTATCGGCTGTATGATCACCGGTGATGGGGATGAGTATCTGGGTGTCATCTGCATAGTTAGTGTAGGAAACACCCAGATAATCAAGCACATCGAAAAGGGATTTGGTGAACACGTTATAGAGAGTTGGTGATACACAAGAACCTTGTGGGAGACCACAGTGTATCGGAGATGGGGTCGTGGACGCTGTGGGAGAGAAGACCTGCATGGATCTGTTACTTAGGGAAGTGTGGATCCACGCATTGGCGGAGTCCGAAAAGTGGGCCGCAAATTTAAGATCATAGGAGTCTCAGACTACAAAGAGCACAGAGCTCCCACTTCTCACCAACGAAATGCCATCCAGCTGCACATATCCCTCACAAGGCTCCAACCCATGGGAAGGGATGCGCACTCCTCACTTCCTCTGGCACTACGACTGGCTGTACACTGCCCCTCCTGTCCTCCGGCACCCTGACTGACCATACGCTGCTCCTCCTGATTAACAGTTTTGGTAAGCCCCAAGTTGTCCCAAGACAGCAGACTCGTTGGTCACTTGCCACGCATGCAACAAAAGGCACTCTACAGGGCACCCCACTACACAATGGTGCACCCAATAACAGCTTCTTCCAGAACCCCTGGCTTCCCAGGCTCCACGCTCATCACCGATATACCGCACTCAAGATCGGGGCAATCCCAATGCAGTCAGGAAGACCGTTTCACAACTGTAGCTTGTACTTTATTACCATTCTTACTTCAACCTGCCCCTTGCAGAATTCCTTAGTCTCCCCCAGCCACTTAGCACTGCCAATTTAAATTCTCCCAGGCTTCTCCAGCTGCCAGAAGTGTCCTGCTCATAAAGGATGGCCACTCTCTCCCAGACTTCCTCAGCAGCCAGACTGCTCACTCTTACACCAAATCAGCCACCCTATGTGTCCTGCCCATACAGAACAGGCCAAACAGCTCACAAGGCCCTCCTACTGCCCCTAGCAACCACATACTCGTCTCTAGTGGCCCAATCAGCCAGTACCATTCCAGCCAGAGGTCAGCTCACCTTCAGGAGTGGGGGCCCGGTGGATGCTTCCTCTCCAGTGCTCACTCTTCATTTTCTTCTTCTAGGAGCTGCACCCTTGGACAGCCACTGCAGGTTTCTGGCCCTTCCCTCCAAGCCAGCTCTCGCCAGTGTAAAGATGTGAAAGAAAATTTCACCTCAGGTGTGGAAGTGAACTACTTTATTTCAGTGCCAACTGACAAGGTAAAGACATAAGGTAAGTCCAAGGTAAGTAATAAGGAAGGTACAGGAAACATCCACTAGCTCTCACACTCACAGGGTCTCATACACCAACTGCCATTCATAGAACATTCAGGGAAATTCAAACCATAACATTCTACATGTGATTTAATCTCACTAGTATCCATGCAAGACCAAGGCAAGGGAGACACCAGAAACTACACAAATCCTACACTTTGTGCCCATAATCGGAATTTGGTGGCACAGGATCCTGGCACTAAAGTGGCAGTAAGTACATTAACACCATTTTACCTGCATTTCTTCCCTCATCATCAAACTCATGAAGTCCCTTCAACTCAAATTCAACTCTCCTCTTTCAAAAACTCCTGCTCTCATCATGATCACCCTACCCCTATGAGGTAGTGAGCCACGTTTGATAATTACTGGCCTCTCGGGTTCCATTTGACTGCTTTTGAAAATCTCCTTAACAGTGTACATTTCAAAATGGTGTCAGTAAAAAATGCTTTATTTAGTATATATAACTTCTTTTCATAGTCAAAACAAACTCCTTATCGATCTACAAATTAACTTTGTTAAAGTAGCGGTTTTGTCCCAAAATATTATCTTAAACAATCGTTGCATTGCTCCTCTGAATTCCTCTCTCCCTGGGTTAATTAGGCACAATTTGAACAATTCACTTTTCCCAAATGGAACTCATGTTGGGAAGGGGGCAGCCCCTGCCACCCCTGAAGCGCTTTAGAGTGAGGTGAGATTCACTCGAAGCACTATGATTGGCAATGGGGGGAGGGTGGATGGTGTCAGGAGTGCAGTTAATTTGTTCTTTGATCTTCGACGGGAGAATAAGATGATTACTGCAGCACCCACGTGATGAAAAATGGACGGACTGGCCTGGAGCCAATGACCTGGCATCTCTTATGGAGTAGGTGGATCATGTATAGGTGCACACCAACCAGCCCGCAGCTTTTTACTGTATGTATTACGCCATCTATGATGATGTTTTCCTTTATAAGATTCTGCTTCTACTACTTTTCCGCAGAACGTTCTTAGCAGCAGTGTCCTTTGCTGTTGCTCTCATCTGCGTGTGAGATTAAAACTTGTTATCATTACAAGATCGACTCAGGCCTTTCTTCCCTATCGGGTTGTATTCTCTCTGGTGTGAGCATTCAGGGGTGTGCCTTCAATTGGTGACCCCAACATGATCCCAGTGTCCCCGTATTTTAGGAGGCTTCTAGCCCGCTTCTCCAGAAGGACCCACACCCACCTGCAGCGACCGGCCCCAAAAAAACAAGTGTTCCGAGTGGTTTAGCAGGAGCCATTTTAAGAGAAGTATACTCAGACAGCGTTCAATTCTTCTTTTGGCGGGGTTGTTGCCAACGCGTGTCTTTTTCACATTCTTTTTCCAGGCAGACAGTGAGTCGCGCACGTATTTTTCAACTGTGGTTGCCCCCGTGTGTCACATACCCATTCAGAGGTCATTGTAACTGTGTGTACCAGACTTGCGCTTATTTTTGTGTTTCTGGGTGCCACAGCATAGTGCGGGTTCTTTATTCCATGCATGTGGTCTACCAGAGGTCAAGTGCATGTTACATTTTGTTTTTGGGGTGCCTGTGCTTTGCGTGACCCGTCATCTTCCCCCAGGGGTCACAGACAGCCTTGCTAGAGCTCTAGGGTACGTATTCCATCTAGTATCCTACCCTTTTCACCCCAATTGTCCAGGACAATTGTTTACTGCAACTCTCATTCGCACAACAACCTCAGTGCCAGGGTTGGAAGGCAACCAAGCAGTAAGGGAGGCAAAGGTGGCAGACATCAAAGAGGTGGGCGCATTATGGGACCTGGCCAGGATGTGCAGGATGGCCCAAGAGGCCAGTGTGTGGAGGACCAATCAGGGACACCTATGACCCCCCCCCCAATGGGTCGGGGAGATGTAGCTGACACCATCCCAGGTCAGGCTTTGTTAACCCGGCCCATATTGTCAACCGAACTGGCACAGCATGACTCCAAGGCTGACTTCCGTGTCACCAAGTCGAAGCCACGTGTTGCAGTGAAAGTTGCTGTCACCAGGCCACGTGGATCTGGGACAGCAATGTCATCTGCTGCCCCAAGTAGCCAGGGTGAGGAGGCTGCAGTTGCAGCTGCAGCTCAATCCACCCAAGCTCAGAGTCTCCCAGCCAGGACAGTGTTGGTCCAAGTCCATCACACCGAGGTTGGTCCTGCCAACATCACCCAGCAGCCAATGCCTGCAGTGAGACCTTTGGTCATCGTGCCTTTGGCTACTTCCAGTGCCCAGTCCACCTACGCTTCTGCCCCTACCAACCAGAGCGGCGTAAGCCACTCAGGGTCCGCACCACCTTCCAAGAGAAAGAAGGGTGCTCTTGCGGTACAGGCTGGGACCCCAGACATGGCTACCCACTCCGGCACGTCAAGGAAGCCTAGTTTCAATGATGCAGAACTAGATGCACTTGTGGGCTACGTGTCGGCCCATGGCCGCGAAATGGTGGTGACTGCAGGGTGCAAGACTACGACTGCTCAACATAGGGCCCACTGGCAGACCATCGCGGACCACATTAGTTCCCTTGGATTTGTGAAGCGCACAGCTGATGATTGCTCTAAGCGATGCGATGACCTGAAACGCAGAGCAAAGAACAAGCTGGCTTCCAATCATGCCTCTTCTCTGGTGACTGGCAGTGAGTCTCCACCAGAGGAGGAACAACTTACTGAACATGAGTCTATTGCTGGAGCATTCATCACAGAGGATCAGATCCAAGGCGTGGGAGACCTACCAGATCTTGAAGCAATGTCCGGTGAGTGACCATGCATGTGTGTGCAATCCATGTGTATGTTGCTTGGGTGATGTGTTCTGATTGAGTGCCAGGTGAGGCTGTGTAGTCATGACTGCTGTGGGGCACCCATGTGGTCCCTCCAAACCATTCCCCGGCCTAGGGTTTCCGTTTCACAGTATCCCTTCTGACCGCATTGACAATTTGCACATGATTACTGCACTTGCCCTTCAACTGTCCTCTTGCCACAACATTGTTCATACTGTTTTCTTGTTCATTCTGCCTGATTGATGAAATAATTTGCATTTTTACCACACACTTCTGTGGCCCACTGCCCCAAATTTGACATACTTCAGTCATAGATCACACCCCACAATGGCCCACATTTCTCAACTTATTATGGGAATGAGATGAACAATCAGGCTGATTGAGTAATGTGCACTTACACATGGCCTGCAAACAATCATTTTGGGGCCCTGTTTGAATGTTGAACATGACAATTGTATTCTGTCATGTCGAAGTGAGCAACCATTGATGTATCGATGTGCCTGCCATCACTGCATCAGTGAACACTGGCTTTGTTGCAGCGTGTGGCACATGCGTGTTTTGTCACCGTCTTATCCATGTTTAATTTCATGATGTCCATCTCACATGGATGGGTGACAGTAGTGATTTGCTACCATCTGGATGTCCCTGTCAAATCTGCCATGGCTATGCAACGTGCCATCTGTGTGCTGGCATGTGTCATGTATGTGGATTGTCCATGCCACTCACAGGCTAATGTGTGATGGCAGTGATATCCAGCATGCAGCACATGTGTTGGATTTCCATCTTAGAGTCATCAGTGCCTGCTTTTTGCCTACCCTTCCAACTCATTGACAGTGCATGCATGCCAGAGTTATTGTAATGTGTGACATGTGTCATTTATGTACTGGATGTCTGCCTCGTCATGCCTATGTGTGTGTGCTATGGTGCTCATGCCTGTTTTCATTAGTTATCTTTCATGTTTTTGCAGGTGATGAGGCACTTGATGCTGTTGAGGAGGATAAGATGGCAGAGCCAGGAGTACTCAGAGCCACAACCGGGCACCAGTGGATGACGTGGGGCGGTGGTGGGTTGAAAACCCAACCCTCCTACAGACCATACTGTCCACGGGTGTCTCTGGGTACACCTCCGGAGACCTCTATGAATCAGGTGCTAAATCGGACATTGAGACATATGTTCCGTCGCAGGTGAGTGTTTCTGGCAGGGATGCTGTTCTGTCCAACCCACCTGCACCGGGGGTAGACCCCTCTATGGGGATTTCAGTGTTGGAAAGTCTGCCTGCGGTGGTTACGGGTGCAGGGTCACACTCCACTCCTGTTCCTGGGCCAGCAGATCAAAGGAGGAATGCAGTCCTGCAGCCTCAGGCAGTGCCAGCACAGCAAGGTGCACATCACCTTGCCCCAAACAGGTGTGATGCCTGCCAGCGCGGTGGCCGTGCGCCAGCAGGCAATACTGTGTGGGAGAACTCCATCTACACTATAGCAGCACAACAGGGGGCATCGTGTGAAGTGATGGCTCAGGCAATGGATAGGGTGGCCACTTCCATTCTCCCCCCTAAAAGGCAGATGGAGCTCCAGCAGCAGGCAACAGAGTCCATTTGCCACTCAAACAGGAAGGACATGTTGGCCTCTGACAGGGAGCGACGGGCTGGACTGGAGACTCTGTGCACAGCCATATCTGTAGAGTCACAGGCCCACAGGGAAGCCCTGAGGTTGGAACACAGCTCCCTCAGAGATACTCTGTGTGAACTTGAGGTGTCCTGGAGTACAAGGGCAGAACAGCAGCTGGAGCAGCTGACGCGCACATTCTCAGCTGAGCTCCAGGCAACCCGTCAGGAGATCCTGCGAGGCCATGCAGGCAGAACTGTGTGCTACCCATGAGGTGCTGCATGGGGATCTCCGTACCATCATCCTGCAGAACCAAACCTTTCAGACCTGCATGCTTGCTGCCATGGAGGAGCATGCCAGGGCTTTGCGTGGTCTGGCTCCCATATCACGCCCACCTTCTAATTTACCACCAGAGGGTGATGACAGCGACAGCAGTTCTCCCACTGTAGCATAGCCGTGCAGGCCATGACCCCATGGAGGTTTTTTTTTTTTCTCAACATCCACACATGTGGGTGTTGGGGTGCACCTTGTACCTCGTCCCTCCTGGGTGGCCTACCACCCTGGCCCACACATGGCCATTTTTGATTTTTCTTTTTTTATATATTTATTTTTACAGTGTGTTGCTTTGTGTGGCTCCCGTAGGCATCCACTGTGTATTTCAGCTGGGTACATGCAGGCTTGTCAGTAACTTACGCAGTGACATTGGGCTCCCATAAGTTGTGTGGACAGTCTGTATTCAAAACTGTGTATACATCCCTGTATACATCCCTAGTGGGTATTGTTGTTGAAATCTCCACTGCATGGTGGATTTATGTATAGTTCTACATCCATGACTTTTTCCTTATATACATGTACCTTCTTCATGTCTTAACAAACCTGTCTACTTTGCAGATGCATTTCATGTTGTATGCAGTACACTGAAACATTTGCCTACCATCAACACTCTGCAGTTGGAAGGGGTCCATGTGCTGCCTTAGTCAGGTTGTGACACTTGCACTACTTTAATTTTTTATTCTCATATATTGCCACTGTTTGATCATGTACTGATGTTTTCTCTTGCTGATAAGTATTTGTTCATGTGTGTTGTTTTTTTTATTCGTTATTGAGAGCAAATTGTCTGTGGCCTGTTTCTATTTGGGACAATGCATGTTGTGACACTTGTGTCATGTGTTGTGCATTCATTTGGTTGCTTTCACATTGCATGCCATGCTATGGTGTGTTGGCTAGGTGAGATGGGAAGGGGTTGGGTGACATGCCACTATTTTGTTGTGGTATTTTGCAAGGGGGTAGTCCTTCATGCTGCATGAATGTGTGCCTTTTTCTGACACAACATTGGGTGTCTTTGAGTATCTAGGAATGCACACAATGTAGTACTTCCAGGTGAACAATCTCAGGTTGGTATGGTTGTGACAGTTGACTGTCCCTTTTGCATCATCACTAATTGTGAGTTGGTATGTGCCAGGCCTGTGTGCATTCCGCAGGGGTGGGATTTTAGGTGAAGTAATTTGCCACAAGCTGGGTACGGGCTGCCTCACCACGTGCCCTTTCACCTCCCATGCGCAGCTGCAGTGCATGTGGTTGGGGAAGTGGGGGCACCATCATGTCCACCGCCACGCACTGCCGGGTTGCAACATTGTGCAAGACACATGCTGCCACTATGATCCTGCACACTACTGGGGGCTCATATAGCAGCTGCCCACCAGAGCGGTCAGGGGAGCGAAAGCGTGACTTGAGGACTCCGAATGTGTGCTCCACTATGCCCCGGGTTGCAATATGGGCTGTGTTGTATCTTACCTAGGGTGGTGTGGTGGGGTTCTGAATTGGCGTCATCATGTAGGTGCTCAGAGGGTAGGCACTGTCCCCTGGGGAGGTGATAATGGTTGTCATTAGTGGGGTTTTCACATTTGTCAGTCTCTGACATGCATGCATGTGCAGAGGCATTTATACTCACCAATTAGCCATGTGTCGCCATGCCGTCAAGCTTCCATGTCCCGTTTAGGGGTGACATTCTGAATATGAAACTATCATGGCTGGACCCTGGATAGTTGGCATATACTGAGGTGATGATTCCCTTCACATACAACCTGCACGTTGATGGAATGCCAGTGCTTGCGGTTTCGATAGATATGCCAGTGGGCCTGGGAGGACGTAGAGCCACATGGGTACAATCAATGGCACCTAGCACTTTGGGGAAGTGTGCCACCCCGTAAAAGTCCTGGACAACAGCATGCCTTTCTGCAGGTGTTCTGGGCACGTATATGTGCCTGCGGACTGAGGAGCGTGCAGTCATGATAGCCAACACCTGGTGTAGGCAGCGTGACGACGTGGCCTGTGACACCCCCCCACTATGGCACTTGTCCGCTGAAATGACCCAGTAGCCAAGAAGTGCAGTACATTGAGCACCTTTTCCAAGGGGCTCAGTGCTTGGGAGCACAAGGTGGGTGATGTGAGGTCATCCTCCCACTCTCTGACCAGTTCTAGGATTATGTCTGGTGGAAACCTGTACTTCCCATACACCTGGTCATCAGGCATCCCAAAAAGGCTGGTCCTGGGTATAAAAATGCGGGGCCTGGCTATCCTCCTCCTCCTGCTTTGTCCCACGACCACTGCTGTGAGGAACGGTATATTCATCGTAGCGTCTGAGCTTGTTTGTTGTTTGCGCGCACTTTTATGCTGTGCGGGGCCGCTTACGCATGCTTCTTGCTGGTGTACTAGTTTCCGGATTAGCGCGTCTTTTTTGGCGCATGGCTTTCCCCTGTTCGATTCCATGAATACGTGTTGCTAGCGCACGTGTGGGCGTTGCGAGCGTTTACCTCCTGTACTTCCCCCGTAACGCCCGCATTTTCATGCGTTGTTCCCCATTCCGCGTGTTACGCCCCGTGTTCCACCCACTTTTCTTGTGTGCGCTACACAATGTGCGCTTTCCCTGAGTGCGTAGTGCATGCCGTTTAGTGACGTGTGCGCCCGCGTGTGCCACGAATTTAGCACACATCCCAGGTTTTGATAGCGCAGTGCATTCCATGAATCGATGAACGGCTGCGTGCACGGCTTTGGCACACGTGCACTGTGATTTTCACACTTGCGTTCCCCTTTTCGGAGCACATTTATTCCATGAATTACCCTGTTAGTTTGTGTTTATCGTTTATTCAATAAATAACAGTTCGAATTTCAAAGAAGTTAATTTATTCAAATTAATAAGGAAAATGGAGTTGAAAGTGTTTTTTGAAACATTACCTGAAGTACAAGAAAGATCAGTATCATTTTATTACATAGAGATGAAATCTAAAAGTTAATTTCATCCTCAGATTAACCATCCCATAATCGATATGTTCAAATTAAAAACCACGAGGTACCTTAAAATAACTATATTCCACACCAACAAGGTAACATTAGAAGACATATTTCAATAATAGCAATGTCTTCCCTTACTTCTTCCATATGAAGAGATCTTATTCTGTCTATCCACCAGAATAGAGAGAGAAGGCTGGCAGCTAGGCGCAGCAAGGTATTGGCAGACAATACTGTCCCTTTAATACCTAGGGAAATTCCTGCTCCATGCATTGAGAGTGAAGTTCTCGCGATGGGTTTGGATACACATTGGTCATGAGCCCTTTCCTCGCCTGCGGATGCGGCACCTATATTATCCACACAAATAAATTGTGTGACCATGTGTATGCAGGATTGCACCTCATCGGTTATTGTCGGCCCTCCCCCTGTAGCTACCAGTGCTCAACTAAAATTGAGAGATACATGTGCCTCCCCCTTGGCTTTGTGTACTGGATTATTAAACACTCGCTCCTTACCCCAGAATGACTTGGAGGTCATAAACTTGCTGGTAGTATCCAGATTAGATATTCTGGCGCTTAATGAATTCTGGCTAGACCATGCCACTCCTTCAGAACCTCTTACCGCCGTTCCATTGGGTTTTACCCTGCTTAGAGCGTATCGAGCCAATGGGAGTGTGGGGATGTGGCATTGTTTCTGAAAACATCCTAGCAGTTTCACACCCTGACACATGCATCCCCTGTGGAGTGTGAAAGTTTAGTGGTGAAATTGAAACTACCTGAAAACTCCTCCCTCACTACAGACCACCGAGGATCCTGCCCTTATTTGCAGAACAGTTTAATAATCTATTGAACACGATTACCAAGTTGAATGCACCTGTACTTGTTATCGGGGATTTTAATTACTGGTTCGATGCCCCAATGGATGCTTCCACAAAGTCTCTTATAAATGCCATCAGTTCTATTGGCTACTCACATTTGGTCAACTCCCATACCCATAGGACGGGTCACATCTTGGACTGGCTATTAGTCCATCATCTCTCCCTGTCCAATATATCAATTATACCATGCATTTGGTCGGACCATTCATTGCTTACATTTGGTGTTACTGTCCCGGCCTCCCCTGCTAGACTAGATTTGAACCCTAGACTGGAGGTTCGTATGCACAATACGAAAATCCTGGCGCTTGAATACTTCTCTCCTATATTAAAAAACTGGGTGCTTAAGAGGACTTTGACTGCCAACGATCTTGCACTACATATTACTAAGTCCTTGACAGATGCAACTAACCATCTAGCACCACTTAAGACTTGTCTCTTGAAAAGAGAAACCATACAAAAGCTTGTTTTAATAAAGACATTCCAGTGATTAGGAGAGTAAAACGTACATCAGAGTGTCGTAGGTGCAAAGATCCCTCCAGTGCCTCCTTAGCCAATTATAAATCACTGGTTAAAAAGTATAAGGAGGCAATGGTTAAATCCAAGTCGGAGATCTACAATCACCAAATTCAGAATGCAAAATCAGGTTCTAAGAAATTGGTTTCCATCCTTCGGGAGTTGAAGAACAACCCCCCTTCTTTGCCAGGGCCTATAAAGGACAAGGAATGGTGGCAGTGCATTCACAGTTCCTTCTTGAATAAGGTCATCTCACATCAGTCTAACATCCAACGGATAAAGGATACTGTGGAGGCACTGGTAGTGGATTTTAAAGAGGAGATGCCTTCCAAGACAATTCCTCACGTTTTTGATTTTTGAAACATTTATTGTACAAACGATCGCTGAAATGAAACCCACCTCTTGCTAAAGCAATGTCTGACCAGCCAGCTTGTTTATGGAGTGTAAGGATATCCTTGGTCCCTGGGTAACTGAGTTTGTCAACTGCTCCTTTGCAGAGGGCAGCGTTCTTGTTGAAGGAAGCATGGCTGACCCCCCTTTTGAAAAAAGAGTCATTGGACCCGTTTGTCTTGGATAATTATCGTCCAATTCCGAATGTGCCATTCTAGTTGAAAATACTGGACAAGGTGGCACCTATACAATTTCAGAATTTCCTGGAGGGCAATGATATTCTACTGTTGCCAAACTGGTTTTCGGAAGGGGCATCATACCGAAACTATGATGCTTGACCTGCAGACCAATTTATTGTTGAACATGGACCAAGGACAATTATTGATCCTCATGCTGTTAGATCTTTCGTCAGCATTCGATCTCTTGGATCATGATCTAGTCAATGGCAGATAACAGTCCTTGGTTGGGTGCTCCTCCAAAGCAGGCGGCTGGATCTCATCCTTTCTTGGCCCTAGGAATTTGCAGGGTGAGCATAGGTGAAATCTGCTCGGACCCCTCACCCATCACCTGCGGGGTGCCGCAGGGATCCTGCATCTTGCCTATATTGTTTAGTGTTTATATGATCCCATTCCTGCTCTTGTTGATTAGCCTGGGTGTCTTTGTGGGCAATTATGCCGATGACACCCAGGTGACTCTAAATGATCTGATTCTTATTCCAAGGATGCACCTAAGTTGAACATCATTTATAAAGCCATCCATTTCTGGATGGCAGCTACTTCCTTGGCCTTAAACGCCAGTAAAACTGAGCTTCTAATTGTAGCTACTACGATGAGGCTGAGGTCCTTGTCAGTTGAGTACAAACATTTTCTACTCCTGGGTGCATTGATCCCTGTGACGGATAGGGTGAAAACCCTGGGTATGGGCCTTGATGCCGAATTGTCCATGGCATACCATGTGGCGCTGATCCGGTTCTCCTGCAGGTTGATTATGAAACCTTTGTGTTACATTCGCCCTTTTCTCTCCCATGAGAATTTAGCCACCTTGGCGTCTGTCCTTATTAACACACGTTTGGACTACTGCAATAGTCTGCTTAGTGGTTGTGCACACTCCTCCATAGCGACATTGCAGGTCTCACAGAACGGGGCAGTAAGGGTAGTTCTGGTCTTGCCAGGCACCCACCCATGTTACTGTGGTAAGGTGGGCCTACACTGGATGCTCCTAAAAATCAGAATCAGGCATAAAATCCTGACTCTTACACACAAGGATGTGATGAACATGGCACCACAGTATGTCATAGCTAGCCTCCAACTTCAGGGGTCATCTCGCCTACTCAGGGCCCAATATCTCATGAGACTGGTTAAACCCAGATTTAACCTGGTAAAGGCTGGAGGGCGTAGCTTCAGTGTGCAGAGTCCTGATCTGTGGAAACTGTTGCCGCTAGATCTTAGAGCCTTGGATACTACTCTTAAATTTTAAAAGGAGTTAAAGACACTCCTGTTTAACCTTACGCCCGATTAGGCATTATTGGGCTGATCTTTCTGGAGCTGGTGCTATTTGACTCAGAGTGTCACCCCTGGCATCCCTCCTTGCACAGTTTCTGATGCTATTTGTCCTGGATGTTTGTTTTTGTGGTCTTATGTGTGCGCCCTGAGGCCCATGGGCATGTGGCACGATGATATAAGAATGTTTAATAAATAAATACATCAGTTGAATCTCCTCAGGGAGTTGGCAGAAGACACCTCCATAGTGATGAAACCAGCAGACAAAGGGGGAGCTCTAGTGATCATGGATACCTCACTCTACCATCAGGGTTGCCTGGGGTATTACAGGACCTTAGAACCTATCTGTTATTTGATAATGACCTGATTATTGTGATAAATACATTGATAGAAGAGACTATTCTTAAAGCTAAGAAATCTGAATGGATAACTCTGCTTACAGAGGATTTCTTGATAAAAAAACTCCCGGTGACTCCAGAATTGTATGCACTTCCCAAAGTGCATAGGAATCCCACTAACCCTCCATTCCATCCCATAATGGCAGGAACTGAGAGTGTGTTTCATCCCTTGGCAATTACTTTAGACACAGCCTTACAACCTCTTGTGCAAGAGACTTCGACTTATCTCAAGGACACCTCCAATTTGTTTCATCTACTAAGTGAGGTACAACTTGTGGACACAGACTTGATTCTCCACTCTTTAGATGTCAGTAGCCTCTATACCTCAATCCCCAATGGTGAAGGGACTGAGGCTATGGAATGGTTCCTGTTGGAATATGAAAATGTACCTACCAATTCATGAGATCTTTGCTATGGAATTAATTAACTTAATTATATATAACAATTACTTCAGGTATGAAGAACAATTCTACCTCCAGATTTCAGGGATGTCCATGGGTTTTTTATGTTTCATTTCGAAAGGACATGCATTTTAGAGACACTGCCTTGGTCATCTAAAATATTATTCTGGAGAAGGTATATAAACTATGTGTTCGCTATTTGCAAATAATCTAAACCAGAACTCATACAGTTCTTTGAGTATCTCAATAATTGTCACAAACACATTACATTCACCCTGGAAGTAGGGAACCAGATAATCACTTTCTATATTTGTTGGTTACTTATACATGAGAACTCCTTATAAGAATGTATTGGAAACCCACTGATGTTAACAACACACTGCATTTCAACAGTTTCCATCCTACACACCTGAAAGAATGTTTAGTTTAGTTTAGTTTAGTTTATTATTTGTATAGCGCCGCCTGGCCCTAGGGCATCCAGGCGCTTGCAATGAATACAACAAGAATAATGAATACAACAAGAATAATGCAGCAGAAATGTACAAATCGATTACATATTTACAAATTTACAGTCTTGGTGCATGCTGGTGCGGTAGGGCTAGGCAGTTTCTTTGGATAGAAGCCAGGTTTTGGTGTTGTGTCTAAATCTGTGAAAGGATGGTTCTGATCTCAGCTCGAGTGGAAGTGAATTCCAAAGTTTGGAGGCAAGCACGGGGAAGCTGGAGCCACCTGCTTTTTGGAGCTTAAATCTTGGGATATTTAAGCAGTGTGTTTGAGCTGATCTGGTAGGGCGCGCTGGGGTGTGGTGCTTGAGGTTGTCGGATAGGTATCTGGGTGCTTGGTTAGCTAGGCATTTGTGTGTGAGTGAGATGGTTTTATATTCAATTCTTTGTGGTATGGATAGCCAATGGCAGGTGCGTCTGGCGTCCGAGATGTGTTCTTGTTTGGGTATGTTCAGGGCTGCTCGCAAGGCGTTGTTTTGTATGACTTGTAGTTTGTTGATGTTTTTCTGACTGGTTCCCAAGTATAGCGCATTGCAGTAGTCAACTTTGGAAAGGACTAGCGCTCTGGCTAAGGTGATGCAGTTGGATGGTGAGAGGTAAGGTCTGCTGGCATTGATAAGTTTACAAGTGTAAGCAGTGGCTGATGAGATGGAATTGATCTGTCTTGTCAGTGTGAGGGAGGAGTCGAGGTAGATTCCTAGGGTTTTGACGCTGTTAGAGACGGTGATGTTATTGCCATCTATGGTGAATGCTTGATAGAGTTTGTCGAGTTTATTAAGTCTGGGTTGGGAACCTAGGAGAAGAAGCTCGGTCTTGTCGTCATTAAGGCATAGGCCATGCTTGGCCATCCATTCTTGGATAATGGAATAAATGTTGTTGAGAGCAGTGAGGTCAGTGGAGTAGTCGCCTGTTAAAGGGATCAGTATTTGGGTGTCATCTGCGTAGTTGGTGTAGATGACACCCAAGCGGTCCAGTATGTCAAAGAGGGGTTTCGTGAATACATTGTATAGAGTGGGGGAGACGCAGGAGCCCTGGGGGACACCGCAAGTGACTGGGGCTGGGATGGCAGAGGCTGTGGGTGCGAAGACTCTCAGGGATCTGTTGTTAAGGAAGGAATGGATCCATGCGTTGGCGTTATCTGAAAATTTGGCTGCTGAGGATAGATGTTTGCAGAGGATGTCGTGGTTGACCAGGTCGAAGGCGGCCGATAAGTCAAGGAGGAGAAGGAGGGCTAGTTTACCATTGTCTTTAATGTTGTCCATCTGTGTCTTAAGGTCAATCAGGGCGGTCTCAGTGCCGTGTTTGGGGCGGAATCCTGATTGTCTGAGTCCTAGTAAGTTGTTTTTCTCGAGGTGGTTCTGTATCTGGAGATAGGCAGCTCTGTCGAGGATTTTTAGTAGGAAGGGTACAGTCGTTATGGGTCTGTAGTTGGTGGGGACATTAGGGTCAAGGGTGGGCTTCTTAAGTAAAGGAAGAACCCAGGAGTCCTTGAGGTTGTTGGGCACTATGTTGGAGGTGAAAGATGCGTTGATGAGGGAGGTGATGAAGGGAGCAAGTTGTTTGGCAGCATCTTTAATGATAGGGGCTGGGCAAGTGTCGCCTTGGCATTTGGACGGTTTAAGAGAGTAGATTATTTCTTCAACCTCTTTAATGGTTATGGTGGAAAACTCAAAGAGGTTATTGTCGTCATTTTGGGGGGTGGTGTGGGTGTGTGTAGAGGGGGTGATGTTATCGGAGAGGGTGAGGCTTTCTTTCTTTGTCAGGATTTTGGCTTGTAGCGTAGCAATTTTGCCTAGGAGTGCTTCCTGGATGTTCGTGCACCAGTGGATGTCTTTGTTGCAAGTGTCTGGAATGGGGGAAGGTGATTCGAGTTCTCTCAGGATATTGAAGAGCTCTTTGGTATTAGATTTGGCGTTGCTGATTCTTTCATTGTACATGTTTTTTTTAGACTGGATGATGGCTGATTTATAGATGTTCGATGCTAGTGCGTAGGATGTCTTATTAATAGTGGATGGTGACTGTTTCCATGCTAATTCAGCTTGTCTTTTGGCTTTGCGGAGTGTTTTTAGTTTGGGGGTGAACCAGGAATTGAGGTGTGCTCGTGGTTTGGCTTTCCGAAGCTTGAGTGGTGCTATGGTATTTATGGCCTTAAGGATAGTTGTGTTGTATAAATCTACTAATTCAGTAGGGTTGGTCATGGTGGGTGAGAAGTCGATGATGGGTTGGAGTAGCGGGAGGAGTTTCTCTATTGTGATATTTTTGTTGTTTCTTGTGAGTGTGGGTGGGGCATTGGAGGAGGGCCCTGGTGTTTGAGTGCCTTTGTTGATGGTGAAGGTAATAAGGTGGTGATCGGTCCAGGCGCATGGAGTGTTGGAGAGGATGGTAGTGTTGCAATTGAGGTCAGCTATCCAGTCAAGGATGCGGCCTTTGTTATGTGTGGGTTGTGCGATATGGTGGGTGAGTCCTAATTCTGAAATAGTGTTGGCGATAGTGTGAGCTTTGTCATCTTTCTCATCATTGAGACCTAGATTAAAGTCTCCTAGGATGAGTAGTCGAGAGTTAGGTTTGATTTTGTTAGAGAGTAGAAGGGCTATGTCGTCATTAAAGGATAGTATGGGGCCTGGCGGTCTGTAGATGAGGTGGATGGTGATAGTGCTTGTGTGCGTAGTGGATAGTTTGAGGGTGAGTAATTCCGCTGATGTCAGTGATTGGTTTTGTATGTGTCTAATGTTGATGGAACTTTTTGCAATAACGGCTACTCCACCACCTTTAGCTGTTTGTCTGTCTGCACGGTAGATGGTATAGTCATTGGGTATAGCAAGTGATAGAGAGGGGCCAGATGCTGGGTGGAGCCAGGTCTCTGTAATAGCTATGAAGTCGAGATCATTAACGGTAATAATGTCGGCAATGTCTAAGGCATGGGCGACTACAGATCTCGCATTGATGAGTGCACCTTTAATGGTTTCGGTGGTGATGCATGATTTTTTGATGTGGGTGCGGGGGGAGGGTGCGATCAGGCCGTGTGATATCTGGTCTGTCGGAAGTGTAGGGCGTGTGCAGTGAGGGGCAGATTTGGTAAAGGTTATGTTTTGTTTGTTGCCTAGATTGGGGAAGGATGCGGGTGTGTGTGTTCTGGATCTAAGTCGGGTGAATCTCGATAATCCTGAGCAGGGATAGGATCTGCTGGTAGTGAGGTTCGTGATAGTGGGTTGGCCGATGGGAGTAGTTTGTGATGCTTCTTGGGGGCTGGGGGTGTCTGCTATGCGATGAGAGTCAATGGAGGAGGTAGGCTGGAAGGGGTTGATGTTGGGTAGGAAGGGGGTGGGGCAGGGTATGGGATAATGTCTGGGGCAGGCTAGTCTGCTGAGGCAGTTAGGGTGTAAGCGAAAGTGTGACCCTGTACAATGTCTACCTTATAGTCAATTTGTAAGATTGAAAAGGATAGTTTCTAATGCAGACATCCTACAGAAGGAATATGACTTGATGACAGACAGATTCAAGGATCAGGGTTCTCCTGATGAGATTTTAGAGAAAGCATTATCCAGATCTGAGTTACATAGGAGGGAGGATAACCTGAAACCGGTAAACAGAGGTTTGTATCAGGATAACCTCCTACTGTATAAATATTGAATGACACCCCAAACATTGGGTGTATATTGGTGGATTAAAGTAGATCCCTATCTCAAATATTTACCAAAAACGTCTGCTGTACTCCTGTGCATCATGTGGTGCTGTCTTCTCGAAGCCACCAAGATTTCATGAAAAGAAAATGCCCACCATTTAAAGCAGCGTGCCGCCAATGCATGATGGCATCATCATCCAGTTATGACGGCGATGGCGTCATCACTGTAAACATCTATTTTTTTAAGTATAGTTAAAAATTTAATTGCAAGTCCTATTCACTAGAATATACCATACTAATGTCTTGCCGAGCCTTAGAAGGGACAAAGAGTGTAATCAGTCCCAAAATAGTAAATATTGGAAAATAACTATTGAAAACATCATGTTGTGCCAAATTACGTATGAACCCATCAGGCTGAGTAAGGAGTAATATTTAGTTGGTAACCAAATCAACAAGGTGAAAAAATTTTTTTTTAAAAAACAATTATTTCCAATAATGTTATATAAGGGGGAATAATCCCTACTCTGTAGTGGGTTATAGAATATCCAATCTAAAAATGGAACCAATTCAAAAAGGGTACCCATAGTGTGCCGCTAATAGATACCACAAGAGAATGTTTATATGTCCAAAGCAAGTCCTAGAAATAGTCTATAAAGGATTACCTGCTGGTCAAGGCAGATGAACATGATTGAACAACCAATAGTCTATATTAGACCTAATTCCTCTCTGCGACATACAATCTATACCACTCACTGGTAATGTTTCCTATGATCAACTCTATAGAATGAAACATGAGCAGCCCTGTATTATTCATGATCGTTCCAATGTTTGGGGTGTCATTCAATATTTAGACAGTAGGAGGTTATCCTGATACAAACCTCTATTTACTTGTAACAGGGGAAGATCCTTCAGATCTCCATTTGAAAGTAGCAGTGAACCATGTTACCTTTTGACTGCATAATATACACACCTCCATGATGGGGTGAGTTTATTATTCTATTATCCAATGGGCACAAGTGATTCGGTTGAGAAAGCAATATTTGATATTCAATTTAAGATACACAATTTTTGCAGTGACCATTTATTTCACATGTCACGGTTTTGTCAATCTCCCTGACTCTATTACAATTCTCAGTCTGGAGTATTACACTAACCTTCAGTATTTGACAGATTAAACTGGGTGAGTTGCATGATTGGACATTCTTTGGGAGTTTGTGATTTTAACATTATGTAAATAGACACAAAGGTTGAAACTACAATTACTTTCTGGACAGATTTTATTGATAGGAGGAGGGCATTGGTTATTAAATAACATGAAACACTGAAGATTCATATCCTAGATATCCTTATTTGGGAAAAAAAACTGTGTGAAACGTTCAATTGAAGGAGAGGCGAGACTTCTCTCGTGTTATCTACTCATAGATTTTAATTTTTACCTCTTGTGAATTACTGGAATTACATTTTGAGCACATTCGAGTTGGTTATTTTGTAATCTTTCATCATTAGGGACAGATCGCTCCATATTTGAATTCACAAGCCCCAGATTTTCTACTTCGTAGAACAGTGGTAACATTGGGACCATGGAATTGATAGTGTATACGATTGAAAATATTGATGTTGAGATTCTAAATTGCAATGCTGATTTTGTTAGCATGTTCTGCAAAATGTGTACCTTAAAATGTGATACTCAGTTGACTGTTTTAAGGAATTTGGGTCAATATACCTACATAAGACTATCGTCTTTAATGTTTGTAGAAATATTAACTAGTCAAGATCCCCGATGAAGAGTTTAAAGCTTGATATGCGTTGGGTCACACTAATGAATATATGTCTCTGAATCATTATCTTTTGTGAGCATATGTTGTTGAAATGTATTGAAATTAAGTTCATTTACAAAATGTAACCACGTTGTTGCTGAGAATGAATAATCTAACTAGCATTACGAGTGTTGTTATTGAAAACTGTATGTCAAATTCTTGGCTGATTATTCGGCCTGTGAAAGTGTGCAGGGGACGGGAGATCCTTATTTTTGGGAACTTTATCTTGTTTTTCTCTCTCAAGGCAGTCAGGCAGTGAAGTTTATGCAAAGACAGAATTAATCTTGCCCACAATTTCCTTTACACTCTAATGAGCCACACTGGCATTGTTATCATGGTGTTTTCTGTAAAAGTACCTTGGAGAAGGGAAATGGGTTTCTCAATAATGATGGGGGTCTGAACATCTGAGTATACTAGATAAGGAACTAACAGCACACTGCCAAAATTGCCACTGCTCAGGATAGTTGCTTACTCCAAGAGTTTGATATCCAGACACCACAAATGGCTCTTTTTTTACCTTATTTCTTGTTTGGATTCCAATCCAATGAGCAAGCAGCAATGGGTGATGTCTCAGGCTTGGAGCACAATCTGTAGGTGTCTGGTTTGGAATTGACATGTGCTTTCAGTGGTGGTTGTTAAATTAAGTCTCTTCAAGTGGTGCAAGTCTTTCAATGTCTGTCTCCAAAATAACTCTTCAAGTAACCAAAAAATATAAACATTTCAAACTATTGTGATCCTCTGATGGGTAACAAACAGGATCTAGGCGAGGTTCCTCTGAGTTCCTCTGTTCTCTCATTTCAGAAGCCTGCATGTGCTCCTGAACTTGGCTGGAATAGATGTGGGTCCGTGCCAGTACATGGCATGGTGTTTTCCACTCCCGCAGAGATGTGGATATGCCCTCGGTGAACTACTGACATTTTGTGGTGTGATGCTTGACATATAGCAGACTATGTATTTTTAGTGGTATGATGGGAGTCATGATGATGTGGATTTGGTCCCTAATGTTGTCCTCTACACTTCAGCAAGTGTTCTTCTGACATCCATACTCTTTACTCTGGAAACTCATGTTCTACACCGAAAGTGTAATGTGCACTATGTATCCATGTTTTCTATTGATGAACCACGCGTGAGTACCTCTAACTATAAGCAAAGTTATAAGGTCATTCTCACTCTTGGTGTAATGGGTCCCCATGGGACGCCAAGTGGCACAATATTTACAGTAAGTTCCACCTATGTGTTTATGACTCTGGGCTAAACTATTAGAGACAATGTCAGTCTCATATGCCTTCGCCAAGGAATGGGCAGAGTAAGACACTAGGAATTCTAAGTACTTTGAGTTTCTTGTATACCTGCTGAATTCCTGAAGGAAGAGGTACCCTCATAATTTCTCCAACTTTTGTTAAAAGACTTGTTGGAAATTGTTCACGGATTGTGTTTCAGTCAGGCCTCAATGTGCGGCTCCACCAAGAGACCACCAGTTGTTTCCAGTCGTATTGCCTTCATATAGCACGTTTGCCAAATCTCTTTACAGAAGTTAATAAACAACTCTACAATAATTATGAAGCAGATTCGTAAATAGTGCAATCATGAATCAAAGAGAAGATCTTAGATGAGTTTGGTAGGTGGGTTTTAAGGCGGTGGCAAAAGCGAATCAAAGTAACGGCAGAATGGACAGACAGTCGAAGTGAATTCCAGAGTGATGGGGCTAAACTATCGAAAGCAGGATGAAGCATGTGGAGTACAAGGAGATGCGAGACAAAGTGGCAAAGAAGACAGGCGACACATAGAGCATTTAGGAAGTAAAGGTATGCCGGGGCCTGACAACAGATGCATTTAAAAGGCTATGCAGAGAAACAAGAATTTGAGATATACAGAAAAAGGGTCTGAGTGAATAGAAGTGAGAAGCAGAGAAAGATGCATGGTTAGTTGATTTTTTTAAATTGAATATTCGAGAGGCTAGGACAAAAGTGTAAGCCCAACTAAATGGGTAGATCATTGATCTAGGTGAGAGAAAATGAGAGTAACAATTGAAACGTATGCTGCCTGGATACCACATACAATAAAAAAAGTTGTAAAGTTTTAATGCAGACTTACCCGCTTGTAAAATAAATATGTGTAGTACCAGTAACTTGGGGAGCGTAAGGAAAGGGCTAAGGTATCCCTTCGAAGCCAAGTGGTTAAATATCTCAGCTACCAATAAGGATGACTCAGTGGCACACTGCTACTGTTACACTACCTGTTGGAGGAAATACACTCAACATGGCTTCCATTAGACAGTAACAATAGACAGGAAAAGTGTCCACTGGAAATATTCTGCACAACTGGAAATGGTAAATTATGAAGAACAGAACAGGGAAAGTTATGTGTGCCATTTCTGTTTTCATTAAGTTTTTCTATGCTAATTTGTCCACATGATTACTTATTCTGTCTTGTCTCTCATTGGCAGTCTGTCACAGCCATGTTCAGCTTTTTATTTTTTTGGTTTTGCTAATGATAAGCGTATGTTTTTTTATTTTTCTGTTTGTAATTTTCACCTATTTTTCCCTAGATCTTTTTCTCCTCCCATCTTCCATTTTGTTTATTTTTTATTTTTGACTGCGTTATGTGAATGGTCTTCTAAATTATATTTCTTTATTATCATTTACATGTTTCATTGTATTTTCCCGTACCTTCCTTGTATCTGCACACACCAACGCAGGCGGGATAAGAGGTGACATCACAAAATCTGTCCGCGCGTTGCCATTGAGCCTGCTGTCCTGCTTCTTTAGCATGTATTATGCTTTCAATTTATGCTGCTCCATTTCGCTATCCTTCATGGATGTTTTTAATTTTCTTTACACACTGCTTCTAGCTGTTTGAATTTCTTGTAATTGTGAGGTACATGCATATATTAGTTTGAGGCAGTTTGTGTGGCCACTTTACTCATCAGTATAATGGGTTGTGTTAACCTTGATAATACACCTTTTTTCTTTCTATGCCATTGATCTAAGTATTTTAGTAATGTTTACTTTGTTTTTATTGGGTGGGTTGATTTCTGCATGATAAAATATACTCGCATGCATTGTTCCACAGACACTTGTTTTACTGCCGAAGATGTTCCTTTGGCCAAAACGCATTGGGTTTGAGTTTCTGCATCTATTTCACATTTCTTTAAAATTGGCCATTTATTGTACCACATGTTGTTTTGGATCGTTGCAAACAGTTGCAGACTTGGATTATATCATTATGATGGTTAGCATGTCTTATGCTTTTCGTTTATGCTGCTCCATTTCTCTGTCCTTTATGAATTATTTTCTTGTTCTTTAAACACTGCTTCTGGCTGTTTGAATTTGTAGCACTTGTGAGGTACATGCATATGGACTTGGATTGTATCATTACGATGGTTGATGGATAATGTCAGTTTCTTTAAATAATTGTAGAGCTCTCTAGATATGGATTAAATGTTTTGCATACATGCCTTACATTTCAACGTTGAAACCTTCAATATATGTTTTATCATCTAAAAAGCTTTGGAACGTGCTGCCTTTTATGGAACTCACATATAAATGCCAATGTATTTTATGATGCGCAATAGCCCAGTACAGTCCATTAACTGTCAGTGTTTCTTCCTCTGTATTTTGTCTGTCCACTGGGTACCTTGGTCAGGGGATCCCGTGTAGTAGCACAGTGTACTTCTTTCTCTACATAATTTTGGAGTGGAACTAGTTCGCCGTTCGTGTACGCTTGAACTCCCATTAAGTGCCAAGAGGAGTCTATATGATTTCCTTGACGTTGCTTCAATCTTCAAGGAAAACTCATCACCTGTCAGACCAGACATGGATGGGTGGGTTTGAATGGTCATTACTATAGCAAAAAGGCCAATGAACAGATCTAATTTAAAAAAGAAAACTATATAAAAAGCATTGTCTATGATCTATAATAAGCTAGGACAGGTAATTGGAGTAAGTCATTAATAGGTGAACAGCTGTTCATGTTTTGCGATTGGAGTGATGGCTCATGTGCCTAAGATAATCAATATGCAGTTACATTTTCAAGGAATCTTTGCTCACAATTACATACGTCTGTGTAAAGGATATAATGATAGTAGAGAATCTAAGTGCGTCCTTCCTCAATTTTCCTGTATCTGGCATGCCCTTCTAATGACGCAGATCATTGCAGCACAGAATAGCCTCCATGAGTGGTAAGAGCAAATTGGCACAGTGTCCGCTAATTTGTAAAATAATTGTTGTATTCAGTAGTGTGTCCTTTTGACCAGGAGAAATGCTCTTCTCATGGGTGAATAAACAGCATGAACAGTGTGTTTCTTTCACAACTCCAATAAGAATATTTTTGTATATTTCTACATGTGAGAAAATGTCTACAAATCATGATTGTGGTGATCACTATTCTCTTGAAGTTGATAATTGATTATAACTGGGAGAGTGGTTGCTTTCTTTGTCACTAGTCTTCAAATGAACTGCTAAATTGCATCTACTTTTTTCTAAAACTGCACACATTTAATTCCTCCGCACCAACCAGAGCACTATGTAAACCTACTGGTGTGCAAATTGAGTGGATAGGTGACATTTCTGAAGCTCATAGTACACACTATTAGAGACACCATTCCGTCTCTTAAACCATCGCCAACCACAGTGTTGCTATTGTGATTCTTGGAGCAAGCAATACAGGTTTGCTGACAAGTTTAAACCACTATCATCATAAGATTTCACTGAGGTGCTGAATTAGAGTTGCCCTTCATGCTCCCCTAAAGATTCCTATTCCACGAAGTTCTTGAAAGTCAGGGGCTGCAACATGAAATAATATATGATAGGATGTGCGCTTGTATCTCTCACTGCACTATACCTCTGCATACAAAACATGCAGATGTCCTGCCTTGGGTAAAACAATGTTTATGTTTTAGATCCAAAAGAATCCATCAGATACTGATCAATCTTGCAGTTGTTTTTCATCACAAAGCTAACCGATCAGAATGTCTATGAGTAGTTTGAAGTTTCTACTGATTCTAATAATTTTTTGGACGGAACCCAAGCCCAACTCACAACATTTATTCCGTTCTGAATGCTGTAGTTGATGATATCAGGTGTATAGATTATGCAAGTAGTACATGGGCTATAATGTTAATAGATCTGCTAGAGGTCTTCAACAACGTAGACCATGGTATCCTCTATGGACATCTTTTTAGAATTGGTTTTAGAAAGAAACCAAGCACGTGGCTGCATATGTAGTTTTCCCAAAGACAGAATGCAATCAATGGTGTTGCTCCTTCTTGTCGTTTACTGTACAATGTCCCTCAGGGTGATCTGTTCTGTTTCTTTTGCTTTTTCAATGCATTTTATGTCCCATTCACTGAGCTGGCAAGGTCAACCAGCTTGACTTTTAATATGTATGTGGATGCTACTGAGATATTCTTCTATTTTCGAGGTTTATATGCGTAAGACCATTGATAATTTTCAGACCTGCATGCAAAATATTTTCCTCTACTTGCACAGATCCTCAGCCCACAATTAAACACAAGCACACACACACATTCATACATGCACCCATTTACCATACACTGACAGACACACACTCCCAGCCACCCATACATCATACACTCACATTACATAATATACATGTACACATACACCCTCCACATGTCCCCTCGCCCTCCCACCCCTTCCCTCCCACCCCTTCCCCAGCATTAAACACAAGCACACATGCATTCACACACCAGTCACACATGCACCTACCCACCATACACTCACAGACATCTACACTAAGTCGTCCATACATTATACACTCTCAAACACACATTGGGCCTCATTACGATTGTGGCGGTAAGGCAACAACGGCGCTGTTAGTGCTACCGGCGCCGTTATTACCATACTGCCACATTACGAGTTCTGCTCGCGGGTGCCGCTCTTCACGCCTGGTCCGACCAGGCAAGCAGAGTGGCACCCACAAACAGAACTGGATGGTAGCAACAGTACCATTATGAACGGTACCGCTACTACCATCCTCCCCATTCCCATTGAGCCCTATGGGGGCTCACATGGGAATGGGCACATACCAGCTCCAGGTCCCGCACAAGGTGAATTACCGGGCCCACCGAGGTCGGAATGGCCCGGTAATTCCCCTTTTGGGGGTATCCATGCCAGTAAAAAACGGCATTGTTACCTCCAATCTCGTAATGAGGCCCATTACATAATATACACATTCATATATCCTTGCAAGCATGCACACACAGACATTTTCAAAAAAATAAAATGTTCTTACCTTATTCAGGGAATGCGTCACTCCAAGGGACTCATCCTCTGCAGGTAGATGTCAGGCCTTCCGCTCCGTGCTCCAATGCAAGACAGGAACAGTTCCTGTCATGCGTAGAGCAGAGTGGCCGGAGGCCTCCATTTATGTCCTGGGTGGGGTGTGGAGGGCTCTGATTTTAAAATACAATATTTTTTAAGTCAATCTGACTTCAAAAATAAATGTTTCCTGTTATGGAAAAACATAATGGAAATATTTTCTTTCTGAGGTCAGAGTGACTTCAAAAAGAAATGAACGTAAAGAGGGCTCTTGTCTGATCCCTCTACTTTTGGTTTCTCTCTGCCTCTTCAACCCTTAACCACAAGTTGCAGAGGAAGTGCCAGGGGTCACACAGGAGTTGCCAGGGGGGTCACAGTTGAGACCCCTGGCGGCCCCCAAATGACGTCCCTGGAGATGTGCATATTACATTTTCCAAAGACCCCATAGGAAAATAGAAAAACAGGAGAAACAACATACAGTGTAAAGAAGCATGACACACCAGGAGAAACTACACTTAGGGCCTCATTACGACTTTGGAGGCAGCCATGCCCTTAACAAGGGCATGGCTGCCTCAAAAAGCGTGTGTTGGTCTGGGTTCCCTGAATGGGGAAATACCGGTCCATTCCGAGTATGGAGGGCCCGGTATTTCCTCCTTCAGAGAACCCGGGCCCGGTCCTTCCCCATTCCCATTCGAGCCCCTATAGGGCTCAATGGGAATGGGTGCGGGAGCTAACAACGGGCCGATTACGACCGGCCCATTGTTAGCTCCCTGGTCCCTCGCGGGACCCGCTCTGGAACCTCGTAATATTGCGGAATGGGTTTAACGGCACCGGCACCATTAGCAGCACCGTTAAACCCATTCCGCAATAGTTGTAATGAGACCCGTAGTGTCGAAGAGCATGATAAGTCCCATCAGCATTCAGTTGATTTAAAGGAATGATGATGATGAAGATAATAGGTTAGGTTAAGACTATGGACAGTTTAAGTACAAGTAGCAGAACTACATGAGTCTGGAAACCACTGATACCAAAGAAGGTGAAAATGCCACAGTTACCACGATGGGGGGGGGGGGAGAAAAAGATCTTCTCCTGCTTGTGTTCAGAGTTTGACAAACAATTAATGTAAGATCTGAAAGTGCAAAATATCAGCGTGTGTGTAAGCTAGACCACCAATGCCACCACCACCACTGACACCACCTTGGGAGTCTGAAGAGTCAACAATTCATATGGAAGTTACCAACATAAATTCAAAGTTGGAATGTTTTGATCTATGGCAAAGACCAACAATAGCTCACCACTTGCACTCTACACAAGAACACTGTGTGCTGAGAGAAGCCTGTAACCTCCTTGTGTACCACATGTTTGTCTTCCTATTCAATGCAGCACTGTGTTCAAGACTAAGATGAACATGCAAGATCTCACCTGCAGCCTTACAACCCTCGGAATACAGCCATACTATGCAACTCCTGTACTTTGACACCAGAATACATTTCTGTTGTCTCAAAATTGATCCAGAAACCAAACATCTGTTCCGCTTAACACAGTGATACTACTTTACATGCAACAGGTCCATGTGATAGAGGAACTTGAGCATGGACAATAATCTCTCAGATCCCATGACAGTTCTTGCCCAATGCTAAACTGGTGGCTATGTTGCCTATAGACCTGTTTGTGTATTGTTTTGTCAAAAACCATGATTTGTGTCAGTTCATGAGTAAAGTTTATTTCTACTTGGAGTTGTGCAACTGGGGGCTTTTGGCAGTTGGCAAAACAATTTGATCAATGTTAGGGAAGAGAGACCATTTCACCGTGGACACATTTACCAGTTGTCAGAACACTGAGTATATGGCTGTGACCATGCACTGGGTTACCTTTCCTCCACAGTCAGCTTAGATTTCCCAATTTTGATGTAAGGTGCATGCAGTTCAGCAAAAGGCAATTTGCATATGTAGGGATTGAAAGGCTGATACTAAAGGGGAGAGTATATCTGGAGGGACATGGAAGAGGTGCAGTAGCTAGGCACAGTAGCTAGGCACGTGACACCACTAGCTGGTCGTTGCTGCTGCTGACAATCGCTCTAATCCACTTGCTGCCTTTCAAATTTGCAAGGCTATATGTGTTAGTTGCATTCTGTATTCCATTCACCTTGTGGTCACACATATCATCCACTGCCAACCAGGAAATGATTGTTGTGGTTAAGAAGAAATGATCACTCTTCCACCTAGCCTACAGTGCAAGAAACGTGTTGCACCAATTTCAGGTGTGCACAGGTTGTCACATCACAACTTGAAGACCGAAATTGCAATCTGTTGCCATTTGCCATTCTATTTTGCAAATGGTGTAGAGACAAAGTGAACAATGCAATGCCATCACTGATTTTTGCAACACTCACATTTCTAGGAGTCCAAAAAGCATGTTACCTCGTACAGTGTGAAAGATTACATTAATTTGAACAAAAAGTAAGACATGACAGAAAAAGAAAAAAATGCGGGGGCGACTAACGAACAATAAAAGAGGCTTTTATGAAGTCGAGGACATTGCGACTCCATTAATGAAACCTCTTCTCATCAATCTTTACATTCTCAATTGTATGCAACTCATTTTATCAAAATCAAAGCCAAAATAGTTCAGAAAAGCCACTTGGAATCAACTCTTTTGAGCACCACTTATTTCGCAATTTTGGAACTGACACTTTTGTTTTCATAGAGAACTATTATTTAGTTAATCAACATCGTGAGCATTTTCACATTTGTAAGTGAACCTTCAAGTAGGAATTACTGCTATGATGTTTATCTTTTCCAGAGCTTGCAAACAATTTTCCAGTTGAATATTGTATTTTCTTTTTATGGCACCCATTAGGAATCTAGCCACTCTCGCTGTAACTGCAGACAGTGAATGAGCAAAACAGGCCGTGGTAATTGTAACTTTGCAAATGCCTGAGGTTCTTCCTATTGGCAGAATTGGGTTTCTTCACAGATCTTCATAAAATTGACATTGGAGCAGATAGTGTATTGGGATTCTTTGCTTCAGCCACATTAATTGCAGTCTTTACTTTACCTTAATAGATTTATATTGCACGACCACTGACCCTTGGGCTTAAGGGCACAACAAGACAAGCAAATCATATAACAAGTAAAGCATGAAAGACATGCTACAGGTTAGAGTCTAGGAGACACTAGAGTCAAGAGTTATGCAAACAAGTAGGTCTTAAGCTAAGTCTGAAGGGGTGGAACTATCTCTCTGGATCTTACATCACTTTAGAATAAAGCAGCCCTAATGCCCGAGCGTGCTAATCCATTTCTATTAGGATCTTACACATAACACATGTAAAGGTGGGTCTTAATGGTTCCATCAAAAACCCTGTTCCATCAACGATCTTCATTTATGCTGCTTCACATCTCATTTTCTCTGTGTGCTTCTATCTCTAGAAGTCATCCTGTCCAACATGATCAGAGGCCCAGATTTACCTGGTGAGTTAGGCACTTCAGAGCTGGTAAAGACGGTGCTCCTGATATTGTGGGGAAGCCACATATAGCCCTAATGAAAAGGAACACCAAATACCCCTTTGGTGCACAACCCTGGTCTAATATTATAAGAGCAATGTAGTTATTTTTCTGAAAACCAAGTCGAATGAGACACAATTAAAATGTAATGGAAGCAGGATTAGGAAATGGGGAAATAAACTGGAGTGGATTTAGCATAGTTGAGTGGGAAGGAGCCCACACTTTGATAGGTGTTGTTTATGCAGCACTGCAGGACACATTCAGTGATTTCAATTGGATGAAAACACAGGTGACATCTGCTGTGTGTTTGTGGGTGACTGTGAGAGACACGTCTCCTCAGGGCAGCTTGTGGGAAAGTCACAGTCACCTGATTTTAGCAGGTGAAGCAGCAGCGATTCAGAGAAGTGGATGACACACCAGTCAGAGTATGTCTCTAGGAAGTCAATGGACCATGCCATGCTATCCCTTGACAGCTGGGAGGGAGAAGCAAGATGAGGGCAGCATGTAGGAGAGTCCCACTCTGTTGACTTTGTGGGGAGGATACAGAAAATATTATGGAGGTTGGTGACATACCAGTCAATGCACAACTCTTAAATTTCGTGGATGAGACATGTGCCATCTGGTACAACCTGGGAGAAGGAAAAGGAGTAGCCCAGAATCCCTGTGAGCTACTTGTGGGAGAGTGGTGCTAATTGACATTGGTAGGAGAAGACAACAGAGATTTAGGGAAGTGCTTGACATGCCAGTCAGTGTCCGCACCTTAAAGTTAGTGTTTGAGACATATGCATTTGGTGACAACTGGGAAGCGTAGTGGCAAGAGACAAGAATGACTGTAGATAACTTATGAGACAGTCATGCTTACTTGATTTTGGAAGGAAGAAGCAGTAGAGATTCAGGGAGATCAGCAACACACCAGTCAGTATCCATTTTTTGAAGTGAATGGATAACACATATACCATCACGTGCCACCTGGAGGAGTAGCAGTAGGAACCCAACTTGTGGGAGAGTCATGCTTATGTCACCTTTGTGGAGGGAGCAGGCAGCAGAGATTCAAGGATGTGGGTGACACAACAGTCTGTTTCTGCCTCATAAAGCTAGTATACAAGACACGTGCCATCAGATGACACTGTTGAGTAGGATTAACAGGAGTCTAGAATTCCTGTTGGTAGGTTGTGAGAAAGTCATGCTAGCATGACTTTGAAGGGGGGAAGCAGTAGCGATTCGGAGTGGTAGGTGATACCCCAGTCAATGTATGTCTTTGAAGGGAGTTTACGAGACACTTGCCATCAGGTAACACCAGAAAGAGGACCTGGGGAGCTGGCAATCTCTCTGCTCAGTCCATGGGAGGGTCACTCTCAAGTGACCGTGGTGGGGGGGGGGTAGCAGATATTTGAAGATGTGGGTGATGCACCAGTGAGTAGTTGAGGTAAGAAAGATGGGCTGTTTCACTTCTGCAGCAGCCCTTGATGTGTAATGGGGATGCAAGAATTCCATTGAAGGTATCATCCAGCTCATTTGCCACACCCCCATCAAAACTCGCTCTCCTGCTCATACACCTGTACAAGTAAATGCATGTGTATTTCACAATAATGAAGACATCTACTGAGGCATACAGAGGAAATTGTGTTGTCAGTTGTTTACACAATCTCTTGGGCATAAGGTGAAGATGTGCAGATTGTATATACCAAAGATCAGCGAGGAGCAACACATGGAGTATTTGAACATTAGGAGAACTTCAGGTCTCTATATTCACGGTCCTCATTCACTGAAAAATCAGAATATAATGATGATGATGATTAGATGGATGATTATGATCCATCAGAGTCCAGATGGGAACATGAGCTGCTGTTGGAAAGCAGTGATACGGAGGTGATGGAGGAGAATGAAACCACAACACTGTAGTATTAATAGTAGTAATAATAGAAGCTTGCTGCCTTAACTGTGTTTGTGAAACAGCTTTCCTGTCACAGATCAGAAAGCACATTGCATCATTATGTGGCATCCAGGATACCACCGGCAAAACCATTCGCATTATCACCCAATGTGGGCCCAGCCTGTGTGCCGTAAGTCCTCGATGAAAGTCACATCTGTGGCAGTAATTTGCACAAAATAAGCAGCAAATAATCCTTGCACAATGTGCCAGAATTTGGTGCACAAAGGGAGAGAAGGCACCAACTAGGGTACCGCATATATATCAATTACCATATGCAGTGGCACAATGTACAAAACGCGAAGAAAACCAAAGATCTGAAGTGCATCCCTCCCTACACTATCACCATGCAGGATACCTCCAACAGTCCATACAATTACTCCTGAAAATATTGCACCTGTGTCAATGATTGGGAGTTCGATACTAAGCTCTACCCCCCATATCCCAGGGATCCGTAGATGTGAAAAGACATTGTCACATCAGTTTGTGCAAACATTCAAGTGCAGCCAAAAATATCATAGGTCACAACTAAACCAGCATCTGCTCAATGCTAATCTATTTCTATTGGGAAGTCCTTGGCTGCCATATGTTTCTCTCACACGATGGTACTGGTATTGTTCAATGAGGTTTTGGCTTCAGTGGGGTTGGTACAACCGCAGTCTGGGTGATGAAACCAATGCCTTGCCATGTATGTGTGGATGAGGTGTTAGAGTATTGGCTATTTGTCTTTGACAGCACGCTGTGTGATATGTTCTTCCTTTACCAGCAAAGGGGGCCCCAGGAGTAGTGCAATAGGGCAGCAGGTATACACAATTTGTCACCAGCCAACATTGTACATGCAGGACGTTCTGGGCTGAAGCCACAAGGAAGTTGACTTCTGGGAGAAGGTAGAGGAGGTCGAGGCACAGTGTATAATGTACTTCTGGGCTTTGTTGAAGCAGAAAATTGATCAGATGTCCTTGTTGCCTTATACATTGGAAAGACAATGCGCATTCTGTGATTTGCACATGCCCTTCACTTTGTGGTTGCACACTTTATTAGCAGCTGTGAACCAGTTAAAGAAAAGTTCATAGTTCCCCAAAAGATCAGCCCACATTTCAGCTGGAATTACCATAGTATTACCCTCTGGAATGGCCTCCCTGCCCTTCTCAAACTTGAGCCAAACTTGAACCGAGCCACCTGAAGTTCCGGAAGCAGCTCACAACGTTCCTCTCTCCCTCCCCTGCTGACCTACCTTACCTACATGTCTGCTGTACTGACCGGTTGTTTGGATACCCTCAGAGTCTTACTGGGCACCAGGCTCTTTCTTGATCAGTCACCCTTGCATTGCCTCCGGGTCTGGCACGGACTTAGAGGCTGTAACTGTAACCCTAGACTCCCTTGTTCTACTTGCACTACCCAGAGGCGCAGTGCCCTGGCTGCACTTACACAGAGCATTGCTACCATGTTTTCTTCTGCCCTCTCCCTTGCACTTCCCCCCTCCCTTTCCCCTTGCACTTTTTGTTCTCACACTTGCACAATCTGAATGACACAAGGCCTAGTAAGATTGTTTGTCTTGTCCTCCCTCTGTCTTCCCTCCCTTTTCTTGTCATGCCTAGAAACACTTGTGTACAGGTGTGTTAAAAATGACTTATCATATCATACTACCTCAGTTGTCTCCTGTTCTTACTTGATCTCGCACATGTTGAACAGGCTATGTGAACAGTGTGATGACACCATGGATTACTTGAACACTCACAGCAGAGCTCAAGGTGGCATTAACAGCTGCTGCCTAATCACTGCTTCATGTTATGACCTTTGACAAGGTCACCCAGTGGGTTAGCCATCACAATTATTCCCTCATCAGGCTCTCCCTCTGGTATGCATTGTTCAATTAAAACTTGCCAACATGATAATGGACCATGCTTTGGCAGGCGATTTCAATGTGTCAGAGCTGTTGGGAGTCCTGCCTTCAACCTTCCATTGTTATCTATAGGTAGTTCGGATTCATCCATTGGTTAGTTGGGTTGAAATGTAACATTGAATACCTGATGGCTTCCTGTATGGATTTATGTTTCAAGACAACAATTTACAGTTTCTATCTGCATGTGTCAGTGGCTGAGGGCCCATAGCTAACCTCACAAGGAGGAGACACTGTGCAAATCGTGAATGATTCTTTGTAAAGTGCTTGCTACATCACTGGAGTCATAAGGAAAAAGGAAGAACACCAACCAGCCCACATGTTTCCAATGACAAGCTCAAGAAGATTGATGTCATCAATGGGCACTTGTTCACCGACACCTGATAAAAGCTTTGTGAGTAGTGCACTGTAGATTTTGATGAAGAGTTGCTTGTTGAACAGCCCCCTCATTGAGTCTACCATCTTAAAAACAGACGGGTCATCAACAGAAACATAGACCCACACATATGCTTGATCCCTATCTACTGGACATGGCGCCTGTGGGAAAGGATGCTGACACAGTACAGTAGCAAGCAGTCAATTTGGCCAGCAGGAATTATGCAAGGTGATGCTAATTAACTAAGATGCCTCCCTGCAATTGTGCAGTCCAAGAAAATGTGTATGCAGCCAGAGCTATTGTCCCTAACTGCAAGAGAAGCTTCACAGTACCATATATTGACAATTAGCATTTATAAAAGTGAACAGTCACTTCATTGTGAAAGAATATGAAAAGTCAACTATCAGACACAAGCTCGGATGAAGATGATTTGCTACTTGGTATAAGTCAGACACCAAACAGTGAAATGTGGTTGTTTCATGGCACATCTGTCTAGAAATCAGAAAGATGAACTAGTGAGTGTGAGGATCTGATCAGTTTCTGACTTACACTTGCCATGGCCTAGTCTGTGAGCAATGATTTTAAAAAGATACTATTGCCTCACCTTTACAAGCACCACTTGTCAACTGCTCTCAGACTCTCACAGGGTTCAGCTACCCACTAAAGATCTAAGGTGCTCCCCCGGGCTCCACCCCACTACACTTCTCAGGCTCTGTGTGCAAGCACAACCACCCACTAACGTTCTCAGGATTTCTCAGGTTAGTAGGTTCAACCACCAACTAATGTTCTTGGGCTCTCCCACAAAGTGCAGTCAGTACCACCCACTACATTTGTTAAATTCTCTAAAGTTTTCACATTCTCCCACACAGTATTTCCTCTCACTAAAGTTCTCCAGCTTCCAAAGGATCACTGCTATCTTTGAGTGAACGATGAATTTCTGTGTGGCTAGTTACTTCACTAAGACTGCAGCATTCCTTCCACTGATCTACAGGAGAGAAGAAGGGTACAACTGCACGTCTCTATTTGTGTTGGCCTCAAACAATGAAAATTCTATCTCCCCGTGTATTACAGGCACCATACCATGCAGCCAATAGGTCCCAGCATACATCATTAAAAGTGCCGGGGCTTCAAAGGTGGCTGCTGATAGTGATGTGCTGCCCCAACCTCTTTTTGAGGAAGTGCTGTTAACAGGGGCATGCCACTGTCCACATCTGCATATGCTGCTGGTGCTGATTAGGCAGGCTGAATAGGTGCTGCACCCTGGCCTGGGGTGTACTAGGACCCACTTCATCTGTACTGTTAGAGGGGTTGGTGGCAGCAGCCAGGTTTCTAGAGAGTACACCAGGGGCAGGCAACTTGTTTGTCCAGCAAGTTGCTTTGTGCCACTGATGATAATGGTTGTCATCCCCAAGGAGTCCACTGTTTGCATCAATTTCTGCCCCTGCTTCTCCCTCTTTTCACAGCCCTACACTATGCAGAATACTTTAAGAATCTCCCTTTGACATTGTTGCCTGGTGGCTGCTCTAAATACTCCCCCTCACAGGACCATGTGAACTGTATTGGTAGATAGAGGTTCCACTCACTGGCACCCATATTGTGCGTGCAGTATCCCCCGCTCAATGGCACGTGAAGTGTGAGGATCCTACTCCACCACCTCATCAACCTCTCTTCAATCTCTTCCTCCCTCTTAGACACTGGTCCACCACCTGCTGCAACACCTCCACGGGTTGCTTGTCACTGCATCCGGATGGACCTACCCTTGGGCCCCTGCAATCGTTCACTGCTGGGTGTAGACCATCTCCTCCTAAATGCTCCCCACCCAGATAGGAGCTGTCCCAGACTGCTCCTCCATGATGCTTGCTGCATCTATTCACCCCCTTCCGCCCCCTTCCACATGAGGAAACTGCTCTGCTACTTCTCCACTGGCTCTGACTCTCTGTGGGGGCATCCATAGGTTGCCCTGCCTCTGTTGGAGCCTCCACCAAGGCCATGCTTCTTTTGCCTCTGTGCTAGCCACGGAGTCCTCTAAAGGCCCTAGCCCTACCTCTTCTCCCACTCCTGTTTATAAAGCCTCCCCAAATACTTAAGTCTTCCCCAACAAAATGAAGCACAGGAAATGAAGAGAACAAGGTTATCCCATCCTCATCTATCTTGAGGGAATCATCCTTCTCTGGTATGGAGAAATGCAGATCTTTCTCCTTCTCCTCTCCTGCCAACGTATTCTCCTCCTATAATTGCTTGTGAACATGAGAGAAGAGAAGAACCACAAGCTGAGAGAACCAGAGGAGTCAAAAAACCTGAGAACCCCAAACTGACAAAAAAGTAAGAGAACTAAGAACACATTGAGATTTCCAGAACAAATGAACTTCTGCTCTAGACAACACTGCACACATCCAGCACAACATATCAAGTGGCAAGATAAGATGACAAGTTCCAACAATGACACATGCGTAAGAAGAAAGTGTGTTTTTATGGGGATATGATAAGAGAGAAACCTTTTGCTCAGTCATTATTAAGCTGTATTAGGAAAAATAACAGGAAAAAGGGAAACACCGGACAAATACTACTCAAAACTCTACTCTAAAATGCCCTCCAAACACCTCCCAACTAAGGACGGGCACAATTTAATCTTTCATAAGAGCCTAGCAAAACCAACAAAGTAATTGAAAGTAAGTTAAGCCTTTTTCAAGTGATCAAACCTCAGTATGAACATTCAAGGGCTTTGATTGGATGAATTCACTCAGTTAGTTTGGCTGAGAGAGCTTGGATCAGCTGAATAACCCGACAAATGAGCCTGAGAACTGACCCCTGATCTGTGTCTCTCAATAGATTGCACACTCTTCCTGCAGATATTACTCACAGCTGTACACTCCTTTTTTAACTCTTCTCCCAGCAGGGTGAAGTACTGTCACAGAGGACGAACCGTGGCTGAAAGAGTTGGGGCAATACCTTTTAGTTTGTCCTATCCTCAGGCCAACCTTCTACTTCTTAACATGTTAGAAGCCACATTAATCAGCACTGCATCTATGACCATGTCAATCAAACATCCATCACTTCTTCTTGTTCCTTTTTATAATTTATGGTAAATGTTTTGGGAGGAACTAAGGGAACCATTTTCATAATGGTTCATAGGGATTCCACAATGGATTTCTGTTGCGTTGGAAGAAGGAAATGTGAAAGAAATGGATTGAAAACCCACCAATCACAAAACGTTTTGCAAAGACATTTTCAAAGAGGGTCAGACTTTAACAAACTTCACAAAACAATCCAGAGAATTGCTAGGATGGAAATTAAGAAGCCCACAGGCGAAAGCCCAGGAAACTGTTTTATGGTGGCAATCAAGACTGCTCCAGCAGTACTGCTGTTCAGGAAATAACTGAAAAATCCTTTTAGAAATTCTGAAGTGTTACTTAGGTAACTCTGTCCTCAGTCTTACAACTTCTCTGTACCCATTATACACTCTTCTATACAGCAGGTTATACCCTATATTTTTATTTAACAAGGGGTCTGTGATATATCAGGATACTAATCATGTATACAACAAAAAGAAACACAGACTTCCTCCTGCTCCTGCATTTCAGCTGATTTCCAATTTCCAGAACCAAGTTCACACCCCGAAGTTATAAAACATATAAGCTTCTTTTTGACCAAACCTCAATTTTTAAATGATTTTAAACAGGAAACCATATTTTATTCTTTACACATCTTGATTGCCTGTTTTTCACAAAACCATTTCTTTTTCTTATTTATATAAAACACATTAAACATGTATCACACATGATACAGACACATTAGACACATTTTCTTATGCATACATTAAAGCTGGGTTCATGTAGCAAAACAACTGATTACAGTACATCAAAGGCTACCAACTCATTTAATTTCCAAAAGGTCCTTATTCCAGCACTTCTTATATCAAGTGGCTCAAAATGAAAAAGGGTCTATGGTTGGTCAAAAAAGCTCTTTTCTAAGAGATGGACGTACAATATATAGTCTCACCATAAATTCCTCTGGGCTGAGAGTAATTGGACCAGTATGTTGAAGATTGATGCTGCACTTCACTTATTCTAACTATGGTAATTCCGTTTTTTTCTCCTCCTGAACACAACACGGGAGTTAATATGAGTCAATAGTCCCTTGTTTGTCTCCATGTCGACGCTGTTTGCCCAGCTGATCGGAGACAGCGGACACTAATTAGCTAGTCCTGAACCGCAGCAGTGTTGCTGCCCCCGCTTTCACGGTGAACTTTGGGACCATTTAGCTGTAACATCAAAGGTGACGTGAACTATCCGCGCTTCATCAGATTTTATACGGAGGCAATTCCTCGTACGAGCTGCATTGCAGCAACAAGCTGGACGCAACCCTGTGATCGTGATAGGTGAGTGCTAACTACATGTTAGCATGTATTAGTGCGAGAGCTCGAATTTAGATAAGACCTGCACTGATCCTTTGGGGTTGTTTATATTAGTTTCACCTCAGTAGTTAGTGATTTGCGAGGTTTTGCATATAAAGAGACAAAGTGCATCTGTCCATCGTCCCCGTTACGCATTCAGACGCTGATATAATTTGCCAAAATGCTTTAAATATGCACAGTCATTTTGAAACAACACTGGTCTTGGTTCCTGCAGTACCGGGCAGTCTGAAGAAATACACTCCTCTGGCTGCCTCCTTTTCAGCCACCTGTGTCTGCATTCCGCCGTAATATCTCAACAGAAAGCAGACCACCTGTAGAATGACAACATACATTTTGCAGAGAAGGTACAAATTTCAATCTCTGCATTGATAACATGGTATTGATATACTGCTAATTCTTTGGATAGTTACACATGCCCCAAAGGTACAAGTAGGACTGATTTGTGATTGTATCCAACAGGGTCTACTGTCAAAGAACTCTGTGCGTGACGTTCAAATGAACCATCGTGTCCCTGCTGTATCCACCACAATAAGGTGAGTGGACAATAACCCAACTATCACCCAAACATGCTCGATTTAATAAGAGCTTTTTTGACCAACCGTAGACCCTTTCATTTAGTTGTTTTTATTTTTGTTTTTAATCTTAGAAATTAGAAGTACAACTGGGTTTAGAAGATAAAAGATCTCAAAAGACCTTTTACACCTGTTCTGATGAAGGCCCGGCAAGAATAAAGAGAAGACCACGGCTGGATGCAGTCTATCTCTACTATATGGTCCGAAACGCACTGTATCGACATTACTTTTGTAATTACATCCATTGCTAATCAAGCTCGTAGAGGTGATAGGTAGCAAGCACCTTATAAATAACAAATAAACTGTTTTTCCCACTCTGACTTTTTCATTTTGAGCCACTTGATATAAGAAGTGCTGGAATAAGGACCTTTTAGAAATTAAATAAGTTGGTACCCTTTGATGTACTGTAATCAGTTGTTTTGTTACATGAACCCAGCTTTAATGTATGTATAAGAAAATGTGACTAATGTGTCTGTATCATGTGGGATACATGTTTAATATGTTTTATATAAATAAGAAAAAGAAATGGTTTTGTGAAAAACAGGCACTCAAGATGAGTAAAGAATAAAATATGGTTTCCTGTTTAAAATCATTTAAAAATTGAGGTTTGGTCAATAAAAATCTTATATGTTTTATAATTTCGGGGTCTGAACTTGGTCCTATCAAACACTGCATGCCTATTTGTTGAACTTTTGTACAGTGCTCCATTACTCTCAAGCTAAATCTATGCTATATAACATACAAATACAAATGGAAATACAATGCAAAATAAAATGACACGAACATGGAATTAAATGAGCAAAAGACAATGCTCTAAATAGATAAATGCACGCGAGGGCACATGCTCTCCTGCTCTCTCTTTATGAGTATCTTCCCTGTTATTCCTTCTAACCTACAATTGTGAAACCCCTAAAGAAACAAGATTCTAGTGATCTGATTGGCCCACTGACCATTTCGCAGAGAATCAGTTGGGGCCATACCTGAAAACTCGGTTCAAGTAGAATTATGGTCTGCCAACCTATCTTGCAAGATTTGGCAAGACCGCTAAATCCCAAATAATTTGCTCAACTTGTTGTACAGTCCATGTCTGTCTCATTCCACGGTTTTGTATGCAACACCTTCTAATCCTTATTCACATCAAAGATCATAGGTGACAGCCTAGAAAGTAACAGAAAGGCACAATTACTGCACTGTGCACACACACAGTATGTGAACACTGCAAACATTCAAAGTCTACATGTTTACCTCCTTAGGCTACAGGTCCATTACAGCTCTACCCTCACCCGTTAGTGCACCAGGTTCCCATTACTTTCCCAGAAATATACTGTACTGTCAAAAATATCAACAATACACACAATGTAAGGGAGTCTGTTTTTATTGGCAACTGGAAACCTCCACCCAAATGAGCGAGAGTTCAGAAGCATGTCTTACTTTACTATGTAAACACATGACAAAAACAAATCTCAGACATACCCTCTCCTCATCCCAGGGCAACTGTAAACGGGCACCCATAAAGTCTGACACACCGCAAAATTCACCATTTACAATGGTGAGCTCATCAGCATGGCACTGTGGTTGTCTCTGCCTGTAAGTTGAAGCCTGTGACTAGGCAGCAGTATGGATTGGATAAGGAATACAGTTTGCTTGCCATCTTCCTTATTCAGGGAGTAAATAATCGCTTATGGGCACCAAGAAGCACAGCAAAAATGCATGGTATAGGAAAGTGAATGTTAGTGTTTAAAACCACGTAAAAACACACAAAGCAAATGACTTTCCATACAGAAGTGGAACCACCATACATGCAGATTTTCTTCGGTAAAAGGCAGGAAGGAGATTTTGAGAACGAAACTCAAGTTGCTCATTGACTTTTACTAGGACGAATGACATTTAGCGAAGGAGAACAGTGGAATGACATAGAAATCTATGAAAAATAGCTAAATTTCGTTGACAAAATTGATTGAAAGTATCTTCTCCTAAATAGGGAGGGTTGACATGTATGGTACCAACACACTATGTTATGCTGTACAATACGCCCAATGCATCCCAACAACAATACACACACATCACACACACATGTGCGCATACTGCTCTGCAAAATTGCCATCCCCCGGAAGTGGTAGTAGATAGCAGATTGTGTGGATACATCATGAGAGTTAAAAGCCATTGTTGATTTCTGTAATGTAAGAAGAAGTGCCATAAGGCGTCTAAAGGTCCGGGTATTAGTTGTGTCATAGAGTACCATGTTCAGCCAGCAATGTTTAGTGCTGTAATTAGAGCCTATTGATCTTTTCCATTCTAAGTGGACAGACCATGGTCACGTAGAAAGATATGTACACTTTGGTACTGGCAGTACACTTTTACAGTCCAGTCTTTAACGATCCAGCATCAACACTGCATGCACCAAGTCTATAAAGTACCACAGAATCTTTCCCTTGGTGTGTTTTTCAATAGAGAGCTGGCCATAATATTGCAAGTCCAACTTCTGCCCTATTCTTTGGTGGATACCAAAGCTTTCTGGGAATTTGTGAAAGATGTTTTTTCCAAAATGTCAGCTACCCTGATACACATATTGTTCCAAAATTGCTGTGCCTGGTTGTTCAGAACAATTTTAGTGAGCATCGGAAAAGCACTGACGGAGTATGCTGTACCCACCATTCATATAACTCAAGCCTAATTATGAGTTTGATGGTAATTCAGCAGTAAATCTGCCAAATTACTTCCAAAATATATTAGCGTTACAGCCACTCTGTCCCATGGGTTTCCCATGGGATTGCGAGTGGTCGAAGGGTGGTGTCAATCCCCATTTGACAGTCCATGGGACTCCATAAGGATATCGGCAGAATTACCATGAGCAGTAATTCAGCTGTGCTTGTTCTGCTGATTTTGGCCTTAAAGTGGATGATTTACCACCAGCAAGAAGCTGGTGGTAAATCCTCCACTTCAAAGTCAAACTCGGTATTCAGCGATGCAGTAAAAATGGCAGTAATTTTGTTACTGCACCGCCAAACTCGTAATGTGGCCGATATATGTGCATCATTGATTATTGGGCTTTTTAAAAGAAACTGCACACTGGCTGCTCAAACACCACTACCTCAATAGCAATACTACAAATATTTAGCCAGCAAAAATCAGTTTCATTGTTTGACTTGAAGAAGGTGCACACAGCAGAACGCTTCCTTGCACTATGGAATGCCAAGATTTTGACAGGGCTAAGATCAAAAAAATTGATGGTTGGTTTTGTTGTCAGTGATAAATTCAATGGGGGGTGTACTACTAGAGTGCACCTCATTTTGAACTCTGCTTTAACCTCAAAGTACAAGACTTCCTGAAAAATGCCACAGAGTTGCAATGATATGGCCATATGTCACAAAATGTGTGGGCATTTTAGCCATCCTTTTAAAGTGGGTAAGACGCTACGACGATTGCAAATCACAAATGGCCTTATTGAGTTTGGCCTTATGAGGGAGGTTTCATCTAATAGAATTCAACAATGCACAGCTATACACAGAGCTATCAATGAGAATGTGCTGCAAAAACAAGGTTATGCAGATTGATCCATGTCTTTGACTCCTAGACATGGGATCTGGTAAAACATCTCATCCTACTTCTAAAGCCTTTTGAATATGCTTGACAGGCTGTCCGTAATGACAACACTATCATTAGTGATGTGATCCCATGGTTGATGTGCTCAAAGACCAGATTGTGACCTTGGGGCAGTACATTGGGGAAAACAGGGAATCTGGAGCTCTGAGTTTGGCCACTGGCATAAACAAATGCAAGGATGAACGGAAACATAGTTAATGGATACAACAACATTAAACCCATGCTGTCGATCTTGATTGCCTGCTTTTTTTCTCTTCCATGAGGATCCCAGACTGAATTGCAGCACATGAGAGGGAGTGGCCCTGCATCCAACTTCTAAAGGAAATATACTAGAGGAAATTCCTCTTTTTCCATCTCCTCGTGGCACAGTCCCAACTGGACCAGCACCACCCCCACCATTGCTACCACAATCAGGACTGTGGAACTCACAAACCTCTACAATATGTATATCTGGTACCAATGAGCAGCACAAGTTCAAGTCTTTTTTCCTCCTCAGATGCCTCCCAGCTTCAGTCAAAATGAAAGAAACCTCTTTGGAAAGGTTTAGCCACATTTGGGTTCAAGACACAGCTCACAGATCAATTGTACACATTAAAAACCTTTATTTTAGAGCAGCACAGAGATAAAAACAAAAGGAAAAAAGAATGTCCCACTGCCCAGTCACAAATAAATACATATAAAAATGTAAACAAAATACAAAAAATTAGGGAACATGGGAAAGTGAAATATAAAGAGCCACCCCTGCATAAGGCCCTATTTATCCTGTCCTCAAAATGGCCAATCATTGCCTCCACAAGGTCCAGTGGGTTTTTCATTTCCTGGACCTTCCTACCTCGACTGCCTTGCAGTGGCGGGCCTGGCAAGATGATGCTAGTGCCTGTCTGGCAGGGGTCACTACAGTCTGCTGTTCCTTCTTGAGGTACAATGCCCACACCCATGCAAACTTCCCTTGAAACAGTGACTTCCCCATGCTGCTGGAAGATCATGGCTGTTGCTCCAGCTGAGAAAAGGAAATGGGTATAAAGTACTTATGATCACATGTTATGCTAAGATATATGTATACTATGCCTTTCATGACCAGTAGTAGTCTAACCATACAGAGCTATGTCTTGGTAATGGTTTATTGTTGCCTCACCAGGTTGGATCCAGAGCATAGTATGTTGGTAGGAAAGAATAGATCAAAAAAAGAGAAAGAAATAAAAGTAAAGGTAGAAACATAATTAAGCAAAGGAAATGAGTTAGTTATATGACATGCAAGCAGTTTCATAGGAGGGTGGTAAGGGGAATGTTACAGTTAATGTAATGTCTGTAATCTGTGATTGCTGAAGCAGCATGAGTGTACATTATATGAATGTGGCGCTCATATTAGCAAAAACAAAGAGGTGATGGCTGGAAGGTTTAGAATGAATCTTAACCACTGGCATTGCTCTGGGCAACCCTCCAGACCACCGTTCTTCGCCTGCCAAGCCATTACAGAAGAGGAAAGATCATATGCAAATCAGGCTTGGCCCCACCCCAAAAGGGGCAGTCCAGCCCGAACTGCTATGTCACATCCCTTCTGCACAAGACCACAAGCATCCCCAAACATGTTTCGCACTTGTTGGGGCTCATCAGTGAGGAGTAGCTTGGGTCTCTAGGCCCAGCAGGCACGGGACCCACGTCTGGGTATACCCGTCCCACTCGGGGTGACAAAGCAAAAACAAAGAGGTGATGGCTGGAAGGTTAGAATGAATCTTAACCACTGGCATTGCTCTGGGCAACCCTCCAGACCACCGTTCTTCGCCTGCCAAGCCATTACAGAAGAGGAAAGATCATATGCAAATCAGGCTTGGCCCCACCCCAAAAGGGGCAGTCCAGCCCGAACTTCTATGTCACATCCCTTCTGCACAAGACCACAAGCATCCCCAAACATGTTTCGCCCTTGTTGGGGCTCATCAGTGAGGAGTAGCTTGGGTCTCTAGGCCCAGCAGGCACGGGACCCACGTCTGGGTATACCCGTCCCACTCGGGGTGACAAAGCAAAAACAAAGAGGTGATGGCTGGAAGGTTTAGAATGAATCTTAACCACTGGCATTGCTCTGGGCAACTTTCCAGACCACCGTTCTTCGCCTGTCAAGCCATTACAGAAGAGGAAAGATCATATGCAAATCAGGCTTGTCCCCACCCCAAAAGGGGCAGTCCAGCCCGAACTGCTATGTCACATCCCTTCTGCACAAGACCACAAGCATCCCCAAACATGTTTCGCCCTTTTTGGGGCTCATCAGTGAGGAGTAGCTTGGGTCTCTAGGCCCAGCAGGCACGGGACCCACGTCTGGGTATACCCGTCCCACTCGGGGTATCATATTAGCACCCTGGGTGGGTGCCACAGCAAATCAGCTTGCTCAGAATGCAGGGCTGAATCCCACTTTCCAAGCCCATGTACATACAAGCTTGGAGCGGCGAGTGCCCACCCCACCATTTTCTCCACCTCCCCTCCATCCACCCCCCACCCCTCTAGTCTCTGCTTTTTCACCCCCTAGCACACTTACCTGATTCCTCTGGCGACCATCTTAGGCGAGTATTTGAATTAACGGGATGAACCTTCATTCAAACAAATAGATTGTTATCAGCATTCTGGGAATATGGATTAAAAAAAAGGGGCGCTAATAGCAATAACACCATACCAGTGGATAAGATTGGATGCTAACGGCACTGGGGCCAATTGTTAAATTGGGCCATGTGCCCTATCCATCGGATCCAGCCTACCAGCTTGAGTGCTATTGCTATAGTAAAATACAGCTTATGCATGAGCAGCAAAATGTAGTCCTGGCGATGCCTGCTCCTAGAGATAAGTATTGTGTGGTCTCATGATGAGCATGAAATGTGCTCAAGTGGGCCCTGGTAATATGGAGGCCTTTCGCCCTATGGTTTATATGAAACCCCTCCTGTGAACAGGGAGGGTGATTTTTGCCAAGCCAGTTGACCAGTAGTGTCAGCACTAAGACATGGATGTGTCAAGAAGTGTGAATTTGGAAAACATTAGATAATGGGTGATGAGATGGAGATGGAGACGCAATGAGATTGACATCCAGTAGGTTAGGCTCCAACAGTGATATACTCCCTGATATCTAAAGAGGGTTAATGTGCTTGAAATATATGGAATGCTGGTTATCTAACCCTGCTGTAGGATTGCCGTTAAGTGGGGAATCTGTCTACCCCCACAAGAAGGAAGGTTATTGTTCTTGGGATCTCATTGTATTCTCCATATTCCAGTTACTGGAATATTGTAGAACCTTCTTTGAATAGATCTTTAGCAGATGAATGAAAGAAGTAGCTAGGTCCTTAAAACTTGTGTAAGAGTTAATGCAATGACACAAAAGTGTTTGAAATGTCTGTAATGAAGTTAGAGCCAATGTGCCCAATGACAATAAAAAGGATGACAACAATAGCAATTATGATAATCATAACAATAATAATACAAATAATGATAATACTACAAATATTAATTATAACAATATTTGTTTTCTTATGTACGATTTCGAGCGATAATGAGTTTTGTCTAGAGGTGTTTACCTGACCCTGTTTAAAGACAGTCCACCTATCGACAATGGAAAGAAAAAGGGCTGAGATGGCCCAGCCATGAGATTAGACCTTTCAAAGTGCTGGCCAGCCCCATGATTGAGGCGAGGTCCCTCATTACAAGTCAGGCGTTAAAGGTTTAACGGCGCCATCGGCGCCGTTAACCATTAAAGCCTGATTCACACTTTAACTCCTGCTTTTTGCAGGCGTTAAAGTCCAAGGCGCTAGGCGACATTGGTGCTAATTACGGCACCGTAATTTACTGTGCCGTAATTAGCGCCTTCCCCATCCCCATTATGCCCTATGGGGCAAAAATGGAAATGGGGAAGGGCAAATGGTGAATGGGGAATTACCGCCCCACTCACCTTGGAATTGGGCGGTAATTCCGCCATCCACCATGCCGGACTCCGGCATGGACCATGTTTGTTCCAGCACCGGACTTGTAATGAGGGCCGAGATCTTTATTGGGGAGCTATCCACCCTAACTATGTATGATCCCTGCCGCATGCATTTTTCAAGTCACATGTAGCATACTTTGCCTGGGAATGAGGTGGTAGGCAGAGTTTGGTCTGGCTAGGGACAAGCAAGTCTCTAATAGGGTCCAATGCAAGATTAATCTTTTCATAATGGCCTTTTTTCAGTGCACGTTTTGGGAGACCACATGATGTACAAGAGTGACGCATGCTGGCCAGATGGCCGACCCAGCAAGTTTCAACTTAGGTCAAATTCTTGTACACCATAACTTGCACCAGCTGCAATGGCAGGGGATTGTATTAGGTGACGGGGCTACGAAACCTAACACGGTTTAAGACAGAATGCTTCACAAACAAGCAGTAGATTTAATTGCCTGCTTATTTAATCATGTTGCACAGGGAGATTACATAACTCAGCCAAAATCCTTCAATGTGGTTGATGGATTAATTGCGATATGAACCCAAGGCAACTTAATGAAAGTTTGGGATGGCAATGAATCTAATGTTCAGAGACACTCTTTTGCTAATCTTCTACCGTGGCAAATAGTGCACATGATTTTTATCACTGATGAATTGGGTGTTGGTAGAATGGCAGCAGGTGGATGTGAGGTACCACTAGGAAACATTGTGGCTTCGATGTTGGTTGGAGGTGTTTCGATGGTGGATGGAGGTGCTCATTGAGGAGGTGCAGATACACGCTGACGTGACGAACAACACCCATGCATCCTGATCTTGTTGTGCTCATGGGCCTTCCTGTATGCATTGACAAAATCATCTCAGTGCACATGTATGAAATGATTGATAAGCACTGATGTGCCCAAGCTCTCTGACAGAACATTTGAAGGGCCATGTTGTAGCATCTTCTGGCAAAAGGTGCATTGTACCTCCTCAGCCTCTTTTCTACAACAGTGTTCCGAGACACGAAATTAGTCTGAACAAGTCTTCATTCCTATAGGCCTCTACTGTGGCTGGATGGATTCGGAACCTAGACCACATCGTCCTCACTGCTGCCACTTCTGTCAGACATGATGTTAAAAGGCTGACAGGGGAGGAAATTATAAAACAAAAATGGCAATTCAAAAAATGTTTAAAAAAATGAAACAAAGAATAGTCAAACATAACACATTACAAGACAAGGGAAAAGAGGATTAGGTAGAAAGCTGGTAAAAAGGATGAAGAAATAAGGTTTGGGGAGCCAAAGGTTCTTGCAGTAACCCAGGACACCTGTTCTCTAGCAAGGACTGAAAGCAGTGATAAATATTAAGTGATATGCTCTGGGTGTGGTGAATATCTGTGGCTACAAATCTCGTGTATTTGCATAGGTGGGAGTAGCCTTGTCTAGACAGCTTGTGCTGTCATTGGGTGAAGATGTTCACGCGGATATATGTCATGTGTACCCGTGCAGCCACAGAGTGCGTTCTGATCGGTCAAAACATAATTGGTTGTGTATTTAGATGTCAAAACAGATGTTCCTAGCACTTTAACAGAGCTGACTGTTATGGGTGAGCTCCACCAAATTCTTTGCCTCGAACATCTGCATTTAATATGTAGGTTAGTACTTGTAGTAGGCACTCTCCCGTAGTACCCACATTCTATATGCCAAAATAGCAGACATTAAATGGTAACATCAAAGTTTACCAGTGGCTGATATGGTTAGTTGAACCTCTTAACTGCAGGAGTGGGCGGAGCCTACAATGATTTCCTATGGGAATTCAGGACAAACATACATGCCGGTAGCACTTAAGGGAATAATGAAATATGTAGTTTGTGCCAAGTGATTAGTTCAGGTATGAAATGGACTCCTGAGTTGCAGCAATACTTGTAGAGTTTTTAGGTTCTCTAATTATGGGGGCAAGTCTCGAACTGGTACATTATAATTTGCCTATTTGATATAGGAGCTGTGGTCCATGATCTAGGTGGGTAACTTTCATTAAGTTGACTTGGGTTCATATCACAATTAATCCATCAACCACATTGAAGGATTTTGGCTGAGTTACGTAATCTCCCTGTGCAACATGATTATATAAGCAGGCAATTAAATCTACTGCTTGTTTGTGAAGCATTCTGCCTTAAACTGTGTTAGGTTTAGTAGCCCCCATCACCTAATACAATCCCCTGCCATTGCAGCAGGTGCAAGTTATGGTGTACATGAATTTGACCTAAGTTGAAACTTGCTGGGTCGGCCATCTGGCCAGCAAAATGTGCACTGAAAAAGGGCCATTATGAAAAGAGTAATCTTGCATTGGACCCTATCAGAGACTTGCTTGTCCCTAGCCAGACCAAACTCTGCCTACCATCTCATTCCCAGGCAAAGTATGCTACATGTTACTTGAAAAATGCATGCAGCAGGGATCATACAGAGTTAGGGTGGATAGCTCCCCAGTAAAGTTCTCGCCTCAATCATGGGGCTGGCCAGCACTTTAAAAGGTCTAATCTCATGGCTGGGCCATCTCAGCCCTTTTTCTTTCCATTGTCGATAGGTGGACTGTCTTTAAACAGGGTCAGGTAAACACCTCTAGACAAAACTCATTATCGCTCGAAATCGTACATAAGAAAACAAATATTGTTATAATTAATATTTGTAGTATTATCATTATTTGTATTATTATTATTGTTATGATTATCATAATTGCTATTGTTGTCATCCTTTTTATTGTCATTGGGCACATTGGCTCTAACTTCATTACAGACATTTCGAACACTTTTGTGTCATTGCATTAACTCTTACACAAGTTTTAAGGACCTAGCTACTTCTTTCACTCATCTGCTAAAGATCTATTCAAAGAAGGTTCTACAATATTCCAGTAACTGGAATATGGAGAATACAATGAGATCCCAAGAACAATAACCTTCCTTCTTGTGGGGGTAGACCGATTCCCCACTTAACTGCAATCCTACAGCAGGGTTAGATAACCAGCATTCCATATATTTCAAGCACATTAACCGTCTTTAGATATCAGGGAGTATATCACTGTTGGAGCCTAACCTACTGGATGTCAATCTCATTGCGTCTCCATCTCCATCTCATCACCCATTATCTAATGTTTTCCAAATTCACACTTCTTGACACATCCATGTCTTAGTGCTGACACTACTGGTCAACTGGCTTGGCAAAAATCACCCTCCCTGTTCACAGGAGGGGTTTCATATAAACCATAGAGTGAAAGGCCTCCATATTACCAGGGCCCACTTGAGCACATTTCATGCTCATCATGAGACCACACAATACTTATCTCTAGGAGCAGGCATCTCCAGGACTACATTTTGCTGCTCATGCATAAACTGTATTTTACTATAGCAATAGCACTCAAGCTGGTAGGCTGGATCCGATGGATAGGGCACATGGCCCAAGTTAACAATTGGCCCCAGTGCCGTTAGCATCCAATCTTGTCCACTGGTATGGTGTTATTGCTATTAGCAGCCCTTTTTTAATCCATATTCCAAGAATGCTGATAACAATCTATTTGTTTGAATGAAGGTTCATCCCGTTAATTCAAATACTCACCTAAGATGGTCGCCAGAGGAATCAGGTAAGTGCGGTAGGGGGTGAAAAAGCAGAGACTAGAGGGGGGGCTGGATGGAGGGGAGGTGGAGAAAATAGTGGGGTGGGCACTCGCCGTTCCAAGCTTGTTTGGTACATGGGCTTGGAAAGTGGGATTCAGCCCTGCATTCTGAGAAAGCTGATTTGCTGTGGCACCCACCCAGGGTGCTAATATGTGTGCCACATTCATATAATGTACACTCATGCTGCTTCAGCAATCACAGATTACAGACATTACATTAACTGTAACATTCCCCTTACCACCCTCCTATGAAACTGTTTTTAATGTCTGCTATTTTGGCATATAGAATGTGGGTACTACGGGAGAGTGCCTACTACAAGTATTAACCTACATATTAGATGCAGATGTTCGAGGCAAAGAATTTGATGGAGCTCACCCATAACAGTCAGCTCTGTTAAAGTGCTAGGAACATCTGTTTTGACATGTATCGACATCTAAATCCACAACCAATTATGTTTTGACCGATCAGAACGCACGCTGTGGCTGCACGGGTACACATGACATATATCCGCGTGAACATCTTCACCCAATGACAGCACAAGCTGTCTAGACGAGGCTACGCCCAGCTATGAAAATACACAAGATTCGTAGCCACAGATATTCACCACACCCAGAGCATATCACTTAATATTTATCACGGCGTTCAGTCCTTGCTAGAGAACAGGTGTCCTGAGTTATTGCAAGAACTACTAAGAGTTACTGAGGAGGTGCAAGAACTAAAGCGTGTATCTGCACCTCCTCAATCAGCACCTCCATCCACCATCGAAACACCTCCAATCAACATCGAAGCAACAATGTTTCCTAGTGGTACCTCACATCCACCTGCTGCCATTCCACCAACACCCAATTTATCAGTGATAAAAATCATGTGCACTATTTGCCACGTAGAAGATTAGCAAAAGAGTATCTCTGAACATCAGATTCATTGCCATCCCAAGATCATTTTTTTAAAGTGTCGATTCCCCCCTTTTTTCTAGAAAAAGAAATAAGAAAAAAACACACAAAAAACAAATACCCAGAAATACTCCCAAAAATATATGTTCCTTTTTTAATCCCTTTGTTACATGTTATATACAAATGTTTTTTTCAATAGGATGAGTGGGTGGGGGTAGTCAGGATTAGATAAGCTGGGTGAGGATAAACAGGAGAGAGTATGGTTGGTGGTTGCAGAGGGGGGGTAGTTTCAATGTACTGAAATTTGTTTTTCAAAATGTTTCTTTATAGCAGTGGATATAGTGTTTTATATGTATTTATACATATATACATAATTATGTAATAGGTAGTCCTTAAAAGGACTTTTTTGGAGTACACTGAGTGTAGTATTTCAATACATTTGGTGTACTGCCTTGATGTTATACTTTTTTACTCTGACAATGTATCAAACTTTGATGTCCATTTGAAGGTTTCAAAAACAAATTCAATGTGTCTCTGTGCACTTTATTAAATGCCTTCTACCAAAAATAAAATATCTTCTACTCCCTACCAAAAATCGCTCTCCACATCGCCATCCTCAAACCAAAAAATTTACTTAGCCAATGCTTCTCAAAATATTCCCCAATTTCTGCCACATAACTGTTTGATGTTGAGTCAAAATCACCTATTCCTCTGCAATCTTCTGAAAAAGAGTTGGCTGTTGAGTTGCAGTCTTTGGCCAGTCTATTCCTCACTGTGCTTTTGCTGCGACCACTGGTCGTTCTTCAACTTTCATCGAAGAAGGAGCTACTTTAAAACCTTGCCTTGCTGCGGAGCAGCCGCAGAGTTGGCTTCTGAGTTGCAGTTTTTGGGCAGTTTATTCCTCACTGTGCTTTTGCTATTATCACTGGTCCTTCTTTTATTTTCATTGAAGGAGAAGCTGCTTTAAAAACCCTGCCTTGCCACGGTGCGGGCGCAGAGTTGGCTGCTGAGTTGCAGTCTTTGGGCAGTCTATGGCAGCATTGGTGAGAAGGCAGAACATGGAGGAGGAGGAGGGATGCTTCCTGAGAAGCCTGCGGTCCCAGACCGAGGAGGATGGAGGTCCGGAGTCACAGAGCCCCCTACAAACCCTGCCTCCTCCTTCAGCCATGCAGACATGGAAACCGACAATGATTTTGGCTCTAGTGACGCCCAGCGGGGGAGCCCTGACAGGTAGGAACGTAACAACGACATCTCAAGCTAATATTCCTACCTACCAGCCCACGCGTCCCTGCCTTGAGCATCCCTCGAAATCAGAAGTAAAATCAAAGGACATTGCAAATCCATGCAGAGCAGATCACCATGGCTGCAATACAACACCTTGCATGGAGGCCAACTATAATGCACACATCTAAACTCCTCTTGATGCGGTGAAACCGTGACAATACCACCCACAATTCCTAGTCCGATAGACTTGTCAGCTTTATGCCTCCTTTTTGATGATTGCTGTGAAACCTGCATGATTGCCCAACAGAACAAAGTCCCACCTCACCCATGGGATACAGAGGATGCAACTGACTCGTTGGAAACAGACCACGGGGAGCATGGAGAAAATGAAGGAACAAAGTTAGGATGAACACGGGAGCCAGCCCTTCCAAATCAGGCATTGGACCCAGTAAAATATACGACCCACAGAAAGTTGTACCAGTCCTCACAAGTATTTCTAAAAAGACAGAACGCCGGCCTCAATGAAATTTAGAGCCGGTCAGAGCTCCGTTAGTTGTTCAAATCGAGATCCATGCAGCAAGCCTAAATGAAGGCCTAGTGGGCCCCCTTCCTACGCAAACACAGCTCAAATCTCTTTGGAAGATGAGACAAATACATCAGCCACAGCAGAAACAGATGGAGAGGAGCAAGACCCAATCAGCTGTCAAAACGAGGCACAAAAGGGAAAAAACACAGAAAATTGGGAATCATTTAGTTCTACAAACCCAATTAACACTGAGCACTGCGTTCTTATGGGTGGGAAAAAAAATCTTACAGCCGACGCCCCATCAAAATCTCGAGCACAACCACAGTGCCATGACCAACGTGGAAATCCAAACTAACAACCAGAATTAAAACCTTTTAACTGTCTAGCGGTCAAGGTAGTCTGAGTAAACATCATCAAAATGGCTCAAAGACAACAAAGACTAGAATCTACAGAAAAATTACTCCCAAAAGACCGCCTAATATTTGCACTCTAGCAGACATCTTCCACAAGAAGGGCAAATCCATCTCGGAGCATATAGGCGAACTCTCTGATGCAGAGATAGAACAAGAACACGAAACCCCCAGGCCCGGTTCAGACACGGGACTAGTGGCACAAGTGGAACAAGGGGTTACAAGATGGCACTTCGAACGACCACCAAATATAGAGACTGCATCAGTCCTGAATAAATCTTTTGGAAATAAGAACCCACTTATTAACTCGGCCCACCAACTTACTCCTTTAAGAGGAGCCAACTTCAAAGAAGGAGGTCGGGCCGCGATGACAAATTGCTGATTGGCAAACCATGATCAGAGGACAGAGTAAACTGCCCCAAAACAGAGTATAACTAAAGATTTGGGAATGTTCAGCACAACCATCCAAGATTCTAGTTCAAACAACGACTCTCCAATTACTAAATGTGCCCACTCAGAAGACCAAGGTACTTTTGTTGAGCTCACAAGTGACACACAAAGGAATTCAGGGGTGTCTGACCCGATTAAAGAACAACCTCTGACAAGAACTCAGGAGCACACACCAGAGGGCGAACAATCATCAGTAAGTGATTACAACAACCGTCGAACGCAGCCCCCTTCACAAACCCTCCTTGTTTCACCACTTCGAAACAGAAGATCAAGGGTGACACTTCAAACAAAAGGAAAGAATATGCCAAACAAAAAAACAGACTTATTCGCCATAATGTCGGCAGTGACGATTGCCTTAGCCCCAATCACCAAACTTCACGAGGCACTAAATTAAACACTAAAAGACCACACCACCATGACCGCAATGATGCACGCCAAGTTTATATACTTGGAGGGGTACATTACAGCAATTGAATGCCTGTAAGAAGGACGTTGTACAACCGGGCTTAACAACAGTAACAATAGAGACAAAAGAACTTGGAACCACCCAGCATAGTAAAACAATTGTAGAGCCAACATTGACAACATCAAGTACTCATCTACCTCTGTGTCTACAATAATAGACCGCCCTTCTGTGGCAAATGATTTTCAATCTCTGAAACAGAAGTCTGACAAAGCACGTAGTTCTCAGTGCAAAACGAAATTAACACCACAAGCACAAACAACCACGGATCAGTCAAAGCAACCAGAACCTACCTCCATAAGAACAACGGAGGTCGGAACAGTGAGAACCCCAGGACTAATGAAGAAGGTGCACACCGGTTGCATAGTGCTAGAAAGCAACACACGTCCCCCGAACACAAAGCTTTTAAGGCAATGTTCCTTCATGGAAAACAACAGTATATCAAGTGATACAACAAACAAGGATTTTGCAATACTTTCTCAAACAAGGAGCAAAAACCACCATGATTCAAGGCCACAGCCTTCTGGTGGGGACAGAGGAGAAAACTTCTCACCGATAAAAATTACTGTAGGGAAAAAAGTAAGGAACCTAGCACCTAAGCCAGCTCAGAGAAAAATATTCAACCAATCTCAAACTCAAGAATTGACAAAAACAGTTATACAGTAACAAAGAAAACACAAATACATCATTAATAATTATAGACGACCTTCAAGTAAGTGTTGACCTGATGGACCTAAGCCAGCACTCAGTAGAAGAATCTGTATCTGAACTTACTAACGTGTATTCGAGAAATAAAGGAACCAAAACAACTTTTCAAAGCAGATCTTCATCGGGGGAAAGGAAAACATTACCAACAAACAAAACGGAATCTCCGATCTTTCTGACAATGGCAAAAAGACGTCAAAAGCTGGCAAAGGCAACAAGTATGGAAGACTCATGGATAGACAACCAGTTGCCAAAGGCTGAAGGACAGAAAGAAAATCTCCCACAAGCAACGTACGAAAATCTACAAGAAGTCGAAATAGGACTTCAACGAGCAGAGATTCCCTAAGTGATAGCGCAACAGGCTCTGGTAGAGAACCATTGCCCCGAACATTAAAAACAAAGGAGGAAGAGCAGACAGAGCCGAAAGACTAAGATCACATAACTATGCCTCCTTAAAACATGACAGAAAGGGATTACCAAGCCATGGAACACCACTTTCAAAATCAGAAGGATCGAAGCCAGCACCCCCTTAAACTGGAAGAAATCCTGGAAAAAGGTGACGAGGTGATCTTGAACAGAAAGACTGCCATGTCTCTACTCTATTTCGTTCCAAACCTTTGGCAAATTCAATCAGAGGATCTAAAGATCATCGAATTTGGGAACAAAGACCATATGGACAGCGTCTATCTCCATATCCCCTCACCAGTGGTGAAGTGTATGTTGTTGGACGCAGCTGAGAGTCTTCTGATGCCTGGGTTTTATCTAACAGACACTATACTTGTTGACGTTACTCTCCAAAACCACAGCCTCACCAGGAGGGTGACTGCACAGCCAAGTCCCTCGCATCTTCGTACTAATCCATCTAACCTTGAGGAGAAAAAATCCAGAGACAAGAGAAGAGAAAAAGTGACCTTTAAAGACCCATTGGGTGTAGGCCATATACTAAGAGAAAATCGAGTGGGATTTACCAGGTAATGGGCACTGTGCAATAACAAGGAATAGGTTAGGTTAAGTTGAGGGAGTGTGACTTCCGCACCTCTGTACAGCTGCAGGATAATCCCAACATGCACAAAATTAAAAACAGGAGAGGTTTGGTAAGGAGTGTTTGCTGTCACTTATGCCAAATGTGAATGAACAAACCATCAATATAGATTCGATACCCCTGTTGGGTGACTTGTTTAATTGAAAACATACAGGTCTTATTTGTTGCCCATTTAGAGACCAATTACACATGCAAGGGTCTTATTTGCTGCCCTGGTAAAAGCCCATTAAGAAGCCAACACATGTTTAGACCCACTTGGGTCCTTTTCAAGGCTGGGAATATATAACACAAGAAATCAGTTCAGTTTCTGAATAACAAAAATTGCAATTCCCCTAATGTTCAAGAAATAGGAAATCCTATTATCATTGTTGACGGGAAACATTATGAAGAGGAGAGAGTGGGGAAGGGGAGGGCGGAAGGCGCAAATATAAGGGAGCCACAAATTCAGCGTGCATAATAGACCTTTTCTTGAGAGAGGAAGCCTATGGGCATCACTAATGGACTCTCCATACCTCTAAAATGTACAGGCGACACTAGACCAAGATAAATCAGCAGTGCCAACCTGGGAGAGAGACGGGCAAAGTGCAGTCATAGACTACATCTTTGCGTCCAGAGAACTTCTCTCTCTTATTACATCCTTCAAAATAATAAGAACAAAACATAGTGAGCATAACTTGCTGACTACATCATGGAAGACGCTGAGGGAACAAAGAAGTGAAATGGTAGCCCAAATAGAGGAATGTAACAGGGGTACCCATCTCAGATTAACTGGCAATTCCATCAAGAACTTAGCAAAGGAATATATAGCCAACCAGGAAACTGGAAATGATGGGAAAGGAGCACACACAGTCGATTACTCCCCCCTGCTTACCCTCTATCATTAACAAAAAAAAATCAAAGACCACTTCAAAATCAAGTTCCCACATGTACGACACACACTTGGTAGAGAAAAGGAGAGAATTGAGGCGGTAAAGATCAACACCCATGAAAATCTAGAAGAAGCCACACTCGCCAAAAAGGTATACAAAAGTTGGCTAACAGGACACCAATTTAAAATGTACCAAGCAGATTCAGAACAAATGCTTGAAGTGACCTGCGGCAGCAAATCAAAACAATTTTGGTCATTAGTGAAAATAACAACTAATGATACCAATGAAAATATGAGTGGACCACTTTTCATTGCTTTTCCATAAACCAGCGAAATTTCAATGTACCCCATAGGAAAGTCACCAACATCTGTGGACTATCTCCACGACGTGGAGTCGATACTGAGAGCTATTGCCAAGCTAAACACCTCACAGGCTCCAGGCCCCGATGGGATTACCAACGGCAACCTCAAAGAACACCCACATGAATGGGCTATTTTCATACACGAGGTGTTTAAAAAAGTGCACACAAACAAGATCAATTCCTGACTCATGGAGAACGTCAACGGTGGTTCCGATTTTTAAGAAGGGGTGAAAAGAAAATCCAATCAACTACCGTCCGATTGCCCTATTGGATGTAATTGGCAAGGTCTTTGGCTCACTTGTATTAGGACACTTTAAATCATGGGTAAGATCGGCTGACTGTGCAGACCCGTTCCAGGCTGGCTTTGAAAAGGACGTGGGTACAATTGTGAATATTCTGTTCTTAAGTTTCTTGAAGTGGAAGGTCATGGAAGGAAGTCCCAGCGTTTTCGTAAGTTTCATCAACCTGGTTTAAGCTTTGGACCAGGTCAATCATGAAATCCAATGGCAAAAACTGTCAGACTGGAAGTGCCCGACAGAGATTCTAGAGCCTATACAAGCACTCCATACCAACACATCCAAGAGAGTGTGATTAATTGTTCAGGTCTTCTATCCTCAGAAAACATCACAAGGGGTGAAGCAGGCCTGCCTACTAAATCATGCCCTATGTAACTCCTATTTGGATGACTTCAGGACTCTGAGAAGGGAATGAGATCTTTTCCTCCAACAATAGGAGGATCCAAAGTTATGTGCCTCCTATACGCAAATGACCTGATCCTGATGGACCAGACAGCAGTTGGCCTCCAGCGACAACTAGACAACTTACTGAAATACATCAAGAGTAATAATCTGGAGATCAACAAAGAAAAAAACCAAAGTCATGTCCTTCGAAAGATCAATAATAAAAAAAAAAAAAAATTCCAATGGTATTTGGAAAGCTCACAGATAGAACGAGTGGAGAAATTCAAGTATCTTGGTGTGACATTGAACAACAGCATAGCAGAAACACTGATACAAGCAGTACGCCTTGAGAAGATTAAAAAACTGGCAACCAAAACAAAGGCTGTGGACAAAGAATTTGGTCGTTTCTCCACAATACCAATCCTCAATTTTTATAAGGCAAAGGTTATTCCCTCACTGATATACGGAGTGGAGGCAATGCCGAATATTCCAGGCAAAATTTGGCTGAGACTAGAAGGTTACTTCTGGTGATGAGTCCTGGGTCTTTCAACATCAACAACAATGGCATCTATACGTCGCAAACTGAGCTTGCTCTCACTTCAAGCAACAGTCGGCCGGAATAGTCTGATGCTGTATAGGAAATACTTTTATCAACTAGGCTGAATATTTTTGAGATTATTATCAAGTAGCCCACTGGTACAAATAACAGATTGCTGATGAACTGGTCAAACAAAAACAAGGTAAAATTGGAAGAGATCGGCTGCACCGACGAGGACCTCAGACTAAATCCAACAAAAGTCCAAATAAAACTAGAAGAATGGGACTGGATGCATACCATCGACATTGTGTCTGCAAACAAATTGACAACCAGTCTACCAATGAATACAAAAAGGTTAAACCAGCTGACGGAGTACATGAAAATATTTCTTAGTAAAGTGCACCATAACACCTTTTTGCGAGAGTGTCTGAATTTATTCTCAGCAAATGAAATGATGGCAATCAGAGGGAAATCAATTTCAAACAAATATCAATACTGCAAAACATCAGACTAGGTCGAAACAGTGAGGCACTTACTCCTCTCTTGTCCGGGCCTCAACAAAATCATAAACATCTACTTGGAACACCATTACAATGAAGAAGGCCATGGCCCCCCTTAATGTGTTAAAATATACAATGGGCAGGGTCCAAGACTGTGGGCACTGGCCATAGCATGTTAGTGTTGTAATGTAATCAGAGATTCTATGAAGTCAAAGGTGATGCAATTAGTGATGTCACCAGTGATGCCATCTGTGATGTCATCTCTACCAGCACACTAGCCATGTCCTTCGGCCGTGCCCACTCTTTTTTTTTTTAAATGCAGTTAATCCACATCTCGAAGAAGCTCAATCATCACAGACTGATTTTGATCTGTTTTGCCAGTGTCATTGTTTCGTATAAAAGATGGCAGGCTTTGGGAGCTGTCCATTTTAAAACACTACGAGACCACTAGCCATAGCTGTGTGTTTTCTTAGTGTGTTATGAGATATTTACAACTAAGAAAAGACACAAGATCTGGGACTGTCAACTGTCTCCCATCCATGCAGTAACCAGGATGGGCCCTGCTTAGCTTCAAAGCATGTTGCTCTAAGAGGTCTTGTAACTTGTGCTCATTTATTAGGCAAAATGCCTGAGGGTGCTGGCCACTTCCTTGCTTTGAAGCTAAGCTGGGTCATTCCTGGTTACTGCATTGATGGAAGTCGCGGATGCCTATTGTGTCAATGGCCTTGGCGAAAGCCCATGGCCAGTGAGTTTTCAGCCCCAATGTCACTGTAGCTGTAAAAACATCTATTTTTTTAAAACTTTCAATAGCCTCAGCCATCTGTAGTCATTATAGCTGCGAATACCAAAAAATTGTCAAAAATATGCTTTGCTGCCCCCAGATCCTCACCAAGTGCCCTCTCATCTGTGCCTGCTCGCTACACACCCATGATGGCGTCCTCATCTCCCCTGGCCTCTCACATTCCCCCCACAAAACACGCTGTTTCTGTGACATAGTTTGCTTTGAGATATCGGCTATTCGAGGCTATTCTGTCTGTTAGCCGAGGTTACAGAACAGCTTTGTGTTTCAAACTCGGTCCCTGGATCCCCTCCAGATGCCACATTTCACTTGGGGGTCCTCTTGCCCCCTATGCCCCACCTCTAGCCTAATGGCATTTCCATGTTTTTGACCTGCAAATGGCTTTTTTCCTGTGTGTCATTTTCTGATATTCTCAGCTATAGCCGTAGCTTTTTCTCGCAAGGGAGAAAAAAAGATGGTGGCTGTTTCATTTATAAACACCTGGTTTCTTGTCTATTACCCGAAATATAGCTATATATTCTGCAGAATGGGCACCCTCTTTTCCATCAAATATTTTTAAAACGCTACCAGACGGAATAACCCCAAACCACAAAAATGACACAAATCAATGCTTAGTGCCCAAGTTGTTTCACACCTGGTCCAAATTCAGCCAGCGGTTTGGGCTGAGTGGTGGAGCAAACATTTACCTTTTTGGTCTATGGGAAAATGAAGTTGGCCGCAACTTGTTTTTGTTCTTCTTAATATCTTTTTTATTTTTTGAACAAATCATTCCCAATATTTGCAGTCTGGGAAGCCCGGGCATAACTGTTTTTTTTACAATTTTGACCAAATCCATTGCACAAGTCAAATGTTATTAGCAATTCATTTTTTTGGGTTTCCTATGAGAGTCTGACTCACCTTAACTATAGGGTGGTGACCATATATATATCACAATAAAGCAGGCACAGAAAATGTGCCAGGACCGCACTCTAAGGAAACCACAAAGAAATGTATCACAGGATGTCGAGAAATGAATCACATTATATTATTTAATCCATGCGAGGAACAGCAATGAGCAACGTGTTTTGTACCATCTTGGTGCTTCATCACACAAAAAAGTGAAAACTACCGAACCACATAAATACATTAGTAGTCCTATGTCAGTTTCACAAGACTAGACGTTACAACAATCGCACTTTAGTACATCAAAACACAGCAGCCATATTGTTAATAAAAATGAACATTTCAATAATGACATGCAAAGAAAATATATTGCAGCCAATACATATTGTCAGTTTACACAGATGAGAACAACGTTCATGTTTACATTATTATTGATAGAAATATAGGAACAAGGTCATAAAACGCTAGAAAAATATCCAGTCCAAGTGCGCATGAACACCACTATGACTCAGGCAGGGAGCCAGAATAATGCTCAACAGCACATACATGCACCTGGTAATAAAGTGCATAGTGCAAACAATTTTTAAAAACCTAACCCCCATAATAGTCACACAATCTAATTGCACAAAATGCAAAGTGAAAACATGAGCAATGTAAACATTGATGAAATCTCAGTGAAAACTACATTTTGAAATGTAAAAATTAGCAAAGAGTCAAAAAAATGGCATAGTGCGTATAGTACAGAAATTATTCACAGCTTAATGCATTGCGGAATGAAAGAATGAGTCACTAACCGGAAAAAAGAAAATGAAAAACCATTACGTGAAAATGTAGTAATCATACCAGGTGATATACGAATCAGGACAAAAATCCCCAAAAACACGCAATGGTGTGAATTCAATTAGTATACATCTCATACAGTATCAATGTAAATCCTGATTGGCCTGATCCCATATTCCCTTACCAACTGTACAAATAATGAAACAACAGTGAAAGTGCAAAATAATTGTGTCAATATACCTCCCAAATAGGCCTTTGGTCATCATACACTAAGGCAATGAACACAAAAATATAAAAACAAAAGAAGAAAAGCAAACAGATGAATATATGACATGATATGATATGACATTTGTAACACGCCTGTACACAAGTGATTCTAGGTGCGACAAGACAAGGAGGGGAAACACAGGGAGGACAAAAATAACAATCTTACTAAGCCTTGTGTCATTCAGATCGTGGAAGTGCAGGGAAGAGGGAGGGGAGAAGTGCCAGGGTATGAGGGGAGGGGAGAAGTGCAGGTAACTCAATAAGTGCAGCCAGCAGGTGGCTCATAAGCACAGTGAGAATTGACTGTTGGTTGGCAGGTACAGAGCCTTAAGTGCAGGCAAAGCCCAGAGGCAGTGCACAGGTAACTGGACACACAGGAGCCTGGGCCTGAGTTCCAGGTGACCAGCATGTAGAGTAGTCAGCGAACATCAGCAGGGGAGAGGAAGAGAGAAAGTGGAAGTGAAAAGGATGGTCTTGATTTGAGGCAGGGAGGCTGTTCCAGAGGGAGGCCCCAGCCGAAGAGAGAGACCCCCCCACTCACTGCTTGGAGAAGCTTCTGACCCTCAGAGAGTTGGAGGTGGATGAGGGTTGAGCTCGAGAAGGAAGATGTTTAGGAAGAGAAAATTGGAGGTAGTGTGGTCCCAGGCCTCAGAAAGTCTTGTCGATGATGCAAAGGGTCTTGAACTTGATGCGTGTAACCACAGGGAGCGAATGGAGAGATTTCAAAGGAGATATACGATCCCTGGGCTTGAGGCCAAGGACAAGTCTCGCAGTCCTGCTAGAAAAAGGCTGTTGCAGTAGTCCAGACTAGAGAGGACTAGAGTTCTGGAGACAGTGCGCTACTGGGGAAAAGTGAGAAAATGAAAATACCTCTGAGGAGGTGCAGCTTGTAGTTTGATTTCTTAGAGATGTCAGAGATGTCAGGAGAGAAGGAGCGGGTGGAGTCGAAGATGTCACAAAGGTTCCTAGCCTCAAACGAGGGAGCAGGAAGAGGGCCCAGAGTTGGCAGCCAGAGAGAGAGAAGAAAGGAGGGATCAGGTGTACCGATGAGGACAATCTCAGACTTACTGGCATTAAGGCATAGATAATTGGTGCACACCATTCCTGAATTGGAGTCAGACAGTCTGGTATGAGTGAAGGAGCAGATGTGGCTGAGGGGAGCATGAAAGAGAGCTGGGTGTGGGCTGCATAAGATTGAAAATTGGAGCAGAAAGTATGGATGCAGTGGGTAAGAGGTGCCATGTAGTGGTTGAAAAGCCAGGGAGAAAAGTTAGACCCCTGGAGAACACCACAAGTAGAGAGTGAGATAGAAGAGAGGAAAGACCTCAGTTGGACTTCAGAGGGTCGGTCCGTGAGAAAGGGGGCCAACCAGGCCACAGCCTGATCAGTGACACCCAGGTTATCAAGAAGGCGATCGAGCAGGTTGGCATGGTTGACCGTATCAAAAGCAGAGGAAAGATCGAGGAGAACGAGGACAGATGGAAGATTACAGTCAAAATTAGAGAGCAGGTCTTCACGGGTGTTCAGGAGAGCAGTTTCTGTGCTTCTGGCAGCTCTGAAGCAACCAACAGATTCAGTGTGCAGATTAAGCTGGGAGATGGCCAGCTTTTCCAGGTGTTTGCCCAGGAAAGGAGTGATGTAGATCGGGTGATAGCTAGCCAGAAAGGAAGGATCAGCAGAGGGCTTTGTAAGAAAGGGGTGCACAAGGAGTGCTTAAGGGGGAGGGGAAGATTCCAGTGGCAAAGGAGTGATTGCAGAAATCGGCCAAGGCTTGAGCAAGGGTGTCGTTGTGGTCTTTGATGGTTCTGGATGAGCAGGGGAGAACCTGCTTTGATGAGACTTTCGGCCTTGTCTATAAACATTGTCAGGGGTGAACAAGGGAAAGGAGGAGGAGAGACATCCACAGATGGGCCAGGAGTGGTAGGGGAAGAGGAAGTAGAGGAAGAGAGGGTGGACAGGATGTTTAGTAGTGAAATAAGAGGCCAAGTCTATGCAGAGGACCTGGGAGGGAACAGAAGAGGTAGAGCCTGCAGCAGGATTGGCCAGCTCTTTGCAGATTTTAAAAAAGTTCGGTCAAGTCGTTAGATGCCACAGAGACGCAGGCTTGGATGTTGGCTCTCTTCTTCCACGATCTAAAAAATCCTGATCTGAAAAGTCCTGATCTAAAAAATTAAAGTTCCGAAAAAGTATAAAGTTTATTGTCAATATTATGGCCATTTTGAATTTTTGTTTTAAAATCCAAGATCATTCTAGTCTTCAATTATCAAACTTTCAATGTTCTATCTTGCCTGTGAGAATGTTTGGGTACATGATTGATTGTGATGATAGTAGTACCATCCAATATTCCTTCCTGACAATCGTGGAAATATATGTCAATAGTGTAAGCATGAGCAACAGTCCGTATTGCTTGCATATGTTGTACAATCCTTACTTGGGTTTGCACATGGTGCTGCCCATGCACCATTTTCTACAAGGACAGCAAAGTTCATATACCACAAACGTAGTCTCACATGTAATATGACACTGAATGGTCTGTGTGCTGCATAGAATATGATGAACAAAAGAACTTCCGGGTGTGGCGTATGTACAAACCTTACATTTCAAGCATTTGTAAAACCCTTTGCATTGTTGTGTAATCTAGGAGCTGGCACTCATTTCCACTTTATTGGAAATAAAAAAACTCTAGACCAATGTATAGATTTTCTCAAGGTAAGGCAAGGATGGCTTGGCAAAATAAAAGATAAATCTTTATCATCCCTCAACACATGCCAATGCGGGATGATATTCCTGATATGTTTTGATTAAACACCAAATGTCAAAATTAATCATACCTCATCATTGACAAAAGACACAGATTTCTCATTGCTATTCAACAATTGATCATGATGAACATTTCTGGACTTGACATACACATTTCTAAAGAAACCTTCAGAATACCCATGTGCCAGAGAAGAATCTGCAGCCATGGAAAATTCTTCTGTGAAAATGCAGATATCAGAGAAATTAGGATGGTACCTGATGAATTCAATATAAGGGATGCTATTTTTGCAACTGGCAGGCTGGTTGTTGGTATTGTGTAGAGGTAGATTTGAACTAGTCCATTTTATATGCACAGATGTATGCAAACCATGATCATTCAACTAAACATTGATGCCAAAAATACAATTTCTGTTCTACTGTGGGTCTCTGTGATGTGAAGATTAATCTAAGTATGGTTTGGACTTTTCACAAAATCCAGCCAACCAGCCTCATTACCCCTTCAGATAATAGAAAGATTGTCAATAAAGTGCCACTATGCAGCCACCTGATTGGAGTAAATCTGGTTATACGGTACCCAAACAATGGTGTCCTCCAACCACCCCATTGTGAGATTGACATAGGGGGGTGAAAGTGCTGCCCATTGCTGTTCCTATAACTTGTCTATAAAAGATATTCTTGAAGAGAAAAACATTATTCAGACAAAAGGACACCATTTCTAGTATCATCTAATTTCTAGTATCATCTCATCTCATTGTGAGACAAAAAATGGATGGACCGTGTGCCAAAAAAAAAGTTAGGCAACATCCAGTGTTGCTAATATAAGGTAATCCTCCCAAGGGATTTCATTGAAATGTTTAAAACAATCTGTTGTGTCTTGAAGCTATGAAGGCAGGGTAAATACATAAGAAATCAAGCCTTCATCGATAAGCAATTAATGTGATCAATTCTCAAGCAAAGACCAAGGCAAAGGTAGAATGGGTCTGCCTGGAAGCGTCACCAGTGACTTGTGGATCTTTGGAAGGAAATAGATGGTGGGAATGACTGAAAAATGACTGAAGAAGATAGTAATAAGAACTTGCAAATATCCAAATCTAAACCCTTTATCTGAGGGTTTAATGACAACATCGGCCAACTGTTGGAGTTCCTCCAAAGCACATTGCTGGGGTTTAATCAGACTGGATTTGCCAAAACCGCCAATTTTGTGTCTCAATCTCCATAGGTCTGCAATCACCAAGTCCTGAAAGGCCTCCACACATTCCTCAACAGCCATAGGAGGATTGTACTTACATTCAGACATGTTTAATGGGTTCAGACCAGTCGGAATCAATGTCAAAATTCATAAGATCTACATTGTCCTGATTTAAAGGAATATCAGTTAAATCCACCATATCTATTAAAGTTGGCAAATCCATGATAGTTACATTGGTTTTGCCTTTTTGTGGTCTGGATGAGGAAGATGTCTTGTGATTGACCACAACAAGTTTGTTTAGCTTAATTTTCATAATGTACTGGTCTAAGTCCAATCTGGTCTGGAAATAATCATAGTTGGAAGAAGGACAGAAATTCAGACCCAACATTAATACATGTTGTTGGTGTGTCAATTTATATGACGATAAATTAACCCTTGTATTTCTATGGCTTGGGTTCTTTCTTTTCACACCCTCCAAAGAGTGTTGCTCTCCTTTGAGGAGTCAGATTTGTTCCCTTTTCCCTGTCTCCCTCTGCAAGTTTTCCTTCAAACAGAGTATTTCGACTGTTGCCTCTTCTGTGGCCCCTCCTCCTCTTTTACGCTTTGCCATCTTTACAGAGAAGCCGTATTTCTTCTAAAAAAAATGCAGTTTTGTAACCACTTCCTTGTTTTAGCTGTTGGAGACATCTGAAGAGGTAGAAATCACATTCACAGTTTCAGCAGTGATGGTATTGTTTAGAGACTGCTTCCTTGAATGATCACATTTCTTTGCAAAAGTTTACACCCGCCCAGTCTCATAATCTGTTTTGTGATGAATAAATGTGCACTGTTTGTGCAATTTGATCTCCTATTCATAAGTGACCAGACCTGAATTTATAGTTTCACGTAATTTATTTACTTCCTCTGTTTATTTCCTTCAGTTGGGACTTAATTACTTCAATGTGTTTTAAAATTGCAATTCTTTCAAAGTTTTTCAAGCTCCCTTAACAAGGAAATCTCAGTGTTGGCAATATATATATATACATATATATTCAGTAAAAAAAACTTTGTTAAAGGGATGTTATGGTTAAGTTGCGCTACCAAAAACCTATGAAATTCAGTAAAAAAACTATGTTAGAGGGACGTTATGGTTAAGTTGCGCTACTAAAAACCTATGAAATTCAGTAAAAAAACTTTGTTAAAGGGACGTTATGGTTAAGTTGCGATACTAAAAACCTGTGAAATTCAGTAAAAAAACTTTGTTAAAGGGACGTTATGGTTCCAAGTAAAACCGAAAAACCCCTGAAATTCGCCAGTTATGGTAAGTTAAGCAACCGTAACTCGCGCCACCACTGTGCACTGCTAAAACTAACACCCAGGACATCAAAGATGACATCACAAAGGTCATTGATGACATCACTGATGACATCACATGTCTGGCTCCCCCTTTTTTCCTTTACTGACATATCGAGGCCTCATGGTTTTCTTCAGTAACAGTCAGGAACTAAAAATTGAAAAGGTACTATATTTGTAGACTTATCCTTCAAGTATGTTCTTACAGTAATTCCCTTACGGTCCAGTCAAATCATATAAAACATATACATAGGGGAATACACAGGCTTGAAAGACAGCAATCCTTTCTGTGCATGAAGATAATCAGTAGGGTTATCAGCACTTTCTAATAGTTCATTTTTTTTATTACTGTACTTTCCCTATATATATTCATATTTGTATACATTGTACTCACACTACTTTCCTTAGGGTCCAGTCACATCATGTGATACATATACATAGGGTAAGTAGCAGCTTTGAAACAGAGCAATCATTTCTCTGCATAAAGATAATCAGTTACGTTATGAACACTTTCTGCTACCACTGCTGCTTTTTTGCTTACTTCACTTTCCGGGATGTCCGCAATTAACCAAAATGGAGGTGTCCTAAGGACACTATACCTGTACCTATTGTTTGCAGGCAAGTTGAAACTGTTCTAAGAACACACTCGGTGTCCGGGATGTCCAATTAACCAAAATGTAGGTGTTCTAAGGACACTATACCTGTCCGTACTGCCTAAAGAACATCCGCACATGCGCGCCACACCCGTAAATTCTCTGAACATCGCACCTGTCCGTTACTGTTCGCGTCACTTGTGTCGCACTGTTAATTAATTTTAGGACCCGAACACTGCCCGTAGAACACCCGCGCGCATGCACACAACCGTTCCTGTGCATTTGATGTCCTGCGAACACTCCTTCCCTTCGTGGACATGTTCGCAACGCCATCATGCGACCGCACCCACGCTCAGCGTGTGTCCTGAATTGTGGACACTGTCCGGGTCCACGAACATTTTAAAAGTACATTTTCGGGCAATCCACAGTATTTTATACTAAAAATGCACCATAGCACATGTCCCAGACAACAACCCTGACTTTCTACATACTTTGTAGAATTTCTTGAGCCCTTTTGGGGTGTTCATTCAGTTCGCGGACAGCATGGGTGTCCGCGAACCGCGCACCAGCACCCCTATAAAAGGCCACACCCCAGACCTCATCCTCATTGTGTTTCTGGCTACCTTACAGAACACGGTCTATTTTGCTGCCAATTTTCCAGATTTTTTTTCTGAAACCTGATGCCATCCATGGCTCCTCTACTGCCACCGGGTGCTAAATCTGCCTCAGGACCACCCCCACCCCCTCCACCACCTCCCGAAGGGCCTGAAGAGGGGAACAGGCGTGAGGATGTAGAGGAGGATGGAGAGGATGATGAGGATGAGGTACTTGAAGTCCCTACTACCAGCACTCGCCGTGAGTCTTGGGTGTGGTGGTTATTTACCATTCATGGTAACGTATCCAAGGCGCATGCAAACAAAGTTACCTGCAACCAGTGCAAAATGGTGCTGAGTGGCGGGAAGCTTGGTTCGTACAGCTTTGGTATGACTACTATGAAGCGACACCTAAAGTCGTTCCACGGTGGGGCCGTTCGCAAGGTTGTATCTTGCGAGGAGCGTAGTAGGTTGAGTTCCTCTACTTCATCCTCTGTTTCCGCTCCTCTCACAACAAGAGACACTCCTGTGGGAGAGCGCAGCCCTCCAGCTGCCTCACAGGCCATTCACAAAGCTGATGACCCTTACCTTTCGAGGGTCACAGTTTTGTGTATGTACTGCGACGCAGTACCCTGCAGGGGGGATAGACTTTGAAGTGCTTTTGAGACTGTGGTCTCAGAGCACGAGAAGACCAGCTCACTACCTAAGTAAGGCCCAGCCTACATCTTCCTCTCTCCACCTGCACTTTCTTATCCCCGTGGTTGGTGTCCCCCCTTACCCTCCTTTCCCCTCCTCTTCTAGTGTGTCGTGTGTAAAAAAAAAAAAAAAATATAAAACAACAAAAATCCCCCCAAAAAAAGGTTCTTTTCAGAGCCGCCTTTCACAGTCAAAAAATAGAAGTGGCAAATAAATTGAGCAGGCTCCTGAGTATTTTTTTTTTAGAAGTCCACGGATGGTTCACGAATATCAAAAATTTTGGGGTGCTGCCCTATCAAAATGATTGCACTTTTCTCTGGGAGGAAGTGGTGGCTCTGAAAAGAGCCTTTTGGTGGTGTTTTTTTGTATTTGAAAAACTTGAAAAAATCAACACCTACTGCAAAAAAGATGGCTGTAATTCCACAAAAGGACGCAATGCATTTTGTACATTTCTCAGAAAAATGTGATTACCAGCATAAGTAAGATGGACTCCATCTGTACAAAAAATGTATGTGCTACGAAACATAATATTTTCATTGTGAAAAGAGGACATGCCAACATCTCTTAGAAAGGCACAAACAGCCTTATTGACATTGTGCCTCGCTTTCTCCATTTGTGGACCAAATGAAGAAGAACGCAGCCACATTTGTCTCTGTGCAATACGAGAAAATATTACTTGGGAATTTGGAAACATGTCCATGACCTTCCCAAGTCCTTCTTTCATTGCAAATTGCAAAGAAATTCCTGACACATGTCCCAAACTGTTCCCTCCACAATGAATTATAATTATGTCTGGATGATGCTCTGTCTGCAAACTAGCACAGAGTGGCAGCAAGTCTAGCCACTTCATTCCACGTACTCCATGCCAGTGCACTTCCACATGAGGGAATCCAAGATCTGCAGCTACTCCACAGCATTGTGCATGCACCTTCAACCAATGTATCCATGAGTCTCCCAAAATCCACACAATCTGTTTTCTGAAACACACAGCCATTGCTAACTGTTCTTCTCTCAGGAAAAAGACCTTCTGACAAACTCTCTCCTTAAACAACGCACCCACCAAACTTTACTGACCAATCAATTCCTCTGCTCATTCTCATTTGCATGCCTCTCCACCCCAAAATCCCCATATGTAATACCTGGTGTCTGCGGACTACCGCTATGTCTGCGGACATATCGTAACCTAGACAGCCCTTCTACCATTTCCACTTCACTCTGTGCCATTCCCTCATTGGATACAGCTAAACAGTCACACAACCATCCACCAATTACATCCAAGACCTCTACATCTAACTGCATCATCAGAGTTCAGCACTTCAAATGTACTGTAGATTACTCTTGAGTACAAGTCTCATATCATTGGAAAGCACCTACTACAAAAACTACTGTACAAGTTTCCAAGATTTCTACTTGCAGCTGCATGCATATCAATACGCATGAATACAAACTACAGGTATGCATATTTGCTGCACAGTACATGTACAACTCGTGTAAAAGAATATAAACACTTAACCTATATAGCCTATAAAATGAACTTATTGTCATTTTTTCCATCTACTATAATAACTGTCACTTCCAAACCTATCTACTTTGTAAGAAATGTTTTATACACAACAGTATAATTGTAGAAACACACTAAGTAGTGTATTATAAAATTACACACAGCCACTGCCTGTAAATCACATCCTTCTGATGTATTACCCACACCTTCACAAATGCATACATTCCATGCTTTTCTATACAGTATCTTCCATTTACCTTTTAAAAATTGCAAAATAAGTATATCATTATTTCTTCTGTCTCCTAACATTCAATAACACAGCCTTAAAAAACCAAGCGAGTTTCATACACTTCCTATTCTACTCATTTGCAAAGCATGTTGAACTAACATATTTAAAATAAAATATAAAGACTGCACATAGTCAAAGGAAACTGCATGCTATATACACAAAAAAGTACTAACTTCTTTCCTTTACAATTACAGTGAAGACCACTGTCCTGAAAAGCAGCAGAATCCGAAGTACAAACAGCAACTCAGAAGAAACGTAATCATTCCACACAAAAAAAGTAAGTACAATACTACCATAATATTGTTACTGTTACTCAAGCACACTGTGCGGTTGATTCATGGTATTTGTGCACCAAATAAAAAAGATTGGTGCACCATTCTGCCCACAAATCCCCATTTGTTAAACAGGGATTTGCAGGCAGAATGCCGCACAAATCCCTGTTTTTCAGCGCACAAATGACATAAGTCAGCCTCTAGAATGTTAGTATTGCAGAACAAAGAACTGTTTTAATTCTATACTATTAGATTTAGTATTTGTCCTTCTCCTCAACACTAGCTCACTTTCTACTGCATTCGGAACGCCAGTATAGTAACACACAAATACAAGAATAGCCTTCCCAACTAGTTGTAGCTGCCCAATGCACAATCACACACCATCACATACATCTCTACCATCATAATCAGACACTCATGCACACAGCACACATGCATCACAAAACAGCCCAACCATACCTTCTTTATTTTTTTCTACAGACCCCAAAGAATGCCTACCAAAAAGCAAGTCTGTAGAAAACAACGTAGAAGTAGAGCAAATGAAAAAAGAAGTATCCAAAATAAGCATCCATCTCTAGCAGAATGTGTACAAAAGTTCAAACAAAACAGCTAATACAGTCATTTAGCAAAACAAAACATGCTTCAAGTACAGAAACTTTGCCTCCTCTATCAAAATGCAAAACAAAACAGAAAACGATTATCAAGAATTCAGCTACCACTACTGCTAAAACTGCTCCTATAAATCTTGGTATAATGGCAAGTAAGCATACCAAAAAAAATATTTTAGCAAAAATGTTCCACCACAGAGTCCTTCAGAATCTTATAAAACAGGAGAGAAATCATACACAACCCTTAAAACCTACCATAGAAAATTAATCTTAGAAGCTTTGATAGACAGTGCAATCCTTCTCAAAATAAAGTTATTTATTTTAGTGTTAAAAAGAATGAAACCACTAACAAAACTAATTACGAAATTACAAAAAAGACATCTCAATAAATGAAATATCAACAAAAATTACTTCTTAAATATCTGTGGAGATGAATGGAGTCACACCACAAACACAGAACCATATTTTAATGAAGAAGCATACAAACAAAAGTAAACAAATACATTTGCTATACATAGCAGTGGACGAGGTTATGAAAAAGTTAATAATACCATAATGGAACAAGAAATATTGCTTAAAAAAATATCCCCAGAAAACTCAGAATTACCTCTCCATTCGATTGGACCAAAACATGCAGTATACAAATGGTCATGCACGTCAATGTGTAACATTCCCAAAAAATTCTTTCAAATCTTTACGCTAATTCCTCAATCAGTATGTGAAAGGCAAAGACAAAATCAAAATGAAACTGCTGAAAAATATGGATACCTGTCCAGTGTGTAAATACAAAGGACTACAAGGACATTCATTAGCCTGCATTTAAGGACCTATTTTCAAAAGCACCTTCCATCATATCAAAATGATATCAACATATCAGCCAACTATGAGAAATATAGTCTATAAACTGTACTATACTAAAGTCCTGCATTAGCAATAGCCAATTTGAATAACAATATTCTACATGGTACAGCCAAAGATCTACTTGAAGAAATTGACCATATCCAGAAAAAATATTTTGGAAGTGAAAGCCACTTACAAAATGCAATACCTTTACAACAGACTAGCAACAATTGTACACATGGCAACCTTCTACTACACACATACAAAAAATAAATACTAAACTATGTGTGTGTGTGTTGCCGCAGAACTTTTTATAAAACTAACACAAAAACTATAGACATAACATACAAAATAGAGGACAATGAAGATTCTAAATGGTTTGAATTAGCTCTCTACCTTATAGCAGAAAACAAACACGAAAATAACTGATGCCTTAAAACTTGACAACAACTAAACTCCTTCACATGCTATCGCAAATAATTATTCCCACTACCAAAACCCTTACAACAACTCAATTTATATGAGAGCATCATAAGTCAAACAGTACACCCATTTCAAGCAATAATACCCCTTCAACCAAAAACAGCAAAATTACCTCCCTCTGAATTGGTGAAAGGCATTTGTGGCAAAGTAGTTTATTTACCATTAGATCTGACAGAAAATGTGCACATTCTGGGAGTGCAACGTCCAATAGAACAGTCTTTAATTATCTTAGTAAATGGTGTACCAACAAAAGAAAAGAAAAATTGGCAACAACTCATCGACTTACATAAAGTTAGACAAGCCTTGCAATATCTAAAACACAATAATGAGTACTAAAAAGAAATAAATATTGAACAAAACTTAAGGGGAACAACTGAAATAATTCAAGAGTCACGAGAAACTGGTCACTTTGAACTTCTGGATCCAGCTGCAGTATCCAATATTTTAGACCATTATACAATTCATCCATTGCACTCTAAAGACAGCATAGATGATGCATTAGAAACGTACCAAATGCGACAAACCAAAGGATCACCAATTAGCATATGGGAAAAAAGTATAAAAGCACATGCTTTTCCTCTACTATTTTCTACTGGCAAAGGAAGACGATACGATGATAGACCCACTCAAATAACAGCATCAGAATACCTCTCATTACGAATGTATTCTGAAGATCCCAGATTTAGACAAAATGTGGAATACATATTCCACCTACTCTTTGAAAGTGAACTAGCAACTCTATGTTACGGAGTTGCACACATATTGAAATCGGAACCAGCTTTCAAAATATGTCAGCTACGCAATTAATACAAAAAGTGCAAGAAAAATATGAGGTTTTACAATAAAGTATTACACATCTGTTTGCAAACATGCGTGGTACAAAAGAATACTGGTTCCGACGTCACGGAGATGTACATTGTATTTTCAGAAACCTTGGACCACCCACTTGGTTTGTTACATTAAGTTGTGCAGAATATGCCAGGGAAGATTTACATGACTTCCTACGCATATCAAACAAAAACAAAAGAAACATAGATATACTAACACCTGGAGATATTTGCTCTCTAGATCCTGTTAATGTTTCAAGATATTTCCACCATCGTTTCATTGCTATGCTACACTTTATTTGTAATAAAACTGTTCCTCCACTCTGAGAAGTGCAACACTTCTTTTGGAGAAAAGAATACCAAGCCAGAGGAGCACCACATATCCATATGCTTTTAGGGATTAAAGATGCATCTAAATGTGGTCAGGACAGTGATGCCACTGTTTTGCAGTTCATCCAAAAATATGTCACTTGTGAAATACCTTCACAAACGACAAATATTGACCTTCATGCACAAATTGAACAATTTGAAAAACACAAATGTGGCCAATATTGTCGTCGTAAATACAAAAAGAATGGGAAATACTACACCAAATGCCGCTTTTGTTTCCCTAGACCAGTTACAGAAACAGGTGAAGTAAACAACTTCATGTCTTCAGTTAGACATAGTGTTAAAGGTAAATCACCTAAGAACACGTACTACATAAAAAGAACAGAAGAATCAAAATATATCAATGATTACAATCAAATCATTGCCCACTTATGGAATGCAAACATAATGTGCAGTACATTGCAGACTATTCCATTGCAGTTGCACGATATGTTACAGCCTACTTAACAAAAACAGAAAAAACAGAGCTTCAAGACCTCTGGAATGACCTATCATCAGACAAAACACTATCTCAGAAATTGTACAGTTTAGGCATAAAAATGCTCTCTCATAGAGAATGTGGCGCCTACGAAGCTGCAGATCGTTTAACTGGTACTACTTTGTTTGGAAAATCTGAAAATATAGTATGGCTAAGTCTTGGTCCTGCTAAATCTAGAAAAAGAGTTCTCAATCATATGACGACATAGAAGCAATAGCCAAAAATGATCCCAACAGCCAAGACATTTTGAAAAACAATTTACTGGACACATACTACCCGAACAGGAGTACCACTTTGGAAGACATGTGTCTATACCACATAGCCCAAAACATTGCATACAAAAATAATATAAAACCCGATGAAAACAAAGGTAGATATAGAGTGACAGATTGTGAAGGCATCTTACCAAATGAAGCTTAATTAATCATATCAAATTGTCATTAAAAACTCCTCAACAGAAAGAACTATATCACATGTCCCTGCTACAACTTTTTAAACCATGGAGAAAGGAAGAAGAGTTACTAGATAACTATGACTTCTATGAAGACGCTTTCAAAGCAAATGAAAGCACTATCACCGATGTGAACTTTATGCAGTACAAAACAATGTTGCAAAATGAACAGCAACATGAAGAAGAACTCCAGGCCCAACCAGATAAGGACACTCCCGACAGTAGTCAACCTTCTGTAACAGGAAGCCAAGAACCACTGGGACAGCCACTAATAGCAAATGAGGCAGAATTAGCTAAGACAGAAGTAGAAAACACCATTTGTCACTATGAAGAAGATAAAGAAGACTTAACTGCACTACAATCAAAACTAAACAAAGAGCAGCACACCTATTTTGAAGAAGTAACAAAAGAAATTGCACATGGTGTACAACATGAAAATAAAGAATGTACCTGCCAAAATTACAAACCTATACTATTATACATCAGTGGCGATCTGGTTCAGGCAAAACATTCTTAATCAAAATCATCAGCAAGTTCCTTCAACAATTGACAAACAACAAACTGTCAGCTGTTGTAACTGCCCCCACAGGTTTAGCTGCCTACAACATAGGCGGTGTGACTTTACACCGATTACTACTCCTTCCAGTAGAACACCAAAACAAATTAGACTATTACAAACTTTCTACAGAAGCTGCAATGGAACTACGCAGAGTTTTGAAACAAATGAAAATGCTATTAATAGATGAAGTGAGCATGGTCTCCAACCTAATGTTGGCTTTGAATCATCTCAGATTGCAAGAAGTACTTAAAACAAACTACGAAGAACTCTTTGAGGAAAACACATTATTGTTTTCAGGGATCTTCTTCAATTGACACCAGTGAAAGGTGAACCTATTTTTAAAACCTTACAACACAAACTCTGCCGTAAAACTATTGGCAGCATAGGAAAAGTCAACCTTTGGCAACATTTCCAGTACAAAGAATTAACAGAAAACATGTGCCAATCTGCAGACCTCACCTACGCCAACATTTTAAAAAGTATTAGAGTTGGTGTACTATCTCAAGAAGCACAAACAATATTAAAAAATCGGAACATCCATGCACTTTATGGCGATAACTCATGTGCTACTGAGGTAATGGAACAATTAGCGCAGAAAAATGTCAATTGTATGGCCTTAATGCCAACTCTTGCAAGCTGTTCTAAATTCAATGAAACAATGTTAAAAAAAGAAATGCAACCAATAATTGAATTTGCTCCAGAGACAAACTGGACGTACATGGTATTACACTACCAATGTGTCAACAAGCCACAACAAGACTAAGGGGGTAATTCATAGAATTCAGCGCACAAGTGGCGCACGCGGCTGGCGCACAGTGTGCGCGTGCGAATCCCTGGGCCAGCCGCGTGCGCCAAAACCCATTTCCGCGCACAGCGTATTCATGGATTCCAGCCAGCAAAACCAGCCGTGGCGCACAGTGGCGCAGCGACCTTGCAGCAGCGCCAGTTACGCCCCCAAGAACGCCTTCCGCGCAGGGAAAAGCCATCAAAATCCCCAATCCAGCGCAAAGGGCTGCGCTAACCCTGTACCAGCACGGCAAGCGGGCTACGTGTATTTCAGGGGTTCAAGTGAAGTTTCTCACGCGATCGGGCCTGGGGGAGCGTGCTACGTGTATTTCAGGGGTTCGCGTGAACTTTTTCACGCGATCGGGCCTGGGGGAGCGGGCTACCTGTATTTCAGGGGTTCGCGTGAACTTTTTCACGCGATTGGGCCTGGGGGAGCGGGCTACGTGTATTTCAGGGGTTCGCGTGAACTTTTTCACGCGATCGGGCCTGGGGGAGCGGGCTACGTGTATTTCAGGGGTTCGCGTGAACTTTTTCACGCGATCGGGCCTGGGGGAGCGGGCTACGTGTATTTCAGGGGTTCGCATGAACTTTTCCACGCGATCGGGCCTGGGGGAGCGGGCTACGTGTATTTCAGGGGTTCGCGTGAAGTTTCTCACGCGATCGGGCCTGGGGGAGCGGGCTACGTGTATTCCAGGGGTGCGTGAGAAGTTCCACACGCGAATAGCCTGGGCGCGTGTATTTCAGGGGTGCGCGGGAAGTTCCACACGCGAATAGCCTGGGCGCGTGTATTTCAGGGGTGCGCGGGAAGTTTTACACGCGATTTCAGCAGGGTACGTGTATTTCAGGGGTGCGCGGGAAGTTCCACACGCGAATAGCCTGGGCGCGTGTATTTCAGGGGTGCGCAGGAAGTTTTACACGCGATTTCAGCAGGGTACGTGTATTTCAGGGGTGCGCGGGAAGTTCCACATGCGAATAGCCTGGGCGCGTGTATTTCAGGGGTGCGCGGGAAGTTTTACACGCGATTTCAGCAGGGTACGTGTATTTCAGGGGTGCGCAGGAAGTTCCACACGCGAATAGCCTGGGCGCGTGTATTTCAGGGGTGCGCGTGAAGTTTCTCACGCGATCGGGCCTGGGGGAGCGGGCTATGTGTATTTCAGGGGTTCGCGTGAACTTTTCACGCGATCGGGCCTGGGGGAGCGGGCTACGTGTATTTCAGGGGTTCGCGTGAACTTTTCCACGCGATCGGGCCTGGGGGAGCGGGCTACGTGTATTTCAGGGGTTCGCGTGAAGTTTCTCACGCGATCGGGCCTGGGGGAGCGGGCTACGTGTATTCCAGGGGTGCGTGAGAAGTTCCACACGCGAATAGCCTGGGCGCATGTATTTCAGGGGTGCGCGGGAAGTTCCACACGCGAATAGCCTGGGCGCGTGTATTTCAGGGGTGCGCGGGAAGTTTTACACGTGATTTCAGCAGGGTACGTGTATTTCAGGGGTGCGCGGGAAGTTCCACACGCGAATAGCCTGGGCGCGTGTATTTCAGGGGTGCGCAGGAAGTTTTACATGCGATTTCAGCAGGGTACGTGTATTTCAGGGGTGCGCGGGAAGTTCCACACGCGAATAGCCTGGGCGCGTGTATTTCAGGGGTGCGCGGGAAGTTCCACACGCGAATAGCATGGGCGCGTGTATTTCAGGGGTGCGCGGGAAGTTCCACACGCGAATAGCCTGGGCGCGTGTATTTCAGGGGTGCGCGGGAAGTTCCACAGGCGAATAGCCTGGGCGCGTGTATTTCAGGGGTGCGCGGGAAGTTTTACATGCTATTTCAGCAGGGTACGTGTATTTCAGGGGTGCCGGGAAGTCCTACATGTGATTTGACAGTGTGGGTCCACCCAGGTGTTCCCTGTACACCCACCACGGCCCCTGCAGGCAGCCCACACCACAGGGGACTACCCTGCATCCCTGGTCATGTCCCGCAGGCAGCCCACCCAACATGGGCATGCCCCCCAGCAAAGGCACATGTCTCCTTGAACTAATGAACACCAACTCATGTCCCCCACCACCCCCACCCCCCAGCACTGTGGGGCACCTGCCAGCAGGCCCCCACCCATGTCCAACTCATGTCCCCCACCACCCCCACCCCCCAGCACTGTGGGGCACCTGCCAGCAGGCCCCCACCCATGTCCAACTCATGTCCCCCACCACCCCTACCCCCCAGCACTGTGGGGCACCTGCCAGCAGGCCCCCACCCATGTCCAACTCATGTCCCCCACCACCCCCACCCCCCAGCACTGTGGGGCACCTGCCAGCAGGCCCCCACCCATGTCCAACTCATGTCCCCCACCACCCCCACCCCCTAGCACTGTGGGGCACCTGCCAGCAGGCCCCCACCCATGTCCAACTCATGTCCCCCACCACCCCCACCCCCCAGCACTGTGGGGCACCTGCCAGCAGGCCCCCACCCATGTCCAACTCATGTCCCCCACCACCCCCACCCCCCAGCACTGTGGGGCACCTGCCAGCAGGCCCCCACCCATGTCCAACTCATGTCCCCCACCACCCCCACCCCCCAGCACTGTGGGGCACCTGCCAGCAGGCCCCCACCCATGTCCAACTCATGTCCCCCACCACCCCCACCGCCCAGCATTGCGGGGGCACCCTCCACCAGGCCCTCGCCCATGTCCCATCCATGCCCCCCTGCACCTGGGTCCCAACAATCCCCAATCATGTCCGTAATGGCCATCCTCCCCTGCCAAAAGGCCCAACCAACTATCACATCCACCCACATATCAAAGGCAATTACATGTTACACACCCAATGTAAATAATGCAAATGAACACATGTCTGTCGCACACAATGGCTGCAAGTGAATGTTAAAACACCCAACATGACATGCATGAAAGTAATGAGATGATACGACACATTGAAGGATGAAAATAAAAATGTATTGAAAATCAACTAGAATGGAAATGAAATTAGAAAAACCACAAAGCAAAACAACAAAAAGAAGATGAATGTCCATGAAAAAAATCCAAAAAATCAAAAAATCCATAGAAGAACTATTTACAAGACAATCCCGGGTCCATGAGCCCAACCAAATGAAACCTAACTATGTCAACTAACTAAAAACTGAACTATATACAAAAAAGTGGCGCATTGTCCAATCGCAACCAAATAAAAAAAAATAATTTAAAGGAAACCTACCACTAACTATATAACTATATACAATGGCAGCAGGCAAGTCCTGCGGCTCACTCTGTGATGTTGCCGGCCAGGGCATCATCGAACTCCATGTCGATGTCCTGGAGGCAGGACTCTGTCCTGGCCCCGAGGTCTCGCAGGGATAACCCCATGTTCACCTCAAACTCCCTGCGAGCTTCCTCGAGGCACTCAGCCCGCCTCAACGCCCGACGCATGGAGAACTCCGCCCTGACCATGGTGAGCCGCTCCTCTTCCGCCCACTGCCGCTCCGCACCTATCCGCTGGACCAACTGCTCCCACACGGAAGACACTACCATCCCAGGGTTCTCCTGCCCTCCGGCCGATGCCTGCCCCTCTGATCTTGATGGCCCCGAGCCATGATGCCTCCCACGTCGAGCCTGCTGCTGCCTCCGACGCCACTGCCTCTGCCAGCACGACGGCATCCAGGATGATGGAAACCACCGACGCCGTCATGCACGTGCCCTGCCCGATGATGCCGTCACATCCTCCATCTGCTGGGGTCCAGTTGCTGTGTTGTCCACCCCTGCTGGACCTCTGACTCCCGACTGTGGCAGGGATGGGATCCCCACCGAGCTGGCTGCATTGGTCAGGGCAGGTCCACAGGGGGCCCTGGTGGCATCTGGGCCGGAAGACGGCAAGGAGAACGACTGGCCTATAGTCTCCACAGAGGAGGAGAGGGCCGCCAGATTGGCCGACACATGCAGGAAACCCCCGAACATGGCCGATCCCAATTGGGCCACGTCGGCACGGTGCTCTTCGTGATGACGTGCGTGCTCCTCCTGGGAAGCACGCACGGCATCACGAATCACAGCCGTGCGCATCGCGACCCCAATCAGGACCTTCTCCACACGGCCAGGGGTCCCCTCGTCCGCAGGTGGAGGGGAGTCAGATGACATGGACATCCCCTCTACCTGCGGACGGGCCTGGGACGGGGCATCCCTGCTGGTGCAAGGTGGTGCACCCACAGGTTCAGGGACAGCGACATGCACAGGCCCCTCCACGGTGACCTGTGCTGCCTCCTGCCCCTGCCCCTGGACTGCACCACTTGCACCAGCAGGGATGCCCCCACCAGGCCCCATGTGCGCCTCAGTGGCGGCCTCCTCCTCCTCTGTGGAAACCACCAACCTGGATGGCTCCTCGCCGTCTACCGCCGTAGCAGGCCCCTGTGGGGGCTCACCCACCCCTTCCGCTGCAGCCGTGGGGGCATCCCCGCCGCCTTGCTCCACAGCGCCGTCTCCGCCCTCTCCTTCACTAGCCGCTGCGTAGAGGGAGACATAGAACACAAGCATCAGGGTACTGTACAATGGTCCCCTAGACAGGAAGCAATAGCAGATGAGTGCCACTGTCAAAGTACACTTCCATCATGTCACACCACAACACATGTGTCAGTCCAGGCAAAACACACACAGTGACAGTCATGGTGCGTGCCATGGACATTTCAATGCATGTCCAATGGACTCTCGAATCATACAATGTAATGGGACTCACATGCATCATGGGTCATGCCTATCACATGCACACACTTGACCTCAGTCACATCCATCTGGCCCCATACACCCCAATCACAGTGCATACAAGGATGACTAGGCTGCATCAGTGAATCTGTACATTGTCACAGACATGTGTCATGCATCCATGGCACTCACAAGTCACAGACACGCAGGTCAGGCACACACACATGGATACCACATATGTATCTGGCATCAGCACCCATCCCTCGCCCCCACCCATGTCCAGGAACAGAGACTGCCATGCTCTCATGTGTGCAATCTGCACAGGGCTCCCCATGTCGCATTCAAACACATGCAACAACCGTGCGGTTCACACATTACAGGTCGCACATGCATTCCCATGATGTCCCTGCACACATACATGCGTACATGGCCTATGTCACACATGCAGGCAAGTATCAGACAACCAGCACACTGCAACATGCCCTGTCTCACACAGCAATGCTTGGCCACTTACCGCTCAACTCCAGACGGGTCTCCCTCTCAAGGACCTGGGCGTGGAGCGCTGGGTGTGCTCGTTCCAGGACCCTCAACTGGATGGTACTCATGCGGCCCCGGCCCCCCTCCACGAGGCGCCGGGCCTTCATGAGGGTCCTGGACCTCAAGTCCTCCCAGCGCTTCTTGACCTTCTGGATGGTGCGGGTTGCCACCCCCTCCGCGTTGATGGCAACCACACAGTCGGCCCAGATCCTCTCCCGTCCTTCCCTGTTGGCGCGGGACGATCCGAAGAGGGCATCATACTGCCCCAGGACGTGCTCCACCAGGACACCAACTTTGGTGGCAGTGAAGCTGGTGCCCCTCTGCCCCTCTGGCCGGGGGTTGCCACTGGGGTCAGATGTGGATGTGCCCGACATGGCAACCCCAGGGGCAGGAGTGGATGGTCAACTGGGTCCTGGGGCTGGGCTGTGGAGCGATGTTATTCGAGTCGGGAGTCTTCTGTACCAGCAGGGGTGGACACAGCAACTGGACCCCTGCAGATGGCTGATGTGCAGGCACCAAATGGCAGGGCACGGTGGCAGCAGGCAGGCAGGCAGCAGCAGATGGCACGTGGGAGGCTGCTCGGGGCACTGGGGAAAAGTGATTCGGCCTTCTGGGCAGGAGCGTGGTCTTCCGTGTGTTTTCGCGTGGCCAGCTTGATACGGAGTGATTTGGCACGTGAAAATCCTGCACGTCAGCGTGAAAATCGAGGAAAGGCCCTTAGCGCGTAAGCGCGTCAGCACGCGTACGCGATTTCATTGGACCAAAGGCCCTTACAGCGTAAGCGCGTCTGTGACGTTTTGCGCACGGGCGTTGCCCTGGCAGGGCTTGGTGATCCCGCATGCATTTATGTTCTGTACGTGCTTTTCGTGCGGTGCGTGTGTTTTCCATCCGTTGGGGTTCACACGCTATTACTTCACAGCGGGTGTTGGCTACGCGTTCTTCTACACGCAAGGCAGACGGTGAGTGGTACCCCGCTCCCCCAGGCCCGATCGCGTGAGAAACTTCACGCGAACCCCTGAAATACACGTAGCCCGCTCCCCCAGGCCCGATCGCGTGAGAAACTTCACACGAACCCCTGAAATACACGTAGCCCGCTCCCCCAGGCCCGATCGCGTGAGAAACTTCACGCGAACCCCTGAAATACACGTAGCCCGCTCCCCCAGGCCCGATCGCGTGAGAAAGTTCACGCGAACCCCTGAAATACACTTAGCCCGCTCCCCCAGGCCCGATCGCGTGAGAAAGTTCACGCGAACCCCTGAAATACACGTAGCCCGCTCCCCCAGGCCCGATCGCGTGAGAAACTTCACGCGAACCCCTGAAATACACGTAGCATGCTCCCCCAGGCCAGATCGCGTGTGTGACTTCCCGCGAACCCCCGGAATACACGTATCCCGCTCAATCGCGTGTGTAACTTCCCGCGCAACCCCGAAATACACATGCCCCGCTCGCACAATTGCTGTATGTTGCCACTTTTGTAATGCGCAGGGACGCTACCGCCTGCCTTCGTGTGGCGGACGTGTATCGGCTTGTGCGTGTCTTTCGCTGTGCGTGGCTTTGCCCTATTCGATTCCATGAATACGTGTGGTTCGGGTGCGTGTGGGCGTTCCGTCTGCTTCCCTGCAGTACATCCCCAGTTACGCCCTTGTTTTCGCGAGTTGTTCCCCATTCCGCGCGTTACGCCCCGTGTTCCGCCCACTTTCTGGTGTATGCGCCGAGGTTGTGCGCTTTCACTGTGCGCATCGCGCACGTCTTTTGGGATGTTGCAGTGACGTGTGCGCCATGCACGGGTTTGGCGCACATCCCGTGGTAAACACGCGCAGGGACTTCCATGAATCGCACGCGTGCGCGTGCGCCTGTTTTTTTCCGCTTGCGCCTGCTTGCGCCTGCTTGCGCGAAGATTTTCGGCGCACGTTTGTTCCATGAATCGGCCCCTAAATACCTTGGAAAATTCTATATCCAACACAGCTGGCTTGGAGAAAATATTAAAATTATCCTTAAACTGTAGAGTAATGCTTAAACGTAACCTTGATGTGGAGCAAGGACTAGTTAGTGGGGCACTGGGTACAGTAGTCGGCTTTCAAACATACCCACGTGACAACAACATTCAGTTTGTCAATATTCTCTTCGACAAACTTTCAGAAGTAAAAAGGATAGCGCGCTCAACAGCTCGATTCCTTCTTTCAAAGACATGTATGTACGCAGAGAACAATTTTCTGTAACTCTTGCATATGCAGTCACCATTCATAAATCCCAAGGTTTTACCCTAGACAAAGCATTGATAGATATTAGTAACACAGTCTTTAAAGAAGGCATGAGCTACTTAGCACTATCACGCTTACGTACACTTGACGGTCTATTTCTAATCAACTTTGATGCAAGTAAAGTCAACGCTGATATTCCTTGCATTCTAGAATACAATAGACTATGTACACTATACATCCCCCATCTAAAAGCATATCCTGTTCCACAGAAAGGAAAACGTTGTAAAAGAAAACAAATGCAAACTGAAATGCAACAGAATCTGACTGTAAATCCTCCAACGAGAGTAAAAGAAGCTAATACTTCATCATTTACCATAGGTAAAGACGAACCTATTAGTCAAAGTAACTCAGGTACTTCTTCAGAGAAGCAACGCACACTCCGAAAAAATAACTTGGACACAGAACTATCTGGTCCATTCAAATTTTCAAATGTAACTGGTGTAAGTTGTTACGCAAATGTAGCAATGAATATTCTATTTCAATTGCCACCAATTGTTGACAACATTTACTTACACAGTATAGACCAATTGTGTTTGCAAATGTTAGTCCTTCATAGAAACGCAACAAACAATCCTGACAACACGTATCGTGTTCACGGAATAAGACAAGAATTGGACTACTGTGCTGGAATGGTGAAATTCACTATAAACTCACAAGAAGATTCACAAGAATTTCTAATGTACTTACTACAAGTATTGGAAAACAAAAACATACCTATAAATGAAATCTTCCAGATTTCATACATGTGGAAACATACCTGCACTCTCTGCAACAATGTTACACAAGAAAAAATCCCTAACAAGTGCTTTGTGTATGTATCCATACCAAATTGTGAATCCATTCCATTTCAGCAACTCGTACAACATGCAAACCATGGCAGATTATGTACTACCTGCAATTCAGATAATCGCTCCACCTTACTAATACAAACACATAGTAAATACGTAATACTAATGCTTCTACATTACAATGCAGATGGTGCCAAAAACAACTGCAAGCTGACTGGATTCACCTATGGTCAAGTAGCACATGGTAAGAAAACCTTCACAACAATAGGTATAATCTACCACGTAGGAGCCACAACCAATGCAGGTCACTACACTGCATATATAAAAAAGAAATGTGGATGGTTCAAATGTAATGATAGTACCATTACTCTAAAGCTGAGATTACCAGCAAATCTTACAAAGGTTTATTTAATCTTCTTAAAACCAAAATTTAATAACTAATCTGTACTTAAACATTAACAAAACTTCAATTAAAAAACTATACACTGTTAGAATACGCCAACAGGTATCCTACGGCCCCAAAATTCTATAACAACCAAACAGATAAATGAATACCACTAAATTATAACAAGAAATAAACAGTTAGAATATGCCAACAGGTATCTAACTGCCCCAAGATTTTGAAACAACCAAACAGATAAATCAATACCACCAAATTGTAACAAAAAATAGACAGTTAGAATACGCCAAGAGGTATCTAACTGCTTCAGAAATCTGCGACAAAAATGTGGATGGTTCGAATGTAATGATAGCACCATTACTCTAAAGCAGAGATTAGCAGTAAATCTTACAAACACTCATTTAATCTTCTTAAAACCAAAATTTAATAACTAATATGTACTTTAACATTAACAAAAATTCAAATAAAAAAACTAGAATACAACAACAGATATCTAACTGTCCAAGATTCTATAACAACCAAACAAATAAATGAATACCACTAAATTGTAACAAAAAATAGACAGTTAGAATACGCCAACAGGTATCTAACTGCTTCAAAAATCTGCAACAAGATTACCAGCAAATCTTACAAACGCTTCTTTAATCTTCTTAAAACCAAAATTTAATAATTAATATGTACTTCAGCATTAACAAAAATTCAATGAAAAAACTATAAACAGTTAGAATACGCCAACAGGTATCTAACTAGCCCAAGATTCTATAACAACCAAACAGATAAATGAATACCACTAAATTGTAACAAAAAATAGACAGTTAGAATACGCCAACAGGTATCTAACTGCTTCAGAAATCTGCAACAATCCAACAGATAAAACATTAACCAGAAACAAGAAGTAAACACTGAAAGGAAACAAACAAATAGACTGTATCATAACAAAAAAAGTTTTTTTTTAATCCGACAAGGATTTTTTTCCCACAGACCCAATTATTTGAAAAACAAACACAGAAACTGAGCAAAATGCACAGTACACTGGATTGTAAACCAAATAAGAGGGTCAAAAGAAAAGCTGAAATATCTTTTATGCAATGTAATAAGTCTTTATAGAATAAATACACTAACATGCTCTTTTCTTTTATCACAAAAATTGAAAAATAATATTTCCTCCAGGTACCAAACTCATGTAAAAAATGTATCGAATCTCAACAAATCAAACAGTAAGTATAATTGAAACCATTTGATACATATTCGAATCCATAGGTGTGATCTATGGCTGTGATATGGTGCATTGCTTGTGGTCAGGGCCTAGAGTCTTGGGTGTATAGCCTACAGCCTACGGCCTTCACCCATGCACCCTGCCACAACCACCACAACATATCACACCCATAGTAGCTAATAACTTCAGTACTTATAACTTCAGTCTTGGGTAGACTCTGGTCACAACTCCGAAACATATCACACCCATACATCACACCCATGTTTGATTCTATGGGTGTGATATATGGGTGTGATATGCTGCGGTGGTTGTGGCCAGGGCCTAGAGTCTTGGGTGCATGGCTGCACCCAAGACTCTAGGCCCTGGCCGCAACCACCGCAGCATATCACACCCATAGATCACACCCATAGAATCAAACATTTTTAATTATGATCACACCCATAAAATCAAACATTTTTAACTAGGCCTCATGGCATTTTTTATGTCCGCGGACACCTTGTGTGTCCTTAGAACAGTTTCTACTTGCCTGCGAACAATATGGACAGGTATAGTTTCCTCGGGACATCTCCATTTTCATTTATTTGCGGACATCCGGACACTGCATGTGTTCTTAGAACAGTTTGAACTTGCCTGCGAACAACACGGACAGGTATAGTGTCCTCAGGACACCTCCATTTTCATTTATTTGCGGACATCACGGACACAGCGTGGGTTCTTAGAACAGTTTCAACTTGCCTGCGAACAATACGGACAGGTATACTGTCCTCAGGACACCTCCATTTTCATTTATTTGCGGACATCCCAGACACCGCATGTGTTCTTTGAACAGTTCAACTTGCCTACAAACAGTACGGACAGGTATAGCGTACTTAGGACATCCCCATATGGGTTGATTGCAGACATCAAGGAAAGCGCGACTGTCTGCGGACACAACAAACACAACAGCGGTGCCTACCACCTAAATATATACAATATTTGAACCATCTCTTACCCTCACACCATCCCCAAACAGTCTTACAGACCAACACACTTGCCAAAATTGTATTTCCCCACCATTTGTCACTGCGCTGTCCGTGGAAGTCCAAGATGGTGGGCGTTTCCAAAAATCGGACACACGCCACGCTCTCCACCATCCAATCGGTGAACACGCTTCATGTCCGCAGGGAAGTGTGTCCGCAGACCGAACACAGATATCACTAATTTGTTTTACCTACTTTTTGGTCATTTTTTTAAAAACTACTGGACGATTTTCACCAAATTTACAAAAGCATGCACATTTGGTGAAATACGTTGAGCTGTAGGAGTGAGCAAAGTTTTTTCCCCATTCAATCTATGGGAAAAAAAAGACACTTTGCCCCCCCTGGACCAAACCTCACCAAACTTTGCAAAGAAATTCAGAGTGGCCCATATACTTTTTTTGCAGAGTTTGGTGAGGATTTGTCCAGGGGGAGCAAAGTTATAAACCGCCCAAAAAGTGCCCTTCCAATGGAAACAGCAACTTATCCTAACGTGGCTGTGTAATATATATGTATATATATATATATTCACTGAAAAAACTTTGTTAAAGGGATGTTATGGTTGAGTTGCACTAATCACAAGATATGAAATTAATTGAAGAAAACATTGTTAAAGAACATTATGGTTGCATGATAAAATTGAAAAAACAAATACATTTGGCAGTTATGGTAAGGTATGAAACTGTAATTTGTGCCACTGCCAAACATTTTTTACTGAATTTTGGTTTTTATGCGTGAAAATGTTTCATGATGTTACAGCACTGTATATATGTTATTCATACTTTTACTTTCAACATATATGAAAGGACTATAAACCTCCTTGCTTGCATCGCATACTGATGTGTGTCATTTTCAGCAGGGCATGCTAGGGTTGCAAGTCAAGAAGAAATTAACTCTGTAGGGTTTAATGAAAATAAAGGCAATTTCATCCAGGTATCTCTACACATTTGTTTACATCATAGATGTCACTTGGAGGGCAAGGCCCTTACTATTGCAGTGTCAGTACACAGGAAAATGACAGAATGTAAAGGTAATTTCAAAGTTAGGATATAAATTATGTTACAATTATCGAATCTGTTGATAGACCAACATATTGTTTCATTATTATTTCTTGTTAATAAATGTTTTAAATTTAACATGTTTACATGTTCCTAATGTTACAGAATATTCCTAGTATGTAAACCTGAACTGAAATATATATATATCATGCAAAACAACCGTTAGTTAAGATAATAGACCCTAATACCCAGACTACAAACATACATTGCCCTGTTTCAATAACTCCATCATACATAATGTGGCAGAAACATAAATCATATCTCCGGATTCAGAATATTCTTATACATCTTCTGGGTACTTAAGCTCAAACAAAGAGGAACAAGGGGGGATTTTTGGAAAACAGAGAAGCAAGTGAGCCTGATTAAAAGTCATTTTGAAGAAGTAGATGGGGAAATCGCTTGAAAATGGCCATTTCAAGATTGAGCCAAGTGTATAGGCCTTTTCCTAATTCAGGACCTGATTAGCTGAGTGGGATGTTGGAACAGAGACTCAGACCAGAAGGGGAGCTTATCTGGCAGAGCTGTCTGAGATCAGTAAGTGTACCTAACGGTTCTGGGCCTTTGAAAGTGTGATGCTGGAAATGTATTGGAGGGACAGGGCCTCCATGTCCTTGTCCTGTAGTCCTTTATCATGTGTGTTCTGTGTTATTTCCTGCACATTAGACCAAGCTGGATTCCTGGCAGTGCAGCTTGTCCTCTTTTTGACCCACCTCCCCCCAAAAAAAACAGGTTTTCCAGACCAGCATTCAACCAACGAGGCAACCGGCCGGACCGAGGTACTAACGCTGATGGAGGCAACTTTGCCTCTTCTGCTACACAGTAAAGTTTGAGAATATTTGGCTTTCTGATCTTAGGCGGGACTGGTGCCAGTTTTCTGACGATATTCAGGCCTTCCTCCCCGGGCTAAGCAACTTTTGGATCTTTTGGGCATCTTGGCCTGTAGGTCCCAAACGATAGATAATCCATGGATTGGGGGCAAGCGGCAGCTGTCTCGGACTCACTCCTCACCCGGTAGGTACTCGGAGGCCTGAAGGGGGACCCGCTAACTCCCCCAGCTTGAAGTTGTAGTTGGAGGGGCATCTTTCTTAGAGGTTGTTATTCCTCTTATTTTTGGTCGGGGGCCCTGGAGTCTGCGGCGCCCCTCTACCTTAGTCCAGGGCCTGGAGTAGTCCCTTTGGGTTCTTTCCGCATCTTCTGCGGGCCCCCTAGGATCCCCTGCCTCGTTGTCTGGGTTCATGAAGCGCTCAGCTTCTCTGGGGGAGGGGATTAGTTGTGGCTTGCCATCCCATGTGAAAATGAGAGCCGTGGGGAACCCCCATCGATAGGTCATCTTCCTCTCCCGCAACCATTCAGTCAGTGGTTTAAAGGCTTTTCTTTTTGCGAGTGTAGCCGCTGCTAAGTCTTGGTAGAGGGATATTGAGGCGTCTCTGAAGCCAATTCGGGCCGAACTTCTGGCTTCGCGCATGATTTCTTCCTTGACTCTATAGAAGTGGACTCTTGCTAGGACATCTGGTGGGGAGGTTGCATTCTGTTTGACTCTAACCCTGTGGACTCTGTCAAGTTCAAGGGGGGCTTCTTCTGGGAGCATTAGAGTAAAGCGGAATAAGTCGTTGACATAGGTATTTAGTTCTTCCTCGGGGACAGAACTCGGGATTCCTCTCAGGCGGATGTTGTTGCACCTAGACCTGTTTTCCGCTTCTTCCTACTTGTTTTTGAGGGCCTCACATCTGGCCTCCAGCGCAGTGAGCCTGTCGACCCCCTCCACAATCTTGAAGTTTTGCTCATAGAGAGTTGTTTCGATTTCTTCTGTTCTGGTTTTGATTTCGCCCACTCTCTTGTCTAGGGATGAGATTTTGCTTTTTAGTTCTTCTGTGCCTTTTTGGTATTCCTTGGTTATGGCTGAGAAGAGCTCTTGGAGGTCTGCTTTTGTAACTGCTTGGTTCGGCAAATCGGAATTGGGTTCAGGGGGTGCGTTGGGATTTGCATTGTCATTGCGCTCCCCTTTCTTAGACTTCACCCCATGGTGGTAGATAGCAGGGTATATATATCGGTCTGTTTGGAAGGTTTAGTGTTCCTGGACATTGTTCTTTGTTATTGTAGTGAGGAACTGGTTCAGCCCTTCATGCCTAATGGGCAGCTTTGGATAACAGGAGACACTCTTTTAGCTCAGACTGCAAATTAACGCCCGGAGGCTTCCCAGGGTTTTTGTGTGCTGTTTGGCAACACTGCTGTGGGGCGGTTAGGCGTGGCCGTCGTCAGTGCTCTACTAATGTGCTGGTGCCCCGGGGGGGGGAATCCTTCACTGGAGAGGAAGACCTCTGGCCCCCACCCGGGGAGTGAAAGGGCCGCAATTGGCGCCCAGCTGTGCCCTCTCCTGCAGGAAGCTGGATGGAGTCGTTGGGGGGAGATGCACTGGGATCCCTGGGACCGCAGCCAGCAGGCCAGGACCAGGAGCACCGGCCCGACTTTGGTCCCCCCTGGATGGAGCTGAGAGGGAGAGACGCCGTTGCCTTTCCTGGGTCTGGGTGGGCAGTTGATAAATTTCGGACTGCAGTCCTGAGGTGATTGGGGGCGGGCTGGACCCTCCTTGCTTTCCCCAGAGAGCCGGGGGCCATGGAGCCGGCAAGTGGGGCTACAAGAGGTCCCGGGTGATGCGGCAGGTGCAGCCCTACCTTCAACCTGGAGCGGATGCCGTAATCTGGATGCAGGGCCACTGGAAGGCCGCCTCCTCCTCCCACATCGGACTCTTGCTGGAGATGAACCACAGCGGCGAGACGTGCTGAGTCCCCGGAGCTGATCGGGACACCGATTGCACTGGGCTGTCAGCAGAAGCTGGCAGGGAGCTGCCAGCTCAGAGATGTAGGCGGTGGAAGGCTGGTTAGTTGGAGGGATCGGCAGGAGCCTTCGCTGCGTACTTTTGCGGTGGGGCCCCTCTCACTGCAGTTGGCCACCTTCGGTCTTGATTGCCTGGCGTTATATTAGCCAGAGCAGCTTGGTCCACTGGGTCTTGGCGGGAATCGGGTCGTGCTACGTCCACGCCCAATCACGCCGGCTGCCACCTATGGGTGAGCGCAACCCCCGGGGGTTGCTCATAGATTTGTCCCATGTCGAGTCGGGGAACTCACCGCCGCCGGCCTCCGGGTTAACTCCTGTCCCCCCTGCCAGGACTGATCGGAAAGACGGGGTCGGATTAGGCACCACTGCTGTCCGCCATCTTGGGACCCTTCTGACTCACCAAGCCGCCTCGTTAGGAAGCCCGGCCAGAGCTCCGTCTCCCCTGGGCTAGGAGCATCGAGATTGTAGCTTGAGCTGCCACAGCCTTCCAGCTCTTCGGGGCACCGAATTTTCACGCAGGAGATTTGGCTTTACTGGGGCATTTTGGATAGACACACGGTCTCGGCCGGGAGCTCTCACCAGGCCGAACTGTCTACCATGGTGCCAAGCCTTGCCCCAATTGGTGCTTTTTTAAAAGAGTCAAGAGTGAATTGTGGTTTCATATAGATATTGGGCCTCATTGCGACCCTGGCGCTAATGGGTTAACGGCGCCGTAAAAGGCTGTGGCGCCGTTAACCCATTAGCACCTGATTACGAGGTCCCTTTGCGGGACCCGACCTTAATGGCTGGTCTACACCAGCCGTTAAAGTAGGGACCCGCAAAGGGACCTTGGTGCTAAGTACGGTACCGCAATTTGCGGTACCGTACTTAGCGCCTTCCCCATTCCCATAGAGCCCTATGGGGCGAAAATGGGAATGGGGAAAGGCCATGGTTCAATGGGGAATTACCGCCCTGCCAACCTTGGAATGGGGTGGTAATTCCCCATTGAACCATGGCGGACCCGTTACAACACCAGCACCAACCATGGTGCTAATAGCGCCATGGTTTAGCGCCGGTGTTGTAATGAGGGCCATTGTACATAGTTATCATTATAGTATTGCTTCAGCACAAAGCGTGTTATTGTATGTGTATATAATTTGAACCTTATTTATATAAATCACTAATATAGTGTGTGAACATTCCTTTGTGGGGGCTTGGGGACTACACTGTACTTAAAAGCAAGCCTGCATCACCTCCTGCGAGCTAAGCCTTGATTGCTCATCCCTTGCTACCAAGAATGGAGAATCTTGGCTGGGGTGCTCTGTGCTTCTACTCTACCATATAGCGGGCAGCAGTACAGATATCCCCACTCAAGTCTTTACAGAAAGACAGACATGTGAAGATTAAAGCCTCAGATTTAGTTAGACATATTTCCTGCAAATTCAATAAATACCAGATATAATTGTAAAGTATTTTTTTGAGAAAAAGGGAATTTAAGGTAGTGCAAAATGTATTTAGCTTGTAATATATAATTAAAATTGAAACCTTAGGTTGCATAAATCTATGAAGAGGTTCTCCTATACTTTGGGATCTCTGGGTAGCCCAACCTGACCCACTAGTAGAAGAGCAACACACCTTTTGAGAAACTCAAGCCTTTACAATTATTTGCATTAAATCCTATATCATAGACGATAATGTCAAGCGGTGTCTATGCCTTAGCTAAGAATGGAAACTTTTTCATTGATAGCATCGATCATTTTAGATATAAATCAGCTTGACTAGAGGAGAAGCATATTTGAACTATAAATTGAGTACATCGTTTTTAAATTGTTTATTAAGAACTGCTTCAACTTTTTATTTCAGGGTGGATATGGGTTTAAATTATACATAATACTCTAGTATAGATTGTTTGATTTAATAATTATGTCAAGTTGTGTGTCTACATGTAAAGAGAAAAGACGCAAAATATATCAAAAACAGCTGAGCACAAAGTCTAGAAAAGTCATTCATATCTATTTTAACATGTATGTAGGTTTGGATGTAGGTTTGTGTGAATTTAAATGCAAATATTAGTAAGGCAAAATAGACAAGCTCCAGAGCATGTATTCTGACTACAGTGAGAATTAAGTCAGAATTAATTTGTTGTGTTTGGAAGTGGCTTTTCATTTGTAGTGTTTGGATGTGACTTCCATTGTGAGTTAAGGGGCCACCTGTATTTCCCTGATGTTGTATATACTTGTTTTGTTCCATATTACTGCAGTTGACCTACAAACCGTAGCCATCTAAGTTCCCTCCAGATCAACCATGGAAGAGAAGCAGACAGGAAAGAGCTACATTTGTAACAGCATCATTTTTATTTTTCTCTGAAAGGAGAGTAGGTCATGAATGCCCTGAACATCTAGGAGAAAAGAGTTCCAATGTTTGCCTGGATGAGTCCTGCAAGCAGAGCCCAAGCCACAAGCTTGTTTGAATGGAGGGGTCAAAGGAGTAAATGGAAGGTAGATTTAAGCTCCTGAGCTGGGCTATATTCCAACAAGCAGGTCCTGGAACATAAGGGGCCACTTCCATGTCACGCCTTGTGGACCAAGGTGAGAATTCTGTGCAAAGGCAATACATATACGTTGGGGGGGTATTTGTTAATATATGGAACACACTATTCTCTAAGGTTTGAAGTAACCTAAATGCACATTTTGGAGACACCTCATATAAGTTATTGCCATATTTGATTTTAAAGCATGTGATGACTCTAGCAATGATTGCACAATGTGACTCTGAAATAAGCAGTCTTAGCCGTCTTTCCAAAATTAAGAAGAAACTGGCTGAACCAATAACTAAGTTTATCTTTGGTATCATGAAAACAGTGGTGTCGAATATGACTCCAAGAGTCTTCACTTTTTTCTGGATTGGTATAGAAAAATCTGAAAGACAAACGTTTGGGAAACTTGCAAGTTCTGAAGCTATATTTTTGTTTCAAGACACAAGTGAGTTTCCGATTTATTTGGGATAACCCTGAAAAGTTATCGGCCGTCATCTTTTTATCTTGTTCAAAATATACTGAATTCTGATAATTTAGCCTGTTGATCTTCACTAATTTCAATATAAATTGTGTGCTGTTCAGAGATCTTTGCAAGACGATACTAAGCACTGCCAGGAAGTTCTGTAGAGGTTTTACATAGATGTTAAAATGCAGAGGCAACAAACGAGATCCTTGGAGAACACCCCAGTTACCAATGTATTTTTGCAACTGATGGTTACCTATCGTAACTATGCAGGATCTATTCAGAAAGAAGGAGGATATCCACTGTGCTGATTAATTAGAAGCATAAGCTACATCGTTGCATCATATCATTAAGATGTCAAATGCTGAAGATGAGCCCAACCCCCACACTATTGATCATTTTGTGTAGCGATTCTCTGATGTTAATAAGTGCCAATTCAGTATTTCTAGCCAGTCTAAAACTGGATTGCCAGTCCACCAGAAGGATATGGAGTTTAGCAGATTTACTCAGTAGGATGGTGGCAACTTTGTCTAATATTTTCAACAAGATGTACCTTGAGCATGCAATAGGATCTAAGTTGTGCTTCTTCAATAACAGGTGGCCCAAGCCTGTTCTAAGGCATTAGGGACTATAGCCTTGGT